>NC_064641.1:273476653-274149868 GCF_023864345.2 Schistocerca serialis cubense
AAAGTGACCGTAGCTGGCGTCTCAAAGTCGTAGCTGCTATGGCCTGGAATACGTAATGCTTCTGATTCGCATTTCTGTAACTATGTTTAGGGACTGAAGTGTAGTTACTAATAATACTCAGAACTGACTATAAACTAACTGTACTCAAAACTAAGAAACTCATTCACGAACGTTTTCGTGCTCGCCGATAGTTGAGCACAACAAACAAATAAAATTATAAAAGAATGTATGTGTGTGTGAGAGAGAGAGAGAGAGAAAGAGAGTGAGTGTGAGATAGAGAGAGAGAGAGAGAGAGAGAGAGAGAGAGAGAGAGTGAATACTGGTATGTAAAGAAATCTTTCATTAAAATGACACGTTCCACATCATTACTAAATGTCGTATTCATGACCTATGCAACAAGTATTAATCTACTCTATCTAATCATATCAATTGCTGACTAGCCGTGAAGAGTCATGAAGTACCGAAATTTTCGCCAATATCAGTAACCAAATCTAAACTTGAAAATAAAAGACGACAGTTTTTGTAATAAACCGGGACTCCTATCAAGACCCTTTCATCCCTGTTTACTAACCACGAAAGATGTC
Organism: Schistocerca serialis cubense; assembly: GCF_023864345.2. NCBI lineage: Eukaryota > Metazoa > Arthropoda > Insecta > Orthoptera > Acrididae > Schistocerca > Schistocerca serialis. Next base: position 273,477,238 of record NC_064641.1, read on the forward strand.
TGATATACCTCCATTCAGAAGTAACGAAGTGTGTATGCATTTCAAGGTGAAGCGCATGATGTAAAGTTCTGTGACGAAGATACGAACCCAACACGTAATCGAACTGTTAACGAAGTAAAATCAAATGTTACTGATCGATTTTTCTTACCAGCTGCTAGGTGTTTGAATCCAAAATAAGGACACAAATTTTTGTGCCGGAGTGACAATCGAACCTCACTCCTATCAATCTTCTTTATCGTCCACGAATATAGCTTAAGTATCAATTGCTTACTCACCATCAGTAAGATGTGTGCGTGTTTGACCAGAAATTGCAGTCTTGTAAAAAAGAACGAAATGATTGAACTACAGTTCCGAGAGATCCAGATCCTCGAAAGAGGAGATACAAATTCGAATCACAGTCCAGCACCAAATTTTTCAACGTCTCTAGTTCAATCACGTACAAGTAAAATAAGAGCCCTGTTCCTTTAAATGGCTATCCGTTCATCAAAAAAAATTTTTTTTCTATTGTAAGTAAGTTTACTGGCAACAGTATTTCTGTTTACCATGACCTCCACTTATGTCATTTCCCAAACTAAACCGGCTCTGTCCAGTTGGGAATGAAGGAACGTGATGTTTAATGCGGGTTCTGGATTATAACGTCTTTCTCTTGAGGTTACCAGTGGTAAAGCACATTACTGTTGTCAGTATGATGTTCCACCACCCAGTGCCTGTAATGATAAAGGGCCCTTTTAGGTCAGGCTTATTGTATACAGAAGTGGAAGTGAGAGCGCCACTAAATTCTACAATCCGTATGCATTGCATACACACAGAAATTACTGTTACATTGTACTTATGGATCCAAATGAGTGAATTGCATTTTTTTCCGGTGAGAAAGAGCACTGGCAAACAGTCTTCGCTACATTAGGTTACTTAAACTGGTGTCACTCTGAATTTATGGTCAGCGACTAAGTGTAGTGACAATGCATCGGATGCGGGTTTTGCAACTGTGAAATACTTTCCTACATTATAGAAGCGAATATTAAATTTGAACTAATATTTCGAAAATTTTGAACTTGGATAGCTTAGAATGTAAATATTTCTGTTTATTGCAAAGGAAAACAATTGATTTTCTATAACATTCTCTGTCGTGCACAACTTGAAACATGTCACGTCGACCAAATCATATGGAAGAACTGACAGCGACGTATATCGGAAGGCAGTAAGATCCCTTGGCTTTTGGTTTGGCAGTATTCGACAGCCGTTTCTAGGCGCAAGTAAATGAAGAAAGGCAGAGTGTTTTTGTTATCAAGTAACGTCTTTATCAATTACTTTAGTTTTAATGTAATCTACAAGTAATTGCTGATGTTTGATATTAACATGAAAAGCGTTCCATAGACAGGGAAAGAACCCGTTCTTGGGCAACTACTTCTATAATGACCAAAAGGCCTTAAATGATCTTCAAGCACGTGTGTTCTAGCAGCGGTATGAAGAAAATGGTAGTAATAATAACGGTAATAATCTAATTATCCGATAACTTCACACTTCACAGTCCGCAGCTCGTGGTCGTGCGGTAGTGTTCCCGCTTCCCACGCCCGGGTTCCCGGGTTCGATTCCCGGCGGGGTCAGGGATTTTCTCTGCCTCGTGATGACTGGGTGTTATGTGCCGTCCTTAGGTTAGTTAGGTTTAAGTAGTTCTAAGTTCTAGGGGACTGATGACCATAGATGTTAAGACCCATAGTGCTCAGAGCCATTTGAACCATTTGAACCACACTTCACAGTGGGTTTTCTCGAACTAAGAAATTTCCTGAATTAGTGAAAATTTCAAAATGGCTTCACATCGAGGCTATGATGCCCACAAGTGTCTTTACAACCTGCTGACGTGAGAATAGAATAATCTCCGTGTCAGAAGCTTGCTTCTACTTAACCATTTAATAGACTCGCATTTTGTAAGCTAAGCACATCATCCGTTACAGCACACTCCTGGGGCTGAGAAATGTGGCCACAATGGTCTGATGGAACGAACTATCACAAGTGCAATGCGCAGGTTCATCAGGCATTTACTTTTAAGAGGCACAAACAGATTTACTTTACCTCTGGTAACCTCAAGAGAAATACGTTATAATCCAGAATCCGCATTAAACATCACGTTCCTTCATTCCCAACGGGGCAGAGCCGGTTTACGTTGGGAAATGACATAGGTGGAGGTCATAGTAAACAGAAATACTGTCGTAAGTAAACTTACTTACATTTGAAAAAAAAATTTTTTTTGATGAACGGATAGCCATTTAAAGGAACAGGGCTCTTATTTTACTTGTACTTGATTGAACTAGAGACGTTGCAAAATTTGGTGCTGGACTGTGATTCGAATGTGTATCTCCTCTTTTGAGGATCTGATTCTCTCGGAACACTATAATTCAGTCATTTCGCGTCTTTTTCCAAGACTGCACCGAGCGAGGTGGCGCAGTGGTTAGCACACTGGACTCGCATTCGGGAGGACGACGGTTCAATCCCGTCTCCGGCCATCCTGATTTAGGTTTTCCGTGATTTCCCTAAATCGCTTCAGGCAAATGCCAAGATGGTTCCTTCGAAAGGGCACGGTCGACTTCCTTCCCCATCCTTCCCTCATCCGAGCTTGCGCTCCGTCTCTAATGACCTCGTTGTCGACGGGACGTTAAACACTAATCTCCTCCTCCTCCTCCAAGACTGCAATCTTCTCCAGGTCTCCTCCAAAGATAAGTATGTGGGTTCGATTCCTGATCCAGTACAAAAATATTCATAATTTCATTTCAAGCCCTATCACGTGCGCGACGGCCTGCTGATGAAAATTAACATGCATTTTTAATGTATGTTCATGTGTTGCGAAAAATTTCTGGTCAGACACGCACACATCTTACTGTTGGTGAGTAAGCAATTGATACCTAAGCTATATTCGTGGACGATAAAGAAGATTGATAGGAGTGAGGTTCGATTGTCGCTCCGGCACAAAAATTTGTGTCCTTATTTTGGATTCAAACACCTAGCAGCTGGTAAGAAAAATCGATCAGTAACATTTGATTTTACTTCGTTAACAGTTCGATTACGTGTTGGGTTCGTATCTTCGTCACAGAACTTCACATCATGCGCTTCACCTTGAAATGCATACACACTTTGTTACTTCTGAATGGAGGTATATCAGACATCTTTCGTGGTTAGTTAACAGGGATGAAAGGGTCTTGATAGGAGTCCCGGTTTATTACAAAAACTGTCGTCTTTTATTTTCAAGTTTAGATTTGGTTACTGATATTGGCGAAAATTTCGGTACTTCATGACTCTTCACGGCTAGTCAGCAATTGATATGATTAGATAGAGTAGATTAATACTTGTTCCATAGGTCATGAATACAACATTTAGTAATGATGTGGAACGTGTCATTTTAATGAAAGATTTCTTTACATACCAGTATTCACTCTTTCTCTCTCTCTCTCTCACTCACTCTCTTTCTCTCTCTCTCTCTCACACACACATACATTCTTTTATAATTTTATTTGTTTGTTGTGCTCAACTATCGGCGAGCACGAAAACGTTCGTGAATGAGTTTCTTAGTTTTGAGTACAGTTACGAAAGAAATATAAAAACAGCTATGAGAGCTACTGATTTATGATTCTTAGTTTGCAGTCAGTTCTGAGTATTATTAGTAACTACACTTCAGTCCCTAAACATAGTTACAGAAATGCGAATCAGAAGCATTACGTATTCCAGGCCATAGCAGCTGCGACTTTGAGACGTCAGCTACGGTCACTTTCCAGCCCGCTGTAGGATCACATTGGTTCGGCTTCTTCCCGCTGGTACTGTATCTGAGATTTGGCAACAGGGAAAGGTATGTTTGGCAACTCTGTGATCGACGAGTTACTTCCTGGTGTGCACGGAATTAAGCCTCAAAGTTCACTTGATTTTTCGTGTCATTTCCATTGAATAATCTGAGTTGTTATCGCTTGAGGTGTAACAAAAGATTGTAAATTTACGGTTTTCAGCCCAGGAAATTCGTTGCACGTGGAAATGGCAACTAATCTCGTCCTGTAAATAGCAGTTTACGAGTTCTACACAGTATTCGCCTCATAAGAGGAAGACATAACGCATACCTCTTTGCTGGCTGTATGGGGACGTGATGACCTGTAAAAAAGCTCCTGTTACGGTTCCAGTCTCGCAGACTTTGAAGTTTTTATACCTTTTGTGGACGAGCTACAAGCAGTCAGATCACACATCGATAAGGAAATCGCAAGAAAATACTTTCAGCTCATGGTGCAATGGTGAAAAACTTACAATGCTGCACAACAACTCAGACCGCCCTTAACGAGGAATTTGATCCCCTCGTGACAATACAGCTGGACTACAGTTTGTTGTTTGTTCAAAACTGCAGATTCCGCAACATATCCACATATTGCGCGTGAATGGGTTCGAATCCTGGCCTGGCACTGAAGTTATCGTTATGTATTATCAAGCTCTAGCATGAGAACACCTATCTGCTGTTGGATAATAATTTTGATTTGTAATGCATTTGCATTTGTTGTCAACACTAACGATATCTGACTTTTTTTTACTCTCAGTGAGACAGAGAACTGCCGGCCGCGGTGGTCTAGCGGTTCAGGCGCTCAGTCCGGAACCGCGCGACTGGTATGGTCGCAGGTTCGAATCCTGCCTCGGGCATGGATGTGTGTGATGTCCTTAGGTTAGTTAGTTTTAAGTAGTTCTAAGTTCTAGGGGACTGATGACCACAGATGTTAAGTCCCATAGTGCTCAGAGCCATTTCAACCATTTTGAGACAGAGAACTATTTGGGAGATCACTGTAAGTTCAAGGATGTTATTCTGGTGGAGAAAAATTCGGTAGCTGATGTCTCTTTGTGTGTAGTAAACAACGATATGTGTGGGATTCGATTCCCAGTCAGCACTGAACTCTTCGTCATATAATTTATAGTTCAAAAATGCTCAAATGTCGCTGCTGGTGTAACAAACCCATATGTTATTCTGGTGGAGAAAAATTCGGTAGCTGATGTCTCTTTGTGTGTAGTAAACAACGATATGTGTGGGATTCGATTCCCAGTCAGCACTGAACTCTTCGTCATATAATTTATAGTTCAAAAATGCTCAAATGTCGCTGCTGGTGTAACAAACCCATATTTAACGTTTGTTTTCTCTGGAACATAACAGCGATAGGTGCCGGGTTGGAGTCCTGGGAAGGAAAAAAGTAATATTTCGTCTCGTCATTTCAGTTAAAACGTCTAGCTACTGCCAATAAAATCCGATGTGTCACAGTTGATTGTGCTTCGATAACGATCCGATTAGGTTCTGGGTTCGAATCCCTATCCAACACAAAGCTTTACCTCACGGCATTTCAAGTAAGTTACTTGTGAAGAAGCAATATTTAACATCTCTCGTAGTTCGTTAACAGGGTAATAGATGCTCGGTAGGAATTCACGTCCGTTAAAAATGCTTTCGTTATGGAATTTAAAGTTGATATTTGCTAACTGATACTGTCTCAAATCGAGGTATATCACTCTCTGTGTGTCTAGTCAGGAATGACTGTTAGTTTCCGTCAGTCACGAAATCTTTATCTTCATGACCTTGGTTTGAATCTATATGCAAAACGAGACGGTTCGTCGTGTCATTTGAATTTCATACATATTCTCCACTAGCTGCTCGTGAATAACTTAAATTTTTAATGTCATTTTATGTTAAATAAGAAGCACGGTATGTTACTTTGAAGAGGAAATCATGAATACGACGAACTTACTACGTGCATTACCTATCTGACGTGATAATGAGAGTGGTAACATTTCAGGTATGTCATTTACTGCAATAAATGTGAGCTTACAAGCCTTAAGCACAGTATTACCTGTGATAAGGTGTTCCCTGATATTTGTAGTACCTTGGTTTTATTTTACATCTTGAGTTATTGCGATAAAGAGCAGGGTTTTCTAGTAGTGACTTGTTGGAACCATTTTCAATAGCCAAACGACTGTACCAAGGAGCGATTAGAGGACCTGCTAGACAGTTGCATTATGTGGGTTGCATGCGAATCAGGCGAAATGCAATTCAGGTCGTTCGGATACTTTTGAGCATGAATGTACATACTGTATATAACCTGTCATTGGTATAGAGCTATAGAGCTTATTCCTACTTTTTTCAGAATTTCGAACCTCTTGCACCATTTTACATTGTCGAATGCTTTTTCCAGGCCGATAAATCCTATGAACATGTCTTGATGTTTTCTTTAGTCTTGCTTCCATTATTCACCGCAACTTCAGAATAGCCTCTCTCGTGCCTTTACCTTTCCTAAAGCCCAAATGATCCTCATGTAGCACATCCTCAATTTTCTTTTCCATTCTTCTGTGTATTGTTCTTGTAAGGCACTTGGATGCATGAGCTGTTAAGCTGATTGTGCGACGATTCTCGCACTTGTCAGCACTTGCCGTCTTCGGAATTGTGTGGATGATGCTTTTCCGAAAGTCAGATGGAATGTCGCCAGACACATGCATTCTACACACCAACGTGAATAGTCGTTTTGTTGCCACGTCCCCCAATGGTTTTAAAAATTCTGATGGTATGTTATCTATTCCTTCTGCCTTATTTGATCTTAAGTCCTCCAGAGCTCTTTTAAATTCTGAATCTAATACTGGATCCCCTATCTCTTCTAAATCAACTTCTGTTTCTTCTTCTATCATATCAGACAAATCTTCCCCCTAATAGAGGCTTCCATTGTATTCTTTCCACCTATCTGCTCTCTCCTCTGCATTTAACAGTGGAATTCCCGTTGCACTCTTAATGTTACCACCGTTGCATTTAATGTCACCAAAGGTTGTTTTGACTTTCCTGTATGCTGAGTCTGTCCTTCCGACAATCATATCTTTTTCGATGTCTTCACATTTTTCCTGCAGCCATTTCGTCTTAGCTTCCCAGCACTTCCTATTTATTTCATTCCTCAGAGACTTGTATTTGTGTATTCCTGATTTTCCCGGAACATGTTTGTACATCCTCCTTTCATCAATCAACTGAAGTATTTCTTCTGTTACCCATGGTTTCTTCGCAGCTACCTTCTTTGTACCTATGTTTTCCTTCCCAACTTCTGTGATGGCCCTTTTTAGAGATGTCCATTCCTCTTCAACTGTACTGCCTACTGAGCTGTTCCTTATTGCTTGCTGTATCTATAGCTTTAGAGACCTTCAACCGTGTCTCGGCATTCCTTAGTACTTTCGTATCCCACTTCTTTGCGTATTGATTCTTCCTGACTAATGTTCAAGACATCCTAAACTATGCTGAATGCTTTCTCAGAAAATTATTTTCAACAATTAATTCATGAGCCCTTTCGATGCGTAAATGGTTGCGAAAGCATATTTGACCTCTTAGCAACAAATAATCCTGGACAAAAAAATGGCTCTGAGCACTATGGGACTTAACATCTGTGGTCATCAGTCCCCTAGAACTTAGAACTACTTAAACCTAACTAACCTAAGGACATCACACACATCCATACCCGAGGCAGGATTCGAACCTGCGACCGTAGCGGTCACGCGGTTCCAGACTGAAGCGCCTAGAACCGCACGGCCACACCGGCCGGCTAATCCTGGCCAAATAGGGCGTATCATGACGGCTACAGGGATTAGCGATCACAAAGCAGTTCCTACTAGGCTGAATACCATAATTCCCACAACCATAAAAAAGAAACGCAAAGTACATCTATTTAAAAAAGCTGATAAAAATGCTCTTAACGCCTCTGTAAGAGACCGTCTCCCCTCCTTCCAATCTGATCATGTAAGCGTAAAAAAGATATGCAATGATTTCAAAGAGATAGCATCGACAGAAATTGAATGATATATACTACATAAATTAATAAGTGATGGTACTGATCCCCCATGGTACACAAAACGGGTCAGATCACTGTTTCAGAAGCATCGAAAGAAGCATGCCAATTTTAAAAGAAGGCAAAATCCCCAAGATTGGCAAAGCTTTTGCAAAAGTTCAAAATATAGAGCGTACTTCAGTGCGATACGCTTTTAATAATTTCCGCAAGAAACTCTGTCTCGGAATCTGGCAGTAAACCCAAAGAGATTCTGGTCGTACATAAAGCACACCAATGGCAAGACGCAGTCAGTACCTTCACTGCCCGATAAAAACAGTGAAGTCACTTATGATAGGGCCACTAAAGCAGAGTTATTAAACATGGTTTTCCGAAACTCCTTCACCAAAGAAGACGAAACAAATATTCCTGAATTCCAATGAAGCACAACTGTCAAGATGAGAAACATAGAAATAAATATTCTCGGTGTAGCAAAGCAGCTTAAATCACTTAATAAAGGCAAGGTTTCTGGTCCAGATTGTATAACAGTAGGGTTTCTTTCAGAGTATGCTGATACAATAGCTCCATATTTAGCAATTATATACAACCGCTCGCTCATAGAAAGATCCGTACCTAAAGACTCGAAAATTGCTCAAGTCATACCAAAACCAAAAAGGGAAATAGGAGTAATCCGCTGAATTACAGGCCCGTATCACTAACGTGGGTTTGCAGTAGGTTTTTGGAAGATATACTGTGTTCGAACATTATGAATTACCTCGAAGATAACGATTTGTTGACACATAGCACGTATTCAGAAAAAATCGTTCTTGCTTTTTATTCTCAATAAGTAATGAATGCTATCGACAGGGGATGTCAGACTGAGTCCATATTTTTAGATTTCCAGAAGGCTTTTGACACCGATGTTCACAAGCATCTTTTAGCCAAACTGCGTGCCTGTGGAATATATACTGAGTTGTGCGACTCGATTTGTGATTTCCTGTCAGAAAGGTAACAGTGCGCAGTAATAGACGTAAGGTCATCGAGTGAAACAGAAGTAATATCCGGCTTTCCCCAAGGCCCTCTATTGCGCCTGACCTATGTTAACGACATTAGCCCACTTATACTGTTTGCAGATAATACTGTCATTTACCGTCTTGCAAAGTCATCAGATGACGAAAACGAACTGCAAAATGTTTTAGATAAGATAGCTGAATGGTGGCAATTGACCCTGAATATAGAAAAGTGTGAAGTTATTCACATGAGTACTAAAAGAAATCCGCTAAATTTCGATTACGCGATAAGTCACACAAACCTGAAGGCTGTAAATTCGACTAAATACTTAGGAATTACAATTACAAATAACCTAAATTGGAACGAGCACATAAATAATATTGTGGGTAGATCAAAACAAAGGTTGCGATTCATTGGCAGAAAACGTAGAAGGTGCAATAGGTGTACTAAAAGGACTGCTTACACCAAGCTTGTCCTCCATATTCTGGAGTACTGCTCTGCGGTGAGGGATCCGCATCAGGTGGATCTGACGGACGACATCGAAAAAGTTCAAAGAAGGACAGCTCGTTTTGTATTATCGCGAAATAGGGGAGATAGTGCTACAGACATAATACGTGAATTGGAGTGGCAATCATTAAAACAAAGTCGTTTTTCGTTGCGACGGCATCTTCTCATAAAATTTCAATCACCAATTTTCTCCTCCGATTGCGAAAACATTCTGTTGGCACCCACCTACATAGGGAAAAATAATCACCACGATAAAATAAGAGAAATCAGGGCTCACACAAAAATAAATTTAAGAGCTCGTTTTTCCCGACCGCCCTTCGAGAGTGAAACGGTAGAGTGACAGCTTGAAGGTAGTTCATTGAATCCTCTGCCTGGCACTTTATTGTGAATAGCAGAGTAATCACGTAGACGTAGATGAACGTAGAGGTAGATGTATATCTGCAAGTAAGAAGTTACCGGGAGGGACACAAGGATCGTTAATAATATTAGGGAAGTGACCTGCTATTCCAGTGCTGCCACTTTTTTTATTTATTGTAATTTCATCCCCTTGCCCCATGTGGGCAGGGGTGAGTTGGCAGCGGCACATTGGCGCCCCTCTTCAGCGAGCAAAAACATACAAATGTAAAACAGAAAAAGTTTTGAAAATCGACAAGATGATGAAATAGGAATGAAATGTACAAAAAATGGAGAATACAAATGCGGAACATTGTCACAAGCTAAAACGAAAATGATAAAAACCACACTGGATGAAGACACTGTAGACACATTGGCGACACTTATAAAACGAGGTAAAAGTAGGGCACAGCATGAAATGCACATGGCACAACAGTGCACTTGCAGTGGAACACCGATGCAACTCACGAAGCACTTCACGAAATAAAACAGGAAGGGCCTGCCAAAGGGAGGGGAGGCTGGAGGGAGGGAGGATTGAGGTGGGGGGGGTAGAAGAGGGGAATCAGGATGAGGCGGCAGGGGAGAAAGCTGTGAGAGGACACCAAGAGAGAGGAGACGGGGGGGGGGGGGAGGATAGGAGAGCAAATACAATGGAAGGCGGGGGAAAGAGCAAGAGAAGGGTGGGGGAGGAGGAGGTAGGATGCAGCGAAGGGAAGGAGAGGGAGCCCTATGGAGGAAGGGAGAGGAAGGTTTGGGTCAGATTTGGAAGGAAGGAAAGATGTCGGGACGAAGCTCATTATCTGGAATAGGGAGGCAGTGAGAGTTTCTTTGGGATATGACATGAAGGGTGTGGAGGTGCACAGTGGGTGGGATGCAGCGGAATAGGCGCGGCAGCAGTTGGGGGTTGAGAAGAGACACCAAGGGTTGGGGGGATCGCGTTTGTGGATGGTGTAGAGGATACAGATTTATTCGAGGCAGAGATCCAGGCGACACTGGCATAACAGACAATGGTACAGATCAAGGACTTGTAGGTATGGAGGATGGATGCAACCCCAAGTTTGGCAAGACAGGAATTTCAGAAGTCGGGTCTATTGTGAGCTTTGTGTTGAATGGTAATGGAGATGGGGAGGGCAGTCAAGGGTGAGGCCAAGATACTGAAGGTGGGAGTAAGACAGATAGGACAGTTGTAGATGGTAAGGTGGAAATCTAGGGGCCGGAAGGAAAGTGTGGTGTGGCCTATGATGACTGCCTGGTTTTGGAAGGGTTTATCTTAAAGAGCCATTGGTTTCACCAAGTGATGAACTGGTTAAGGTGAAACAGAAGGGAACGCTGGGAACGTTGAAGGGTAGGCTAGAGGGCAGGGAAGGCGGTATCATTAGCATATTGAAGGAGATGGATGGAGGTCATTTGTTTGGGCATATCGGTGGTGTACAGGAGATAAAGGAGAGGAGAAAAGACGGATCCTAGGGGCACACCTACAGTGGGATAGAAGGTGTGGCCTCTGGTGTTATAGCTGGTGATGTAGGAAGGACGGTGTGAGAGGAAGTATGCAATGCGACAGACATAGTTAACAGGAAGGACATAGGCCTGAAGTTTTAAAAGGAGCCCAGAATGCTACACATGGTAACATGTGTTCTGTAGATTTAGGGAAACAGAAATAGTGGAGCAATGGGACTTAAGTTGGAGAGAGAGGAGATGGGTGAGGTTAGGAGTTGGTCTTCACCAGAGAAGTAGTGTCAGAAGCCACACTGGGTAAGAGAAAGGAGGCAGTGTTGACATAGATGGTGATGGATATGGCAGGAGAGGATGGATTCGAAAACCTTGCGGAACACTCAGGTGAGACAAATGGGTCAGTAAGAGGAGGTGTCAGAATGGGGTTTGTTTGGTTTAGGCAACATCAGGATATGGGAGGTCTTCCACTGGTCAGCGTAAAAACTGGTGGAGAGGATGGTGTTACAGAGTGAGCACAGGCGGCAAGGAAGGAGGGAGGACATTCCTTCAGGTGTCAGCAGGTGGTGCAATCGTGACCAGGGGTGGTGTTGCGTTTGGAGTAGAGAATGAGACGAATATCATGCACTGTAATGGGAGTGTTTAAATCTGCCTACTCGTACTGGGAGGAGTTGATAGGGAGGATGACGTTGAGTCCCATAAGTTTCTGAAGTCAGCCCTGGCGTTTCATTGCTGTCAAAAGCTTATAGCTATGTCTCTGCACTTGCCAGCGGCGCAGGAGTTTATCCTGGTCACAAGCACAGTGGAAGGGACAGTGAAGCTGGTACGATTCGCGGAGAAGGGGTATGGCCCAGGGGATAGGAGAAGGTCGATGGAGATGAATGGCCTTGGTAGGAGTGTCGACTGCCACACAATCAGATAGGGTATTTAGGGTATCCTGGAGGAAGAATGAAGCGTGGGTGTCATCAGAGTACGCAAAGGTGAAAGGATGACTCTGACCTGGGTGTCAATGGATCCCTATAGGCATTCCAGTTAGCCCAGAGGTAATCATGAATAACTCTGTGGTGGATATCTGGGCAGGGAGCATTAGGAGGGCGAGGGGTGAAGGAGATGGTGAGGACAGGGAGGTGATCACTGCCAATGGGAATCAGGACTTGAGCAATAATGCGCCCAAGGAGGTTGTGGGAGGCCATGATCACATAGGGCATCGTGCTATTTTCGAGATGGGAGTGCTGGGAAGGGGGACAAGATCGCCTTGGACAGGGTCAATAAACAGATGCCACCAATGGAGGTTTGCAGGGCCACAACAATGGATACTGAGGTATGTGACAATCACTTGGTGTAGAAGATGCAATCAATCTGTGCAATCAACTTGGGCCAGGAAGTCATATGGGATAGGGTAATGGTATGAACATAGATAGTGGCGCAGGTGATTGTCAGATTGGGGAGAAAGATGCTGAGCGTAAGGTGTACAATATGGTCGTTATGTTATGGTTGTAGCTGGACAGGAATATGCTTGAGGTGGGCAATAGCAATCCTGCCTCTCATTAAGGGACAGGAACTGCTGGTATGATGGAGGACATGGGTAGGGGTGCAGAAAATGTGGTCAGATGTGGTAAGGTGGTATGGTGTCATTGAGAATGAACGCATTGGTGGGACAGAGAAGGAGTGGGTATTTTGGCAAAGGATGCTATACTGCTGTCACACCATGAATGAGGACCAAGGAGGGGACTGAATTGGGGAGATGGTTTACACGAGGGTGTCGCAGCGGGTGAAGACGAAGTGTGCTTGGTTGTGGGAGTAGGTGGTGTATGTGTTAAGGTAGAAGATGGAACAGGTGGCAGGGGAAATCTGCTGGTGTGCAGGCACTGGAAGGGGTGAATGTTCTGGAGGACTATGGTGAGGAAGCATGTGATGCCTTTGGCAGTAGGAGGTGGCCAGAGAGAACTGTTGCAGTGGATTGGCTGATCTAGAGGACTGATAGCAATCATGAGTTTGGTTTGGGTGGGAGGGGATTTAACTTTTCAGTTGTAGGAGGAGGTGGTGTGGGCTTCATTGCAAGTGTTGCAAGAAGAAGGGGAGATGAGGTTGTGACATTGTTTGAGGAAGTGTGTGTTATTGAAGTGAGGGCAGGCAGAGGGAGATGGTCATTGTAGATATGTAAGACACTTCTGGCAATGGTTGGATTGCGGAGGGGATCAGAATGGGTCAACTTTATGGTGGCAGTTGTATACGAGGGCTCCCTTAGTGAGGAGGAGGTCAATGGAGGAGGTGGACTCAGTAAAAACCCTCATGAGAAAGGTTGGGATGGAATCATTGTAGATGCAACCACTGGAGCATATGTCAAGGTCGTGATGGGAATTAAGTTCCACCAACACCTCTGTCTCTGGGGAACATGGGACTGAGCTTTGTGACCATGTGGTGAGTGTCAGAGGATGACGAGGGTGTTGGGGCTGACAGGGTGAGGAGGTGGTATGTAAGGGTGTGAGAGTCACATGGAGGCAAAAGGTGATGTGAGGCATCTTCTGGAGGAGGGATTGGAGGACTTAATGAGTCTCTGGGGGGGGGGGGATAAGTTGGGAGATGGAGCGCCAGGGATGTACTTCTGGATCTCAAGGATGAGGGTGGATGCATCAAGGAACTTGGGGTCATGGTGAGAGGAGGAAGGGGACTAGGAGATGGGAAGAGCTGTGTCCATGGTGTCAGAATGGCAGGATCAGTCTGTGGTTTTTTAGTCTAGGGTGCAGGTGTGGATTCCCCACTGGGACATTCAGGAGCTTTCTCGTGATGGTGGGCTGGGAAGGATGGCAAGGGATGGTTTTGAATGGGAGATGACACAGGGGAGGTCCTTCCCTGGGAGTGGCAGTGACAGTAGGTGGCAGTGGTGGCAGTGGTAGTGGTGGTGGTGGTGGTGGTGCGTCATCAGCTTGGCTACAGTGGCCCAGTAGGTGATGACCCAGACAGGTAATGCGTGAGTTGGGGTGTAGGGTGACTGAGGAGAGGTGGAACTCGGCAGGTCGAGTGGCAGGGGCAGAGGTGGTCTGAGACCAGTTGGGATACACAGTAGAGGTAGAAGGGGAGGTAACTGTAAGGAGAAAGGTCCAAACATAGGGTGGGGGGCCTAAAGAAAAGCTTCAGGTTGTAGTGGTGCAAACTGAGGGAGGGGAGGTGTAAATAACGGTGGTGGTGGGAGTATCCATGGCAGGGCATTGAGATGAGGGGAATGGAATGGGAGCCTACCACCGACAGGTGTCACCTGGATTGGAAGGGGACGATGTGGCAACGAATGGCGAGACAGGAAGGGCAGATGAGGGCGATGAACACAGGCACAAGGATGACAACAGCAGCAGCAAGCATCATCAGGAGGGCAAAGACTCCCGGTGGCAGCGACGATGAGGTAGCTGCTGCAGACTGTGGTGGTATGCAGCATGCAGAGGCGACAGGCATAGTGATGGGGAGCGACGGCGACACTGTAACACTCGTGGATCACTTCAAAGGGCGGCCCTGGCAAGTGAATCAACGACAGTGGCTGCAGTACTGCTTTTTTTTCTTCATTGTGGTTTCATTCCACTGACCCATATGGGCAGGGGAGGGTTGGCAGCAGCGCAATCCGCCACTCTTTATCTGAATGACATTAGAAATAAAAATAGTAATCGGTGCACATATAAGGTGATAAAAGGGGGCATAGGAACCTAATAGAGAGAGAAATTAGGGGCTAAAATAGACACTGACATGGAGACGTTCATTTTGGGATAGCTAAAAAGTCCACATAAAGATTAAAAAACACAGTGGATGATGTGTGTAACAAGTAAAATACATTGCAGTCACACGCACAAGTTAAAAGTTGGACACAGTATGAAAACACATCAGAACGACGGCACTTAAAAACGACTGCATGGGACGGAGCACACACAGTGAGGAAAACTTCCAGGAGGTCCCTGCATAAGGAGGAGAGGCCTCAGAGGATGGAAAACATGGTAGAAGATGGTGCAGTGGGGGAGGAAGTGGGATAAAAAGAAAGGGACCTGGGGGTGCACCAAGGAGCAGGAGATAGGTGGGGTGGGAGAGGGAAGGCAAGTCAGGAGGGAACACAGAGATGCCAGAAGGTGCATTGGAGAGAGAGGTGGCATTTGAGGGAGGAAAAAAAACCGCTGAGGGTAAGGGAAAAGGAGGGGAGTGGGAGCCCTGAGAAGGAAAATCATGGGGTTAGAGTTAGTAGGAGGGGTAGATATCAGGGTGAATTTCATCATCCAGAAGGGGTAGGCACTGGTAGGTACGTTGGTAAAGGAGGTGGAGGCCATAGAGATGGAGAGAGGGCAGGACACAATAATAAAGTTGTGGCAATAGGCTGGGAGTAGAGAGGATAGGAGATACCAGGGGATGGGGAGGATCGAGTCTGCGGATGATGTACAATGTGCAGATGTGTTTGAGGGGAAGTAGATGTGAGACGGGGATGAGGTCATAGAAGATGCGGGTGGAGTATGGGAGGCAGATACAGAAAGTGAGGTGGAGTGCGTGGGATTCAAGGATTTGGAGGGCTTTATAGAATCTGGATGGGGTGAAAATCCAGGCAACACTGGCATAGCAAAGGATGGGACAGATCAAGAATTTGTAGGTGTGAAGCATGGTGGAAGAATTTACAGCTAGAGAGGAGTTTCAGGAGGTGGAGTCTATTGTGGGCTTTGTGTTGCATCAGAAGGTGATGGGAAGTGAGGTGATGGTCGAAGATGAGGCCAAGGTATTTCAGGGCATGAGTGAGGTGGACAGGATGACCGTAAATAGTAGGGTAAAAATCGTGGACCCAGAAGGATATATACTATTTGAATTCGCCTAAGTTAGACACATATGATGATTGCCTTGCTCTTGGAAGGGTTGATGGGAGATTGCCTTGCTCTTGGAAGGGTTGATGGGAAGGAGCCACTGGTTGCACCAGACGGTGAACTGGTCAAAGTGGGTTTAAAGGGTATTTTGAGACTGTTGAAGGGTAGGATAGAGGGCCAGGAAGGCTGTGTCATTGGTAAATTGGACGAGGTGAACTTGTGGGGGAGGTTTGGACATACCTGCAGTACACAGGAGACAGGGTAGAGGGAAAAGATGGAGCCTTGGGGCACACCCACAGTGGGATAGAATGTACAGGAGTTGGTATTGAGGATAGTGACATAGGAGGGACAATGGGAGAAGAAGGGAACAATGAGGCAGATGAAACTGATGGAAAGGGCATATGTCTGGAGTTTAAAGAGGAACTAGGGATGCAAAACACGGTCATAGGCGTTTTGGAGGTGGAGGGAAACAAAGATAGCAGAACAACAGTTGTGTTAATTTGGAGGGAAAGAAGGATAAGGAGCTGGTCGTCGACTGAGAAGGGGGACCTGAAGCCACATTGAGTAAGGAGAAGGAGGTGGTGCTGGTTAAGGTGGTGGCGAATACATTGGGAGAGGATGGGCTCGAAGACCTTACTGAACATGGAGGTGAGGCAGATGGGAAGATAGGAAAATGTGTCAGAGGGGGTGGTTGGTTTAGGGAACAGCAGGATGTGAGAAGTCTTCCACAGGTTGGGGTAAAAGCCAGTGGAGAGGGTGATGTTCTACAGGGTTGCAAGGACAGCCAGGAAGGAGGGGGGGATTCCCTGAGGTGGCAGTAGGTGACACCATCGTGACCAGGGTTAGTGTTGCGTTTGGAGCAGAGTATGAGTTTGATGTCATGTGCTTTAATAGGAGTGTGTATGACTGAGGGGGATAATTGATCCAAGTACTGAAAACTGGGGGCAGTGGTGGGATGGAGGTATCAGAGCATTCAAGGACTGTAGAGAAGAGGGAGTAATCAGAGTGAGGAATGTTGGGAACAGAGAAGACCTTGGAGAGTTGGGAAGCAAAATGAGTGGCCTTACGGAGGTTATCAGGACAGGGGCAGTCATCAAGGAGAAGGGGTTAATGCAGTGTAGGATGGTTAGCAGTAAGGTGGTGGAAGGCAGACCAGTACTTGGAGGAGTTGACAGGGAGGGTGGAGTTGAGACGTGTACATGTCTGACGCCAGTCCTGGCGTTTCTTTGCTCTTAACAGTTTGCAGATGTGTTGTTGTAATTTCTGATGGCTGAGGAGTGTATCCCAGTCACAGGGCAGAGGAAGGAGTGGTAGAGCCTGTGGGATTCATGAAGTAGAAGCATGGCCTGTGGAGGAAGAGTAGGACGGTGGTGGTGGATATGTTTGGTAGGGATGTGGGCCTCCATAACGTCATTGATGGTCTTCTGGAAGAAGGACAAGGCATGCATGAGGTCAGTGGGATGGTGGCAGGTAAGTGGGTGGCTTTCGACCTGTAAGGTAATGGATTCCCAATAGACATCCCAGCTGGCTCAGCAATAGTCTTGGATGGACTTCGAAGGAGCAGCAGAATGGGGGCAGGAGGTGGGCGATGGTCTGAGGCAATGGTGAGAAGGACTGGGAGGTGTTTGCTGCCAGTGGGATCGAGGAAATACATGGCAATACGAGCAAGGAGTTTGGGGAAGTACGACATCCAGGGGGGAGTTATTTTTGGGACAGGTGTGCTGTGGGAGGGAAACAAGGTAAAAGTGGAGGGTAGCGAGGAACTGATGCCACCACCAAAGTGTGGCAGGATCACGGCTGTGGAGTTGATCTCTGCAGCAATCACATAGGTGTAGAAGGTGCTGTCAACATGGGACACGAACTCATAGGGGAGAGGAGCTGCAGGGCAGACATAGATAGTGGCACAGGTGACAGGGAAGGCAGGAAAAAAGATACTGAGGATGAGGTGTTCAGTTGGGTCACTGAGCAGGAGTTGTGGGCAGACAGGGGTATGTTTGAGGTGGCCAATAGTGACACCACTTATTGCTAGGGCAAGAGGACTGTCAGTGTGGTGAAGGAGGTAGGGAGAGGGTGGACAACATGGTGAGGTTGTAGGAAGGTTTCATGAAGGATAATGGAGTCGACCTGGTGCTGGGACAGGATATGCATGAAGAGATATTCGTTGGCAGGGAGGGAGCAAATGGTTAGGTGTAGGACACGATACTGTTGGTATGCCAAAGGAGGGGGGGGGGAGAGGAAGGGAGTGGAGGGAGGATGAGAGAGGCTTAAATGAGAGTAAATGGGTGGGTGAAGGTGACCTGGTTGTGGGAGTATGTGATGCAGGTATTCAAATGGAAGACAGAGTGGGCAGCAAGGGAGATCTGCTGGAGGGTGTGGGAGTGTTGGATGGAGTGGATATTCTGTATGGACAGAAAATGGACATCTTCAGTCATAGAGGGTGGGCAGAGAGAATTGTTGGGGTAGATCAGCTGATTGATGGGGCAAATGGGAACAGTGAGCTTGGGGTTGGTGGGAGGGGGTTTGGCCTTGCATTTGGATGAGCAGGTGGGAAGGTGTTCGTTGCAGGAAGGGGGAGAGGTGAGGGTAGGTACTGTTTGAGGAAGTGGTAGGCTTTTCAGTGGGGCCAGTTGGGGGCTGCAGTTTTGGGTGAGGTGGTCATTGCAAAGGAGACCACATTGGCAGCATTAGGATTGAGGAGAGGAATGGGAGGGTTCAACGATTTCCAGGGCAGTGTGGGCATTCAATTCCGCTAACATCTCTGCCACTGTGACCACAGGGCAGAGCTTTGTGATCTCAGCAGTGAGGGTTGGTGCACAACAAGGAGGTAGGGGGTGATGGGAGAGGAGGAGGTTAGGAATGGTGTGAAAGATGCATGTGGACCAAAGATGATATGCGGAAGTTTCCAGAGGTCAGTGTGGGAAGAGAGAGTGGGAGATGTGATACAGACAGAGTCTCCAGGGGAGAAGTTGAGCAATGGGGACACTGGGAATGTACTTTCTACCATAAGAGCTTGTGCATTGAGGTATTAAGGATAGGGACTGGAAAGGACGAATGTATGAAGGGTGGGGGCTAGGGAAGTGGGAGGAGGCGTGGTGTCCATGGTATGATCAGGAGGAGAGGGGTGGGCATAGGTTTCTTGGAGGACGGTGTGGAGGCGAGTTCAGTACCCAGGCATTTTTTTTTTTTTTTTTTTTGGAGGATGAGGGAATAGTTGGCGTGAGAGGTGGTGGGAGGCAGGCTCCCCATGCGAGGCACAAGCACTTTGAAGGGAACGTGGGTGCTCCATGGCGGCGACTGTGATGCAGCAGTTGGTGCCTGGATGGGGGAATCAGGTGTAGTCGTAGCAGGGCGAGCAGGAAGTAGGGAAAAGTCATCCCAACAGGTGGTAGCAGCGAGGGTGAGATGAGGAGCTCGAGTGGGAGCAGGAACAGAAACAGTGGCAGTGAACAGAGGCATGCAGGGCAGAGGAGGGGAGGAGACTGTGAGGAGGGGAGGTGGGGCAGACGACGGAAGCCCAAGAGGAGGCACTCCATGATGTAATCGTGGGGGAGGGGAAGTATATATGGTTGTAATGATGAGGGTGTCCATGGTGGACAGTGCCATCTACTGGTGACAGGTGCGACAAGATAAGAAAAGAGAATGAAGACGGGACAACGAGAGGACGAGGATAGGAGGGCGCAGCAGTGGCGGCAGTGGACGAACAGAGAAGGAAGCAGACAGAAACGGCGACAAGGGGAAGTTACCAACTGTCGATTACACTCGTGGGAGTAGCCCACATGGCAGAAATCTTAAGGATTAAAACCAAGTTCATTATGTACAGGAGTCATGTAGAACAGCATTGGGGAATGAAACACGCTTTATACCTGTTTATGAGTCGCAAGTCACAATCCCAAGACGAAAAAACTGGCCAGTCATTTCCAGTCTAGCCGAGCTCCACTACCGAGTGTATTATGTACTCGAAGAGCCGACTAGCCGGAGACTTACCTTGCTGCTAGCCGCTCGCGACAGCCTAAGTCGCTTCTTTTGGGCGGTTGGCGATCCTGACCTCATCCGACGCTGGCCACGGACCAGCATCGATAACTTCTAGCACCTCACAAGATAAACAGGTGCAGCTTTGACTACACTTCCACTCCCGACATACATAGACTCACTAGTTTAAAAAACCCACTTTACCCAATCCTAGACTGCGATGTTGTCCATATACCTCCAATTTATCATGTGAAATGTAGGTTTCCCCATTTTATGTACATTAAAGTTGAAGATAGAAGAAATTGGAACATATAAGTGTTTTCACATCGCTAAAGTATCGGTTCTTGTTGATTATTAGTGTGGAGATCCTGTGCAACAGTATGGCATAGATACATTTCGTCTAATTAATCTCTCGTCTAGTAAAAAACATCTGTTCTTATCGGTTTAATATCTAATATGTCATGCATCAGAGTACTAGAATATTAATTCATTTTTGGCTCATGATAGAGTGCTCTACCTTGTAACCTCCCCAGAGAATTTTGAAAAGACAGTAATTAAATGTGAATGGACATCGTGCTAAATGTAACCTCCCAGCAGATTTTTACAAGACAATATAAATGTTAATGTGAATAGAACCAAGTGTAATCTCCCCACAAAAAATGTAAAAAGACTATATTTGAATGTTAATGGGCATAGACCCAAAGTGTGACTTCCCAGCAAAAATAAAACAAAACTCAATGATAATGAAAACGTGCCAAAAGCTAGTTCCCCACAAGATTACTGAATAATAATGACCTAAATGTTGTTGAGCTCCCACAAAACATCGTTAAATTGAAATAAAAGCAACTGTACCTCCACTACAAAAATATTGAAAAATAATGGCCCAATGTAAACTCTACACAAAAATTAAGAAATGAAGATTAATCTTTAAACCCACAATAATCGGGCAGCAGCGCTGACCCTAGGCCCTGTGCAATAATTAATCTGATAAATTGATTCTGGGAGGAAAAGCATAGGAAATATTGTTTCAATTGGAATGATTCTTTTCTTAAAAACGATTGCTTTGAAAACAAAATTATTATTGGGGCATTTCTTGAACAAATTAATTACAATTAACATACATTACATTATCAGATGTGCGCAATGCTGCTTCATTACCTTATTTAACAATATACCTCGTCCCGAACCTTGACCAGAGACCCATGTCGACGCCCGCCGACCCCTCAGACACAACTTCCGACTGAGTACAACTCGCAACTAAACTCTTGCGCAGTCAAGCGCAGACTAGACACGATAAATAACTCTCTGGTCAGAGATTCTGTCATGCCTCGCCATCGCTGGTAATGAATACATATGAAATGTACGCGTTTCATAACCCTCCACTGGGGGGGGGGGGGGGGCAAAAATTTGGCAGCGATGGTGAGTCATTTGGACTTGCCATGAGCAACAAGTTTTTTCTTGCCTAATTAACTTTACAATCACAGAATATACAGATGTAGAACATGATGTAAATGTGGTGCACATGCACTGAGTACAAAACATATTACACAATAACAAAATGTGAGTGCAAAACATATTAACAAATGACATAAGTGCACATGCACTGAAAAATACTGCAACGTTTTCACAACAAATAAACGTAATGAGTAGAAATCTCATTGACAAATGACATAAGTGCACATGTACTGTAGTTCAGAACATATCAGCAAATCAAAATGCACATACAATGAGTAGAAATCATGTTAGAAAAATGAGAAAAGTGCACATGCACTGAAAAAATCTTTAGCATTTTCACAACAAATAATCGTAATGGCAAAAAAATCATGTTGACAAGTGACATAAGTGCACATGTGCTATAGTTCAGAATATATCAGCAAATCACAAAATGTATATACAATAAGTAGAAATCATGTTAGAAGAATGACTAAAGTGCACACGCACTGAAATTCAGAATATATCAGCAAATAAAAAAAAATGTATAGGTCATGAATACAAATGATGTTAGAAAAAAAATGATTTTCACTATGTTACAAGAATTAGGATAGGAAAGGGAAGGATTGCATCATGGTTGTAGCACTTTAGGTTGCACGCAGCTGCACTGAAAGTCCATATCTTTCCACAGAAGTACAACACCAAGTGAGACAATCTGAAGTTCTTTTCCCAGAAGTGTTTATCAGCGTAGCCAAGACACTGAAATGTCGTAGTAATATTCCATGTTATCATTTTGGCAGTACATCAGGTACGCCAAACAGTGGGACCATAATAACGTCTCCATCGCTCACGGTGGTGGACAGCATGTCGTGTCAACACCACGCTCTTACAAGGCACACCAACGTAGAATTAGTGCAAAAACCAAATATAGTGCTCCATGATCAAGAGGATATACAGGACAAATGGATATTGCAGTAATTCAAGGTAGTTAGGTCAGAAGGTGAAGGACATTAAGTCACATACTAGTCTTCATTGGGAATTACATTAGTAATTTGTGGCAGTCATAGCCCAGTTATTGAACATTTCTGTACCATGTATGTAGTATTACAGAAAAATGTTCATGAATTGTTTTACAGAGATCATTGGCACTCATTCTCTAATTAAAAATCGTAGAAGTCATTCGTTTTACAGAGAACATTTTACAGAGAACATTGGCATTCATTCCCTAATTACAAATCATCAGAAGTCATTACTTAAAACAGGAGGTAGTCAATAACATAGTATTACAGAATAATGTTGATAATTAATCATTGGTCATCCAATACAGTAATCAGTAGCATTCATTTCCCAGTTACAAAGCATTATTAATTAATCATTGGTCATCCCAATACAGTAATCAGTAGCATTCATTTCCCAGTTACAAAGCATTATTAATTAATCATTGGTCATCCAATACAGTAATCAGTAGCATTAATTTCCCAGTTACATAGCATTATTAATTAATCATTGGTGATCTCAATACAGTAATCAGTAGCATTCACTTCGCAGTTACAAAGCATTATTAATTAATCATTGGTCATCTGAATACAGTAATCAGTAGCATTCATTTCCCAGTTACAAAGCGTTATTAATTAATCATTGGTCATCTCAATAGAGTAACGAAATTATGCGCATAGTATTTATGCAGTCATTATTCAAGTGACATACCATTCAAAGCTAATCAGAATTACTCAGAACTCTCTTAAACTGGTATCATTATTTGGGACTGGTAATACATTTTTTTGTTAGCAATGCATTGCTTTGGGTATTTATAGGGGAAAGCAAGAAGAGAAAAAGAAAAAATTTGCTTCTGGGTTGTTCCTGTAAATGAAAATGTGTAACGTCATTCGTCATGAGTCAGCTGTAGCAAGGTTATGAAACAAGTAGAGTATATGTAATCACATTCATAAATGACATAGATTTAATGAACAACTGCTTATAGCACATTAATTTCATAAATAATTTCTCCTGCAAAAATATATATAAAAATGGATTATTAAGCTGAAAGAAGAAACGCATTTTATGCTGAAAAGTAGTGAACTTCGAATTAACAGGTAGTGAAATGTGTATAAAGATGTGTTCCATAGCTGTCCTTTCCAAAACCTTCAGTCATCATACTATGCAATATAATACCTACTGTCAAAGTGAACTGCAACAAATACTTAAATAACTACATAGCATAAATACATAACTTCAACAATATCCTCATCTGTAAAGAAAAACTTCATTATCCATCACTTCATTATTTATATTATCATAACTCCATTATTATCATCACCTGTAAAGAAAAACTTCAATATCCATAGTAGCATATTCTTCATCATTATCATCTGCAAAATATCACTTCATTACTCATTATACAACTATTCCTTATTTCTATCATATTTCATCACTAAAACTAAGATGTGTAGTTCTGTCTGACAGGCTGCATTAATCGCCTCGTATTCTGAAAGAAAAAATTAGTTAATACTGCTATTCTACGATGTGTATAGTATATTCTTGTTAATGCTTGTTAATTCTGATCCATTTACTCTTCATCACGAAGTATTGCATTCTCTTTCGTTCATTCCGAAGGTGAAATTCCCATTTTGTTTAATTTATTTCTTTCACGCATCGTTTCTTTCCGAAATTGATGAACAGAGATTAATGTTTTGCATTTAAATCATATACTCACTAAATAATGACTGGTTTATAGTAACATAATTAAGCATACAGCATAACATGACAGAAAACGTAATATGTGAAAAACTTATATAGTGTACAGAGGCAAAAATGTACTCAGTGTATCACAATGTAACAGTAAAGCAGTCACGATGTTGAGATATCATAAGGCAAAATGTCAAAGTCAACTGGTGTTTGCTATATTTTAACTATTTCATAGTGCATACAAACAAAATATGAAAACAATCGTACAAACATTAAAAAAAATGATGACAAGAAATGTGACCTTCTTTGTGTTCAGCTTGTATGTTGTGTAGTTAATAGAGGCGAGAATTGAAGACTTTAATAGAGAAAAAAATTGATAAAATTAATATATCACTAGATAGAATTGCATAATTATTCATAAGATATATAAGTTTCTCTGGAAAAAATGTGCACAGTCTGATATGTAACGACAAGAAAAGCGACCTGCTAACCTTACCTTGCCGGGCACTTGCCAAGAAAAAATACGATAATCATCAATAAGTAGTCACATAAATATAATTGCATAAGTGGTCATAAAATGTGTAAATTCATCTGGAAAAATATGCACGGTCTGATGTGTAACGACAAGAAGAGCGACCTGCTAACTTTACCTTGCCGGGCACTTGCCAAGAAAAAATACGATAGTCATTAGTAAGTAGTCATGTGAATATACAGGGTGTTTCAAAAATGACCGGTATATTTGAAACGGTAATAAAAACTAAACGAGCAGCGATAGAAATACATTGTTTGTTGCAATATGCTTGGGACAACAGTACATTTTCAGGCAGACAAACTTTCCAAATTACAGTAGTTACAATTGTCAACAACAGATGGCGCTGCGGCCTGGGAAACTCTATAGTACGATTTTTTCCACATATCCACCATGCGTAGCAATAATATGGCGTAGTCTCTGAATGAAATTACCCGAAACCTTTGACAACGTGTCTGGCGGAATGGCTTCACATGCAGATGAGATGTACTGCTTCAGCTATTCAATTGTTTCTGGATTCTGGCGGTACACCTGGTCTTTCAAGTGTCCCCACAGAAAGAAGTCACAGGGGTTCATGTCTGGCGAATAGGGAGGCCAATCCACGCCGCCTCCTGTATGTTTCGGATAGCCCAAAGCAATCACACGATCATCGAAATATTCATTCAGGAAATTAAAGACGTCGGCCGTGCGATGTGGCCGGGCACCATCTTGCATAAACCACGAGGTGTTCGCAGTGTCGTCTAAGGCAGTTTGTACCGCCACAAATTCACAAAGAATGTCCAGATAGCGTGATGCAGTAATCGTTTCGGATCTGAAAAATGGGCCAATGATTCCTTTGGAAGAAATGGCGGCCCAGACCAGTACTTTTTGAGGATGCAGGGACGATGGGACTGCAACATGGGGCTTTTCGGTTCCCCATATGCGCCAGTTCTGTTTATTGACGAAGCCGTCCAGGTAAAAATAAGCTTCATCAGTAAACCAAATGCTGCCCACATGCATATCGCCGTCATCAATCCTGTGCACTATATCGTTAGCGAATGTCTCTCGTGCAGCAATGGTAGCGGCGCTGAGGGGTTGCCGCGTTTGAATTTTGTATGGATAGAGGTGTAAACTCTGGCGCATGAGACGATACGTGGACGTTGGCGTCATTTGGACCGCAGCTGCAACACGGCGAACGGAAACCCGAGGCCGCTGTTGGATCACCTGCTGCACTAGCTGCGCGTAGCCCTCTGTGGTTGCCGTACGCGGTCGCCCTACCTTTCCAGCACGTTCATCCGCACGTTCCCAGTCCGTTGAAATTTTTCAAACAGATCCTTTATTATATCGCTTTTCGGTCCTTTGGTTACATTAAACCTCCGTTGAAAACTTCGTCTTGTTGCAACAACACTGTGTTCTAGGCGGTGGAATTCCAACACCAGAAAAATCCTCTGTTCTAAGGAATAAACCATGTTGTCCACAGCACACTTGCACGTTGTGAACAGCACACGCTTACAGCAGAAAGACGACGTACAGAATGGCGCACCCACAGACTGCGTTGTCTTCTATATCTTTCACATCACTTGCAGCGCCATCTGTTGTTGAAAATTGTAACTACTGTAATTTTGAAAGTTTGTCCGCCTGAAAATGTACTGTTGTCCCAAGCATATTGCAACAAACGGTGTATTTCTATAGCTGCTCGTTTAGTTTTTATTGCCGTTTCAAATATACCGGTCATTTTTGAAACACCCTGTAATTGCATAAGTGATCATAAAATTAGCAAATGGCATTATAGCATGTTAAATCATAAAGTGTCTTCATTCAATAAAAGGTTTGATGTTTGACCAATGGTGGTTGCCTTTGGATTTTCTGGTTCTCAAAGTTTCGACGTGTACAACATTGGGGTGAGGAATGCTGCGAATCCGATATGGAACTGCGTATAGAAGTTCAAATTTACTGTACCTACCTTTTCCTTTGTTGGATAAATGGTGTGTACGTACTAATATTTTCTGTCCAATGTGAAAGTCACGGCGTGTACAAACCTGTTTTTGCTGTCTTCTCCGGCGCTCTGCGGCATGTTTGATGTTGTTCAGCGCAATGTCAATTATTTCATGGTGTTGTAGTCGACGAGATGTAGGAAAGTTTACTAATTCTGTAATTTTGTTAGGGGGTTCAACATTTTCCAGTATAACAGACGGAGATAGCAAAGTGGATTCATTTGGAATGGAATTAATTACATCTTGGAATGAGAATATGTGTGTGTCCCAATCAATATGTCTTTTGTGGCAGTATATTCTACACAGTTTACCAATTTCTTTCATTAAGGGTTCGAAGAAGCATGGTACTTGGATATATAGATCGGAGAAATGTTTCTAGCTCGTAACATGCGTGTCCATATATGCAGAACGAAATTGTGATCCATTATCGGAAATTACTTTCAACACATGCCCTACATGAAATAGAAAATGCTTTACAAATGCTTTCGAAACGGTTTTAGCA
Organism: Schistocerca serialis cubense; assembly: GCF_023864345.2. Classification (NCBI taxonomy): domain Eukaryota; kingdom Metazoa; phylum Arthropoda; class Insecta; order Orthoptera; family Acrididae; genus Schistocerca; species Schistocerca serialis. The sequence goes on from NC_064641.1 coordinate 273,504,297, forward strand.
GTAGCTTTGCGTATCGGAGTGAAGGTAACAAATTTTGAAATGAGTTCAACAGCGACAAAGATGTACCAAAAACCTCTATTAGTTCTGGGAATCGGACCAAAAATGTCTACAGCGGCCATATGTCTTAATTTAACAGGTACAATTGGATATAATGGAGGAATATGTGAAGTTGTGTTTGTCTTAGCTTTCTGGCGGATTTTACATGACGCTGAAACTCGTAGTATACGTTTCTCCATGTTGGCAAAATAACAGTTCTGTCTCAGTACAAGAAAACATTTTCTAGCTCCGTAATGTGCGTAACTTAAATGAGTATACCAGATTAATTTGTTAACAAGCTCGTCAGGAATGCATAATAACCAATTGTTGCTGTCAGGATGAGAGCGGCGAAACAGAATGTCATTGCGTACAGTGTAATGGTTTCTAATCGTAACATTATTCCTATCTTGCCAGAGGTGTTTAATCTCTTTCCATACGTTGTCTTTACTCTGCTCTTGTGCTATGTCCTGTAATGATGACGAAATAAAACTTTCGAATGCAACTTGTTGAATGTACATGACGCTGAAATTTGCTTTGCAGAAGTTGGTTGCGATGTCTTGCTGATTGTTGCTGAGAGAACGAGATAGTGCGTCTGCTACAACATTTTGTGTGCCGGAAATGTGAACAATTGTGAAATTAAATTCCTGTAAATAAAGTTTCCATCTGCTTAATCTGTCGTGAGTGAATTTAGCTGAAAGTAAGAATTGTATCGCTCTGTGATCTGTGTAAACGGTGGTGTGTCTTCCACAAAGAAAATGCCAAAATCTCGTAAAAGCCCATACAACACATAACGTTTCCAGTTCTGTAACAGAATAATTTCGTTCAGCAGGTGACAGAATGCGACTTGCAAATGCGATGTTTTTAATTATTGTAGAGCCATCTTCTTCAATTTCCTGAAAAATATGTACGCCTAAAGCGGTGTTGGAACTGTCGGTGGCAATGGAAAAATTTCTGGTAAGATCTGGGTGCGATAAAAGTGGTGCATTCAACAGAGCATGTTTCAGGTTCATAAATTCAGAATGTGCTTGCTTATCCCAGGACCAAATGTCAATTGGCATAATCTAGGTGTGTCTAAAGCAGAGTGATGAATAAATTTACGAAAAAAGTTAATTAAACCTAAAAAGCTGCGTAGTTGTTTTTTTGTCGTCGGAACGGTAATGTCACGTAAAGCTTGAAGTTTTTTCGGATCAGGCGCAATGCCTTCTGCTGAAATTACATGTCCAGGAAATTTTATAGAAGTTTTGCCAAAATGCGATTTACTGAGATTAACTGTGAGTCCTTGAGCATGAAAAGTTTGCAACAGTTGTTCTAGAATCAGATTGTGTTCAGACCAGTTAGCTTCTGCAATAAGAATGTCGTCTACGTACGTTGTAATTCTGTCTTTAAGTTCTGTCGGAAGTATTGTATTCAAACCGCGAATAAAAGCTGCTGAAGAAATAGTTAAACCGAATGGTAATTTGCAAAATTAATAACAGTCGCCAAAACAGAGAAACGCTGTGTACTTTCTGCAGTTCAGATGGAGCTGAATTTACCAAAATCCCGATTTTAGATATAATGTAGAATAAATAGCAGTACCGTGAAATTTCTGTAGTAGTTCCTCTAGTGTCTGTGGTCGATCCGTTTCATTAATAATTATGTCACTGATGTGACGTGAATCAAGTACGAGGTGAAGTGAGCCATCTTTTTTCTTAACAATATGTAGCGGGTTTATGTACGGACTAACTGCCGGTTCAATAATTCCTTGGTCAAGCATATCCTGCAATTATTTCTTAACTTGTTCTCGGTGGATATATGGAATCGGATAATGCTTGGCTTTAAATGTATCATGCTGTTTGACTTGAAATTCATACATAAAACCGGACATAGTACCAGGGATGTTGTCGAAAACTGGAGCTTGCTGTAAAAGAATTTTGTGTAGTTGCGTGCGTTCGTCGTCTGTATTTGCACTGCTCTGCTTAACTTTATCAGAAATCATCTGCATTACATCGTAGTCAGCTTCGTCTGGAGTATTATAATTATGTACGTACGTATCTGTGAACAATGTGAAATTACAATTTATGTTACGTGATGCAGAAATGACCTCTGTGCGATTAATTGTCTGTTCTTCCGCAGATAGTGAGTGCTGAAATTCTATAGCAAATTGTATATTTTCATCCTTCAACATTAAATAGGAATTCTGAAAATCGATAACTGCGTCGTGTTGTACCAGAAAATTCGTACCAAAAATAACGTCTGTTGTCAATAAAGGAACAATCCAGAAATTTGAGTGAAATGTGTGACCTGCAATACAAAATGATAAATGTGTCTGTAATTTAACGTCTACTCCTTTACTCGATACTGCTCCTTTTACTTTCGTTTTGCCTAATGATAATGTAGGATAGGTATTCTCTTTATTACACTCGTTGAAAGTTTCTTCATTTATTACTGACATAGATGATCCGGAATCGATTACTGCTGAAAATTTCGATGAACCAATTTTAATTTCGATGACAGGATGTGAAATGGATTTTTGCACAATTGGTCTTTCCTGCAAAAAAGTGTCTCTGACGTCGTCAAAAGTAATAACATTTTCGTGAACAACATTCTGCATGTCTAAAGTAGTGCTTGTGTTACTGGAAGATGCGACCTGTACAGTATCTAGTCAAATTCTATCTGACGTATTATTATTGTCAGGACGATTCTGTGGCATTTCGACTATTTGAACTGTTCTATTATTTCTTCCAGACGTATTACGCTCTGGATGATATCTACTGTCTGGTTCATTCATGAGAATATGTTGTTGTTGATCATTTTGCTGCTGGTAAGACCGACTGTTATTAAACTATGTTGGTAATTATGCTCATCGTTTTTACATCTGTCGTGATAGTCATTTGTATACGGTGCATTGCGATAGGAATTGAAATACTGTGTTTTCTGTACGTAGTTGTTTCTTTGCTGCCGTGCGTTACTATTTGTTGTACCCTCGACTATACGTGCACGCGGCGAAACATTAAAGCTTGGTTGACCTTGTGCATTACATTGTTGGTTAGCTATGCTAACCGGCTGGCTTTCATGCTGTTGTGGTGAAAAACCTCTATTGTTACTAAAATGTGGTTCTTCCTGCTGATAATTTAGACGACCTTGATAATTAAAATTTTATCTGATAAAATTACGCTGGTAGTTCTGGAGTGCCTAATGAAAATTGTCACTTTCGGTAAAAATTTGTCACATCGTGTTTTCATTACATATTCTTAATTCTGGATAGAGCAATAGTTAAAGAGCTGTTTTGATAGATATAAAGGATAGTAGAAGAGAAGGCAGCAGTGCAGAAAACTAAAGATGAAACAGCACTACTACAGCTCGGGGCCCTATGCACGCTACGGCACATATTCATTAAAGCGTAATGAATCCCCTGAGGTAAATTACATGCTGCAAATACTTTTTAGCTTTTGCGTTACAGGCAATGCCGATGAAAACTCAAAAATAAATTGCTGTATCCATGCTAATTGTAGTTTCTGTATTACAGGCAATGCTATTGAAAATACAAAAATAAATCGACGTATCCAGTTCAAAGCGTGTACCTGTGTTCTGTCATTTTTAAATACCTTAAATTTTCTCGCTGATAGAAAATGTTTGTAATCAAAATTATCGTCTCTGTATGACGGAACAGGTTCAGGATTGTATGGGAATCTGTTTTACTGTGACTGTTCTGAATCTAACTCACGTACTCTCTGTAGATTACCTAAATTATACGCGCTGCGTGAGTCTGACAAATGTTCGCAAAGTGGCGTCTGCTGTGATGTGTTAAACCCTGAAACATTTTTTATCTCTGTTACCTCTTGCTGTAAACTTGACAATTTTCTATGTAATGTGTTATTAGACGAATCGATCTCATTGATTGTCTGCTGTAAATTTTGGAATTCAGGTGTTTGTTTAAACAAAATCGGTGCAGTACCGTCTGATTTGCTGTCATTATTACTTTCGATAACATCAATACGACTGGCCAATTCATTATATTTTTCAGTCAGTATTTTTGCCTGATCATCGTTTTTACTGTCAGAAGCATTAATCTGTTTTTGTAATTTACGTGTGGTTTCGTTCAATTTTTTAACGTCAGCTTTCATGACATCGGAATCCTGTGTTAGTTCTAATTGTTCGAATCAGTCTGTCACTCTCTGAATATCTGCTGTGTGTGTATCTGTTTTTGATTTAAGATCAGAAATTTCATCATATAATTCTATGTTCAACTGTTTGATGGTATTAATTTCGTCGGACACTGTAGCAATATTGTTGTCTACGTATGTTTTTGCTTTCGCGAACAATTTACGTTTGTCTTCTTGTCTCTGTGCTGTGATTGTTTCCATTACTTGTCGTTTTACTTTATTCTGATCCTGTATAAATTTACGGAAACGCGTATCACTGTTTTGTAGGTGAAGATTAAAACGTTCGTCAATCTGAGTGTTCTGTTGGTCGAATTTCGCGTCTATCTTTGCATCCATTGTGCGCGAAAGTTCTGCTGTCATTAATTTAAACTCGTCGCGTAATTGTGTTGCTTTTTCAGGGCATTGTTTAGCGACTCCGCTAATTTCGTCTCTAAGTGTTTCTGTTGTAGCTGTTTGCATTTCCCTTAATTCTTGAGCAACAGATCTAATTTCTTCGCTACTTTTTCTTGAACAAGCCTCAATTTCCTCACGTAACTGTTCCTTAGTGTCATGACATTGCGCGGCAACGGCTGTAATCTGCTCGCTAAGCTGTCTAGAATTGTTGTCTAATTTTTCATTAAGGCTGTCATTTTTTTCATTAAGCTGTTTGATCTGTTCACTAAGCTGTCTGGAATTGTTGTCTAATTTTCCATTAAAGTGTTGTTTGAGTTTTTCGTTATCTTGTTTGTTATCTTCACTCTGTTGTCTGACCTGTTCACTAAGTTGTTTGAGATCTTCATTATTATTGTCTATTTTTTTTATTAATTTCATCAAGTTGTTTGAATTTTTCACTCTGTTGTAGCAATATTGCCATAATTTGATTCAAGCCATTATTACCTACTCTATTATCTTTGCTGTTTGATTGCGTACCTGCAATTTTCACGTTTTGTGTGACCATTTGGTCATTCTGTAATTTACAAAAAGGTTTGCCAGTCGAATGTACACTGTCAGTCACTATTTCGGAATTAAATAAATCCGTCCTACTTTGAGTATCCTGTTCATTTTCAATAGAAAAATTTGTCTGTTCATTACGTGAATTTAGCAGACCGGTTGTGTTAAGCTGGGCAGTGCTCATTGCAACAGAACGCCCCGCGTCATCAATTGTCGTCAAATTAACAGAGGACACAATTGAGTTCGTTTGTTCATCATTAAGATAAAAATCATCATTAGTGGTTGTATCGCACTGATTGTCAGTAAACGCAGGATTGTCATCATTGCGCTGTGTGTCACAAGTACTATCGGTGAAGTTATTTAAATCGGTAATTTCATTCATTACACCTCGCTATGTACTATTAATAGTTTTTCGCGGCATTTTTACACAAGTCACAATTATTCACAAATGATACAAAGACAATACAAAATCCAACAAATACAAATACAACAAAGAGCAACGAATTGCCGATGATCTGAGGAAAGAAAGTCACAAAATTAGTAAAAGCGTTGCGCCAAATGCTAATTATATTTTAGTAAATAAAAGCAGATATCTGGCTACTTCTCAAAAGATTCTCAAAGAAATACGATCCTGCTCCGGATGTCGCCAAGTGTAACCTCCCCGCAGAATTTTGAAATGACAGTAATTAAATATGAATGGACATCGTGCTAAACGTAACCTCCCAGCAGATTTTTACAAGACAATATAAATGTTAATGTGAATAGAGCCAAGTGTAATCTCCCCACAAAAAATGTAAAAAGACTATATTTGAATGTTAATGGGCATAGACCCAAAGTGTGACATCCCAGCAAAAATAAAACAAAACTCAATGATAATGAAAACGTGCCAAAAGCTAGTTCCCCACAAGATTACTGAATAATAACGACCTAAATGTTGTTGAGCTCCCACAAAACATCGTTAAATTGAAATAAAAGCAACTGTACCTCCACTGCAAAAATACTGAAAAATAATGGCCCAATGTAAACACTACACAAAAATTAAGAAATGAAGATTAATCATTAAACCCACAATAATAGGGCAGCAGCGCTGACCCTAGGCCCTGTGCAATAATTAATCTGATAAATTGATTCTGGGAGGAAAAACATTGGAAATATTGTTTCAATAGGAATGATTCTTTTCTTAAAAACGATTGCCTTGAAAACAAAATTATTATTGGGGCATTTCTTGAACAAATTAATTACACTTAACATACATTACATTATCAGATGTGCGCAATGCTGCTTCATTACCTTATTTAACAATATACCTCGTCCCGAACCTTGACCAGAAACCCATGTCGACGCCCGCCGACTCCTCAGACACAACTTCCGACTGAGTACAACTCGCAACTAAACTCTCGCGCAGTCAAGCGCAGACTAGACACGATAAATAACTCTCTGGTCAGAGATTCTGTCATGCCTCGCCATCGCTGGTAATGAATACATATGAAACGTACGCGTTTCAACCTCTGTCTGCTGACCATACCATCCTGAAAGTGTAAGAGCCTGCAGACCAGGATTTCCCTCCGAATACAGTCGTAGCAAAGTACCTGCCTGATGACCATACCATCCTGAAAGTGTATGAGCCTCCGGACCAGGATTTCCCTCAGATTACAGTCGTGTAGAAGCGTTTCTATTAGCTTCCGCCAAATTAGTGGACGGATGCTTCGAGAACTCAAATGGGAATCCCTGGAGGGAGGGCCACATTCTTTTCGAGGAAAAATGTTGATGAAATTTAGAGAACCGACATATAAAGCTGACTGCAGAAGGATTCTACTGCCGCCAACACATATCTCGCGTAAGGAACACGAAGATAAGGTATGATAATGTAGCGCTCGTACAGAACCATATAGACAGCTTTTTTTACACTCACTCTATTTGCGAGTGGAACAAGAAAGCAAATGACGAGTAGTGGTACAAGATACCCGCCACCACGCACCATACGACGACTTGCGAAGTGTGTATACAGATGTAGATGTGAAGTAGTCTACCTATTAAGTTGTCAGTCCATCCATTTATAGGCTCGCAAAACTAGTGGGAGAATTTCATTCCTTATTTATCGAGAAAACAAAAGACGGAACTTCTGCTGCTGATTAACTTTCGGTAAAAGCTTTCGTAACAGTCGCTAATTTTCTTATTGCAGTCAGTTCGCGAGACCTACATGAGAGTTGCAATATGTCTGTCCGCAGCACATATTATTAGAAGAAAGGGTGTAGATCTCATCTCTCAACAGCCCTTTCGTCAGGGTCTCGATTAGGTGCCATATTCTCACGAATCCTCCATTCTTCGATATACACCATTTGAATTCACTTGATTTAGACCCGTATGAGATGTCCTCCGCCAAGTCACAGGCCCCTGGTAATACTCACGAAATCCCATCACGTTCCGACAGCACAGTATTATTAGTTAGAGGGCTGTCCAATTCTCACTCGTCACTGACTAGGCAGAGAACTATCAACACGAGTAAAATAATACACTAATGTACGGTATGAATTCACAACTACGCACAGTATACGTGGACTGCACAAGGAATTTCAGAAGCACAACACATACAATTCATAGATATCGAATGACTGTCTATAAATATGCCGCTGCACGTGTCCTAGTCTCCTTCATCGTATTCCTATGAGTACTACGCTAGAAATACGACAGTGTGATGGTATAAGAGTCTTCGTTGACGGCATAATGTTTCGTGAGAAATACATCACCCTTTTTTGTAATGGAGCATACCTCCATAATACGAGTACCACAGAGCTTCCAGTACACTATCTATGGAATCATTTACATTGGTGCAACAATCTTACACATCTACGCATAATTCAGAGAAAAATTGCACACGAACATATAGGAGGACATTCATAACCATGCAGAATATACATGACCTTCACAAAGAAATTCAGAAGCATAACACCTACAATCCATCGATAACGATGATTGACTATAAATATCCCTACTGTACATGAACTAATTTCCTCTGGCTGCGGTGGCCAATCGGTTCTAGGCGCTTTAGTCCAGAACCGCGCGACTGCTACGGTCGCAGGTTCGAATCCTGCCTCGCGCATGGATGTGTGTGATGTCCTTAGGTTAGTTAGGTTTAAGTAGTTCTAAGTTCTAGGGGACTGATGATCTCAGATGTTAAGTCTCATAGTGCTCAGAGCCATTTGAACCATTTGATCTAATTTCCTTTATCGCATTCGTATTATTACCACACTAGAAATAATACAGTCTAATGGTGCTCGAGTTTTCATTGACAGCACAGTGTCTCTCTCATCTCATTTTTTTTCGACACTCAACTGAATAGAACTACAAACTATAAAAACCTCGCTAACTTTACCTGGTAGGGAACTCGATAAGATTTTACTGCGTCTCTCTTTTCTGATATATCGGGAAACAAATACCGTCTGTGTGTTGGCATCAACCATATGTAGTGATCCCATTAAATATACTTGTAATTGTCCACTGGAACAGGCAACTAGTGATCGAAGTCGTTTCCACGGACCTGTGTAAAGTTTTGTTGCCTTCACTGGGGGAACACCATATTGACTATCAAATGTACAAAATGCTGTGACCAGTACGCTGGCTTTTCAGATCTATACTCTTACGCTCTCTGCTGGATATCTTGTCCTCCATTCAACCACATTGGATCCTATGGAGATGTCTTTTAATGATGAATAATATTCGTGGCACTCTCATAACTCGAAATGAGTCACATTCTTTTAACAGCAAAACTCTAACGTGGTTTTAAAGAGTCTCTCTTCATCTTTTAACTGTTCCTCAGTCTCTGTCCCGCCATCCGTGCAGCTTTGCCCATGTGATCGCTCGAATTTAAGTCGGAACCGAGCGGATGTCAGAGAACGCTATATACGCAACCTTCTGCAACCCGTGGAGAAACAGGACAAGCTGAGTTAATGCGACAGGACCGTGTTTTGACCGTTCAGTGAAAATGGGAACATGTCGTAGCTCTCCCAACCATGTACAGTGTGTAAAACGAAGCTTTCCCCTGCAACACAAGATAGCTGAAAAGACAGTACGAGCAGTTCTTATAGGAAAAATTAGGAAGACTCCATATCATACGGGAACTGGAAGAAGGAAAATGATTCTGCTACTGTATTGTGGTGTGCTTCGAAATTACATACACCACAACCCCGGAAGCTGTTGTTCCCACCAAGACTCTCTCCATCTGAAACAAGTGGTATCAGTGAATCATTATGTAGTAATCAGCAGCGTACCAGTGGATGGTTTGCGTGGAAAAGACAGCATCCATATGGTACAATTTACTGACTGTGCTGCAATAAGCATCAGAGTTCACAGTGATTTCAACGCTGACCAACTACAACGCAGCACGCGTAACATTGCTAAACCACCCCTCCACTGCTTTGCGCGTACCATATACTAGATAGCGAATGTAGATTGAAGTTGTGCAGTATGACTGTTCATGGTTAATTCTCGAACATATACACCGAGGTATACCAAACAGCGTGCTAAACTCTGCCTCACGGGAGCCATTTGCAACACAGATCCACAGAAAATAGAGCAAATGCACTACAACTGTAAAATATATCGTTCGAGGTGATTGGATGTATTCGAGTACGGTGCTATACTAAAGGGTGCTCCATTGATCATGACCGGGCCAAATATCTCACGAAATAAGCGTCAAACAAAAAAAAAAGCCTGCAAAGACGAAACTTGTCTAGCATGAAGGGGGAAACCAGATGGCGCTAGGGTTGGCCCGTTAGATGGCGCTGCCATAGGTCAAAGGGATATCAACTGCGTTTTTTTAAATAGGAACCCCCATTTTTTTATCAAATATTCGTGTAGTACGTAAAGAAATATGAATGTTTTAGTTGGACCACCTTTTTCGGTTTTGACAGATGGCGCTGTAATAGTCACAAACGTATAAGTACGTGGTATCACGTCAAATCTCTCCAGTGCGGACGATATTTGCTTCGTGATACATTACCCGTGTTAAAATGGACCGTTTACCAACTGCGGAAAAGGTCGATATCGTGTTGATGTATGGCTATTGTGATCAAATTGCCCAATGGGCGTGTGCTATGTATGCTTCTCGGTGTCCTGGACGACATCATCCAAGTGTCCGGACCGTTCGCCGGATAGTTCCGTTATTTAAGGAAACAGGAAGCGTTCAGCCACATGTGAAACGTCAACCACGACCTGCAACAAATGATGATGCCCAAGTAGGTGTTTTAGTTGCTGTCACGGCTAATCCGCCCATCAGTAGCAGACAAATTGCGCGAGAATCGGGAATCTCAAAAACGTCGGTGTTGAGAATGCTACATCAACATCGACTGCACCCGTACCATATTTCTATGCACCAGGAATTGCATGGCGACGACTTTGAACGTCGTGTACAGTTCTGTCACTGAGTACAAGAGAAATTATGGGACGATGACAGATTTTTTGCACGCATTCTATTTAGCGACGAAGCGTCATTCACCAACAGCGGTAACGTAAACCGGCATAATATGAAATATTGGGCAACGGAAAATCCACGATGGCTGTGACAAGTGGAACATCAGCGACCTAGGCGGGTTAATGTATGGTGCGGCATTATGGGAGGAAGGATAATTGGCCCCCATTTTATCGATAGCAATCTAAATGGTACAATGTATGCTGATTTCGTACGTAATGTTGTACCGATGATACTACAAGATGTTTCACTGCATGACAGAATGGCGATGTACTTCCAACATGATGGATGTCCGGCACACAGCTCGCGTGCGGTTGAAGCGGTATTGAATAGCATATTTCATGACAGATGGATTGGTCGTCGAAGCACCATACCATTGCCCGCTCGTTCACCCGATCTGACGTCCCCAGATTTCTTTCTGTAGGGAAAGTTGAAGGATATTTGCTATCGTGATCGTGTTCCAAAAACCGGTTTAGTGAGAATGTAAACCGGTTTTTGGAACATCTGAATTCAATCCACCCGAATATTCAGTTCACTATGGAGTTGGAAAAGAATGGATGCCTTCCGTTCCTCGATGTGTTGGTCAAAAGGAAGACTGATGGTACGTTGGGACATTCTGTTTATAGGAAGCCTACCCACACTGACTTGTATCTGCGAGCTGATAGTTGTCACCATCCAGCTCAACGTGAAGGAGTGCTTCACACCTTGGTTCACAGGGCCCACGTTATCTCAGACCCTGAAAGTTTGGCAGCTGAGCTATCACATCTCGAAGTCACCTTTCGCCAGAATGGTTATAGTGAGAGGCAGATCAAACGTGCGTTGCGCCATCAGCCTTCTGTGCAACGGGTGAGTGACGATAGCACCGAAGTGGCACCTTTTTGCCTTACGCAGGAAGCATTTCCAACAGGATTGGCCGTGTTTTGCGGAAATATGACGTGAAATGTGTTTTTCGACCACCTTCTAAGATTAAGGCCCTGTTGGCTTCCGTAAAAGACGATCTTGGTTTGCGTAAGGGTGGGGTCTAACGTATTCCTTGCAGTTGTGGCATGTCATATATTGGTCAGTCAGGATTGTGGAAGACCGGTGTATTGAACATAAGCGTCACACACGCTTACAACAGCCGAGCAAATCCGCTATTGTAGAACATTGCCTTGACACCGGTCATCCTATGGAATACAACAACACGGAGATTCTGGCTTGCACGTCCAGCTACTGGGATAGTGTTATTAAGGAAGCTGTTGAAATCAGACTATCAAGCAACCTTATTAACAGAGATCGTGGATTTTGTTTAAATGCTGCTTGGAATCCGGCTCTGTCTCTCATCAAAAAACAGATGGACAGAATTAGTGCTACCTCACCTGTTGATTAATAGTAACTATCGATATTTCGGATGTTGGTTATCTTTGTTTGTGTTGACACTTGTTCTGTGAGTGCTGTCTTCCTTGTTTCTCCTCTGTGAACCGAGGTATTAAAGTTGCTTGCACATTTCTCCTTCCTTGCATTTGTGCCTTGAGAATGGCAGGGTGTGCTCCTGTCGAAATATCGGCGGTGTTCGACGACGTCACCCGGCAGAAAACCCGTAAGTTATTTGAACATGATGAATTTTGCAGGTATATCCGTAAATCCGTAAGATTACGAGGGGCTGGAGATCTGTTCTGAACAGCACATTGCAAGGCATCCCAGATACGCCCAATAGTGTTCATGTCTGGGGATTTTTGTGGCCAGAGGAAGTGTTTAAACTGGGAACAGTGTTCTCTGTAGCAATTCTGGACGTTTGTGGTGTCGCATTGTCCTGCTGGAATTGCACAAGTCCGTCAGAATGCATAATAGACAAGAATGGATGCAGGTGGTCAGACAGAGTGCTTATGTAAATGCCACCTGACAGAGTCATATCTATGTTGTATCAGGGATCCCATATCACTCCATCTGCACATACCCCACACCATTACAGAGCCTCTACTGGCTTGAACAGTCCCCTTCTGACATGCAGGGCCTATGGGTTCATGAGGTTGTCTCCATTTCTGTACACGTCCATTCGCTTGATACAAATTGAAACGAGACTCCTCCGACCAGGCAACATGATTCCAGTCATCAACAGTCTAATGTTGCTGTTGAGAGGCCCAGGGGAGGTGTCAAACTTTGTGTCGTACAGTCATCAATGGTACACGAGAGGGCCTTCGGCTCTGAAAACCCATACCGATTGAATGGTTCGCACACTGACACTTGTTGATGGATCAGCACTGAAATCTGCAGCAATTTGCAGAAGTGTTGCACTTCTGTCACTTTGAACGATTCTCTTCAGTCAACATTGGTCCTGTTCTTGCAGAATGTTTTTCAAGCCGTAGCAACGTCGGAAATTTGATATTAACCGGCTTCCTGATATTCACGGTAAACTCGTGAAATGGTCGTGCGGGAAATCTCCACTTCATCGCTACCTCGGAGGTGCTGTGTCCCATCACTCGTGCGGCGACTATAACTACACGTTCAAACTCACATAAATGTTGATTACGTACCACTGTAGCAGCAGTAACCGACCTAACACCTGTGCCAGGCACTTGTTGTATTATAGAAGCATTGCCGACTGCAGCGCCGCATTCTCCCTGTTGGCATACACTACTGGCCATTAAAATTACTAGACCACGAAGATGGCGTGTTACAGACACGAAATTTAACCGTCGGGAAGAAGATGCTGTGATATGCAAATGAGTAGCTTTTCAGAGCATTCACACAAGGTTGGCGCCGGTGGTGACACCTACAACGTGCTGACATGAGGAAAGCTTCCAACCGATTTCTCATACAAAAACAGCAGTTGACCGGCGTTGCCTGGTGAAACGTTGTTGTGATGCCTCGTGTAAGGAGGAGAAATGCGTACCATCACGTTTCCGACTTCGATAAAGGTCGGATTGTAGCCTATCACAATTGCGGTTTATCGTATCGCGACGTTACTGCTCGCGTTGGTCGAGATCCAATGACTGTTAGCAGAATATGGAATCGGTGAGTTCAGGAGGGTAATACGGAACGCCGTGCTGGATCCCAACGGCCTCGTAACACTAATAGTCGAGATGACAGGCACCTCATCCGCATGGCTGTAACGGATCGTGCAGCCACGTCTCAATCCCTGAGTCAACAGATGGGGACGTTTGCAAGACAACAACCATCTGCACGAACAGTTCAACGACGTTTGCAGCAGCAGGGACTATCAGCTCAGACACCATGGCTGCGGTTACCCTTGACGCTGCATCACAGACAGGAGCGCCTGCGATGGTGTACTCAACGACGAACCTGGGTGCACGAGTGGCAAAACGTCATTTTTTTGGATGAATCCAGGTTCTGTTTGCAGCATCATGATGGTCGCATCCGTGTTTGGCGACAGCGCAGTGAACGCACATTGGAAGCGCGTATTCGTCATCGCCTTACTGGCGTATCAGCCGGCGTGATGGTATGGGGTGCCATCGGTGCACCTCTTGTTCGCATTGACGGCAGTTTGAACAGTGGACGTTACATTTAAGATGTGGTACGACCCGTGGCTCTACCCTTCTTTCGATCCCTGCAAAACCTTACATTTCAGCAGGATAATGCACGACCGCATGTTGCAGGTCCTGTACGGGTCTTTCTGGAAACTGAAAATGTTCGACTGCTGCCCTGGCCAGCACATTCTCCAGATCTCTCACCAATTGAAAATGTCTGGTCAATGCTGGCCGAGCAACTGGCTCGTCACAATACGCCAGTCTCTAGTCTTGATAACCTGTGGTAACGTGTTGAAGCTGCTTGGGCAGCTGTACCTGTACACGCCGTCCAAGCTCTGTTTGACTCAATGCCCTAGTGCTAGACTAATAGCGATAATATCCTCTTCACATCCATCTAGTATAACTTGCTATCCTATTATTATTACCATACAAATGGTTCAAATGGCTCTGAGCACTATGGGACTCAACTGCTGTGGTCATCAGTCCCCTAGAACTTAGAACTACTTAAACCTAACTAACCTAAGGACATCACACACATCCATGCCCGAGGCAGAATTCGAACCTGCGACCGTAGCGGTCGCGCGGTTCCCGACTGTAGCGGCTAGAACTGCTCGGCCACTTCGGCCGGCCATTACCATACAGCCTTCGCATATAGGGCTATAGCGACCGTAAAGATAACCTGTCTGCATTCAGGAATTATTTGCGAGACTGGCTAGAGCTATCTCTAGGGCTTGATTCTCATGCTGCACAGCCAGAGGAAAAAATTGAATTTTCCAGCTGATTTTTGAATTTCTCGCCGATAGTAGGAGGGGAGTCACACTCCTCCAGTATTCGAGGTTGGTCATCTTGGATTGTGACGTTACACTTTGACTGCGCCAGCATTCGAAAGATGATTAACCCTACATTCTTTCTCACCTGCGATATGCGAATTTTTGTAAGTAATGACAATATTATTATTGTTATTATATTCTTTTCAATGCAATGTACTTAGTATTTGAATTCAAGGCGAAAATTAGAATATAAAACGAAAATTTGAATTTCCTCCGGTTTTGAATTTCCTACCGATTTTGAATTCCCCGCCATTTTTTCAGGTCAGGGGCAGGGTATGAGATAATAAACGGAACTATTTAATGAATTACCCAATTAATTTGATATTTACGTTGCGGCAGAATCTGTTCTTTTATCTTCCGAACTTCAAAGGCAAAGATCCCAGGTTCTAGTCCTGGTCTGGCACACAGGTTTGATGTCCCAGAGGGGAGGCCTGGGGATTTGTTTGAAAGGGAGGTGTTAGAGGCCCCGCTATGGGCTGAGGATTCCTCAGAGGGGAAGAGGTAATTAATTGATCAACTTAATTAAGTAGTCAACTAATCTGATATCAAAAGTGGTGCCGAACGAACTTTGTTTCACTACTACCGTCGTCTGCGTGGCGCGGGGGTAACAGCCCGCGATGCGTGGGATGAGAAGCCAAATTTCACGTTTCAGGGGACACATAAGACGATGCTCATCGATATCGTCGTGTTTGTAGTGAGAGCAAAGTGGCGAATTTACCGGTCCAATATGATGAAGTCGACTACTGGTCGGGCATTTACCGTTCGTTGCCCTACAACGTATCAGAGTGCGTACACGTTCGGTCATAAAAAGGGTGCTTGGACACACTCACAAACCCGCCAGTTAACACATGATCGCTGTATCTCCAAGGGATTGTGAGGGTACACGATGTAAACAAAGGATAAAAGTCCTTCGCACAGGAAAATCGGGGGAACGTAGTTGAGTTCGACGGAATACTTTTGGCTATCCGCACACGACTCTCAGCCAGATCAAGACTTCCATAACGTCGTCGATCCCGTGCAAAAATCTGTACTCGTACAAATATATTGTCCCGTGCAGGGCAGACACTTTTAGCAGCGTTCTTCTTAACAAACCAGGCATTGCAATATCGAATTTTATATGTTTTTCTCTATTTTTACAGTGGCCACACTGACAAGACTGAGAGCTGGTATATCGACGAGACACTTTACGTGTTGTTTCATTATTTATTCCTCATTACGAAGCAGAACCACCTGAGACTTATTGGCCGATCGTTTCCTCATTGCCGCTTACATTTTCAAGTTAAGAATTTTGTCAAACAGACCAGCCGCCTACCAGCGAACAAAGACGTCGTCAGTCATCTTAGTGGTCTGATATTCACAGCCCAACAATGTAATTCTGAGGATGAAGTATTTCATAAATGCATGCTGACTTATAATCATTCAGGACTTTATAGTGCTTTTCCGAAGAGGGACTAACTTCCATTCATCGTTATTGGAACTATCTCTTTCTCGCCGTGGTATTCGAATTATGCAAATTTTCTTGGTATTCATAGCTTCTTCATATCGTGAGGTACTGTTACTGTTAACTCTATACACAACACATTTTGCAAGCAGGATCCACACATACAACTGATTATGCTTAGGAAATCGTAGCGTTGTACGACATATAGGTCACGGGATACGACGTCACACACATTCATACTCGTGAAAAACTAGTTATTTTGGTTTTGACTTTTTGCTAGAGTATTGGTGAATGATAATATACAAATAAAACCAGTATAATTCGGGTTACTCGTCTTCAGCCATACAGACTTTACGTGCTTGAAGTCAAATATTTCACACATTAAATCATTTGCAATGTATTCAATCTTTTGAAACTATTTTATACATTGGAGTTCCATTCCTTAAAGAATTTGGATAAAAATTAACGGCTGTAAAAAAAATTGGGAATTATTTGTTGAACGACCCTCGTAATGGATAAGCAGAAATTTAAAGGCATACAGTATGAGATGGAAGAAGAGGAAAACCTGTGAGGTCATGTTAACAATATGGCGGTTGTTTTAGAAGCTGCCATCTAGGGCGCAACGTGTAATTTTCTAGGGGAATGGGGTTATGCGACGTAATATACAAATAGAGAAACACCGAGAACAGCAATGGCGTCTTTCATTTGAGCATACACTTATTTGTTCTCGAGTTATGTCACATTTTGTACAGAACAAGGGAAACGGTTACAGGAAGTGATCGGCGTGTTCTCCAGCGCGTCGTAAAGTTGTGTTATCCGTTGTTCTACTATCTGTCCGTCTCCGTGTAAACTGTACATCCAGGTATGCCCACACATCTAGTCCGTAACGAGGTGGGGCACAATCGTGCTTATACGAAGTTGGAAATGTCTGGACTGTAGGCAGCATATGTTCGGATAACGGGCTGCTCTTAGTGTACCACGAACGAAAAAAACCTAATACGACAGCTCCGTATTCGACTCCGAACCATCACTTTAGATGTGGTAAGTTCCTCCGATGCGTCTATCTAGTGACAGGTGACAACTGACCACTGGTAATAACAGACGATGATACTTTTTGTTCTCTAGAATAGTGAAGTAAAAATTGGTTTAGTCATTAATTTCTGTTGTATAACATA
Organism: Schistocerca serialis cubense; assembly: GCF_023864345.2. Classification (NCBI taxonomy): domain Eukaryota; kingdom Metazoa; phylum Arthropoda; class Insecta; order Orthoptera; family Acrididae; genus Schistocerca; species Schistocerca serialis. Next base: position 273,521,785 of record NC_064641.1, read on the forward strand.
AGTTATTATCTGTACTACTGAAATATCCATCCAATTTATGATGTCCTTTGAATCCATTAGCGTCCTCTTTGAAAACAGTGTATGTTCACAAAACAGTGTAGACAACATGTTGAAGGTACTTCAAAGTAGGCGAAGTGGAGGAAAATATGCGACGGATAAAGCAGTAGCACATAAAAAGCAGATTAGTGCAGTCAAAGACAGTATTGCTGGTCAAGAGAAGTCTACTAGTATCAAACAGCAGCCTGAATTTGAGGAAGTACTTTGACAGAATCACAGTATTGTATGGAAGTGAATCATGGATTGTGGGAACAAGGATCAAAAAAGACTAGAAGTGCCTCAGATGAGGTGCTACGGAAAGGCGTTCAAAATTAGGGTGATTGACATGCGGAAGTTCTCTGCGGAATCGGTGAGGAAAGGAACACGTGGAAAACACTGACAGGATGATAGGACATGTGTTAATACATCAGAGAACAAGTGCCATGGTACTAGAGGGAGGCCTAGAGGTTAAGAACAAAGGAGAAGACAGATATTAGAATACATTCAATAAGTAAATGAGGACTACAGATTCGAGTACCACTCCGAGATGAAGTGGTTGGCTCAAAAGAACTCTTGGCGTTCTTGTCAAACCAGTAAGAAAAGTAATGATACCCTGCTCTTTAACCCTTCCCCTAGAAAGTAACAGAAAAGTTGGGATTTTAGAGTCAATGTTATTATTTATCTAGGGAAACTAGTATAGCAAGGTGAACGCATAGGAATAGCTGGACATGTCTCCTGGAATGAAGCTGATGTCTGATTTCAGCAGTTCCCCTATCCCACTATTACCGCTGTGGAACTCACACTTCACAGAGAAGACTTCGTAAAAGGCACTAAAAGTTTCACTGGATATAAGAATAGTGTAAAATCTTGGTAGGAATAAGTCCAGTAAGGTCTCAGCTCAGACCTGAGAGCGTGTTAGCAGAGCCATTAAATTTCCAGTCACTGTAGTCATTTTACAGTCGTCTAATTTTGTTTCATTTGCAACATAGTTGGTCCATGGACTCAACACGCCATATGCAAAGCGAGCTTATCGACAGTTCGTTCGTATTTGTTCTCCATGAAAGAATAAATTCAATTGTTATCTAACTGCTGCAAAAGCATGAACTTTTGGACGGGATATTGGTTTCTACTGTGGTTGGTTTCCGTTATGTTGGCGGAGGTGTAATTAAGGGCTGTTCTCTCTCCTCCTGCCTTCTCCTCCCCCCCCCCCCCCCCCCCCGCCCTCTACCCTCTCGCATTCTCGGTTCACACGTTTTGAAGTCAGGTCAGATTCTAATAGATCACACACAAATGAATATTAAATTATACGTTACTTTATCTGTACAAGCAGTTTATCTTCAGTTGAATAAATAAACATCTAATATCTCTTCCAGTAATGGTACGTGTTAACGGCCTAGCCACGTTGGATATACCTGTTCTCCCCCTATCAGCGAAATGAGCAGTATCGGATCCAGTTAGTACATGGATGGGTGACCGCAGGATACACCTGGTGCAGTTGGCCCACAGCCACGCAAGACGCTGAAGTGGAATGTAGTTCAAACACTTCACCAGGCCGATGAGCCACACGACGTTACTATCGTTAGTAATGGTATAACATTTTACGAAAATGGATTTGTAATTTGACTCGGATCTTAGCAAAAGTAAGAAATGGTTGTGCTTTTCAGTGGCTATAAATTCGAAAGTAACTTGCTGCTGGCGCATTTTTGGAAAATGCTTCTGGCATTGGTGCATAGTGATTTCGAGAAGTAAAGGAAAGCCAGCCACGGTGAAGATTACGTTTGAATGCGCAGACTCCTCCTTTAGAAGGCAGGCGATCAGTTGTTTTCGTTAAGTACTGGAAGTTACAGGACTTTGCAGGGGATTAAAAATATGAACAGCTCATAAGAGACGGCCCCTGTGGCCGAGCGGTTCTAGGTGCTTCAGTCCGGAATCGCACTGATGCTACGGTCGCAGGTTCGAATCCTGCCTCGGGCATGGATGTGTGTGATGTCCTTAGGTTAGTTAGGTTTAAGTAGCTCTAATTCTAGAGGATGATGACCTCAGATGTCAAGTCCCGCAATGATTAGAGCCATTTTTGAGCTCGCAAGATTAACTGGCAGTATAATACGACACAGCTACATTTTCTCTTAGATGAATGTAAATCAGTTCGATTCAGAAACCACTAACTGAGAAGGATTAAAACTGCATTGGGAACATAGAGCGAAAGATGAACTTTCCACTATTTCGTTAATGTTGCACACGCTTTGCTAACTTGAAGGCATTTTTAAAAGTTCTGCTGTATCATCAAGATTACGAGTAATGTCGTATAGATTAATAACAGGCGTATTCTTGCTGTTTCTTGGAAGTTGAAATCGAGGCGTATAGATTAATAACAGACGTATTCTTGCTGTTTCTTGGAAGTTGAAATCGAGGCGCTCAAGGGGAAGCTTTAGTTTATCTACTTCAAAGATAGCTATCGAGTCACGTGAAGTGATCCGTAAGTGACATTCTGATCAAGGCTAGCATGAACGAGAGCACATGTCAACTCAGTCACGAGGTTTGTTGCGCAACAGGACACTTTCCTCCAAGCGATGACACTTCTATAACAGTTATAGTTGACTGATAAATGCACGACAAAGCTGTGTTACTAACTTATATCTACAGTTTGAATCGAACAGAGTAATTTTTTTGTAGAAGAAAAAGGAGGAGAAGAAGAAAGAGGCGCCGGTCGTTGTGGCCGAGCGGTTCTAGGCGGTTCAGTCCAGAACCGCACTGATGCTACGGTCGCAGGTTCGAATACTGCCCCGGGCATGGCTGTGTGTGATGTCCTTAGGTTAGTTAGGTTTAAGTAGTTCTAAGTCTAGGGGACTGATGACCTCAGATGTTAAGTCCCACAGTGCTTGGAGCCATTTGAATTTAAAAGAAAGAGGTGTTATTAACAGCAGACAAGAAATAGAGCAGACAAGAAATTTATCCTCCCATTTCTTCTCAAAAATAAGAGAGTAAAGCACGAAAAATGTTTCCGTACGGTCCTGTGGAGGGGTGTTAATGTTTATTGGATAAAACATACGAGTTTCTGTATCTTGTGGCACATTTTACATCTACATCTACATCTACATCCCTACTCCGCAAGCCACCTGACGGTGTGTGGCGGAGGGTACCTTGAGTACCTCTATCGGTTCTCCCTTCTATTCCAGTCTCGTATTGTTCGTGGAGAGAAGGATTGTCGGTATGCTCTGTGTGGGCTCTAATCTCTCTGATTTTATCCTCATGGTCTCTTCGTAGCAGGGAGCAATATACTGCTTGACTCTTCGGTGAAGGTATGTTCTCGAAACTTTAACAAAAGCCCGTACCGAGCTACTGGGCGTCTCTCCTGCAGAGTCTTCCACTGGAGTTTATCTATCATCTACGTAACGCTTTCGCGATTACTAAATGATCCTGTAACGAAGCGCGCTGCTCTTCGTTGGATCTTCGCTATCTCTTCTATCAAACCGATCTGATACGGATTCCACACTGCTGTGCAGTATTCAAGCAGTGGGCGAACAAGCGTACTGTAACCTACTTCCTTTGTTTTCGGATTGCATTTCCTTAGGATTCTTCTAATGAATCTCAGTCTGGCATCTGCTTTACCAACGATCAACTTTATATGATCATTCCATTTTAAATCACTCCTAATGCGTACTCCCAGATAATTTATGGAATTAACTGCTTCCAGTTGCTGACCTGCTATTTTGTAGCTAAATGATAAGGGATCTATCTTTCTATGTATTCGCAGCACATTACACTTGTCTACATAGAGATTCAGTTGCCATTCCCTGCACCATCGTCAATTCGCTGCAGATCCTCCTGCATTTCAGTACAATTTTTAATTGTTACATCCTCTCGATACACCACAGCATCATCTGCAAAAAGCCTCAGTGAACTTCCGATGTCATCCACAAGGTCATTTATGTATATTGTGAATAGCAACGGTCCTATGACACTCCCCTGCGGCACACCTGAAATCACTCTTATTTCGGAAGACTTCTCTCCATTGAGAATGACATGCTGCGTTCTGTTATCTAGGAACTCTTCAATCCAATCACACAATTGGTCTGATAGTCCATATGCTCTTACTTTGTCCATTAAACGACTGTGGGGAACTGTATCGAACGCCTTGCGGAAGTCAAGAAACACGGCATCTACCTGTGAACCCGTGTCTATGGCCCTCTGAGTCTCGTGGACGAATAGCGCGAGTTGGGTTTCACACGACCGTCTTTTTCGAAACCCATGCTGATTCCTACGGAGTATATTTCTAGTCTCCAGAAAAGTCATTATATTCGAACATAATACGTGTTCCAAAATTCTACAACTGATCGACGTTAGAGATATAGGTCTATAGTTCTGCACATTTGTTCGACGTTCCTTCTTGAAAACGGGGATGACCTGTGCCCTTTTCCAATCCTTTGGAACGCTACGCTCTTCTAGAGACCTACGGTACACCGCTGCAAGAACGGGGCAAGTTCCTTCGCGTACTCTGTGTAAAATCGAACTGGTTTCCTATCAGGTCCAGCGGCCTTTCCTCTTTTGAGAGATTTTAATTGTTTCTCTATCCCTCTGTCGTCTATGTCGATATCTACCTTTTTGTCATCTGTGCGACAATCTAGAGAAGGAACTACAGTGCAGTTTTCCTCTGTGAAACAGCTTTGGAAAAAGACATTTAGTATTTCGGCCTTTAGTCTGTCATCCTCTGTTTCAGTACCATTTTGGTCACAGAGTGTCTGGACATTTTGTTTTGATCCACCTACCGCTTTGACATAAGACCAAAATGTCTTAGGATTTTCTGCCAAGTCAGTTCATAGAACATTACTTTCGAATTCATTGAACGCCTCTCGCATAGGCCTCCTCACACTACATTTCGCTTCGTGTAGTTTTTGTTTGTCTGCAAGGCTTTAGCTATGTTTATGTTTGCTGTGAAGTTCCCTTTGCTTCCGCAGCAGTTTTCTAACTCGGTTGTTGTACCACGGTGGCTCTTTTCCATCTCTTACGGTCTTACTTGGCACATACTCATCTAACGCTGGTTTTGAACTTTGTCCACTGATCCTCAACACTATCTGTACTTGAGACAAAACTTTTGTGTTGAGCCGTCAGGTACTCTGTAATCTGCTTTTTGTCACTTTTGCTAAACAGAAAAATCTTCCTACCTTTTATAATATTTCTATTTACGGCTGAAATCATCGATGCAGTAACCGCTTTATGATCGCTGATTCCCTGTTCTGAGTTAACTGTTTCAAATAGTTCGGGTCTGTTTGTCACCAGAAGGTCTAATATGTTATCGCCACGAGTCGGTCCTCTGTTTAACTGCTCAAGGTAGTTTTCAGATAAAGCACTTAAAAAAATTTCACTGGATTCTTTGTCCCTGCCACCCGTTATGAACGTTTGAGACTCCCAGTCTATATCCGGCAAATTAAAATCTCCACCCAGAACTATAACATGGTGCAGAAATCTACTCGAAATATTTTCCAAATTATCCTTCAGGTGCTCAGCCACAACAGCTGCTGACCCAGGGGGCCTATAGAGACATCCAATTACCATGTCTGAGCCTGCTTTAACCGTGACCTTCGCCCAAATTATTTCACATTTCGGATCTCCGCCAATTTCCTTCGATACTATTGCACTTCTTACCGCTATAAACACGCCTCCCCCTTCACTGTCCAGCCTGTCTCTGCGGTATACATTCCAATCTGAGTTTAGGACTTCATTACTGTTTACGTCTGGTTTCAGCCAACTTTCTGTCCCTAGTACCATATGGGCATTGTGACCGTTTATTAATGAGAGAAGTTCTGGGACCTTTCTATAGACGCTCCTGCAGTTTACTATTAGCACATTAATATTGTTATTCCCTGTTGCATTTTGCCCACTCCTACCTTGCCGCGTCTCAGGAGGCGTCTTGTCGGGCCTAGGGAGGGAATTCTCTAACCTAAAAAACCCACATGTGCGCTGCACACGTACTCCGCTACCCTTGTAGCAGCTTCCGGCGTGTAGTGCACGCCTGACCTATTCAGGTGGACCCTACATTTCTCCACCCGATAGCGGAGGTCGGGAAATTTGCACCCAAGATCACCGCAGAATCGTCTGAGCCTCTGGTTTAAGGCTTCTACTCGGCTCCAAACCAGAGGACCGCGATCGGTTCTGGGAACGATACTACAAATAGTTAGCTCAGATTACACCTCACGAGCGAGGCTTTCCACCTTCACCAATTCTGCCAACCGCCTGTACGAACTGAGGATGACCTCTGAACCCAGACGGCAGGAGTCATTGGTGCGACATGAGCAACAATTTGCAGTCGGGTGCACCCAGTGTTCTCTATCGCCGCTGGCAGGGCCTCCTCCACATCTCGGATGAGATCCCCCGGCAAGCAGACAGAGTGAACACTGGCCTTCTTTCCCGACCTTTCCGCTATTTCCCTAAGGTGCTCCATCACCCGCCTAACGTTGGAGCTCCTAATAAGTAATAAACCGCTCCCCCCGTGTGCCTGCTCGGACCTTGCTGAAGGAGCGGCCACATGTCCACTCACAGGCAGAGCGGGCGATGCCACACGGCCAGCCTCCACATTGACCCTCCGCCTCGTGCGCCGCGAACGCCGCTGAACCCGCCACTCTCCTTTAGGGAGAGGGTGGCCCAACCGAACCCGGTACCCGCGACTCCTCCCTAGGCCCGACAAGACGCCTCCTGAGACGCGGCAAGGTAGGAGTAGGCAAAATGCAACACGGAATAAAAATATTAATGTGCTAATAGTAAACTGCAGGAGCGTCTATAGAAAGGTCCTTCACAAAGTAGTTGCCAACAAAACGAACCAGAAGGGTATAAAGAACTGTAAAAAACTTGATACAGTACGTGTGGAGCCATGCTGTTAGGTACTACATGTCTGTATTTCAGTCAGGCAGGTCCCAGACTGATAAGTATTGATAGAATCCTAAAGAAATGTAAATCAAAGATGAAGGAGGTCGCTTGCAAGGTTCTTGTTCGACCAGTTCTTGAGTACTATTTATCTTGTTTTAGACTTTTACCAAGTTGCATTACCGGAAGACGTAAGAAAGATTCAGAGTAGAACTGGACGTTCTGTCACGGATTTGTGTAGTCGGCATTAGAGACCCAGGGAATGTTCAATGACTTGGAAGCGGCGACGTTACAATGTGATGTTCTCCACCGGGGTATTTTTTGACAGAAAATTCCAAGTGCCACCATTTTAAGAATAGCCAAGAAACAGTATAAATCTCACATAATGACCACAATGCGAAGATTACACACATTCGGTATCATACAGATGTGTGCGCCCTTTCATCCAGCTTAGTCCTACCAACTGCATATTGAGTGTGATGTGGGGATATGATACTGGTAGACTAAGTATTGTTCTCCACGCGTATACAGTGAGTGCGGAGCAGCTACGTAAAATGTCTGAGGCGCTTCGTTAGATTTTACCATCTATAGTACAGATCATAGTGTACACCTAACCGTAGACCTTGTGATTTAAACCGAGTGAACCACATGAATCAGAAACATCACAGGTTTTATGACCTTGTTATTTTTTTTTTTTTTAAATTGACGGCTTGGTGTTTAGAGCGACAGTGTCTTCTGAACAAATGCATGTGTGGATTACGCAGCAGCAACTACTGGAACTGATCTTAAGGAATACGTCATCTGATGGTATTCGCAGAAATAAAGCGTCAATGGTACACTGTATTGGTTTTCTGTTCCAGTTATGTAGTTTAGTACGACTGAGTCATTGCTCACACCAGCATGATATTAACATTTGAAGGCAGCACAAGTATCACGATTCCTCTTCCCTTCCGTCGCAGCATGCCTGAGCAGTTGCGTTATCGAACTGTCTCTGCTGGAAAGAACTGGGAGGGTCAAACTCATGTATGGATTTCCTGTAACACCACCTTTATTTGCTGCCGGTCCACTTCGAGTGCTGCAAGTTTATCAATCCATCATCTCTATTTTTACTAAGTGATTTAAACTCTCCAGTATCTGTTTTGGTTTGGTCGAAACCAGAAACTTGTTTCAGAGCCTTGTGTTGCTAATGATGATTTCGTGTGGGTACTTCCCTCTTTGAATTGCATTCTGAAAATGTTTTTCGTATTATGCTTAATTTTCTATCACATTCATAAGATTGAATGAAGTAAATGATACCATAGTTTTCTGTTTCATATAAAACAGATGCTGGTTTTGTGGCAAAGGTTTCTGTGGAGAGTGGTTTCTGACCACAAATTCGTGTACGTGTTGCTCAATTTAAATGCGTTGTAAGTATATAGCTGGTATTCTGCTCTTTTTTTCATCACGTGCTTCCTTACATTTCATGGAGAACTCCGTGCTAGCAGCATTTGACAGAACAGGTATTCAGTTTTATTACGTCTTTTCATCAAATTAGGATATTGTTTGGCAGTACTAATGACAGAGTATCGTGCCAGGTACTTTTATGCAGCAAAATTATTATGCATCAAAGTGCATATTTGAATATGGGATTGATGGCATAGTCTGAACGCACTTCCACTGAACTGAGTTCTACTGCTTTTAGTAAACTGTTGTTATACGGTTTTCGCTAGTATTTATAATGATGAAAATGTGATAGTCTGTATTATCTGCTTTTAAAAATTTCATTGGGGTGGGAGGATGACTCTAGTACACTGATTTCTGCTAAAATGTATTGTTTGTAGTGGCTGTTAATAACGTGTGGATACATTTGTTTAACTAGTGCTGCATTTTTACCATTACAAGGAAGAATACCTTTTGCAATAAGACTACAAAGTACATGCGGTGGCAAGAACCAACTCCATTCAAAGCAGAAATACGTACTCATTCCGTGACGAAACGTAATAAAACTGAGTACCAATCCTGTCAAAAGCTGCTAGCATAGAGTTCTCTATTAGATGTGAGGAAGTCCGAGAGACACATGCGAACTAAAATCAAGTAGGTAACTTATACAGGGTGAACATTAAACCGACAAATTGCAGGGACCGATTGCTGACTGGAAATGGAGGAAAGGTCCTATGAGCACGTGTCCGGAAATGCATCGTTGTCACGGTAGATGGTGCTCCAGAATGATAAAAAAAGAAATGGCTCTGAGCACTATGGGACTTAACTTCTGAGGTCATCAGTCCCTGAGAACGTATAACTACTTAAACCTAACTAATCTAAGGACACCACACACATCCATGCCCAAGGCAGGATTCGAACCTGCGACCGTAGCGGTCGCGCGGTTCCAGACTGTAGCGCCTAGAACGCTCGACCACTCCGTCCGGCTCCAGAATGACAGCTCCTCTGACCACGTGCCATGTGTTCCTTGTGTGTTGCAGATGGAAACGGACGAGAGGCAGCACGGCTGTACTAAAACATGTATCCTCATAAACACTAACCATATAACACGGCATTTCAAGCCCATTGGTCCTTTCAGACAGACGAAAGAATAGGGAGACGGCGGACTGTGCGTGCACCTGATTTAGAGGACCGAGTTCTATTGGTTATTCAGACGAACCCAGAATAAGCTCCAGGCAAGTAGCCCGTCAACATAGTGTAAGCCAAAGGATGATTATGTGCATCCTGCACGACAACCCTGCTGCTCCCATCACCTGCAATGCCGTAGAGGTCGCTTTGAAATCTCTTGTGACGTGGGTACATTGCAGCTCTGTACTGTGTTCCGGGACGATTTGTTGTCTTTGCACTGTCCATTTCCGGACACATGTTCGTAGAACTTTTTTTTCCTCCATTTCCAGTCATGTGTCTGTCCCAACACTTTTCGGTTTTATTAATGTTCACCGTGTATGTTTACAACACATTTAATTCACGAGAAGGAAGAAATGTACAACAGCCCACATTACAATATGCGATAGAACCAGCTTCTGTTTTATGTGAAACAAAAACAAGTATGGATTCACTTACTCCACACAGACCCATGCAAAAATAAGCAGAGTACAAGAAAAGTATTCACAATGCAATTCAAAGAGCGTGAAACAGACGAGAAGTCGTAATCAGGAACCTAATGCGAAGCGATGAAACAGCGTTATGTCGGATAATTTTTGTGTTCTGACATATGCTATCCACTTCAGAACGACCACGTACTCGAAACTGGAATGATGGGTTTTACGGACAAATAATTTTATAAAACTAAACTTCCTGACAGGTTAAAACTGTGTGTCTACAAAAGGAAAAGGTACCGAGTTCGAGTCTTGGTCCGGCACACAGTATAATCTGCTAAGGAAGTTTCATATCAGAGCACACTCCAATGCTGAGTGTAAATTTCATTCCGGAAATAATTTTATAGTCAAATGCGATCACGATGCCATTTATAAAATTTTACACGACTGTGAACCGAAGTTACGAAAGTTAATCTTCATTTATCATTGCGATTTCACTAAAACGTTCCGGTACTAGGCAACCACACAAGCACTTCACTAAGTACGCAAGTAGGAAGGCGCTTACACTCAGAGACGTGCAGGCAGTGATACCAGGTCCAATTTTTTTTTTTTAAGAAAGATTGAGCTTAAAAATTTCGAAAGATATAGGAAAAATTTCGGAAGTTAGTCTTTATCTACAGGGTGTCCCACAAAAGACGCCCGAGAGGGGTCCGCGGGTCGTGCTTTGCTTTTGCCGCCTGTTGCTGCTGCGTCTGCCGTTTGTCGCTATGCGTATTTCTCGGACACCAATACTTTGCGCTTGCCCCTTAAACTATGCGACTGAGTGTACTAGTGTTTTCTTTTGAGTTTTCTTGTCATGTTTAATAGCTTCCAGTATTGTTGCTAGACGTCATTATTGCAAATGCGCCGAGTCCGGGGCTTTGCCTGTCCGTATGTCGCTGGGCCGGGTCCACAGACACAAACACCGTGCGCGTGTCTTCTACACTGTGCGATCAAGTGTTCCAGTGTTTGAGTTTCCTTCGAGTTTTCATTCGGTATACACGCAGAATCGACGAGTGTTTCTTGTGCTGAACTATACAAAAACAGAAACGTAGTGAAATGTCGGCTTGAATGTATATGAAAATTTCCCATTGTGCATGTTTCCAATGATTCGACGATACGCAGATTAGTGAAAAAATTAGAAGAGGCGGATCTATGTCACGCAAACGAAGGCTTAAAGAACCGAAAATAAATATACAAGATAGATGAGGCCTTGGAAAGAAGTCCGAGAAAATCTCTGCGCCGTTTGCCACTTCAGACTGCTGTGACAAAAGCATCTATTCCCCGAGTTGTGCACAAACTGAAATTGAAACCATACAAAATAACGTTAGCGAACCCGCCAGAGTAGCCGGAGTGCTAATGCGCTGCTTCCTGGACTTGGGTAGCCACGCCGGCCCCGGATCGAATCTGCCCGGCAGCTTAACGACGAGGGCTGGTATGCCAGCCAGTCTGGATTTGGTTTTTAGGCGGTTTTCCACATCCGCTAGGTGAATACTGGGCTGGCCTCTACGTTCAGCCTCAGTTACAAGACTCGCAAACATTTGAAAACGTTCGCACTATTCCATGGCTCACACTAGATGCAGACCGCTGGGGTACACTCATTCCGTCCCGGGGGGTTCAGGGTGGCGACAGGAAGGGCATCCGGCCTCCCCATGCAACTAACACTGCCAAATCAATAGTAGTAACACGGCCGACCCCGCGTTGAAGCGGGACTAAGGTCCAAGAAAGGCAGACAAAATAATGATAGTGCATCAACTGAGGAACTCAGATACTGTTGCTCGACGTCGTTATTGCAACTGCTGTGCACTCTGTGCACGAAGGGGAGGTTGATCCTGAGAGCTTTCCCCTGATGAAGCACGGCTGCATCTATCAAGGTGTGTAAATTCTCAGAACAATCGACGTTGGAGTTCCGAAAATCCTCATGAATTACATCAACAACCTCCTGAAGACGAATTATTGGACCAGTCGTTTTCCAAGAGACAGTACATTCTGACAGGTACCTGAGCAGTTACTGCATCCTTTTTTTTTCGAGAAGTAACACCTAACGAAAAGATGTACGGTCATTTTGTGCAGGGCAATGCATTGCCACACATCACGAATGCTTCTAAATGTTTTTGGTGATAGGATAGTTGAGAGGCCTCCTCGTTCTCCAAATCTTAATCCGTGTAATTTTTCTCTTTGGGAATGCTAAATGACAAGGTGCATACAACCAATCCCAACACGTTCGAAGAGTTGGAAGACAGGGTTCGGCTAGTCATTTCTCAGATTTCGGCAGCCAAAATTCGTCGAGTATTTGCTAATCTGTTCAGATGTCAGGTAGCTCTTACCACAGAGGGACATCGTTTTGAGCACCTGCTGTAAATAAAGGTAAGCTGAAGTTAATCAGATGGCAACGTTGTTTATGCTTAGCTTAGGGAACGCGCACGCGCAGCCGAATACCGTCAGGTTAGTGTCAAGAGATTCGGGGCGCGGTGCGGACCCCTCCCGGGCATCTGTCGTGAGACACCCTGCTTAAAAAAACGTGACTTACAATGATCTATGAACATTTTCTTCTTAAATACCTACTTCCAAGTATAAAAAATTCTGTATACAAACGATTGATATGTTTTTTACTATCACAAAATTGTGATTAGAAATTATTAATGGATCATAACAACAGGGCACTTAGCAATGAAATAACGTAAATTGCAAACTTCTTCAGCCAGGAAGAAATCAAAACGAAACAGAGCTTTGTGTACAGATCCTACAATCTTTTTTTAAACAGACACCGCATATTGGTGTACTACAACTGAAAGAGAACACTTTTGTTTTCCTGTCTTTTTACCTAGTTGCTTCTAACGCCTTTTCTTTTTCCGCCTAACTTTCCATTTGCCTCTTCCTCATCTACCTTTGCATCACTGCCATGTTTGCTTTTATAATTTTGATCAAGATCTGAGTCACTATTGACGCTGACCTCACACTCTACTACATCAAGCATTGACATGCATCAAGTTTAAGACCGGATACTTCTACTTCATTACGAGAAGTTAACGCCCTTCAGTATAGGGCAGAAGAAAATTCTTCCTTAAATCTCATACTCGATATGTTACGGCCAGTCTGTTCCCAGCTGAAAGAAATTTGGTGCACGGTCACAAAATATACAAGAAATAAGATGATAATTATACTACAGGAACTGTTATAAAATGAAACTGTGTGTAAGAAATATTCCAGTTCAACAGATTAAAGTCTGCTCTGCTAGTCATTTTTGTAAGATTTACATCTGTAGCAGTTTAGCTGTCGACATGAACTGCCTCTTATTGAAAAAATTAATGATAAGTGCCACTCTTTGTATGGTTTACGTGCGAAAAGTCGCGCTGTGTCATCCTGGATATTTGCACTCTGCGGTGCTATGCTCTATTGTCATGGTCGATTCGCGCGATAAACGCTGTTACAAGCCGTTCCTCGGGAGGCGAAAATGAGCAACTTAAACAATTTTTTTAAAAATACTCGTAGTGCATCTTAGCATTCCTTTCGTTGTATTCTGTGGTGTTTTTTTTTAAATTATATTTTGATTAGATTATTATTCTCTTGTGAAGATTCAGAAATTTGTTGTGAGTTTTGCACCACTTTTTGGCGGGAAGAACAAAGACTTTTCAAAAACTTAAGTTATGTGATACTTTTTCACCTGAAATCGTTTGCAGAAGGCGTAGCGTTCTCAAGATTAAGAACAGAGTTCGCATTGCCACTTAATTTATTTGTGTCGTGATCATGTTCGATCACGACGCGTTATGAGACAGCAACTACGAACAGAGAAACCTAAGGGACCAGACGGAGCTGGAAATTTTCTTTGCTATACTACACCACACATTAAAAGATGTTGGATTTAAATCACAAACAAGGTAAATAGCAATGCCCCTTCTGCCTTAACTACGACGTTTGCCGACATGCAGTCGGCCTCTGGTAGGCTGTATGAAAACTATAAAAACACCGTTACTTCTGTTTCTATTAATAGGAGATGGATAGCATAGAAATACTTTAAGTAGTAAGCAGGCACTACTGCATTTGAGAGCACAATAACTTATTTAATTACCTTAGTCAGTATTGCTAACAATAGGTTCCGTACAGTCTCAATTTTCTATCTTTCTGGCTGTTTCCTTAAATAAGATCCTTTAACATTTCGATATTTCATCTTAGATGCATACATAAATTCTCAGGTAGCACTGAACAATAGTAATAATTACAATAACTAATTAGTGAATGCGGACCACGCCATATACGCGTCTGCCGTACTTAAAAAATATCACGACTGTGTTAACAGGACAGGATTACAATTCTTCAGCTGTCAAAAAATAAGAAACACATCACTATCGATAAAATTATGAACAATTCGTATTCCGCGCCGTGGCGCGTAACGTATTCTTTCAAATATCAGGTGCTCGCTGCTCAGAGACGATCTAAGAAATTTTTACACAGATGGGTTTTATGAACCTGCATGGTTAGATTATCGAATGTAAGTTTATTTAAGCTTTCGAAACAGATACTAATATTACACTGCCTCCCATGAGGAGGGGAGGAATACCGGACGTATTACTTCCGTCCTCATGTCACTCGTAATATTAGTGGCTTTTAATACATGTCTATTGCTGAAATTGAGTAATAGTACGCTTGCCGTTTCATAAAGTTACCATACTAGAGAAAACATTCATTTTTAACCCGTAACTGGTACACCTGGGTCCCAGGGACCCGAGCGAAATTTCTTTTTCCAGCTCCGTGATGTGTGTGGTAGCACTGACTTCCCTCTCCCTGTACTCTCCTAACAATCAACTGGCTACCAGCCCACAACATTGTTGCAGGCGTTTCTTTGTTAGTTTTGTTTCTATAAAGGTGATCGGGTCCCGTGGACCCAGGTGTACCGTTAGTGAAAGTTTTCTTTTCGTGGCATTATTTCCGGTATCTTGGATTTACGGTGTAGTGCTTCAGAAAAATGAGCGAGGAAGATACTACAGATAATCTGAACGAACCATTGGACAGTGATATTGAAGACATAAGTGGAAGCGACAGTGACTATGAAATTAGTGAACATGAAACTGGAAGTGATGAAAGTGATGATGGAGACAGTAACAACGAACAATCTGGAACTAATTATATCTATGGAAGAAACAGATTCAAGTGGTCAACAACACCCAGCATACGTGGAAGAACCTCTCAAACCAACATCATTGCTCCAATTCACTTTCCTGGCATACGTAATGCAGCTAGACAGGTAACAGAAAAGACCCCTCTAGCATTTTGGGAACTACTTTTCAGCAAAGAAATGATTGCAGAGGTAGTACTCAGAACCAATGAAAAGATTATGTCATTGCCACCTGAGTCAAAAAAGAATTCTTTTTCAAATCTAACAGACAGTACTGAAATAAAAGCTGTCATAGGTCTTTGTTATTTGTGGGGAGCCTTCAAGTCAAACAACGAAGATCTGAATGGTTTATATGCTACAAACGGCACTGGTAGACCAATTTTTAGGGCAACTATGCCCTTGAAACGTTTGCTGTTTTTATTACGTTGCCTTCGTTTTGATGATGCAGCAACCCGTGACGCAAGGAAACTCACAGATAAACTGTACCACATCTCTTGGCTCTTCAATTCATTGATAGAAGCTTGTCAAGAAAACTATTCAGTCGGAGAGTACGTCACTGTTGACGAAATGCTTGTAGGATTCCGTGGTAGATGTCCATTTAGGATGTACATTCCATCCAAGCCACGGAAATACGGTATAAAAATATTTATTCTAGCTGATGCCAAAATGCACTACTGTTTGAATGCAGAGATATATTCGGGAAAATCAGCTGTAGCCATCCCGCGCCGTGTCCTCTTACTAACAGCTGTTGTCATGCGGTTGGTTGAACCAATCAAGGGAAGTAACAGAAATGTGACAGGGGACAACTGGTTCTCAAGTGTGGAGTTGGTCAATGAGTTGTCGAACTGTAATTTGACTTATATTGGCACCATGAGAAAGAACAAGGCTGAGCTACCACCAAGCTTTTCAACAGCAAAGGGCAGAAATGTGTCTTCTTCAATCTACGGATACTCTGGTTCTGTAACAATACTTTCACACGTCCCCAAAAAGAACAAGGTTGTCAACCTGATATCGACAATGCACCATGGAGAATGTATGGTGGAAAATAAGCCTGAAATAATCCATGACTACAATAAAACAAAAGGTGGAGTTGACGCACTTGACGAAAAGACGCATAATTACACGACTTCTAGAAGAACAAGGCGGTGGCCTATGGCAGTCTTCTACACTATGCTAGATATAGCAGGTGTAAATGCTTTTGTTTTGTACCATGGGAAAGAAGATACTGATGATGTGACACGCAGAGAATTCCTCATTGAACTAGGTACACAACTCATAAGTGATTGTATGAAAAGAAGATTGGATTCTCCATTTTTGAGAAAAGATATCCGAAATTCCATTTGTGATATTCTAGGCATGACCCCCTCCAAGGCATCAGGAACATCCCAGGTTCACAGTGAAGCTGGTGCTACTAAATCGAAGAGGAAAAGATGCTCAGTGTGCCCATCTAAAAAAGACAGGAAAGCATCCCGGGCGTGTGCCAGATGTCGAACACCATTATGTTTGGAATGTTCCACTGCTTTATGTCCAAACTGTTTCGGTAGTCTGGATGAATGAAATAACTGAAATGGACTGGTGAAGATGCTGTATAATTGAAACCTAATATTTTGTCATAATTTCTGCTATTTTCAAAGATCACATAGTCATTTAGCTGAGAAATGTACTAAAATTTATCCAAAAGTTGTGCCTGCAGAAATTTTTATATTGATTTTGAACTTTTCTTCTGGCTTACTGTTGTGAAGCATAGTACATTTTGTGTTTAAACGTGAAGTTTCAGTTGTCTATCTTACTATTTGTAACTGATGTGCAGGACTTTCCAAAAGTATATTTTTCACATTTCGTATTTTATGCAGTTTATTGTCCTTTTTTGTAACATCTTTAAGGTATGACCATAAATGAGGAATGTGGTTTTAAAACATTAGTAACAAAACATTAATAAAAGTTTCATATTTAAATTTCATTTAAATGTGTTTTTTTTACCAAAATATACTCAAAACTTGGGTGGGTCCCGAGGACCCAGATGTACCTTATGTGTTACAATTTATAGGTGTACCAGTTACGGGTTAAGATCATTAGTAAAAATTGTCTTTGTGCAGGTCATCTGCATCTGTGTTTTGGTCATAGGGTTTCTTAACATCTACAGCATGGAAAGTATTACTGTTCGCAATAAAGAGCTATATACATTAAGTGGAGGTGACAGGCATTGTCGCAGAAAAAAAAAAAACATACACATAGAAGTACCTATATAATCCTGAAATGCTGCAAACTATGAAACTGACATGACATTCCCATTATTCTTTCACACGGTTTCCATATATTCAATGTCTCTACAAGCTCGATAGGCTCGTGTTTAATACATCGTAATATTCTTTCTTATTTTACACACATTGTACATTGGTTCGTGGATCACACTGTGCCGTCGAAGCCGGCCGCGGTGGCCGTGCGGTTCTGGCGCTGCAGTCCGGAACCGCGGGACTGCTACGGTCGCAGATTCGAATCCTGCCTCGGGCATGGGTGTATGTGATGTCCTTAGGTTAGTTAGGTTTAAGTAGTTCTAAGTTCTAGGGGACTGATGACCTCAGATGTTAAGTCCCATAGTGCTCAGAGCCATTTGAACCATTTGTGCCGTCGAATTGTTTGTCAATAATCGCTCACGATGGGAGTCCCTTTTCTACCACTTCACTGAATGGAATTTGCCATTCTCCGTCAACTCGTGGAATATGGAACATAAGTAGAGACTCTGCGTTAGTATCACTTAAAATTATCAGTTTAATTACAATGGGTTCAGGGTGGGTAAGGATTATTTCTTTCTTTCTTTCTTTTAGCACTGATTTCTGCTCTTGTTTATGACAGCGGTCCAGTCAAATATCAACTTCGTTCTGACCGTGACCGAAATTTATTCTAGGCGTGACCATATCATTATTTGCTTAATACAAATCGTTCTCTTTCAGTCTCTAAAATATGATGTTTGCTATGTACATATAGAACAATGTCCTTCAAAGTAGTATAAAGTCTCAATTATTGCCGGAGCGAGCCACGCGGACCCGGCCATTGAAGTTTCAAATACCCATTATTTCGTCATATGCCGCTGCGCGGCAATGTTGACAGACCAACACCGGCCATTATCGCGCGCAATCGTAGAATGGGTGTGTGTTGTGTTGTCCGCCGACAACGTGCTGCGTTTAAAGCACGTTGTTTGAGGATTGCTACTGTTGCTTCACCGAGGAAGCCTACACGAAGTCATCTAGTCGTACCACTCGTCAACTGCCCGTAAAGGACTCACTGGTAAGTGATAAGTTGTTTTGCTGGCTTGCGAGGGCTGCATGGCGAACGATACTTATTCACTGACCGTTGCCTAAGTTAAAATAAAACTGATACGCACAAGGTGTGGTTTAAAGAGTCGTGACACAGACTCACTTTTCGACGCGTTCGTGAACTAAACGTCGTCCTTCACCTCACTTTCTCTTTTCATAAATAACACTTTTACAGAAGGATAAAAGATACCTTAACTAATAATATTTACATAGTTTGTTTATATATACATATATATTCTTAATCTAATGGTCAGTCCGGTACAGAACTGCTTTATGGCTCTCTCTTGCTTACCAGTTAAAATTTACATCTTCCACTTAAGACTATTTTTCAATCTCCTCTTATAAACTCAGCTACCAGTTTCATTTATCCTTTACCGTCAAATTCTTATTACGCTTTTTAATTGTCTCAGACAAACTTCCTCTTTGAGAACACGCCTCTTTTTATTACTCTTTTCGTTTATGTGTCCATTAACTTGTGTTTACTGTGTTGTTAAAACTGAGGACAGCCTCCAGACAGAGAGACTACCTCCTTTTCCATGCTGAATACTATTCGCTTAAAAATATACCGGCGATGACAGGACTAATCGCGTGTTACAAAGACAACAAACTCAATTGCATGCCAAACCAGTGGCTTGACTCTAACTGTCTTCAGCAAGCAAAATTTTACTGATCTCGTCGCGAACCTACGCGCTTTTCATATGAGTTGCTCCACCCAGACAGTACAAGTAAATCTCTATGAGCTGATCCTTGGAATAGGATGTTTGAAGGGTTGTCAGGGGTCGGTATTTTGGATAAGATTTTATAAAGGAACACAAAAATCAGCATTTAAATAATCTGGACATTATAAAAATTATCATACTAAACAAGAAACATTTACATGCGAGCGCTTATGCTGCTACAATTGATTTTTGTGTGCCATTCGCTTAGAAAATATAATTGATTCATTTACATGCATCTGTGCATGTGCTTGTTTGACCTATTATTTACTTGGTTACTTGATTCTGTAGTCTTCTACAAGAAGCTGTCATCCATTTTTTTTTTTTTTTTTTGCGGCATCACTCTGCAAAGCATTGCGGACTCCTGTTATTAATCGCTACATTTACTCTTGCGGCTGACATTTATTAAGTATATTTCCATGGAACTTACAATATAGCGTTATCTCTACCCCTTCTTTTACACCTTCGAATTTGCGTCAGGATATCTTATCTGCCATAGACCTTAAAACTCTGTTCCTAATGAAGTTTTCCACATATATTACTAGGCCTACTTCTACGTATCGGACCTTACACATCTTCTTTAGCATATTGTACTTTACTTTTTTTTAAGGTAATGTTTAGCTGTCATTACGATATCCTCTGTTATTCTTTGATTCTAGTCACGAAAAGTTATGACCCTTTATTTTACACAGGACTACAACTTGTCCTCGGAGAGACTATATATATATATATATATATATATATATATATATATATATATATATATATATATATATAAACACCTTCATTATAAGATCTGAGAGAAGGGCACTGATCACTCCTTCCTCTTTGATTTATACATCTCAGGGGCTGATTACCACTCGAGCATGCATCATATACTTATATACTAACTTAAAAACTAGTACTAAGTTCTCTCTTTGACATTTTCCTTTACCTGTATTCAATTAACAGATCGGTACAAACTTTCCTCATACAGTCAGCACTGTGTGATGACCACCAGACTTATTAACTGCTGGCTTGTCATTTTTCTTGAGTTATCATTCGACGTCGACGACTTATCTTGTTCTCTGATGATGCTTTGTAATTGCCTCGTACTACTAATACTTGTAAATTTCTTGTGTTACCATTATGGAATTTTCTTAAGTCACTATGGTGGAACAGACCTTTAATTCTTCCAGTCACGGGGTCAGCTAGCAAGTAACTTCCTGTGAGCGCCTTCCTGACAAAAACATATGGACCTTCATAAAAGCGCTGCCACTTACGATTTTTCTTTCTTTTCTTTTAAAATGAGTCCTTAGTAAGATTCTCTCACCTTCTCTATATTCAGTAATCTTATTTACCTTTTTGTCAAATGCTTTCTTACGAAGATTTGCATACGTTGTCAGTGAAATCAACGCCTGCCTGATTTTGGAGTCAGCTTCTTGTGGAGGCTACAAAATTCTGTTTCTAGTTTTCCTGATTGTGGTGGTTCTCCCTATCGGATATCGCCTTTAACGTCCTCTGTTTCGTTTTGGTGTTGTGACTGTGGTACTAAGGGTGATGGACAAGTTTCTTGTCCCGTGTACCATCCACTTTGCGCATAATAGATTTGTGCAGTCTTTTGCCGTTTCGATTTCGGATTTCCTGCATAATCATTTGAGTGACCGGAAAAATTTATATTTGTCGGAGGTCGAAATGTATTCTGGGCCATGTAGTGTATTGTATTGTCATTATTAGCAAAATGATGTTGTCCTTCACTTGTCCCATGCCATTTATGTGATTTTCACTCACGCGTCCTGTTAAAGGCTAGTCCGCTCTGATAATTCTTTGCTGTGGTGGTTTGTTTCCGTACTGATTTTGTGGATAATTGTGTGTTGAGTTTCCGTACTGTGGCCATTGTGAACTATCCATTGGAATGTACCGTTGTTTATTATTATCCTTCGGTCGAAACTGTTCATTTCCGTACGACACCTATTGATTTTTGTAGCCGCCGGACGGTTAGTAGTAAGGGTCGGTACCGCGCGCTCTTCCCTCATTGCCATTGTTGACCGCGTACCTCCACTGTTTCGCCTGCTCACTTCATTCGGAGCGCTACCAACATTTGCTACCACGTCTTCGTGAATCAAATCCAATGACTCCAATATGGAAAGAAATGCTTCGGTATCGTCCTCGGAAACATTAACTGGTTCAAATGGCTCTGAGCACTATGGGACTTAACTTCTGAGGTCATCAGTCCCCTAGAACTTAGAACTACTTAAACTTAACTAACCCAAGGACATCACACACATCCACGCCGGAGGCAGGATTCGAACCTGCGACCGTAGCGGTAACGCGGTTCTAGACTATAGCGTTATATACCCCGTTACAAACAGTATTCTTTGCTTAGCTGTCCAACTATTCGGAAATACTCCAGAGAAGTTTCGCAAAAATACGATCGGGTGTATGTCACGTTTTTGCGGGTGAAGGTTGGAAATGTTTTGTGTTTCAATGCACTTTCTCCCTGTTGGGGTATGAGTGTTGGTGGGCTGTTCACTTCAGCGTGGTTATGCACTGTGTCTGTCGGACTGTGGTATGATGTTTGATCAAATGGAGGGCTGTAATGACTTTGCCTATTGTCATTTCGGTATGGGGAGTGATTCCATTCGCTACATATCGGATGTGAGGGACTTTCCACCTTGTTCTTTAGTGTCTGCACCTCTTCAATGAGCTGCTGCTTCCATTGAGGACGGTCTTGTGCCAAAGTTCGCCTTATCTGTCCTAGCTCAGAAAACACGGTGTCTCCCGATTTTCCTGGTTCCGCCAAAAGATCATAAGTAACTTCTCTTACTACTTCCTTCAGTTCTGTCTTTACCTTTTTTTCTATCAGATGGTCTTTGGTTTTTATCCACTCTGTGTAGTGGTCTGATAACGCTTCGGCGTGAGCCTTTACCGTAATTTTTACCTGCTCCTCTATGTCAAGTGATTCTACTTGTTTCATCAAATCATCTATCTCCTTTCTCATATTAGTGACAACCAGTTTCACGGCGCTGACCTCCTTTGACATGGTATCACAATTACCTTTTAATGCTACAGTTTCGTTATGGTATGCATCTACCGTGGCATTAATTTCACCCTTGACAGCTCCTAGTGCTGCATCAAATTTGCTAGATATCTGCTTGATCTCAGCCTCAACCTGTTTAAGGGTCTCAGTTTTTACTGCTTCGATTTGTCCACTTATTTCCGACTTGACCTCGCCCAATTGGGTATTCAGACAGTTTTGAAGTCGGTGGTTATTTCAGTTTTTACTGTGTCAAATTTTGCATTTACCACTTCAAATTTTTCATTTACCGCATCAAATTGTTTATTTAAATCGGTAAAAGCTCGCATTAGTTCTTTTTTGTTTTCCCACTCTCGTTCAGCTCTCTCTCTCTTGCTTTTCGTTCCTTTTCTAACCGCACTTGTTCCTTTTCCCTATCATTATTTGCCATCCAGTTTTGGATTTGAAGGAGCATAGCATTTGTTATCTACAGTTAGGTTGCTACCCGCGGGAATCGTTTGAATTTTTTGGTCTGTGTCAATCATATCACCGGCGTTAGCCTCCGCTTCCACTCACATGCTAATTGCACGTGAGCGCAACGAATAGAGTGCTGTTCATATCGTCACTGTCACCTGCTGTCGGGATTAATTTCTGTTTACCCTTCGCCACCTCGCGGTGTCTGTTTGTCAACAGTATTACGTCAGCTACACGCGGTCTGCAACGCGGTTCGTCTGTCCTTTGCTTGTGACGTCGTGTCACGTGCTGTTTGTCAAGTATGGAGTTGCACTCGCCTAACAAACGACTGTGAACTGAAGCGGAGAAGACAAGATGGAAGACGGGCTCACTAAACAACTGAATTGGCACACAGCGCTAGCATTTTACATGTAACACGACGCCATATTTACACATTGTAATCAAGACTCAACAATGGGATTTAGACACTAAGTTGCAAATCCTACAAAATTTTGACTAAAAATAATTTTAAGCTGATTTTTTAAATGTGCAGATGGAAATAAAAGGAAGAATGGTAATGTAGCTCGAAAGACAACTGTACTACTGAAGCGTCACAACTGCATATAAAATTTTTTTCGTAACTTACGTTTGATGTCTTGAAAGTCGGCAACTGGATATAAAATTTTTCCGTTTTCCAGCGTCGACTCGTCTTTCCTCTTTGGAATTATCGTCCACATTTTTTTTTTAAACGCGTAGCGTGCACATGAAAAATAAATGTATTGTTAGATGCATCTATTTTAGCAGCAGACACAAGAGGACTGATTTTAGTGATTTCAGTCAAGTCCCTGTTGTGAGTTTTGCACCACGTCTTGGCGGGAAGAACAAAGACTTTTCAAAAACTTAAGTTATGTGATAGTTTTTCACCTGAAATCGTTTGCAGAAGGCGTAGCGTTCTCAAGATTAAGAACAGAGTTCGCATTGCTACTTAATTTATTTGTGTCGTGATCATGTTCGATCACGACCGGTTATGAGACAGCAACTACGAACAGAGAAACCTAAGCGACCAGAGAGAGCTGGAAATTTTCTTTGCTATACTACACCACACATTAAAAGAAATTGGATTTAAATCACAAACAAAGTAAGTAGCAATGCCCCTTATGCCTTAACTACGACGTTTGCCGACATGCAGTCGCTTCTGTTTCTATTAATAGGAGATGGATAGCATAGAAATACTTTAAGTAGTAAGCAGGCACTACTGCATTTGAGAGCACAATAACTTAATTAATTACCTTACTCAGTATTGCTAACAATAGGTTCCGTACAGTTTCAATTTTCTATCTTTCTGGCTGTTTCCTTAAATAAGATCCTTTAACATCTTCGATATTTCATCGTAGATGCACACATAAATTGCCACATAGCACTGAACAATAGTAATATTTTATAATAACTAATTAGTGATTGCGAACCACGCCATATACGCATCCGCCGTCCTTAAAAAATATCACGACTGTGTTAACAGGACAGGATTGCAATTCTTCAGCTGTCAAAAATTAAGAAACACATCACTGTCGATAAAATTTATGAACAATTCGTATTCCACGCCGTGGCGCGTAACGTATTCTTTGAAATATCAGGTGGTCGCTGCTCAGAGACGATCTAAGAAATTTTTACACAGATGGGTTTTATGAACCTGCATGGTTAGATTATCGAATGTAAGTTTATTTAAGCTATCGAAACAGATACTAATATTACATTTCTTCCTGCATAAAAATTTCAAGATTGGCTTGGACATGTCGTGTTGGAACATTTCCTTGTGAGATCTGCAGGCTACAGTATTACAAACATTAAAACTAAACAAAAACAAATTCCCGTCAACATGACACCACCATACCAGTTACAAGCAACGTTTCAACTTATGGTCAGCCTTCCAGAATCCAGCCGGATCTGTGTTCTTCGATCTCACCTCTGTATTTCTCTATAGCCTCCATTCAATGTCAATTTCTTGAATGTCATTTTTTATTGAACTTGGAAAGTTTGATGCATGGCTGGAAACAGTCGAAATGCTCTTACTTCTAAAGCAAATTGGGTCAAGTGCCTACAAATATTTGAGAACATTATCACTGAAGGGAAACCGTTTGAATATCAGTTGAGCACTCTCAGTCAAAAAGTGTAAGCAATCGAAGTTTAAAGTTCTTCAGTTGGTCACAAGTCAGACCCGTAATTTTATTAATTTTCAAAGAACCCTTTTCTCCTAAATAGAGTTTAAGACATTTACGCCGGCCGCGGTGGTCTAGTGGTTCTAGGCGCGCAGTCCGGAACCGCGGGACTGCTACGGTCGCAGGTTCGAATCCTGCCTCGGGCATGGATGCGTGTGATGTCCTTAGGTTAGTTAGGTTTCAGTAGTTCTAAGTTCTAGGGGACTAATGACCACAGAAGTTAAGTCCCATAGTGCTGAGAGCCATTTGAACCATTTTTGAAGACATTTACATTGAGTGGGATTTCGATACTAAACTTCTTTCAAAGGAGTTGATTCTAGATAATTTTACTTCATGTAACAGTCTAATACCAATTTCAATGTTGCCTCAACGTCACGATACGTGGTGTGGATTTTGAGGAGACTCTGATTGCATAGTAAGATTAAGTGTGTTGAAGATAGGCAACACAAAATCCAAAGGAATAAGAAAGAGTCTTTTAGTATTATCATTTAATTTCTGCACATTTGTGTCGCTTGCCACAAGTCTGTAGTTAGCCACAGCATCGATAAAAACAGTTTCAGAGAATCATATTGCTCAGGAAGCCTGGATACAATCATACGTAAAGAGAGCCAGCGTGTCTCGGGATGAAGTAATTCGTGCAATTTCACTTTTACAAAGCTCTGGAGCTCTTTCAGTTTACCAATGCGTTTATGGCTACACTGGAAATAATTATACACATCCCTCGCTAGGTCTTCTATGATTCTAGGAAAGATGAAGAAAGAGTAGGAAGCTCATAGCCAAATGAATTGCAAATGCATTTCATCACGAACAGGTCTGGAGTATCTTACTTAAACAAAGTGAATAAGGAATGACAGATCCGTAACATAGCATTCGCTCCATCCGCTGCTAAATCAGTCATATTTTCTTTGTAAGGAATATTATTGTCACAGAAGAACTGGACAATCTCCTAATATAACGTACTACTAGTAGTATAAGGGAGTGGAATCAGTACTAGAACGGCTAAGTTCTTTGTTTCTTTCAATTTGAACATTTACTACCAAACACAAATATTTTGTGCAACCCTAATCTGCTGGTTCATCAACAACGAGATTAAACTTATTTGTCTTAGAAGTGTCAATTTCACGAAACTTGCCTTCCCTGTAACATTATTTATGGTTCTAGATACTTTGGTCTTGCTACAATGAATATGTTTTGCAACTTGTGAATCAGGTCACACTGCTTGGAAGAATTTCGGTAAATGTTCGGAGCTCGAAGTGGTAAACTATGCTCTGCAATGAAACTAGCAAAGCGAACTTCATTGGTCCTATCTATATCATGCAATCTTGGGTTGCCACTAACTGATGACATATCGGTAAGTTTAGGTTGCCGCAATTAATTACACGCTTCTTACCACTCATGTGCATGACTATATCACTTTTCCCAGATGTCATTTTTAGATCACAATCACATGCACAGCAGTAGGCATTATAGGACCTTCCTTGCTTCTTCTGAGCCAACCAATAAACACTGTTCCGTTTTCCCATTAGGGATTGTATTTTGTAGCATATATTACCTTTTTGGGCGCGGTCACCACAGATTCAGAATCTGACTTCGAACTCATATCTAATCAAGCACAGCACTCCACTACTTTGCACAAGCTTGTAGTGTCACGGGACAACAGTCATGAACTAAAAAAATAGCTCTGAGCACTATGGGACTTAACTGCTGTGATCGTCAGTCCCCTAGAACTTAGAACTACTTAAACGTAACTAACCTAAGGACATCACACACATCCATTCCCGAAGCAGGATTTGAACCTGCGACTGGAGCGGCCGCGCGGTTCCAGATTGTAGCGCCTAGAACCGCTCGGCCACTCCGGCTGGCTGTCATGAACTGCCCGGTCCCTTGCTCGCGCTCTGCTGCTCGACGCTCCGTTGTTGAAACGGCGAAACTAGAATTCATCAGCTGGGATGCGCTTGTTTTTAATGACTTTGCTGGGCCTTGCGTCCAAACAATACTATAGTGGTACAGCAGTAGTAACTCTTAATGCAATGTTTCGTTGCGATGGAATTGATAGGTATATGTTACGCAGCAACCCATACTATCGACGAAGGGAGATCGAAAAATTTCGGAAGATTCACTCAAAGTTTCAGGAAGATCGAAAAATTTCGGAAGATTTACATATAATTTCATATCTCTTGGAATAACTAAAAAAGTCGGAAAATCTTCCGAAAATTCGGAAGTTTGTACATGTGGAAGAGATCTGGAGACACCGGAAGGTTTAAGATTGATGATGTAATGGTCAGACACAGATTTGGGAACCAGGTTTTAAATGGCTCTGAGCACTATGCGACTTAACTTCTGAGGTCATCAGTTGCCTAGAACTTAGAACTAATTAAACCTCACTAACCTAAGGACATCCATGCCCGAGGCAAGATTCGAACCTGCGACCGTAGCGGTCGCTCGGCTCCAGACTGTAGCACCTAGAACCGCACGGCCACTCCGGGCGGAACCAGGTTTTAAGTTGTAAGACATTTCCAGGGGCAGATGTGGACTAAGACCACAAGTTATTGGTTATTAACTGTAGATTAATACTTAAGAAATTGAAGAAAGGTAGGAAATTAAGGAGATGGGATCTGGATAAGTTGAAAGAACCAGAGTTTGTTGAGAGTTTCAGAGGGAGCATTAGGCAATGTTTGACAGAACACGATAAAGGAGTAGAGTAGAAGACGAATGTGTAGCTTTAAGAGATGAAATACTGAAGACAGCAGAGGATCAAACAGGTAAAAAGACAAGACATATTAGAAATTCTTGGATAGCACAAGAGATACTGAATTTAATGAATGAAAGGACAAAATTTAAAAATGCAGCAAATGAAGCAGGCGAAAGAGAATACAAATGTTTAAAATATGAGACTATGAGTGCAAATTTCTAAACAGGGCTGACTAGAGGGCAGGTGTAAGGATTTAGAAGTATATTTCACTAGGGGAAAGACAGATAATTCCTACACGAAAATTAAAAAGACCTTTGGGGAAAATAGAAGCAGCTGTATGAATATCAAGAGCTCAGATGGTAAACCAGTCCCGAGCAAAGAAAGGAAAGGTGAAAGGAGTATATGGAGAGTCTATGCGATGGATATTAGCTTGAAAGAAATATTATACGAAGGGAAGTGGTCGTAGATGAAGATTATACGGGAGATACGATACTGCGAGAAGAGTTTGATAAAGTTCTGAAAGATCTAAGTCGAAACAAGGCTCCGGGAGTGG
This sequence comes from Schistocerca serialis cubense, assembly GCF_023864345.2. NCBI lineage: Eukaryota > Metazoa > Arthropoda > Insecta > Orthoptera > Acrididae > Schistocerca > Schistocerca serialis. Next base: position 273,549,787 of record NC_064641.1, read on the forward strand.
GCGATATTCCGTCAGAACTAATGATATCCTTGGGAGAGACAACCATGTCACTACTCTTCTATCTGGGGTGCAAGATGCATGTCACAGGTGAAATACCCTCAGACTTCAAGAACAATGTCGGTATTCCAAATCTAAGGAAAGCAGTTGCTGACAGGTGTGAAAAATACAGAACTATCAGTTTAATAAGTCATGGTTGCAAAATACCAGCTCGAATTCTTGGGAGAAAGATGGAAAACTTGGTAGAAGATCGAGGAAGATCAGTCTGGATTCCAGAGAAATGTCGGAGCACGAGAGGCAATACTGACCCTACCACATACCTTAGAAGATAGGTTAAGGAAAGGCAAGCTTACATTTATAGCATTTGCAGATTCATAGAAAGCTCTTGACAATGCTGACTGGAATACCCTCTTTGAAACGCTGAAGGTAGCAGAGGTAAAATACAGGGAGCGAAAGGCTGTTTACAACAGGTACAGAAACAAGACATCAGTTAAATAGTCGTGGGGCATGAAAAGGAGGCTGTGGTTGAAAAGGGAGTGAGATTGCAGCCTATCTCCGATGTTATTCAATATGTGCACTGAACAAACAGTAAAGGAAACTAAAGAAATATCTGGAGTAGGAACTGAAGTTCAGAGAGAAAAAATAAAAACTTTGAGGATTTCGGATGACACTAATCCTGTCAGAGACAAATAAATGGTTCAAATGGCTCTGAGCACTATGGGACTTAACATCTGTGGTCATCAGTCCCCTAGAACTTAGAACTACTTAAACCTAACTAACCTAAGGACATCACACACATCCATGCCCGAGGCAGGATTCGAACCAGGGACCGTAGCGATCACGCGGTTCCAGACTGAAGCGCCTAGAACCACACGGCCACACCGGCCGGCTGTCAGAGACAGCGAAGGACTTGGAAGAGCAGTTGAACGGAATATACATTGTCTTGAAAGGAGAATATTAGATGATGAACATCAACAAAAGCAAAACAAAGATAATGGAATGTAGTCGATGATAAGGGAATCAGATTACGAAACGAGACACTTATGATGATGGCTGCAGTAGAGAGGATATGAAATGTAGACTGGCAATGACAAGAAAATCATTTCTGAAAAGAGAAATGTGTTAAGATCAAATGTAGATTTAAATGTTAGGAAGTCTTTTCTAAAGGTACTTGTCTGGCGTGCAGGCATGTATGGAACGATAAACAGTTTAAATAAAAGAGAATAGAAGCTTTCGAATAGTACCATAAAAGACTGCTGAAGATTAGATGATGAAATATTGGATAGGGATCAGTTCATAGGATACATACAGAGACATCAAGGGGTCACCAGTTTACTGCTGGAGAGAGGTATGGAGGGTAACAATCGTAGAGGGATACCAAGAAATGAATACAGTAAGTAGATCCAAAAAAATGTAGGTTGCAGTGGTTATACGGGGACGAAGAGGTTGCACAGAGTGGAGTAGGCCGGATAGCTGCATCAAACCAGTCTTCGGACTGAAGACAACAACAGCAACTAAAGCTCTGTGTTAGACGTTAAACAAGAATAACAATTTTTAAAGCTGATTTACATCAATCATCTGTATGAGAGACGTGCTGACGACGCTGTGTCCGCTCCTCTACAGCTTCCATGACACGTCGGAAAGCGACAGCGGCTGACACAGCTTTGTGAAGCCATCACGTACGATTTGTCTCAGAAAGACGATTGTCTAACTACAAACTCATCGAAACTGGTTACAATATTTGTCATTTTAGTGTGAAATGGTCTGTATTATAACTAAAAATTTAATATACAATAAAAATTAACTTCAAACACAAACCGAAATCATTATATTTGTTTGAGAACAGCTATACAGGGTGTTACAAAAAGGTACGGCCAAACTTTCAGGAAACATTCCTGACACACAACGAAAGAAAATATGTTATGTGGACATGTGTCCGGAGACGCTTACTTTCCATGTTAAAGCTCATTTTATTACTTCTCTTCAAATCACATTAATCATGGAATGGAAACACACAGCAACAGAACGTACCAGCGTGACTTCAAACACTTTGTTACAGGAAATTTTCAAAATGTCTTCCGTTAGCGAGGATACATGCATCCATCCCCCGTCGCATGGAATCCCTGAGCGCTGATGCAGCCCTGGAAAATGGCGTATTGTATCACAGCCGTCCACAATTCGAGCACGAAGAGTCTACATTTGGTACCGGGGTTGCGTCGACAGGAGCTTTCAAATGCCCCTATAAATGAAAGTCAAGAGGGTTGAGGTCAGGAGAGCGTGGAGGCCATGGAATTGGTCCGCCTCTACCAATCCATCGGTCACCGAATCTGTTGTTGAGAAGCGTACGAACACTTCGACTGAATTGTGCAGGAGCTCCATCGTGCATGAACCACATGTTGTGTCGTACTTGTAAAGGCACATGTTCTAGCAGCACGAGTATCCCGTATGAAATCATGATAACGTGCTCCATTGAGCGTAGGTGGAAGAACATGGGGCCCAATCAAGACATCACCAACAGTGCCTGCCCAAACGTTCACAGAAAATCTGTGTTGATGACGTGATTGCACAATTGCGTACGGATTCTCGTCAGCCCACACATATTGATTGTGAAAATTTACAATTTGATCATGTTGGAATGAAGTCTCACCCGTAAAGAGAACATTTGCACTGAAATGAGGATTGACACATTGTTGGATGAACCATTCGCAGAAGTGTACCCGTGGAGGCGAATCAGCTGCTGATAGTGCCTGCACACGCTGTACATGGTACGGAAACAACTGGTTCTCCCGTAGCACTCTCCATACAGTGACGTGGTCAACGTTACCTTGTACAGCAGCAACTTCTCTGACGCTGACATTAGGGTTATCGTCAACTGCACGAAGAATTGCCTCGTCCATTGCAGGTGTCCTCGTCGTTCTAGGTCTTTCCCAGTCGCGAGTCATAGGCTGGAATGTTCCGTGCTCCATAAGACCCGATCAATTGCTTCGAACGTCTTCCTGTCGGGACACCTTCGTTCTGGAAATTTGTCTCGATACAAACGTATCGCGCCACGGCTATTGCCCCGTGCTAATCCATACATCAAATGGGCATCTGCCAACTCCGCACTGGTAAACATTGAACTGACTGCAAAACCACGTTCGTGATGAACACTAACCTGTTGATGCTACGTACTGATGTGCTTGATGCTAGTACTGTAGAGCAATGAGTCGCATGTCAACACAAGCACCGAAGTCAACATTACCTTCCTTCAATTGGGCCAACTGGCGGTGAATCGAGGAAGTACAGTACGTACTGACGAAACTAAAATGAGCTCTGAAGTGGAAATTAAGCGTCTCCTGACGCATGTCCACATAACATCTTTTTTTTATTTGTGTGTGAGGAACGTTTCCTGAAAGTTTGGCGGTACCTTTTTTAATACGCAGTATACTGTGTGTGTGTGTGTGTGTGTGTGTGTGTGTGTGTGTGTGTGTGTAGTTTTGCAATGTGTGCGTTTGTGTGTTTCACAGTAGTTAAGTGTAAATCCCTGTTAGTTAAAAAGAATTACTGCAATCAAAGACTAATGCTACACTAACGTGTTGTCATATTTTTCATTTTCAACGAGAGTTATAGTGTAAACTAACTCGTTCGACATTACAGTGAGAGAACGCATTTATAATCCATGAACAAGCAAATAACTAACCATCTTCTTCGAATAACTCTAGAGAATGCTCCCCAGAAACGTCGGAAACCACCAATACCTCCACCAGTAACCCTACCTGTCAGTTTAAGACGTTTTCCAGTTTGTGCGTTTAAAATGACATTTCGGAATTTTTTTTGTAAATTCATCCGTAGCATTCTCGTGAGCTATTAGGGCATAGTGTACCATGGGAAAAGCTCAAATTTCGGAACTAACTAGCTGGCTGCTTCTCCTTGGGCAATATACTGAAAGTTATAGCTTTGTCACGTATAACATGTGAATACTGCATGCGTCTTACGATACAAAAACCAAATCAGTAAAGGCTAGTAATTTATCAAATAATATTTTTGCAACTGATGTTGACAAACATACGTTTAAACCATGATACCTTAAAATCGAGATTTATTGTTAACTTAATTTCCTCCAAAATCTGCATCGTATACCATCGTCGCTGATGTCTGAGTGTGCCCGAACTGCTGTGTATGATTGTAAACTTATGGTGATAGGTTCAAGGCTTATAACTATCGTCACCTCCCTACCAGTATTCTGATCATGAAGCTGGGCTGCACGCAGTATGCCCACACTGAAGGGGAGATCATATCTACTGCGTCATGCTCAAGTGTCTGGTATCTTGAATGTTTAGTTCTGTCACACAAACCTTAACCTGTCCCGAAATTAATTCAGTCTGATGTATACTAATAGTTGTATGGGGCTAAACGCGAAATTGTGTGGCCACATGCAAGGAAGCCAAGTTCGAATGTTTTATCATGCTACTTCCACAATTATATTAACGAGCTGTAGGAGTTCGGTACGAGTTTGGAACATTTTTATTTTTAAGCCAGACCATAATATTCGTTTTCCTGGTGTCAGACTTGCTGTTGTTTCTGTAACAGCCGAATGATAACTGGCATTGTCCATAACAACGACAGACTTCGGACTGAGGCATGGCAATAAACGTTCAGGAACCACTTTCTAAAAGTGACAATGTTCATTTCCGAATCGTAGGCGCTGATGTTTTTCTTACACCTAAATATAAGTTTTCTCTCGGTAAAAAAACCAGAAGAGAAAAGTAAAAAATAAAGCATGATAATTATCAGAGAATTTTTTCCAATGGGAACTTTAAAACTGCCAGTACCATCATTCATTTTCCATTAGGTTTCCCTGGAAGGATTCTCATTCAACCATCTTTTCTTAACGTAATACACTTTTGAACTATCTTCTTCTCTTATTTTCAGCACCTTTCTCTGGAATATGGCTCGTGCTGCAGCTATGCCGCTTTTTCCCAGTAAAGACATTCTTCCATCATAACTTTCCGCATATTTGAAACCAATTTTCTAATGCCTAATTGTAACACGTTTTTGTGGTATCGCGTATTCACCATCTACTGCATACACGTTTCAAACATGGAGCGCCTTAAAACATCGTTATTAAAGTCATCCATTTGTATTAAGGTTTCTTGCGAGACAAAAACTATATCTCCTGACGCTTCTGCAGCTCTGACACTTTCATTTGTTGTTTTCTGTACAGTCTTTTACCGACGCTTGCTTCTACAGTGCGTTCTTGTGTCTTCAGAATGTCAGCAATAGGAGTCACGCTTTTAAATTCAAGCTTGAAAAATTTATATACTTGGTAAATAAACCTCCTCACCCACTTGTGAAACACTTCCCGTTAACTGCCGTCGCCTGACACATTTATTTGGAAATCGCATTAACACATTTACAGATAAACATTCACAGCACCTGAATGAAAATTTGGTCTTTGTTAGAATGAAACTGCAAAGTCTCGTAGTACAGAAAGATTCTCTCCATGTCGCCGTAAGTCGCGCTTAGCCGCTAGGACAGACAATGAATGTTATTGGTTGCTTGGAGTTTAGTGCAGAACGTCTGAAAATTCTCCACTTTCTCACATGGCGCACACTATAATAGACAGCGAGGGCCAGCGATAAATTATAAAAGAGATGTTAAAACTTTGAACATTGCTGCTAAGGTTCAGTGACCGTGTCAGAATTATATTAGAACAAAATAAGCCCTCGGTCACAAATATAAGTCAAAATTGACCAGGTTTTGACGCTACTATGAGCGTCGTCTTCAGAATTAAACTAACTGTTCTAAAACATATTAAGTATATAATACATTAATAAAATTAACGTTTGTACAGACTGGAAAAAGATGCAGTACTTACAAGTCACATATTAAGAAAGATGTAAGCCGGAAAGGCGACGTCATGAATAGTTGTAAGTAAGATGGCGAGCCACTAAGGGCTGCTCGTACTTGTTGCAATCCTTGTTCACTAAAGTACGGGCAGCCCTTAGCGGCTCGCCATCTACTTGCAACTATTCATGACGTCGCCTTTCCGGCTTAGATCTTTTTCAATATGTGACTTGCAAGTACTGCATCTTTTTCCAGTCAGTACAAACTTTAATTTTATTAATGTATTATATACTTAATATGTTTTAGAACAGTTAGTCTAATTCTGGAGACGACGCTCATAGTAGCGTCAAAACCTGGTCAATTTTGACTTAATATTTGTGACCGAGGGCTTATTTGTTCTAATATAAAAGAGATGTTGTCTTGGTACTGAGAATGAAACACCACCAGCAGTCAAGTGTGCGATATTTTTAGTACCATACGTTTTCGGACTACGTCGTTCCATTATCGAATGCTGTAAAACATTAAACCAATCAATAAATCGCAATACTGCATGTATAACAACCATACAAAATTGTTTATTTCCTGTAGTACAATATACCTTAAAGCTTCTATCCCATTAGGCGGCGTTGAAAGCAAAAACGCACCAGCAAACATACTGTCTGATCTAAAATTCTTCTTAGAGCATCTCATATTGGCGTGTTACACTCTCAAGGCTTAGTTACAAAGTAAAGGCAGTCGCTTTCACATATCAAAGACAATACTTTCCTGCAAAAACGCATCATGCTGCGTTGTCAACATAAAATGCCAGCATGGTCACGTGGTCTCGGGAAAGCGTAGGTTTGTTCGTAGTTCGTCCTGTAACATTTGAATCTAATTACATCGCTAGTACAGAGAGATACCCGTAGTTGACGCTGTGTGTTTGGTGGAAGGACTTAGTAGACACCATAATAATTTCCATTTGATACCTGGAATAACCTGGGCTCATAGCTTCGCAGAGCACAATGAATGGCGTCACGTCACAGCACCGTCACGTCAGCGTGTAGTCACGCGGTCCGTCACGTCGCGTCACTTCACGTCAGGTGACGTCAACAATTCGCTTAGCCCAGCACCGAACGGTGAAATGAGACTATGAGTCTCCATCCATGGTATAGAAAGCCAGAGCATAGTATCAGAAGTGAGGAACTAACAACGACAAAGATTATTAATGGCCAAAGTGAACTTGATAACGTATGTTGTTTATAAGTTTTGTTTGGTAAAAGTGTTGAGAAGTGAAACATTTCAGAACATCGACATTCATTTGCTACGGGAAACATACACATACAAACTCATCAAACAGTAGCTATAAGGGAATAAATTGAGGCTATTTACCTTATCTATTATGTTCTTGTTTCTTACATAACTACTAACACACTAAACAACTGTTTTTTTTCTCCTTCACTAAAGCTGAAATTTTCACTTACATTGTTATGAAATGGAAATTTATTCGTCAGCGTATGTTCTTATTTATATTTATATACACTGTGGACATCAGCTCTGTTCTGTTATTATAAAACCTAACTAAATATTGCTCTCAGTTTTGTGAACTCACATGTGTAAGAAAGCTCAATTGAAAAATAGAGTGTCTTTAAGCTGCCACGAAAACAAAGCATAATAAAAAATAATGATTAAGAAGAGACAAAGTAAAAAATCCAGTAATATAACACGAGTGAGCGCGACGAAAGTGAGCAGACGACAATATCCTCAAAACTTTCTTCCTAATAACCTTGATGTGACATGACGCGATGTGATGGTCCATTGGCGGCCTATGTGAACGCCGCCATTTGAAACGGAATGTTGTAACGTGAGGTGATGGGGGATGTGAATTGGCTATAAACAGACAGCGTCGCCGGCCGCTGTGACCGAGCGGTTCTAGGCGCTTCAGTCTGGAACCGCGCGACCGCTACGGTCGCAGGTTCGAATCCTGCCTCGGGCATGGATGTGTGTGATGTCCTTAGGTTAGTTAGGTTGAAGTCGTTCTAAGTTCTAGGGGACTAATGACTTCAGATGTTGAGTCCCATAGTGTTCAGAGCCATTTCAAACATTTCAGACAGCGTCGTCCAGAGACCACGTGACAATTACAGTTTAATGATGATAACATGCGCAGTATGCAACGCTCACTCCAGAGATATTTCTACTCTGTCTCATACCAATGTTAGTACTTCCCTACATCGAATATGTCACAGACCCGCAACGATGTTGCCTCTATCGTAAAATCTATGAACACTGTAATATGTCAAAGCCTAGTGAATTAAACGCAGATATACACGATTGTTGCAACGTGTGAGTCGATATAGAATGCTCAATAGAAAAAGTAGAACCTAATGCCTCTAATTCGAATCGGATGGCTTCCCAAGAAGGACATGGCTGAAGTGGACGCAGAAATGGTGCTTGGACCATTCTGTCTTCTCATTTGAGATTTTGTCACATTCCTTTCTTTAGGTGCAAAAAATCTTAACTTCCTCTACATTTGACAACAACCAGCCTTTATCCTCAAAGCGTAATATCCTCATGCTAACTTTGATGTGGTTGTTGTCAAATTTTTCAAGAAAGTGGAGATCTTTTGCGCTTTAAGAAAGGAATGCGACACTATCATAAATAAGAAGACAGATGTGTCTAATGGCATTTCTGGTTCCCACTTACCGATGTCCCACTAGGGAAGCAGCCACCGACTCATTCTAGTTAGCGACATTAGGTTTTATATCGATGACAAGTTGCAACATACATGTAGTACTGACTTTTAGTTTACTAAGACTTGACAAAATAAACTGTTCATAAATTTTGTGATAGGCAGTTGCATCATTGGCGCAGTGACGTAAGTGTACCAGGAGAGTACTGTCTTTGGTATGTGAAAGCGGTTGTGTTTAGTTTATAACTGCGTCTTGATAGTATAACACGTTAACGTGAAATGTTCTAAGATGAATTTTAGGTTCTGACAATACATGTTTGCTGCTGGAGTTTCACTTTTGACGCTACCTAATGGCATGGAAGCTTTAAGGGGATTGGTCCATGAATACTAGGGGAAACCTTGAAAAAAACGTCAGTTTTCTAAATAATGTAACTCAAAGAATAAGATTTGTAAGCCCATATAATGTTTACCATATTTTAAGATATCTTTTGGGAACATTTCAATGTATGAATAACAGCTTTAGCTCTCGCACTTTTTTAAACTGTATTTTTTTGTTACAAGTGAAATAAACCTTGCTAATTATTTATGTATATCATAGGTACACACTATTCAAAACAGAGACAAAGTATAAGGTTTGAAACTTCCTGGCAGATTAAAATTGTGTGCCGGACCGAGTCTCGAACTCGGGACCTTTGCCTTTCGCAGGCAAGTGATAGTTCTGCAAGGTTCGCAAAAGAGCTTCTGTGAAGATAGGAAGGTAGGACACGAGATACTGGCAGATATAAAGCTGTGAGGACGGGGCCAGAGCTGTGCTTGGGTAGCTCAGATGGTAGAGCACTTTCCCGAGAAAAGCACAGGTTCCGAGTTCGAGTCTTGGACTGGCGTACAGTTTTAACCTGCCAGAAAGTTTCATATCAGAGCACAATCCGCTGCAGAGTGAAAATATTCTGAAAATAGAAGGTTTATTTTTTCCTATAAATTCTTTGCACCATTATCTTTAAAGGAGACTATTGAAAAGATGGTGCTGTCATAAATTGTGGTACAAAAATTTTGAGTATGGTTATCAAAAATTTTGGAAATGATTTCGGGGTTTTTCTTCAAAAAAAACATTTAATTTTTTTTTGTATCCCGCCTGGAAGGCGGCGCGTGCGTCTGTTCCTGAAAACAGAAAGGTTGGCCGAATGAAGGAAGCGAGTAGGAGCTGGTGAGGTAAAACATGTCGGTACTGCATGTAAGTAAATTTGGTTTAATGGTGCATGAATATATACAGAGGCATACATAACTTTGCACTTTTGCTAGAGGGCGCTGTCGTCGGTGTCTGTCGTATTGCCAACTTAAGAACTTGCACATACGTCGTGGCATCGTAACTATCGATACCACAATTTTCAAAGTCACAAGAGTAGTCTACTTGTTAGTTAATCATGTTTTAGGGCAGTATACAAAATTACGTCTTTCTATCCTTAGTACTTTTTAGCCAAAATGTACCAGAACATGAAATAATTTAACTTCAAGGAAATTCAAATTAAATTTAAAATTAGCTTTCTCTGTTAAACTTGCATAGCACTAATCCATCCCAGGTCCATACTCATCTTATTTCCTGTGTTATGCTTCCTCCCTTCTCTTTTTCACACTTCTTCTTCTTATCCTTGCTTCTTTGGTGGTTTCCAACTCTGATTTTTCTGCTTCGAAGAGTCTCCTTCCATCAGTGGCTAAGTGGGCAGAATGCATGACATGGGCTGTCATCTGTCGTGGATTTATGAAAGAAGGTAGCCCATACTGACTTTCATTCCCTCAAGGTCCTGTTGCTTATGTCGGGTGCAGGGTCACACATTGGTGTGGTTCCTGTTGATTCTCTCAATAGGTAAGATTATACTGGGCATGGCCTTCACCTCAACAGGAAGGGGAAGGGTAAATTGGCTGGGAAAATAGCAGGAAAGTTAAAGGGGGGAGGCACTGTCATTAGTGGTAAAATAACAGTGGTTATAGGGTTCAGAAAATACCTTTTTGTAGGGTAGGGAGGACAGAAAGAAACCAAATTTTAAGAGAGGTTAGAACTGAGACAAACCTTCTGTTTGAGAAAGAAACCAAAAAACATAATTCTAGCTTATTATATCAGCATAAACAGCTATTGGTTAAGAATTTTCAACAGTCAGCAGATATTTTAACTCTACCCATTTTTAACTGAGTCAAAGTGAAATGTCAACTATCTTTATTGGATCAAAATATTCGAGGACTGAGAAAAAAAATTAATGAATTAACTATCTGCATAGATGAACTAGAGTCTTCAAATCCAACTGACATAATCTGCCTCTCTCAACATCATGTGACCACTGGTATAGAACTTTTAAGTGTTACAGGGTTTAAGTTAGCATCTCATTTTTATAGATCAGAAATGGAGAAGGGAGGAGTTGCCACATTCATCAGGAACTGTCATAAATTTAAGAACATAGACATTCATAAATTTTGCCTAGAACAGCATATGGAAGCACGCGTAACAGAAGTAGAATTTCACAAAAAATCCTTCATAATATTAAGTGTATATTGAGCACGTGCAGGTAACTGTAATCTGTTCGTAAACCACCTTGAAGCTGTACTGGCCCATTTAACAATCGAAAACAAAGAAATAGTGGTTGCTGGTGATTTCAATATAGATTTCCTTAAAGATTCTCCCAATAAGATCTTCTTTGAGTTAGTAACACTATCATTCAACTTAATTCCCACTGTAAAGTTCCCCACCAGGGTAGCCAATTGCTCACAAACAGCCATTGATAATATCTTTATAGGAAAGTCCAATGAACAAAATTATATTACAAAACCAATAGTCAATGGCCTCTCAGACCATGACATGCAGTTCCTTCTGTTAAATGTTAATATTGAACAGGATATAAAATCTGTTAAATCTGAGCTCAAAAGGGTAATCAATAAGCCAAAAATTGATTATTTTAGGAGACGCCTCAGAGACATTCACTGGACTTATCTTTACAGTGCTTATGGCATAAATGAAAAATAGAACACTTTTGCTAATAAAGTGCTTACATTATTCGAACACTGTTTTCCTCCAAAACTTACCAAGGTTAGAGCAAAGTCTACAAAGAAGCCATGGATCACTCAAGGAATGGGGGTATCTTGTAAAACAAAAAGAAAACTATATCTGTCAATCTGAAACAGTTGCAATGTTAATGCTATAGCACATTACAAGAAATACGGCAAAAAATTAAAGACTGTAATACGGACATCAAAGCAAATATATTACAAGGAAAAGATAGTCATATCAGATAACAAAATAAAGACAATATGGGATATAGTGAAGGAGTAGACCGGTAGAACCAGACATGAAGAGGAACAAGTAGAATTAAGAGTAAATGATACATTGCTGACAGATGTTGTATAGTGTTGCAGAACTTTTTAACAAACATTTTATAACTGTTACTGAAAAGATGGGTTTGTCAGGTCTGGTAGACGCTGCTTTGGAATACCTGAGACCAGACATTTCAAGTAACTTCCATAATATGACTTTGACCCTCACAAACCCCAGCAGAAATTATGTCCAACGTAAAATCTTTAAAATCATAACATCTAGTGGGTATGATCAAATATCAACAAAGTTAATTAAAGAATTTGATTCTGAGCTAAGTAAGATATTAAGCTATCTGTATAACCAGTAGTTTATCAGTGGAATATTTCCTGAATGGTTGAAAAATGCTGAAGTTAAGCCACTGTTGAAGAAGGGAGATAAAGAAATAGCATCAAATGTCTGTCCAAATTCACTGTTGCCAGGATTCTCCAAAATTTTAGAAAAAAGTAATGTACAATCGGCTTTATAACCATCTTATCTCAAATAACATACTGTGAAAGTCACAGTTTGGATTTCTAAAGGGTTCTGATATTGAGAAGGCTATCTACACTTACAGTGAAAACGTGCTTAATTCATTAGAAAAAAAATTGCTGGCAACTGGTATATTTTGTGATCTGACAAAGGTATTTGACTGTGTAAATCACAATATCGTTTTAAATAAATTAGAATATTATAGTGTAACAGGAAATGCTTTTTCTTGTGTATGTCAATGACCTTTCATCAGTAACATTACCAGATGCCAAGTTCGTTTTGTTTGCCGATGATACAAACATTGCAAAGAAAGCAAAACAAGTGTAGTTGTAGAAAGATCAGCTAATGAAATATTTGTGGGCATTAATCACTGGTTCCTAGCAAATTCCTTGTCACTAAACTTTGAAAAAACACACTACATCCAGTTCAGAACTTGTAAGGGGTGTCCCACGAGTATACGCCTAACATTCGATGAAAAGCAGATACAAAAAGTGGACAGTGCTAAATTCTTGGGTTTACAGCTTGAAATTAAATTCAACTGGTAGGAGCACACCAGGGAACTGTTGAAGCGTCTTAACAAATCTCTATTTGCAATGCGAATTGTGTCAGACATAGGGGATATAAAAATGAAAAAGCTGGCGTACGATGCTTATTTTCATTCCATAATATGGGATTATTTTTTTGGGTAATTTATCAAGCCAAGCTAAAGTTTTCAGGGCACAAAAACGTGCAATAAGAGTTATATGTGGTGTGAACTCAAGAACATCCTGCAGAAGCCTGTTGAGGGAACTAGGGATACTAACTACTGCTTCCCAATATGTTTATTCCTTAATGAAATTTGTCATTAAAAATATATCACTTTTTCAAACCAACAGCTCAATTCATGGGCTCAATATTAGAAATAAGAATAAACTTCTCAAGGATTTAAAGTCGCTTAGTCTTGTACAAAAAGGTGTGCATTATTCAAGAACACACATTTTCAATAACTTGCCAGCAGCCATAAAAAGCTTAACAACCAATGAAATTCAGTTTAAGAGAAGCCTAAAGGATTTATTGGTGGCCAATTCCTTCTACTCCATTGATGAATTTGTCAGTAAAACCAACTGATTTGTGTGTGTATATATATAAGTACAATATAACTTCTGCACAACTTCAGTGCAGTAACGTGTTCATTGTAAATAAGTATTGTTGTAGTTGTATTACACTTTTATTACCTTATAAATAAATAAAAACTTGTTTATTTTAAATTCGGTGCATTAGTATTTGTAAAATGACTCTTTCATATAGTGTTCATTAAAAAATGATTATAATTCCACTTGGGACCTGTGGAGTGGTACATTAATTATTTGTTTTAGTTGTAAATATTTGTCATGTATCGTTGTTTTTTTGACATGTTCTACATCCTGGAGGACCTCCTCACTACGGATCAATCGGAATGAAAGTAAAATCCATCCATCCATCCTTAACAATACTGCAACTTGTCTATTTCTCTGTCTGTAAGCCGACCATGTCCACTAATGCACTTACCAGCAGCTAATTTCATTCCCTACAAATTCCTCTTCAAGTTCCTCACTCTTGTACCTAACCTTTTCTGGACATGCCCAGCACATTCCATTTTTTCAATTTTTGTGTCAGCATAAGATTTGGATTCACACACTTTTTGGTACGCTTTTGAGTCTCCATCTCCTAGGTAAGATGTGTACATCTCACCATATTTCTCTAGTGACCAGTGAAATACCTCCACAAGACCTTCAGATTCCATCCCTCCACTATAACCACTAAAAATAATCGAACAATTATGATTTTCAGCTCTACTGATACAGCCATGACAGTACTTGGTACTACATTCCACATCAATGACTTTATCGGTGTTCAAGAAGGTAGTTGTCACTACACCATTTAGGGGACTATGTACTCTTCGTTGTCAGGATGATCCAGGGCTGAGGACATGTATTTCTGTCATTAATGTCTACACTTTAGTGAACAGTGTTTTTCGTACTATCATTTGACACTTCTTCTAAAGTCTGTAGAATAATTTTATTGTACCTCTCAAACCTTGTAGAGGGAGATAAATCGATAAAAGCACAGAAAATTTTGCACTTCAGTATTCTTTACCTATACACCTCATGGCTTAAGTAAGTTTAATACTTGTGTTATATACTCTCTGTTTAGTTGCACCTCAAGTATAACCGCATTTGTTTAAATCAGAAAAATTACGAACAATTCTTCATCTTGACGCACAACTTTGTCCAGCATGTATCTCCTCAACTACCTTCACAACACCATTGCGACATTCCTTACACTGTAAAGATTTATTTATTAGTTCAGATAGACCACAGAGTTCACCAATAACACAACCTGAATCAATAGTTGGCGTCTCTATATTGTACGTAAACATTAGTAATGACAAGCCCATGACCCAAATATTTCAGTTTTAGTTTCGAAGCACTCGAAGTAGTTGAAGCTGATTCAAGTGTTGTATGACGTTGTATACCAGTATTAGCAAAGTTAATCCGTTTTGTGAACCGATCTTCATAAAATTTACGTTGTTTAACACCGAACTTCTCAATTCTTCCCATTGCTTCCAAATGGAATAAGAATCTCACGTACGCTATAAGAATCTCTCACACACAAATACTTTGCTGCAAACAAATTTTCATGCCAAAACAACAGCAAATAACGACTAAACTCTCTGTGTAAACAAAAGTTAAGCAACTGTAAAGCTTTCGCCGGTTAGTCAACTAAGGAACTACAAAGTCATAAAAACGAAACAAATGAGAGCAAAACTTTATTTTTAACAGAGCTGACTGTGTACCATGGAAACATCGTGGTGCGTGAAGCCACTTTTAAATTCCTCTAGTTTTTGTACTTTCAGTGGTCCATTTTCCTGGAAGTAAACTTTTTCTCGTTCAGGTAACTACAGCGAATTTTTTAAGATAAAAATTAAAAAATCGATTTTTTGACAGTTATTCACGTACAAGTATGTTATACTACAGGACATTATAAATATTTTGTATGGTATTCAGTACATGTAGTACTGCGATTTATTGATTGGTTTCCTTGTGTTCTAGTATTTTATAAGAGGATAACGAATCCCGTAACATATTGCGTTAATAATATTACACACTTGATAATTGGTGACAAAGGTCTCGAGTTCGAGTCCCGGCCAGGCACGCAGTTTAAATCTACCAGGACGATTCTCAATATGAGTTTATGAGACAGTTATATGGTGGCTTCACAACAGGTAATAAAAATATTGTCATGTAAATCACATTTTTGAATTAAAAATATGGATTTCCGCGGCATATTTTCTCGTGTTCAAAGTTCACTGCTGGGCCACAAGGAACGCTGGTGTCGTTCTCTGCTTCCACAGCGTAACATGGGTTTTGAATTGCTCACATTCGGGTGCTCAGTTACTACGTTTACATGCGATACATCTTTTGGAAGACGGAAACCGGATTTGGTAAACCTTTTCTTCCGTGTCGCGTTTACATGTTACGGCGTGAATCAGTTTTGCGGGCCCTGTCGTAAATCGGTTTTCCGGTCATCATTTGTTTTACACGAGTGGCCTCTGGCAATCAGCTGTTGCATTTCCTGTTTGTAGTCAGCCCGATGGCAGCTTCTGCGCTTGCGAATGATTTAGTCGACGCCGTTGTGGCGTTTCTGATAAAGAGAGAATGTATCAATGGACTGTGAGTGAACTCGTTCAGAGGAGGAGGAGGTTATTTAAAAAGCCTCCATATCATATGCGCACAAAGTATCCCAGCGGAAATTTCTGTTTTGCAGCCTCCGAGATCGCGCACTTTGTGGAAGAAAATGCGAAGAGATTACTGATGGAACGTAATTGAATTCCAGCATTTTGGTGACTCAGAATGGCTGTAAAATTTTCGCTTGAGGAAAGAGACTTCCCTATACATTTGTATGAAATTGTCAAGTGTGTTTCTCCACCCACTGATTTCATTCGGGAGCCGCTGGTGCTAGAGAAGAGGGTGGAAATAACCCTTTATAAATTAGCATGTTGCGCTGAATACAGAGTAATTGCTAATCGGTTTGTTGTGCATAAAAGTTGTGTGAACAAATTTCTGTATTCAATCGTGAAGGCTGTGAATACTGTATTGCTGCTGAAATTTATAAAAATTCCAGATACTGAGGAAGCAGAGAGAATCAGCAATGAGTTCTCAAGCGTAACAGGTTTTCCGCAGGTCACAGGAGACATAGATGATATCCATACTCCTGTGGTCTTTCCTCAGGAGGGATATGCAGATTTTGTCAACAGAAAGGGGTGGACATCAATTGTTATTCAAGCAATTCTTGACTGACAGTATTGGTATGTGAAATGTTTTTCTTATAAACTTACAGTGACAGTACGGATGGCTAAAAGAAACAAATATTTTTTCATTTCACAGTTTCAGGAACATAGATATCAGGCACACTGGAAACGTTCATGATACAACAGTACTGAAGTATTCAAACCTCTACAAAATGGACATTGGGTGATGCCAGAGGAAAGATATAGTTTTGTAGGTTTACAATATTTAATGTAATAAGTATGGCTTCCTCAGTGGCTGTAATATGCAGTTTCATGCCCTTACTCGCTCGTAAAGCAGTGCAACATTGGCCCAGCAAATTGAGAAGAATCGCCTGCAGCACGTCGGAAAAAAGTACATAAATATTACCTCTTTATGAATTATTTCTCTTCAGAAAGAAAAAAAATCCCATACTGATTAAGAAACTGTGTAGTTACATATTTTGCAGGCTAAACAAATGCTGAAAAAGACACCTGCCCAAGCTACACGTCAGGAGAGCTTGTTTCAAAAAATACAATGTGTTTTAATGCAGATAACTATTTCCTTATTACGGTAAATTCGTATACAGAAAGAGTTTGTGTTACATGTTATGCACTTGCAATTCCAAATATCATTAGTCTAAATGTCATCATCATACAAGGAAACAAAGTTAAATTGATTTAGTAATCGTGCTGTTTGTGTGACCCAGAAGAAACAACTTACAGAAATATTACAAACATTTCAGCGTAGGCTTGCCTTTTCCCCATGTATACTTTATAAAGCTAACAGTACGCATATTCCAAATGGAAGCAGTAAACTGTGGAAATGTGTTACACCAGTAAGTCAATATATGCCAAGTAATTCATTTTGTTATGGAAACATGATAATTTCACTTATCTTCTAAGTTGTTGCTTATTGATGGTATTCAGAACACAAAATCCACAATATTGCAATATTGTTTACTAATGTAAATTTATTTTCTGAAGCACCAGGGGACTGATGACCGCAGCAGTTAAGTCCCGTAGTGCTCAGAGCCATTTGAACAGTTTTTTTTTCTTAAGCACCATGTACAATCAATGGGACTGTTGTGCCAAAGTTGCAGTTTGGAGATGCAGCATATCTCGTGCTACCATGACTGATGAAACCATATAGTGGGACACTTTCATCTGAACAAGAAAGTTTTGGTGTTTACTTGAGCTCTACCAGAACTAGAACTGTTGTGGAGAGTGCATCTGGTAGGCTTGAAGCTCGATGGAGGTGCCTTGCCAAATGAATAGATGTTTATTATCAATTTGTACCCCAAGTTGTTTCTGCATGTTGTGTACTTCACAACATCATTGAAACACACACAGATCACTTCAGTGGAAACAGGGTAAACTTGGAAAGGGGAAATGAAATATTCCCACAGCACAGAAGCTGACCAAGATGTAGAAAGGATTAGAGACTGCCTGAAAACATATTGTGCAACCACTTATCCATTAAGGAGATCGAGATTAAGACTTTAATAATTACAGTGTGTACTCTAAATATGTGCTAGCAATCTGAAAATAAGATCAAATTTGGGACAGTTATCAAATGAAGTAAAAAGTATTTTCAGTAAGTTTTATATTTAATATTTCACATTAAATTTTGACGCACAGTAACAATGCTTACACATTTTCTTTTTCAAAGTTATAAGTATTTGTGAAAGCAAAATTCGGCATAATGTATCTTATCTGTGTGGGATTCATGAGAATGCAAAAAAAGGGACACGCCAAAGCAAAACTTGACAAAGCTACAACTACATGATAACATAAAAATGATCCTCTATAATGTAAAATTTTAAAATCAAGCATAACACAAAAGAAAACGCATTTATGATGGCACACAAGTAATGAAAGTTGTCTGAGTAACAGGAAAAAAATATTTGGGATAAAAGGTAGACCTCATACTCAACAGTTTTAAGTTTTTTTGGTTTGAAACTGGGATGTGAATGGGAGACTGGATGTGGAGGGGAGACTAGATGTGGTGGAGAGACTGGATATTGATAGCGAAAGGGACATTGACAGGGAAGGGGACACCGATGGGGGAGATGACATTGATGGGGAAGGGGACATAGCTGGAGAAGGGTTGCTTGGTGGAAAGAACTCAGGTTGTGGAAAGGACTGGGGGTAAGACGTGAAGTGGGACTGGGTGTTCCTGCCGTATATTGATTGAACACCACTTAGGAAAGTGGCCAGCAACTGTCTTGTGTCTTCTGAATGCCTTGACTGTATATTTTCTGGCATCTTCTCCTCCCGCTGGCTGCCCCTTTCAAATTCTTCTGATAACCTGTAACACAGTTCTAAGCACTGTACTGTTGTACATATGATATATAATGATATTTTGTTTATAAACAAATGCTGACGTGATTACAGTGTTTTCCGGTATACCAATGAAATACAGCTATCCTCTTGTCCAGGCTACTTTATTTACAAATCCGTTATTATTCCAAATTGGTACTCCCCTTGAACTGTATGATTTCATAACTTCAGTCAGTTTCCTGTTATTCTGATACCTTGTACAATAAATTTTAATGGTATGACAATCTATAAAAAGATTATCCACTACTTTTGCTGTACAGCAGTTTGCATGTTGAATAAGGCCAGACTTACCATTTTTTCTCTTCCTTTTGCACCTACAGCTGGTTTGCATCCATATCCACTGAAATAGTGGCCATAGCAGCTGCATATCCCTCTTTGTCAGTATGATTTTTTCGTCCCGAATAAACAATATACATTCCATTGTAATTTAACAGATACAATGGCTTTGTTCCAAAATGTGAATGAATTATCAAGCATGTATTAGAGGTCAGGGGGAGAAACTGGACCCCCACCCCACCATCCTCCCCTGAAATCTTGGACGTGGTGACACATTGGTTTGCAACGTAGCCCAGGGTCTAGATGAGTGTGGAAGATGATAATTAGATTTTGAATTAGCGAAGCAAATGACAGTAATGCAAAATGAAAGTAGTGGTAAGAGACTGATCATAAAATCTACATCTACGAAGTACGTTCAGAAAACACATACCAGGAAATGGGCAAGTCACTGACTAATGTTTTAAAACATATACCAGGAAATGGGCAAGTCACTGCCAAATGTTTTAAAACATATACCAGATAATAGGCAAGTTACTAACGTGTATTTTGATGTATGTTATGTACGTATGTCGTACAAAAACTAAAATTAAGGTAAATGTCACCGGAGGCAAAGAAATGTAATATGAATAGAGTGTAATCACACTATGCCACCAGAACTATCGTAGTGGGTAAATAACCATGAAGACAATCACTACTGTTTTGTAATGACCTGCTGGTTGCTGTTGCAGTAAAATCTGAGGACTCTTCTGTAGACATCGTAAAACCAATCTCCTCCTGCACTGGCGATTCCGACTTTGTCTCGTTTCCAGTTTCTACAGATTCTGTACAATAAAGAAATTTACGATGTAGCATTTAATTGAACGTCATAAATATAAAGTTAACCAAAAATACTACTACGTTATACGAGCGAAACACTTACCTCGTTTGCATGGTGTGGAATCGACACCACTTTCAACAATGAAAGCAGATGACCTCCGGTCCAGGAGACTGGTCATCTCGTCGTAAAATGTGAAATCAGAGCTGTCGCATCCGCTAGTAATTATTTTGCCTCTTCACCTCTTGGAAGTCTCTCTTTGAAGAGTTCCAGTTCGACCTGAAACGCAATATTATTTCGAGTTACATTCAGTTTAAAAACAGAAATAATATTTAGGTTAACATCACAGAAATTACTTTTATCTAAGAAGCTACACCAACTTTAACCGATCTGGGCTGTTCCCACGTAGCCACCTTCAACCATAGCTTTCGCTAACTGAGCGAAGAGATCACATTTCGGAATATTTTTCCAACCAACAGTGTCAATATTTGCTTTTCTTCTATTAAGTACAACATACGCACAACTTCCTGGTCTGTCCAAAGCGCAAAATCTCGCTTCTTCCGTCATACCACCACAAAACAACGGAACACAACATTTTTAACGAAATCTAAGAATCCAGTTACGCTTAAAAATCGGTTGCGTTTACATGGGAGCAAAAATCAATTGCGGAATTGGAAAACTGGCAACTAGAAGCGGAATTCCAAAATCGATTCTGTTTACATGTCCAACCAAAAGCGGTATTGTGAAATCGGTTAACAAAATCCAGTTTTCGGAGCCCCCGTAAACGGCGTGAATGAGAAAGGGAGGAGAGCTTAAGGCCCTGATTCGCCCCATAAAAGTAGCAAGCCCTGGTATAAACATCTTGAACTTGAAATAATTGACGAGTCAGTGAATCGAGCGCGGGTTTCCCTTGTCATAGATGATTGCGATAATCACAAGGGTACGTAGAGTTCTAGTGAACACAATAGAGGATGATTCAGAATACATGAATTAAGAGAAAAACTTGAGGTGGCTTTTAACAGACTCACAGACACAAAAGGTTCACATTGGCAGCGGTTGTAATTCGCTGGTTCATGTTCCCGGCTCCAGGTAGAGTCCTGCCACAAAGCGAAAAAAAGGCCCAGCTAAAACATTCATATTTCTTTACTTACTACACGAATATGTACTAAAAAATGGGGGTTCCGATTTTAAAAAACCCCTGTCGATATCCGTTTGACCTATGGCAGCGCTATCTAGCGGGCCAACCATAGCAGCATCTGGTTTCCCACTTCAAGCTAGACAAGTTTCATTCTTTGTAGTTTTTTTGTTTGATGCTTATTTCGTGGTATATTTGACCCGGTAAAGTGGAAGAGGACTGGTGGCGTAGAGTCACTGATTGCTTGACTTTGCGCCCGTGTTCCAGATTAAATTGCCAACCTCTCTGTGTAAAAACAGAGGACTCTTAAACTTCACGAAAGAAAGGTGGCACTGAGGAGAAAAAATTCTTAAAACTTACGTGGTTGAACCAACAAATCCATACGACATTTCGTTACTTGTCCCTGTTAAATCGGATGTTTCTTTCGAAGATAAAAAGGTTTTAGAGGGTCACTGCGAGTTTTGCAAAGGATTTCGCTAACATCAGGATCAGCATTCCCAAAATTCCCTCCCCTCCAGAATTCCCACCCCCTCCCCTCCTCCTTCCCCCTGTGACGTTATAAATGTCGATCAACATCAGCATGCTCTCAGCCAATTACAAAAGAAAAGAAAGACGACGTGCCACAAAAGAAATTATACAAATGGGATGGAAATAGGTAGAACTGATGTGCATATAAAGACAAACAAATGATTACAGTTTCAGAAAAATTGGATAAATTATTCATGAGAGAGAGCTTCGCATGTTGAGCAAGTTAATAATGTGCTGGCACACCTCTGGCTCCCATGCAAACAGTTATTCGGCTTGATATTGATGTATACAGTTGTTGAGGTGGTTGGAGGGTCCTTCCCATAATGCTCCTAACATTCACAATTGGGCAGAGACCCAGTGACCTTGATGTCGATGTAGGGTTTGGCAAGCATGAAGACCAGCAGTAGACTCCCACCTTGTGCGGACGGGCATTATCTTGCTGAAATGTAAGCCCATGAGGGAATGACACAAAGGACAACAAAAAGGTGCGCAGAATATCGTCGACATACCACTGTGCTACAAGGGTGCCCCGGATGCCAACCAAACAGGTCGTGCTGTGAAATGAAATGGCAGCCCAGACCAACACTCCTGTCTGTCGGATGGCAGTGAAGCCACTCAAATAAGACCAAAAGCCGTGATTTTCAATAATTTTTTTAATGTTTTGTATAGTTATAAATCATTTGAGAATAATTATTTGAAAAGAATAAGTAGTGTACTGGAACTTCTAGGCATGAAAAGAATAAGTACTGGAACTTTTAGGCATCAGAAGTTATACTTACGTCAACTTTTGTTTTGTGTAAGTCTATAGTCGAGGCAATAGTGTCCCGCTCTTATTTTTTTCTCAGTCTGTCATTTTGTTTCAGTCATTTTCTCTCACGTTTTCTGTGTTGTATTAGCTCCTGTGAGCACTTATAACTTTTAATTCGGAAAGTATATAGAGTGGAAGCTTTAAAAACTTTAATTTCAGAAGTACCTTCCACCTTATCTAAAAGTAATTATCTTTGCCAAAGGGAAACGTTTTGTTATTAAAAAAATTGATGATTAATTTTTTAAGTGAATTCAGGGAAGTGAAATTGAGAACCTCAATTATTTGACGATCGCTACGCTGAGCTGTGTAATGTAGCGATCATCATTTTTTCATCAAATCGAATGAAAGTTAACGCGGGCATAGGATATTTGAATGCCAGTTCTTATGAACATTAACTTTGTAATAACTCCCAAGAAAATAACTTTTGGCCTGAATTTAATTCACTATCAAGAACGTAAAATTAATTTTTACAGGAATTGCTTTAAGATTATCGTCTTTATTCATTGATTAACCCATCAAAGTTAAAGAGAGAAAAATAGTACGAAATATTTAGTTCCACTACGAACCCGTTTTTACGACGAATTTTAAAGACAGTAAATTGTGGCGCCTTCTGACAAAAAAATTAAAAATTACCTTGTCCTGAGATCAGATAGAAACCAATATTAAGACGACTAACACCTACCACGTAGTCAAGAAATATCAAGATTACTAGTGCCGCCACAAATGCCACCAACACGAAGTTCGAACAAAGGACGAAAATTTTAGACCACAATTAGCAGATTAACGTCGACTCAGATAAAGATGAGAGCAATTAGTTAATTATCGTCAGTTGAGACTTTACTGTGTTATCAATTATTGAACAGTAACTGAGCATGCTTGATTAATTGAACTATATAGTGCTATAATTGTGATTGTGAGTAATCTGTGATTTTCTGTTTCATGTACCTTTTTACTGATTGAGCCTCATAGAGAGAGAGAAATTGTTCTCGCTGAGGCCTTGCCTGAGTATTGATTTGGTTAATTAAGTCAAGATATTTTGCAGTTTGCAGTAGTAAATAATTTTATGTGATTTCGTCAGTTAGCGTGCATCCAGCTACATAGGAAGCTTAATATACTGGAAGAATCTGTAGAAACTATTGTGATATTTTTAAGATGAGCCCATTAATTTAACTAAAGTTATCAGGCTTTTATCAGCAGTGATAAGAACACGTGAGGGAACGAGACATCTGATAAGGTGACCGATCTGAGATCACTCGGGAATTTAATCAGTTTCGACGACACAGAGGTAGAAATATTCCAATGCCAATAAATAGCAGATTTATAGTCGTGACTCATCGAACTCAGGTGCCTCTGAATCAATTATTGAACGCAGCGAAGCATGCCCTTGAAACAACTTTGCATCAATGTGTTGACGAAACCTCAAAATATATAGTAAAGCTGTAGGAGCTACCCTCATAGAGAATGACTTCTGACCCATTTACTGCAGTTTTAGCTAGAATAGAGAGAAGAGGTAAATAATGGGAGAAGAGACAAGCAGGAGGAGATAAGCGATTAATCGATAAGTTTGAACAAAAGGAAAAAGGAGACAGATAATTAACAAAAAGGGATAAGCGACGGGAGGAAGAGAAAAAAGAACGAGAGAGAAAATAAGCAGATCCATACCAAATTGGCCGAAGTTAACAGTAAATTGAGACTCTGCCTGAGCTGGTCGCTCTATTAAAATTAGGCTTAAAAAGTTTCCAGGGAAAGCAGACCAATATCGAAAATGCTGTAGAATCAATTAACCAGAAGACCGAAGACTTCGAAATAGTCAGTCAGAAGCACATAAATGAGTATTTGGTTAAACAATCTAAAAAGTGGGAAGAGGATATGCCCAACAGATGAAAGCCAAAAAATATCGAAATTAGTAGTAAGGTCACTTCCGAAATAGCTGCAGCAATTCAAACAGAAAAAAGACTAAAATAACAGTACACAGGAAATAATCCAAGAATTGAAGGCTGAGTTCAAGCAAATAAAAGATAAGGTCATATTTCAACTCCCGAAATGGCAGGTTGGAATTAATCGTAATTTTACCGCACACGAAAACGCTGTTCGTGTTGGAAGTATAGAGCGAGTTTCCAGGTCCATACAAAATATCTGAGTATGTTACACCACATTATAGATGTGACAATGAGCACACAATGCCCACACCATATTCTGAAAGCAGTGACGATCCAAGAAGTAGCTGTCTGTCTTTATCATTACTGAAACTTGAACAAGGTATAATGATAAACAGGCAATTCCATACATGCTCTTCAGAAAAAGATGTTCCGCCTCCAATAGTGGTCATAAAACGTTTTAAGAATAATTTTCCCCGTCCAGTAATGAGTCTCATAAAATCCAGTTCGTTGCGTCTCACATAATCGGCGATGCCACATTGTAGACCAACGAAGTCACTGAATTATGCGGTACACATAAAGCTTTCTAACGTAGATGTATCGCCGAATTCTGATCCCCTAAAAGACAAGAAAAACTGAGGAAAGAGGTATACAGTCATGAGTACTACAATCCGAAAAACGGTAACTTACGAACATATTTTGAGAAGTACATAAATAAGACCCAATATTGGGATGAACGGATATCACCACGAGAAGTACTCAGAATTTTGAAAGCTAAATCAGCGATGAATATTAGGGAAAGAACTTATCTATATTTCTGGTACCGATCTCGAGCATTTCTTATCAGTCGCAGATTCCCTTGATCTGATTCAAGACGATCTCAACCAATTGAATGGAAATGGAAATAATCAAAACCATATTGGAAATTCTAAAGGTAACAACAATAAATATAATAATCATTATGACAACAATGATGATTTCTATTCCGGTAGGAAAAATCAGAATTACAAGAGAAATAGAAACGGTTGGGGTCGTGGGGATGGTAATAAGAATGGAAATTTTATATATAATTCAGGTCCGCCCGTAAATTTCAGTCCTAACTTCCATTTGCATGATGGAACCCAAAACACTGTGCACAGAACAACAAAAATCCGAGAAAAAGAACGTATAGTGAAAATTACAACGCCTCTAATTACAATAATGACAACTGAAACATAAATCCTCAGTGAAATACTACTAATAATAATAATAAAATTTTTCCAGCTTCTTGGCAGTCTTCTGATGCTGCTGTTGCAACTGAATGGCATTTGCAAATGTAACATCAGATGAACAGTCATGTAAGTAACCCTACACCAATGACAGGCCCATCAAGATCTTGGAAAGAGCATATTCGTAGTGTAGAATAGTTTACATTGTGGAACAGTCCCATAATGCACTGACTGACAAGGAAAACTGAATATGACCCCATGAGGGAGGCGAATGTGGAAACCGAATTCTAATACTTAGTTACAATTAAGTAATAATATCTAGAATGTAAACCAGGCAAGGAAAAAATTATACAAGCCAGAGCTGAGGCATAAATAAATTTTATAGTTTTTGATATGATTATAGGTAATGGGACTTTATGAGTTACAGGTTATACAAACAAATCCGTGTGAAGAGTAAGATTACGGTTTTGCCCATTCAGAAGTGTAAAGCTATTGGAGTTTTTTTTTGGGGGGGGGGTAGGGGGGGGCAGTCATAGACTGTAAAAATTCAAATACTGGTCGACGTTACGATCCAGAAGGAAATACTAAAGAGCACCTTTTTGGTATTAAATAAATTGCCGGTGTCATGTTTGGATGGGATTTCCTGTACAAGAGGAGAACCATAATGGACCTCGAGACAGGAATATTAGTATTAGAAAGTTAGTATCAGAAAGCAATGCTAACAGTATGAAACTGGACCTAGTGAAGCTAATTAATGTCTAATGTGCTGGTCCAATGGTACTGCACATAGCAACTGAAAATAAGTTGTATGATTCAAACTGGGGCGACGAAGTAGATATAATAGATCTCGTCAAAATTAAAGTGGCTGAATCCATGTACTTGATGGATGAACAAAAAAGAGAACCATGTCATGTGTTAAAAACTATGTTAAGGTGTTTGATGAAAAGCCAGGCATTATTAAGGACTATGTTATCATATGGAGGTGTACCTCATAGAACATTTTGTCAATTTTTCTTTTTCACTCCCTCGGTCAAAGAAAGCTGCAGTGACTAAAGAAATTCGTAAGATGTGGCACTGACACATAACTGAAAACCCCAGTTCTGCCTATAGTATAGTAGACTGCTGCCGGCTGTAGCCAAGCCAGATGGAAGTATTTGCTTAGTACGAGATGCGTGGGACACTAATAAAATTATTGTAGTTGTCCAGGTGTTGCCAGAGGAGTTAGAAGAACTACTGCAAAAATTCTATGGAGTGAAGTTCTTAAAATCTGTAGATTTAAGATATCTTACTGACAGATCAAATAAGACAAATAATCCAGGAAGCACTCCGCCTTCTTCTTCTCTGGCTGAAGTTATCAGTTTCAGATGATCCCATCTGGTTTGAATGTGAGTAGAGGGTATTAGGGCCAGAGCTGCTTGACAAAGTCGCTTTGTATGTATAGATGACTTGCTAATAGCTATAGAAACATGGAAATAGTAAATTACTACAGATAGTATTTGAAAGGTTCACAGAGTGTGGCATTGCTGCAGATGTGATGAAATTCAAGTTTGGAAAATAAAATTATGTTTTAGGGTCATATCACCACACAGGTATGAATAAAGCAATACACAAAAACGTTGGATGCTATTAGAAATTTTCCACATCCCACACCAATGAAAAACAGTTAAAAGCATATCTTGATGTCACTTCATTCTTCTGAAGATTCTTTCCGAATCACTTCCTGAATAATGACCACCTATTAGATCTATTTTGAAAGAATAAACTGCTGTATTAATCTCCCCACTGCACAGAACTATGTGAGCAGATAAAAACTACTTTATTAGAGTAAAATATTTTGCACCATCTGAGCATGGATGAGGATTTTTGTTTAACTGCTGTTGCATCACTGAAGGGATTAAGTGATTGTCTTTTCCAAGTAGTAAAGGAAGACAACCAACTATGTAATAGGAAAGAATGAATGGGTAGATTCAGTACCTAAAGTAACCAAGTTAGCTGGCAACAAAGCTGAGCACATACGCCAAGTTTTACAAGAACCGTGATTTAATGCTCAAAAGAGAAAGTCCCAGTTTGATAAAAGGCTAGGACAAAAATCAAAGTACAAGATTCCAGAAAAGATTCTCCTCAGAACGCACCCTAATGCGTCTTTATTGAAAAACAGAACAAAAAGCAGCAAGCTCTTTATTTTGGACAATACATTATTATTGTTATACCTCATGAAGTGAGCTACTTATTTTGTATCCGAAACTATTCTCATAAGTATATAAAAAATATTAGGAATAAGATGTTTATTTTCTTGTTTTACAGAAGTTATGATTGGCAATGAAGTATTTTTTAAGTAAAATGTTTCTTTTGTCATTTGGTATTAAGATGTAGGCACCTGGTTTCTAAAAAAGATTTTCTTCCATGTATTAGCCTTAAGCTAAATGATACTTTCATAAAGTTTGTTCCTTCAGCTCGTATTAAAAGTTTTGCTGTCAATGAACTGTTCTCTCACAGTTAGAATGTTTATCTAGTTTTTTTATTGTTTATGGAGATTTTCCTTTATACAAAGGCTTTTGTCCAACATAACAACTGCCCAGAAATTATTACATCTGTAACATAAGATCTTAATTTATGTCTTCAGCATGTCCCTTCAGGAGTCAAATCTTGTATATTTTCTTCATTTGCACTAAGATCTCTCATTGTTACTCGTACATTTTAGAGCCAGGTGGTCATAGGACAGCCTCTCTACTTCTTTCCCTCTGGTTCCCATTCCAGGATAATTTTCGGAATTTCGGCTTCCTCCATTCTTCTTACATCCCCTTACCATTGTAACTTCCTTCTATCCATCATGTCGTGTATGCTTTCTCCTATTTCCATTCTCTTTATTATTTCGTCTTTTCTTACTTTCTCTTTTCTACATATTCTTACTGATCTTCTCCATTTCTACTGCTTGCAGTCTTTCATGCGTTTCAGATTAGTAATCCAAGTCTCCATTTCATACAAAATTATGCTCTCTAATATACATGATTCTTTCGGTTCGGTTTATTATATTTCTGCTTCATAAGATTGAGCTGAGCATCCCAATGAGCTTCCTTCCACTATTAATTCTGATTTTTAGTTTCTATCTCTGGTTTCCCCTCAATCTCTAAATGGATCCCAAATAACAGGACGAACTGAACTTCTTAACTTTTTTCCATGTATGTAGAAGTCATCTGGATCATTAGTGAGGTATTCTGTTTCTGGTAATTAATCTTCAATCCCTAACTCTGTGTTCCATTCCTAATTGATCATATATATTATTTGTGTCCTCCCTGTTATCTGCTATAATTACTTGATCATTACTAAATAGTGGGAGATGTAAATAAACTCCATTTGTAATTTCTAGCCGCATACCACTGCCTTTGCGAGACCACGTCTTAAGACGGATGTTTATATAGATTTTAAATAATGTTGCCGACAGGAGGCAGCCTTGTAACAAACTCTTGCTTTCACTTGACGTATGTTACCTATATATATTTCTTGTATTATTTTAATTAAAAGAACCGTTTATGTTTGCCATATGTAATGCACTCTAAAGTAGTTTTCTAGGGGCAGTATCGTATAATTTTTCTAAATCTATGAAAATTAATCCTATTTTTTCTGATTTTTGCCTATGTTTCTCTAAGACCTGTCGTAATGTGAAAATATGTCTACCCCATGAACTACCAGCTGTAGAACCACATTGTTCTTCCTAGGTTTTAAATTTTATTTCCAATTTATACTTAATTATTGTCCCAAAAATTCTTATTAATGTGTTTGTAATATAAATTCCTCGATAGTTCGACCAGCTTTTGCGATCCCCTTCCTTAAATATAGTATCAATATAGCCCAGCTTCATTTCCTTTGGTATTGAATCTCCATGTAACATTTTATTGAATTATGGTATTATTAGTTTCGTAACTGTCACCAGCATATTTTAAGAGTCCCAGATTGATATTGCCTGGTCCAGTGACTTACTATTCTTCCCTGTTCTTAATAACTTACTTACACCGCTTTCTAAAACTTGGATGTTCCCCCCCCCCCCCCCCCACCTTCCTGTTCCTTTTCTTTCACTGTTCCTTCTTCCAGGTCTTTCTCTATCCTCATTTAATAATTTCTGGAAATAGTCTTCTCATTCTTTTGGTGTTGTCAGCTGAAGATTGGTTTTGGCTTTCATCTCTTGTCGAAGTCTTTTTAAGACTGTCCACCGTTCTTTCGCTATCCCAAACCCTAGTTTGCTGTTGACATTAGCACATGTCCTTTCCCATGCTTCGTTCTTTGCTATCCTTATTTTTTTATCACTTCGTTCTTCTTTTCCTTGCAGATAGTTCTTGTTACTTACGATTTATCATTCAACCAGCGGTTGAATGCGTTTCTCTTTTCTTTAACTGTCACCTCTATTTTCTCCGACCGCCATGCTACTGTACAGCTGTGTTTGTGTCTCCTTAAGCCCAGCATCTCTGTTGCTATATTTACAACATTGGACTTGATGTATTCGTATACTTCCTCTGTACTTCCTTCGAATGATTTTTCCAATGTTTTTTTTTCGATTCTGGTAGCGAAGCATGTTCGTATACTTTCATCTTGTAGGCTGTCGATATTGAAGTGTAGATTTTGACCTTTCTCAGCACAGTTCGTTTTTATGTTGTTATAAACATTCTTTGCACTCTTCCATGACCAAAAACTCTTCATTTTTGCTAAATAATGGTCTGATTCACACTGGGCTCTTCCATAAGATCCACTATCTGCTGCCTTGAAAGTTCTTGTCTTTCTAATGGTAATACAATCTATTACAGAACAAAGTTCTCTTGTACTCTGTTGCTATGTATATTTATGAATATCCTGTGTTTAAAATATGTGTTGGTAATTTTCAGATCAAACTACTCGCAAATTTCAATCAGTCGTTCTCCATGTCTCTCCGTATTTTTCCCACTATCGGACGTGATTCTCTGGTTTCTACTCTTCCGTTCATACCCCTCATGATAATCATTTCCTCCCTTCTTGGGATATTTTCTATAGTCTCCGTAAGGATTGTCAGAAAGTGCCTTTTTCCTGGTCTCTTGTATCGTTCGTGGGTGCATATGTACCAACAATTACAGTTTCTCTGGCAAATAGAGTCATTTCTACCACAACAATACGCTCATTAATATATTTCCAAACTGTGATTCTCTTTTTCCATGCTTTCTTTATCATGATGGAAACCCCTGCTTTGGCTCTTACCGCTTTGGGCACAACTCTCCAGATAGGTGTAAGTTATTCCTCTCAAGATTTTCTTCCTTTAGCGTTTGATAAGCCAATAACACACTGTTTTTACTTAAGTAAAACTTTAACCTGTTGTCTTGTGTTCAAGTGTAGTAACTTGGGCATTTTAAGAGAGCATTAAACTCACCAAAAAATTAGTGAAGCTTTCGTTTTACAGTCAGAATCTTGTGACGTCAAGTGTAAAGTGGCTGAATGTGACGACATGTAAAAACAAATCTGCAAAAGGGTTCGTTGAAGCGCTCCGCAGCATTACTTGTGAAAAGGACTGTACTGCCAGATGTCATAACAATGCGTGAGTCACTGGTCTGGGGTAGCGTACGACAAATGCTAAACAATTCTCGGTGACATGAAGGCGAAGGAAATGTAATCCCAGTGTTCACGACAAATGTACTATACTTATGCACTCAGAAATAATAAAGCAGTGAACGGATTGCATCTAGATGTTACTTTGCAGTCATAAATGTTACGAGAAGGGCAAGGTGTACATCTGGACTAACAAAGACTAATTCATGACTTAACGTGTTTCCAGGAGTTTTCTTTTATTTTCTTTTGTTTTATTTTACGCGTCTGGTTCCGTAGGACTAAACAGAGGAGCAAATCTCCAAGGTCATGGAACGTTTCAGAACGTGAAAATACAACATAAAAGTAATAAAAGATAAAATAAAATGTTTATGAACCCGAAAAACAAGATCTAGAAGTTTATGTAAACGCAATCAACGATATAACAAACGTATCAGCATAATTTTCCACGGAACTCCTCGACGGAATAGAAGGAGTGACCCACGAGGAAATTCTTCAGTTTAGATTTGAAAGCGCGTGGATTATTGCTAAGATTTTTGAATTATTGTGGTAGCTTATTGAAAATAGATGCGGCAGTATACTGCACGCCTTTCTGTACAAGTCAAGGAAATGTGATCAAAATGCAGACTGGATTGCTGCTTAGTATTAACTGAGTGAAAGCTGCTAAATCTTGGGAATAAGCTGTGTCAAGTATACACGTATTGAGAGTCGAATGTCAAAATACCAGACACATTAACCTAGGGTCGTCAAGAGGTTAGCGAACTTACACCACTTATTTCCCGGACCTTCCGTTTCTGAGTCAAAAAAGCCTTTGAGAATGGGAACCCCAAAATATAATACTATACGTGATAAGCGAAGTAGACTAGTTTTCGTGTCGAGATATCACTTACTTCATATACCGTTTGAACGGTAAAAATGGCAGCGCTCAGTCTTTGAACAAGATCCTGAACATGGGCTTTCCACAATGGTTAACTGTCTATTTGAACACCTAGAGATTTAAACTCTTCAGTTTCACTAATCATATGCCCATTCTGTGAAATTAAAGCATCGGGTGTTGTTGAATTGTGTGTTAGGAACTGCGAAAACTGAGTCTTCCTGTGATTTAGCGTTAGTTTATTTTCTATGAGCCACGAACTTATGTCTTGAACTGCACTATCTGGAGCAGTGCCAACGTTGCACGTAACACCCTTTACTACCAAGCTAGTGTCATCAGCAAACAAAAATATTTTAGAATCACCTGTAATACCAGAAGGCATGTCATTTATAAATAAGGAACAGGAGTGGCCCCAGCACTGATCCCTGGAGCACCCCTCATTTAACAATGCCCCACTCAGACCCCACATCATAGCCATTCCCAAAACTGTGGAGAATGACCTTTTTCTGTCTGTTACTGAAGTAAGAAATGAACCAGTTGTGAGCTACTCCCCACATTCCATAATGGTCCAACTTCAGGAGTTATATTTTGTGATCAACACAGTGAACCGCCTTAGTTAAATCGAAAAAGATGCCTAGCGTTCGTAATCTTCTTTTTAATTTACCTAATACATCACAGAGAAAAGAGAATATAGCATTTTCAGTTATTAAACCATTTCTAAAACCGAACTGTACATTTGATACCAAATTATTTGAAATAAAATGATTAATTATTCTTAGATACACAGCCTTTTCAATAACTTTAGCAAACACTGATGGCACAGAAATGGATCTAAAATTGTCTACAGTATTCATTTCTCCCTTTTATAAAGTAGCTTTACTACTGAGTACCTTAATCGTTCAGAAAACTGACCATTCTTAAAGGAAAAATTACAAAGATGGCTAAATACAGGACTAACCTGGGCAGCACACTACTTACACTACTGGCCATTAAAATTGCTACACCAAGAAGAAATGCAGATGATATGGGTACTCACTGGACAAATATATTATACTGGAACTGACATGTGATTACATTTTCACGCAATCTGGGTGCATAGATCCTGAGAAATCAGTACCCAGAACAACACACTCTGGTCGTAGTAACGGCCTTGATGCGCCTGGGCACTGAGTCAAACAGAGCTTGGATGGCGTGTGCAGGTACATCTGCCCATGCAGCTTCAACACGATACCACAGTTCATCAAGAGTAGTGACTGGCGTATTGTGACGAGCCAGTTGCTCGGCCACCATTGACCAGACGTTTTCAGTTGGTGAGAGATCAGGAGAATGTGTTGGCCAGGGCAGCAGTCGAACATTTTCTGTTTCCAGGAAGGCCCGTACAGGACATGCAACATGCGGTCGTGCATTATCCTGCTGAAATGTAGGGTTTCGCAGGGATCGAATGAAGGGTAGAGCCACGGGTCGTAACACATCTGAAATGTAACGTCCACTGTTCAAAGTGCCGTCAATGCGAACAAGAGGTGACCGAGACGTGTAACCAGTGGCACCCCATACCATCACGCCGGGTGATACGCCAGTATGGCGATGACGAATACACGCTTCCAATGTGCATTCACCGCGATGTCGCCAAACACGGATGCGACCATCATGATGCCGTAAACAGAACCTGGATTCATCCGAAGAAATGACGTTTTGCCATTCGTGCACCCAGATTCGTCGTTGAGTACACCATCGCAGGCGCTCCTGTCTGTGATGCAGCGTCAAGGGTAACCGCAGCCATGGTTTTCGAGCTGATAGTCCATGCTGCTGCAAACGTCCTCGAATTGTCCGTGCAGATGGTTGTTGTCTTGCAAACGTCCCCCATCTGTTGACTCACGGATCGAGACGTGGCTGCACCATCCGTTAGAGCCATGCGGATAAGATACCTGTCATGTCGAGTGCTAGTGATGCGAGGCCGCTGGGATCCAGCACGGCGTTCCGTATTACCCTCCTGAACCACCGATTCCACATTCATTGGATCTCGACCAACGCGAGCAGCAATGTCGCGATACGATAAACCGCAATCGCGATAGGCTACAATCGGACCTTTATCAAAGTCGTAAACGTGATGGTACGCATTTCTCCTCCTTACACGAGGCATCACAACAACGTTTCACCAGGCAACGGCGGTCAACTGCTGTTTGTGTTTGAGAAACCGGTTGTAAACTTTCCTCATGTCAGCACGTTGTAGGTGTCCCCACCGGCGCCAATCTTGTGTGAATGCTCTGAAAAGCTAATCGTTTGCATTGCATAGCATCTTCTTCCTGTCGGTTAAATTTCGCGTCTGCAGCACATCATCTTCGTGGTGTAGCAATTTTAATGGCCAGTAGTGTAAATATTCTGCTAGGTACTCCATCATATCCATGAGAGTCCTTAGGCTACAGTGATTTAATTATTGACTCAATCTACTCCCTGTCAGTATCACAGAGGAGTATTTCAGAAATCAGTCTCGAAGAGGGATTTCGCAAGAGAATTATTGATTCTCTGTAGAAAATAAGTTTTTATTTAATTAACCAGCAATGCCCAGAAAGTGATTCTTGAATACTGTACATATATCCGAGTTATCAGTGACAGAAACATTTTTATTACGAACTGACTTTATATCTTCGACCTTGTGCTGCTGACCAGATACTTCCTTCAGGTGTGAGCGTATGGTTTCAATTTTATCCTGTGAATTAGCTCACATACTTGTTGCCTTCCTAATAACATTTTTAAGCGCCTTACAATACTGTTTGTAATGGGCTACTGTAGCTCGATTGTGACTACTTCTAAGATTTTGATATAATTCCCACTTTGTTCTACATGATATCGTTATCCCACTAGTCAGCCACGCAGGCTGCCGTTTGCTGCTAGTACCATGTTTAGAACGATCTAAGTGAAAGCAGCTTCCAAAGAGTATGAGAAATGTTTAAAGGAAAGCATTATATTTGTCATCTGTGTTTTCTAGAGTATAAATACCCTGCCACTCTTGTTGCTTAATGAGGTCTAAAAAAAACTCTCTGTTGCCTTTGGATTAGCTTTTCTACGTAGTTTTTAATTATATATAACATTTGCTTGAGTACAAAAACCTTTTCGTGTTAAAATTTGTGCATCGTGGTCTGAAAGGCCATTCAAGCTGTTACTAGCAGAATGGCCATCTAGTAACGAAGAATCAATAAAAATATTGTCTCTCTTTGTGCTACAATTCTTCTGCATCCTTGTTGGAAAAAAAACCACAGTCTGCATCAAATTATATGAATTTAGGAGATCTTCCAACATCCCTCTTTTTGCACAGTTACTACATATAACTAATTTTTGGTACTACCTAGAAAGTAAACCAAGAACCCTCTCTAGCTCGAGCCAAAGCGCTGTGAAGTCGGAGTTAGGGGACCCTTAAATAGCAACAATTTTGTCACCTCCACAAAACGTACCGCATGATGGTGGTGTTGTTGCTGCCAGTTTGGAGGTGATCCATGGCCTCAGATTTGTCTTTTGCCTATATTTGAGGTATTTATATTACGTGGCAGATGGTTCATTAAATTGCATGGCACATCTCTGCAGCCGTCGTTCATCCCCGTCGTTTAAGGCGTGTGATACACCGTAGTTCCCTCGACGCTGGTTATGGAAAGCTCCATTTTGCCACCCACTATATATTTTAACTAAGGCAGCACATGAATAGTTTAAAAACTTAGCTATTTCGTAAATGTTTCCACTTTTGACCCAAAAGCAAATGATCATGCCCTTTTGGACATCAGACAAATTTCTCTGTTTCCACATTAGAACAACGACTGCACTGAAACTTCCCTGCAGATTAAAACTGTATGCCGGACCGAGACTCGAACTTAGCACCTTTGCCTTTCGTGGGCTAGTGCTCTACCAACTGAGCTACCCAAGCATAACCCACGATTCGGCCTCACAGCTTCAGTTCTACCAGTACCTCGTCTCCTACCATCAAAACTTCACAGGAGCTCTCCTGCGAACCTACTGGTGGAATTGTAGCTGTGAGGACAGATCGTGAGTCGTGCTAGGGTAGATCAGGTGGTGGAGCACTTGCCTGCAAAATGCAAAGGTCCCGAGTTCGAGTCTCGGTCCGGCACACAGTTTTAATCTGCCAGGAAGTTTAATATCAGCGCGTACTCCGCTGCAGAGTGAAAATCTCATTCTGGAAGCGACTGCATATTTTGTCATATCCCTTCAAAGCGCTTTATATACCCTCCACTGCTAGTGCTGCCACCTCTGAGTTGTTACTGCATATTGATGTTGAGCATACGTTGTGGTCAGATTAATGCGACTGAACTGTGTGGTTGAGCAAATTACATATTAGCAACTACATATTTTGTAATTCGTCTTCATCATCATCAGTTCTAATACTTGCAAAGTTATTGTCTGGCTGCAATTCTCTTCCACATTTTCACCGTTTTAGAGTTCTCACATGACTGGTTGAATGGTTTATCGATAGCTGTAAATATGTGGGTTCCAGTGCAGTTAATAATGTTATTGTCTTTGATGCTCATTAACGTAGCAGAGTGTTATATGTTCCATGGCACATGTCCGAAGGGATAAGAAAGGGAAAGGGGCAGAAGGAAACATGACCCCCAGCTGCACAGGGTATTTTAGCATTGCAATAACAAAAGATGAAAATTTGTGCCCGACCTGAACTCAAAAACGGAGGCTCTGCTTCTCTAGAAATGTTGTCTTAACCATCTCGGCCACTCGGACATTCCTCCCGCGGGGCCAGAATTCTCCATCTGTCGCACACTGCACTGTTGCGTCCCTCGTCCATTACATCCTCTACTCTCAAATTTTCGATTCCCGTTGGGGCTCCAATGATATTTGTGCATCCGTACCAAAACATATGTCATTGAATCGTGGCGCTCGGTTGTATTAATGTAACTGAGAGGTGTCTGCGCTGTCGGATATGTCGGGCATGAGCTGTGACCATGTGGCCGACAGAGTTAGGCAAACGTGCCAGAAAAGCGAATTATTCGGGTTTGAATCTCAGGCTGGCACGAATTATCAACTTTTGCCATTGCAATGCCACAATGTTCTTTGCAGCAAGGTTGTCATGATTTTCCACCTACCCCTTTCGCTTTCTTCCCCTTCCTCTATTTGAGAAACTAAAGTGAAGCCTGCATCACCCCAAATGTTCGCAGTTTGTTCAACACACGATCTTTTTACTGTGTAAATTTCCGTGTTGTAAATTTCACAATGTATGCCTGCTCTTGTGACAACAACAGGTGTGACTGTCAGAAGGATAACACAGCGACGAAAACAACAGACAATCGACTTTAGGCATGAAGGTTCAATAGGACCACTGCTAGGTTTCTCGAGAAACCAAATGTAAAATAACACTGATGAAATTTGCAAATAGAATCAACAAGTAGATATTCCACCTCTAGAAAGACCCATATTGATTGGAATATTGCAGCATATTCGTACCTTAATCATACATCAATCTAGATAATCTATGGATTATTTCCTGCAGGGCGTAAAGGTTACAAAATTATAGAGGTGCCTAGAAATACAGAATAATGACTGTTGAGAAATTAGATCACCTCCAGTTGAATATTGTGAATCAGACCATGAATCTAGCCAACTTTTGCGGAGAGAAAATATAGTATGTCTTCATCTGAATCAGCAGCATAGGTATAAAGTATAAATACAATGCACACAGACATTATGAGACCACTTTGCAGTGGAAGCCGAACGCGATACCGTGGGAAAATTAAAAGTTTCTTAAGTCGATAGGACTGAAACCTTTCAATGACGTCACTTGATATTGCAATTCAAGTTCATTGTGATGATCAGATCATTCATCAGGAATATGTCTCCCATAAATACTTTGCTTCAACACCTTTAATAACAATCATGAAGTAATAATTCCTATTCAACATTGAGAGGAATGGACACTTGAAAGAAACAGATTCCTATATTTGGAAGGAAGACTTGTGGTCACGAAGAAGGATGGAGGCACTCTGCCAGCAACAACATCCTGACTTACACAGAATGAACTCGCTTTTCCGCTTCAGAAAAATAAGATACGAACTTAATGATATTGAGCTCGACAGCACAAGAAGTGTTAGAATCACATCGGCCCTCATAACATGCGTCTCTGCATCAGCTTTGGACATGAATGCATTAGAAAATACCGGATGGTTCAATAATGAATTTTAGATGGTTGATTTAGTACCTGTATGTCGCTCAAAATATTGATGGGCTACTTAGAGGATAATAAAAACTTCATAATGAATGCTAAACAGCAGTTGATTCTAGTGTGATGTGCAATGGATGACAACTCATACATTCAAGAAGGGCCAGGAGAAGACGATAAAACTATGCTGAATAAATCGTTGTGGAAAATACACCATTTTTCACTATCGTACAAAGAGCAACTCAAAATTTTACATGTGTCGAATGCAGGTGCTCATTTCTGGAACTTTACGAGTATCAAGTGTTTCCATAGGCATCCAAACAATTGTGGAAGATTAAGACATATTTTCAACTAGAAACAGCATGATATATTTTCTAGTACTGCAAACAGACAGAAAGGGGAACAACTGGAAACTAGCCAATGCTAGAGTGTACCTAAATTCTGAGTATTATTCATATGATGTTATTACAGCTTGTCTGGAACAATAACAATGTCGGTCTACTGTATTTTATATAAGCAAGATTTCGCCCTTTTTGCTGTGAGGGCAATGAATTTGGACGTATGCTCAGTGCTAAGAAGTTTAAAGAATTGGCACCCATAGTGATGATCAACTGCTCAAAGCAAAATGTAACTATCAAAATTGGATCTGGAGAGTGCATACTGATTTTCAATCATTGCACATCTTACTTCCCTATATCCACCACAGTAAATGCATTATTGCTGTATGATCATATCGTAAATTACTCACCTCTGTAGTGTAACATGTCGATTTTGCCGAATAATATGTTCCACTTCTAACCACTTAGGCTGATAAAAAATGTTTGTGAAGACTGGAAACGTTATTTACGTGGTTGTAAAGTGTGGAACATTCAGTGTGTGCTCTCGTTTGCCGTATATGCAGATTTAGTGTAAAGGACATCAACTCTTTGAACATCAACAAGGAGTGAAGGTGAGTGCGCATCTCCACCTGCTGTGGAGGCCATTTGTGCTTTGGCATTGCGGATGGAGGTGTCTAAGAATCCACAGAGCAAAGCCAAAGAGTGTGGGTGATACTGTCAACATTAGACAAGTTGAAGAATATACGTAAGAACAGTTATTCTGAAATGTCAAATCAGTGGAGCAGTACACGTTATGATCCATTGTGAGCTACGATTATTAGAGGTCTATATCACCTGCAGTTGTAAATCAAACTGTGCAGAAAAAACACTGCAAGTGTATAATACAGAAGATTATCACAAATCTGGTTACATTATTTTAGTAGCTTAAATAGATATGAGTTCTCTTTCTGCACCTACCAACTGCAAAAGGTGAAGAAGTCATGTGTCACAGTTCAGTGCTACTGCATAGCAGTTCCACTACAGCAAATATCTTCAAGAACAACGGCTGCAAGCTACTTATAAGGTAAAAGTTGGCATACA
The DNA here is from genome assembly GCF_023864345.2 of Schistocerca serialis cubense. Classification (NCBI taxonomy): domain Eukaryota; kingdom Metazoa; phylum Arthropoda; class Insecta; order Orthoptera; family Acrididae; genus Schistocerca; species Schistocerca serialis. Next base: position 273,589,398 of record NC_064641.1, read on the forward strand.
TATTAGCAGGGTGTCAGATTTGGAGTGGAACACAACATACTAAAGCCATTTGTATGCAACATCCCACCTCGCAGGAATCGTACAATGTGTTGAATAGAGGTAGAGGTATTGCACCACCTGCCATATGGCCTGAAATGAAATCTCAGAGTGCAAAGATCATTGCTGATACAGATGAGTTTTACAATGAGGATGGGAACTTTGTGTTTCAAGATGTTGCATTACCTGCATTCTCCATAGCTGGACAAGTATTTATGAAATAATGCATAATAGTTGCTTTGCCCAAATTGTTTACTGGAATACACTGTGCTAGATTTTTCAAACCATTGCATGACTTATTTGCTATCATCACAGAAATCAGTGGGATTATGGGGGAGAATCATATGAAGATATGGCAACCTCCTGCTGAACCTATGATCATAGAGGCTGCATATATTAAATCAAAGACCGTGAGAAAGTGCCATAGCTGCTTGATATCTTCAGTCTTGAGTACAGCTGCGCACCAGCTGGGAGACTGAAGCAGTTGATATATGTACTTCAGATAGTGTAGAAATGCTTTTAAATTAGATTATCAATAACAGACATTCTCTTTTAAAATTGTGTATTCCTATATGTGTCTTCATACTTGAAAAATATTTCTATGAATAACATGAATCACTATATACTAATTCTGTGCACGCCTCCCACTTCGGGAGCTGCAGATGATCGTGACCAGTGCACAGACACTGTGTCATCATCGAACAAGAGCAGCACATCATGTATAAGAAAGCAATGCATGACACACACCGACAGTGTCATGTCAGGATATTATTATAAAAGTGCTATATATTAGTGTGATATTGTATACTCTTGTTATGCATGACAGTTTCCGTCCACATTTGCAGTCAAGTAGCAGCAGTGAAATATTATATGTTTTTCTCACTACTACAGAAAAAACTGCGAGTCTGTTAGCATAATGGTATGAGTATTTATTTTTGTTACACATGGCGACTGTCAGTCACATGCACATCTAAATGATAGTGCTGAAATGTTATATGTTTGTTTCACCCATGTTGCTGATATGCACAAGCTGGTAGTTGCACCATCATCATTATTGTAACAGCAGCTTGGACAGGCATTGGCATAATTTTATTTAGTTGTTACACACATTTATCCCTATACTGACTTCCAATCACACGTCTATGCACAAGTTAGCAGTAGCATCATCAGCATTATTCTACCAACATGCTGGAACAAGAATGCTGGTGCTGCCTGTAAATAAACCATGTGGAATGGCTTCTATCTAGCACAGTTTGATAATCATTGCTACTTACTACTACAACAATATGATTAGTCCAGTTGTGCTAAGGTGATGGAGCAAGTAAGCTTTGTCGTTTGCCAAGTGATGGTGATGATGTAACATCGACTCTCTTTGATGGGCAAAGTACAGTTTTCCTTCTGAGTAATTCACAGGAATGTAATTATACACCTACATGTGTTATGCATAACATTTTTAAAAATACTTTAGACAATGCATATACGGCGCTTTTTTGCTAGTTGATCTCATTGCTCTTATACAAATGCGTGAGCAGGAGAATAGCTTGGCGTCACAACACCTTAGTGATAAAGCTATGATTTTTCAATGTGTACTTCGCAGGAGGTCAAATATTTAGTGTACACACTCAAATGCATGTGTGTCAATTTTTTCGTGCTTGTGTGCAGTACATATGTGTTCCTGTGGTTTTCTTCTGTAGGTGCTATCAACCTCAAGCTACCACAGCCCATGACACCATTTTCTACACAGAACTCATGGCGTTTTGGTCCTACTGTACATGAACAAATACAGGCCATTGACATTGAGCTTTCACAAGCCATGACACCATTTTCTAGTCAGGGCTCATCGTGGATGGCATGGGTCATTGAGTAGCAGATATGTGAGTATTACTACTATAACCACTTCTTCTACCAACAATAATTTACACTTGTGTGGAGTGTTTATGATTTCTTTTTTTTAAATGCACTAGATGACAGCATAACCCTAGATATGAGTGCTTTATTTAACGAAGAAATATCCTAATATACTCAAAGATATCGCATTCCAAATGATGGAGATGGTAGTGGCTAAAATTGTATATTGTAATCGGTGATCAACAGCTCAAGTATCAAAAATTATTGTAATTGGTGGATGCGTACGTCCGTCAAAGGAGTGTGTACATGATATCAACCTCACTACTTACTTTGTACAGGTATTAGAGCCATCTTGAGGTGGACTTAGCACACCACAACTGGCTCTGTCAATGATGGTGCAAACACTGATGCAGCGGTCCTGTCGCCCCTGCCCAGAGCATACAGAGTCGCTGCCCCAGCCTGGATCATCAAACTGGTATGATCCACCAACCTCGGCACACTTGCTGTGGCCACCTCTTGTGACCCATCATCCCGTCCTGGAGTATCACATTTGCAGTTCTCATTTGGCAATCGGTCATCATGGCAGCGTCCTGGGTCTAGCAGCAGTACCAGTCGTCAAGCCTGCTCTGTTAGAGATCATCAGGTAAAACATGCTGCTGTGATAGACTGCTATGCGGTTACTGGTGCTTTCAGGGACAGGATCCTGCAATCCCCCATTGATAACACCTATGTAGGGTATCAAGATCCAGCTACATCCTTTGCAATCCACGCCTTCTCATCAATGACCTACGATATCCTGCCGCTAGGTACCAAGCGTTTTTGTATGTGAGCCAGTGCACCCCATTCCTCACCCCCTCCAAAGAAGGTGCTAATGCTGTGGAGAAAGGCAATGCTGTGGAGAAAGACATTGTCAAAATTTTGAGAAAAGATGGCGTAGTACAGTAGGGCCGATCAATCACATATTAGAATGGGACTTTTTTCGAGAACTTCATACAGTGACGTTTTTCCAGTATGCAGGAAAGAGGATCAGGTAAAGCATGCGGCTGTTTACTTCATCTTGATGTGTACTCATATGTTTTTGATACTACTAACGAGAGTGTCCAGTTTCATCCCCCTTACAGAAGATATTGCTGCTAAAGAAGAGTGTATTAATGTCCAGAACTTAGATGAGGCGAATGCATGTTATTGATTTGCATGGTCACTTCTGGCCTGCGATAGAAACTGCTCGAAACATCCGTATCTTACGGATACATAAAAGACATCTAACCTTCGAAATCATTACAACTTTTCATTTGCCATCAAAATCCCAGACTTACCAAAATTTTGTAGGCAAACCCTATTTATTCAATTCATGTTTATGGTCTGCATTAAGAAATAAAAAGCAAGCCAGAAGACGATGACGACAAGCACACTTTGCCAAAGAACTAATGTGTAAGAGTGTCAAATCGCTCTACGCTTCCAAAGTAGCCTGTCAGAGTCACAAAGAGATAAAATTTCTGCTAGTCTCAAAGGGTGACATCAAGAACATACCCCACCCATTTTTCTCCCAGATGAGTAAAAATTAAAGGCAAGGCATTTTAGTTGCAAATGTCTCAACTCTTTCACTAATAAGTGTGAGTAATTAGAAAGACATGTTATTGATTGTTAGAACCAGGAAGTGGTAAGTGTGGAAATGTCCAAGAGGATAAAAAATTCTTAAAGTTTAAGAAAGCCCACTGCAGACTATTCTATGAATGTGTTTCACGTGGAACTTGAAATGCCATATCTACGTGCAATAATGGTTGATGGATATCTGATCATGGATAAATTCCGAAACGCGCCATATGAGCAATAAAGTCATTCCTCACCTAGTGTCTGACTCTTAGCACTGCTAACCAGTCAGCAGAAATAGAGAACTACTGATTGTTTTAATTTCAAATTTGAGATTGGGTGCAAATGACTAAACAAATATTCTTTTCATGTGACATAATTACAGATGAACAGTTTTCGGATTTTTTCTTTATTTGTACTGTAAAATCTTTCTTTTTCTCCCAATTTCATGATTCTAGGCAAAGGGAAGTACCCTACATGCTTTGATGACTGATTTTTCAGCTATTGAAATATGTGACATAAATGGCCGTGTCTTTTGTTTGCATTGCCTTAGAAACTTCAATGTTTTCATCTGTCAAGCCACCATAAACCTCAAAATGTGAAATAAATTTCAATTTGGTATGTCTATCCATCCTCAAGTAAAAGGGTTTCTAACAATCAGACAAACAGACAGACGCACACTAAAGCAATCCTATAAGGTTCTGTGTTTACAGACTGATGCATTGAACCCTAAAAATAAAGATGTGCTTAGAGACAGAATCAAAAGGACAACCCACAAAAGGAAAAGAAAGAAGGAATATTGTAAGTGACCAACTAACGATGTGTCGCTAGTTCCCTCACTCTTGTTTAACTGTTTCATGTAGTACAGTTATTACAAAAAAGAGTCACGAAATTGAGATGTTGCATTATTCAAAATTAAAAGTGCTCATAATAAGTATGTAGCATAACATAATAAAAGTAATGACATAAATTATGCTGTAGAACAAAGCTCATGAATCAGAACAGATCTTGAGCCATGGTCGGCTCGCGCTGATGCCATTTTTCTTTTTTGGCATTTTGTCACCATCGAGTGACATTTTATTGCTCCCTCAGGTACTACCTGAACGAGTTGCTCACTTGCCTCCGTCTGTGACAGGAGCAGCGTTTGTCGACACTAGTACTGCTGTACCTTCTTTGGTGTGGCCACTGTGTTGGGGTGTGTGTGAGGCAGTTGGTCAGTTGCTACGGAGCAGCGAGGAGGTCGCCGTGGCACGAGGACAGGCCGGGGCCGCTGGCGGCATGAACGTGCGGTCGGAGTTGAAGTGGCACTAGCTGTGAGAGCTGCAAAGTTCGTCGCCCACCGAACCTGCATACTGCAGTTGAGTAATCAGTGAACCTGTTATGAAATCTCAACTACTGTGACATCTCTTCATTGATTGCTGGTTGTTGCTTCCTGGGGTGTTCCCGCAAGCAGCAACGCGATGGTGGCCTGGAGTCGCCAAATTTCACAGCCATCTTCCTGTATGATGTTTAACTTTTGAAATGATACAATTTATTAGTGAAGTGCTGCCTTGTGGCCCTTAACGTTCTGGTTAGCTGCCCTGGTCGTTAGCATAGTTTTCCGGCAGTGTGTTTTCCTCGCAGTATTGATTCTGTCTGGCACGGCGTGTAGTTCAACAGCTTGATGTTGTTCTCCCTTTTTCTTTGAGTGGTTATTGTGCCTTGACTGTTTAGACACCAATTATTACGACATAGTCCTGCTGCAATCCTTGTCCTCGCTGTTGTTGGTTGGTTCTTCAGCCATATCTAAGTCGTGCTGCCACTTGATTATTTAGTGTTACGTTTGGCTGCCTGTCTCACCTAAACTGTTGTTAGAGTTTCCTCCCCAGGGCGACCAAAAAATGTTCAAATATTTGTGAAACCTTATGGGACTTATCTGCTAAGGTCATCAGTCCCTAAGCTTACACACTACTTAACCTAAATTATCCTAAGGACAAACACACACACCCATGCCCAAGGAAGGACTCGAACCTCCACCGGGATCAGCTGCACAGTCCATGACTGCAGCTCCTGAGACCGCTCGGCTAATCCCGTGCGGCCCCAGGGCGACCGTTGGAACATTTCTGAGCACCACTGTTCTATTGTTTGTGACTGTGATTTTCTTTTGTCGCCTTCAGCCATGTATTAATTTTATCTGTTGTATGTTTAGTATATGGCCTTCTGCCAAACCTTATGTGAAGTATTTTAAGATTAGGCCTTCAGCCGTGTTTTATTTAAAATTCTTGGTTACACTGTATTTAGGCCTTCAGCCACGTTTGTTTTAAAATTTGTGGCTTTCAGCCGTAATGTGTAAATTCCTGTCTGTTAGGTTTCTTTTTAATTATCTTGAATTCTTAAAATGGCCTTCAGGTGTACTGTTTACATGCTTATCTTAAGGTTTGTCTTTAATTATTTTGAATAATTGTTTGGGCCTTCAGCTGTCAATTTCAGGTTTTCTTAAGATGGTTTTCTGTTGTACTGTATAAATGCTTGTCTTTAAGGGTTGTCTTTTATTATGTTGAAATATTATTGGGCTTTCAGCCAAGGAATTTTTTAAAATTTTCCTTAATATGGCTTTTAACTGAAATTGGTAAATGCTTGCGTTTTAAAGAATTTCCTTTTCCTAATCTCAAACATTATTTGGGCACTTAGCTGAGAAGATTTTTAATTTTCTTAAAGTAAGGCCTTCAGCTGTTTGTCTAAATACTTGTGTCTTAAAAAGAATTATTTAAGGATATTTTAATTTTACTTAAGTAAGGCCTTCAGCCGTTTCTCTAAATTCTTGTGTTTTAAAAGGAATTATTCAAACCTTATTATTGAGAAGTTACTTGGACCCTCAGCCATGAATTGATCCTTGTTGTTTTAAAGAGAAAACTGTGCATTGTGTTTTAGGAATAAAGTTCTGTGTTCGTATAACTAACAGTAATTGATCTTGGCCCCTTTCCACAACATGATCCACTCTGTCCTGCGAAACCACATTTCAAATCTGCCTAATGTTCACATACAGTGGTGATGTAAAAAGGGGAAAGAAATAACGTCCTTCAAAATTAGCAATGGCTTCACAACTTGCAATGCTGCTTACAATAAATTACGATTTGTCTGTCACAGACAGGGCTGACAGAACTCACTGATACCAGATGTAAAGCTTTGACCAGTGACGTAATGATATTGTGGTGTGTAACATCATATACGCACAAACCAAGATAGAACGATCAACATATATTTTGAAACGATTCAGTTTTGTGTGTGGACGTTGTAGAGAAAGGGGCATCCTTAGCGTAACCCCCCTCCCCCCCCCTCTCGAAGTACAGCGAATGTGATTGTGAGATTATTCACGTGCTGACATGCTGATCTGTAGGATGTGTCAGATAGGCAGGTTTATTGAAATGTATATGCTGAAATATGGGGTACTTCATTCAAATACAGTATATATGTTCATAGGTAGCTAAGTGGATTGGGCTGAAATACTCAAATTCTTAAAGACATATATATCATCGAACACTACCCATTCCCTGCTGCATGTTACGGAGTGATCAGAGGAGTTACATATAACGATACCAAAGAAATAGTTATTTCAATACCTGTATAGTTTGAAACTTTAATAGTATTAGTGGCAGGGAAGTGTCGTACTGGCTGCATACTTTATGCAGGAACATAAGATATTTCTTAGTCGATGTTTAAGTCTAGTGACTGGTTTTGCAATCAGATGAAGGAATACAGACAAGAAACCGCCATTATGTACTGGTTTTGTTGTGAAACATGAGGTTGCGTTTTGTGCATAATTTGTAAATATTAAGAATTCTACATATTTAAGTGCTGTATATTATAGTAAAGCTATTGGGAGGGTACTGTTGATTCTTCAGTTAGAGCTTCATGATGCGTAAAATTCTATATAATTTCAAAACTATTTACATAGCAAGTGGACAGTTAAGCTGTATTTCATCGGTAGTGCAGCATCTTGAACCTTAAAAAGAAGGAAGGGCTTCTACCATGGAACATATGATATTTGAAAATGAACTGAGTTTCTTTACTGTCTTAACAATTTTCTCTGTTTCGAAAATAGCGATTTGTGGTAGTTGCCAATAGCTCATATTACATAATAATTTTAATTGTAACCGGTTTCTGATCAGACTTCTCCTTACTGATAGAAGGTGTCTGGCAGAATAGCAATGTAACACATGGAATGTTTAATACAGTAATGACAATATAGTATCTATAGCAACATTTTTAAATTTGTGCACTTTGGAACAGTTATTTACATTTGCAAAAACCTTATTGGTCTGGAGTAATTTTCATAATTTTAGAAAAAGACTGCAGCACACAAAGTGAATAGTATCATTCGAAAATGGAAATATATATTGAGCTTCTCTTACAGTACTGGTAGAAAAAAAGTTTGAAAAGTAATCCAAGGTAAAAAACACTCTCCCCTACAATAAAGTAACAAATTGTATATCGTGTGCTATCGCTTACTGAACAGGTTGGCTGCTTAGTTGAACTGTTATTAAATATTCGTGGGGGTGCACATTGTGAAACTGTACGTACAGTGTATTAGAATTATAAGAAAATCATACACAGATGGAAGAAACATGATAGGGACATTAGGATAAAAAGAGACATGTAAAGTATAAAATAAATTATTTTACATCTAAGTGAAAACCGTTAGGAGGATCTTTTCGGACTGTAAAGACATTTTATAGATCAATGATGATCAGATAATTTGTATGAATAGCAGACTGAAACTTAAAATTTCACAGTTTGTTTATAATGAACGTACTTGTCAGGATGGGAAGAAACTGAGAGAAGGAAAGAAACCGAGTGAAGAAAAGGAAAATAAATATGGACATAATTATTACAGTAACCTGGTGTGTGGAATGTACAGAATACATCTAGGTATGTCCCTATGCGTTACTGTACTGTCAGCATAAACAGTTTTCACATATGTCATTCTGTTATCAGTATAGCATAGTGCAGTTATTTGTTAACAATTAAAAACAAAATCATCACTGACAGTAAATGATACGTATCTTTTATATGGTCTATACAAAAATTGATTAGTGAAGCATTGCTGTTAAGATAATGTGAGCAATAGGCCTGCCATTCATGTGTATCAGAAAATGAGCTAAAATAGTAATTCTGAAACAGCATTTTATGTGACGAAGTGTATCTGGTTGTAACTCTGTAGACACTTGCTCAGAAGTTGAACCATTATGAATATCACTATTAATGTCAGATTTTGTTCTTATTGTATTTATTATACAAAAACTTAAATACTGATAAAAATCGCTTCAGATAATGCTGTCATTCACTCGGCACACGAAGCATACTGCTAAACGAAACTAAGTAACTGATGCAGTTCGCTGTATTATCTTCTCATACACGGAGTGGCATGAGCTTCACTAAGCTACACTCACAGCTGAAAATCTCTGACACACGTGGTTGTTCAATTAGGCTGAAGACCCTGCAGTTTATAGTAAACGCCGCGCTTCGCCAGGAGGTTTGCGTGTTTTCCCATTTCAACAACTTTTCCATCACTGATGACACAAATCACATCTGCATCTTGAACTGTCGATAACCGATGTGCAATTGTAATGCAAGTCCGGCCTTCTCTTGCGTTGTCGAGAGCCTCTTGCACAACCTGTGTAAAACAAAAAAAGTACTTATGAATATAGTTTACGTTTTTTGATCATACTTTTTGTTGTTGACAATTTGAAGCAGTTGAAACTGAGGAGCTAAGAAGTCGTACACTTTCTTAATGAAAAAAGGCAAATCCAATACAATTTTTTCATTGAACACGGGTTAATAAACTTTCAACAACTCAGGAGATCAATACTAATAGCAAATAAAAAAATTCCAGGAAGTTGCAAATGTTATAAAAGCATAGTCTGAACCAAAACGTTTGTGCTGAATCAGTTTTGTAAGAACCAATCTATCAACCGCCAATGCATATCTCTTATTGTTCACTGTTGATGTCTTCAAAATTGTAAGAGAAGTGCTTACACAGGGGCTATTTTAAATGGTTATCGGAATTTCATGTTTTCTTAGAGCCAATGAGATACATACAATTATATCGTTGCAGCGATGTATAGACAAAATAGCGAAGTTTTCTTCTGTGCGGGTGGTAATTGCCCCCAGTTACCTTCAGATGGCAGTCATAGCAATGTGTCACTGTTATCATACGTGGACATGCTTATAGAATGGCTGCTACTATATCTAAATGACGGTAGTGACATAGTGTAAAAAGTAATTTCTACAAAGAGGGCAAAGCGTTTTTAAACTAACAACTACCTTAGCCATAGGTTGGACGCTGGATGACCAATGATCAGATGCTAATATGCTGGTCAACACGACTACCATACCTGAAACCGTGTGATTTCTCCGTGTCTATACCTCTCCTATCGTCGAATATTCTGAAACTCAATGAATGCAACCAAGCTGCCTTCCTGAACGTTGAACCGCATGTGGGAAGAGATGGACTACAGCATATGTGAATTGGGCACAACGGGCAGACATATATTGAGCTTCTCTAAAGTATAAAAACACGCTTTGTGAAAAATTGTGAAAATACTTTAACTTTCAGTACACAGTAGAATAAGAACCATATTCGTACTATATCAACTGTACTGTGTATTTTTTTTTTGAACCTTACAACCCTTCAGAATGATACTGTTTACATCCCTATTTTACCATGGCGATCAACTTTTAAATACCTCCAGAGGCAAAACAACAATCACAGCTATGATGTAGTTACATGTCTGAAATGTTACCCATGATATTTTATGCTCTGTGCAATTCTGCTTTAAGGAAATCGTATGTTCATTGCACAATAGGAAGCTCTATAAAAGATGTATTTTTAAAAGCTGACCAGTATCTGTGTTAATAGTATTACTGTCAGTGGGGTGTAGAACACAGTTTGAACTCTTTGCTGTCATTCGTTTTAACACCGCTTTTCTTGCAAATATTTACATGAGTACTACGTTTAGTTGTCACACACTGAAGCTTATGTTTAATATAGATAATAAGTTTGTTAAGATAAATATCAAAAGATTTCCCGAAAATTGTTACCTGCTGCCCAGTACGTACCAAAAGAATAATCTATGAAATTTATGGTTGACTGCAGATGTATGTAATTATTGTAGTGAGGTAAGCTGTCGTTTTGATGCCGAGACGTTTGTACTTTATTTCGGAATAACCGTGAGCACAGCACTCCAGAAGCATATATGTATGACTTTTGTTGCGACGTCCAGCATTTTGTTCATGCCAGTCGTACTTCTTCCGAACAATTTCAACTAAGTATATTTATAGACACTGTACATTGCTTTTACACTACTTTTATTTGATGAGAAGACAAGGAAACAGTGCAGTGTAGACTTTAAGACGTCGAATATTGTGCAGTGACAAGAATGATTCTTTAGAATCTACTGTTGGTAAGTATTTGCATTACCTTTTCACTTTCCGCGTCCAAAGCTGATGTGGCTTCGTCCAGCAGTAGGACAGGAGGGTTACGAACCAATGCCCTCGCAATCGCTACCCTCTGTTTCTGGCCTCCACTGAGCTGTATGCCTTTCTCCCCCACATGTGTTGCATAGCCCTGTAATAAAAACTGTACTGTAGTTTTATATCAATGTAACACATTGAGGAAGAGGAAATGAAACGAAGAGGGGAACATATCCCGCATTCATTGGTGCAGAGAATACGTTTGATAGAATGGTCTAGAAGATACAATTTTTTAGAACTAAATAAAACTGGAATATACAGCCAGAAAGAAAGACTGATTCTCAACCTATAGAATAATCACAATTGAGAAATAGTTAGCAGTGGTGTTAAGAAAGAAGCTACAATACGAAGGCTGTCTTCTCTCCCCATATTTAATTTGTTTTCAGAAAGTGCAACACATATAATGAAAAGCTGCTTCAAGGTATCAAAATGAATGTCGAACGAATACATTGTATTCGATTTCTTTAGCAGATTCTGTAAAGGACATGAACCATATGCTAAAATTTTTGTTCTGATACATTTGACAACCACACACCGACAATGATTAAAAAAAGAACAAAATAATGGAGACAGATAAGCAGAATAGACAAATAACGGCAAACATTAAAATAAGAAACTCCGTATTCCTGTAAGAAATGAACTTTGCTTCTTGGAAAGTACAATAACAGATGACGAAAGACATACAATGAAGATTAAAATAAAAACTGGAATGGCCAAACAATCCTTCAGGTATAAGAGTAATATAGTAACAAAGAATCACTTTAATATAATAAAAGAAATTCAAGACACTTATTTTGGGCACCAGAATAATATCTGTGGATTTAACTGCAGCCGCTGCAACAAATGGCGATTGATAGAGAAGAATGGCTATATCAACAAGAAATTCTACATCTACATCTACATACATACTCCGCAATCCACCATACGCGTGGCGGAGGGTACCTCGTACCACAACTAGCATCTTCTCTCCCTGTTCCACTCCCAAACAGAACGAGGGAAAAAGACTGCCTATATGCATGCCTCTGTACGAGCCCTAATCTCTCTTATCTTATCTTATCTTTGTGGTCTTTCCACGAAATATAAGTTGGCGGCAGTAAAATTGTACTGCAGTCTGCCTCAAATGCCGGTTCTCTAAATTTCCTCAGTAGCGATTCACGAAAAGAACGCCTCCTTTCCTCCAGACTCCCACCCGAGTTCCTGAAGCATTTCCGTAACACTCGCGTGATGATCAAATCCACCAGTAACAAATCTAGCAGCCCACATCTGAATTGCTTCTATGTCCTCCCTCAATCCGACCTGATAGGGATCCCAAACGCTCGAGCAGTACTCAAGAATAGGTCGTATTAGTGTTTTATAAGCGGGCGCCTTTATAGATGAACCACATCTTCCCAAAATTCTACCAATGAACCGAAGACGACTATCCGCCTTCCCCACAACTGTTATTACATGCTTGTCCCAATTCATATCGCTCTGCAGTGTTACGCCCAAATATTTAATCGTCGTGACTGTGTCAAGCGCTACACTACTAATGGAGTATTCAAAAATTACGGGTTTCTTTTTCCTATTCATCTGCATTAATTTACATTTATCTATATTTATAGTTAGCAGCTATTCTTTACACCAATCACAAATCCTGTCCAAGTCATCTTGTATCCTCCTACAGTCACTCAACGACGACACCTTCCCGTACATCACAGCATCATCAGCAAACAGACGCACATTGCTATCCACCCCATCCAAAATATCACTTATGTAGATAGAAAACAACAGCGTACCTACCACACTTCCTCCGATGAACACTCACCATCGAGGACAACGTACTGGGTTCTATTACTTAAGAAGTCTTCGAGCCACTCACATATTTGGGAACCAATCCCATGTGCTCGTACCTTAGTTAGGAGTCTGCAGTGGGGCACCAAGACAAACGCTTTCCGGAAGTCAAGGAATATGGCATCCGTCTGATACCCTTCATCCATGGTTCGCAAGATATCATGTGAAAAGAGGGCGAGTTGCGTTTCGCAGGAGCGGGGCTTTCTAAATCTGATGCATGGACAGCAACTTCTCTGTCTCAAGGAAATCCATTATAATCGAACTGAGAATATGTTCGAGAATCCTGCAACAAACCGATGTTAAGGATATTGGTCTGTAATTTTGAGGATCCGTCCTTCTACCCTTCTTATATACAGGCGTCACCTGCGCTTTTTTCCAGTCGCTCGGGACTTTACGTTGGGCAAGAGATTCGCGATAAATGCAAGCTAAGTAAGGAGCCAATGCAGTAGAGTACTCTGTGTAAAACCGAATTGGAATCCCATCAGGACCTGGCGATTTATTTATTTTCAACCCATTCAGCTGCTTCACAACCCCAGGAATGTCTATCACTATGTCCTCCATAAGGGAATCTGTACGAGACTCAAACGGCGGTGTTTGTACGATCCTCCTGCGTGAACGATTTCTCAAATGCTAAATTTAAAATTTCAGCTTTCGTTTTGCTGTCTTCCGTTGCCAGGCCAGAGTGATCAGTGAGTGACTGGATGGAAACCTTCGACCCGCTTACCGATTTTACGTAAGACCAGAATTTTCTTGGGTTTTCAGCAAGATGTTAGCTGAGGTATGACGGTGGTAGTGGTTGTATGCTTCGCGCATCGCTCTTTTTATAGCAGCACGAATCTCTACTAACTTTTGCCTGTCCTCATTCTCCCGATCTTACTTGTAACGCGAGTGCAACTTTCTTTGCTTCCTGAGCATTCTCCGAATTGCGCTGTTAAACCACGGTGGGTCTTTTCCGTACGTAACCCACTTTTTCGGCACATACTTCTCCAAAGCGTGATTTACAATGTGTTTAAAATTTGCCCAAAATTCTTCCAAGTCCATCGTACCGGAAGTAAATGAAGTCGATTCATTTATTAAGTAGGATGCTAACAACTGCTTATCTGCTATTTCTAGTAAGAATACTCTCCTAGCCTTCTTGACCGACTTTTTAACTTTCGTGACCATAGTAGTAATGACAACAACGTGATCACTAATCCCTGTTTCAACACTGACACCGCCGTCCAGGGTGGCCGAGCTGTTCTAGGCGCTACAGTCTGGAACCGCGCGACCGCTACGGTCACAGGTTCGAATCCTGCCTCGGGCATAGGTGTGTGTGATGTCCTTAGGTTACCTAGGTTTAAGTAGTTCTAAGTTCTAGGGGACTGACGACCTTAGAAGTTAAGTCCCATAGTGCTCAGAGCCATTTGAACCATTTGAAGACTGACACCGTCGATGAGGTCTGGTCTGTTCGTGGCTACCAGATCTAAAATATTACCATTACTCGTTGGCTGTCGATTTAGCTGCTCGAGACAGTTTTCGGATAATGTGTTCAAAACTAATTCACACGACGGCTTGTCTGTACCACCTGTAATGAATCCATAGACATCCCAGTCTATACTAGGTAGGCTGAAGTCGCCTCCGACTAATATAGCATGATCCGGGTACTTCTGCGATACAGAGTGTAGACTCCCTTTGAATGATTCTAGAACTGTCACGGTGGAACCTGGTGGCCAGGAATAACAGCCAACAATTAACTTTATTTTCCCTAGCCCTGTTAAACGTGTCCAGATAACTTCACAATCACACACTACTTCGACCTCAGTAGACACAGTGTTTCTGTCAACTGCAATGAAGACACCACCTCATACGGTGTCTAATCTGTCTTTCCGATACACGTTCCAACCCTCACTAAATATTTCAGAACTTCCTATCTCAGGGTTCAGCCAGGTCTCAGTCCCGAGAATAATTTGGGCGCCACACGCTTCCTGGAGGGCAGTAAATCCATGAACTTTATTCCGAACACTCTGAAAATTTACTGCTAATATCTTGATAGCTGAAGTGTCTTTACACTGAGCGCGTCCTGATTTCCCTGCCTGCACGACGAGTGGTGAGAGTTCATCAGGACACCTCGCACTACTGCCTAGCCTAAAAAAACCCCATGTGCACGCGACAAGTACTCTGTAACCCGAGTTGCCGCTTCCTTGTTGTAGTGCACCCCCGACCTATCTAGGGGCGTCCTACAATTCCCCACCCAATAGCGCAAGTCTAGAAATCTGCAGCCAAGACCGTCACAGAGTCGACGAAGCCTCTTCTTTTTAGTGTCGGTGATAATACTGTGAAGAAAACGAAATGTTTAAGTAATTATCAGGCGATGTACAGTGTTTGGTCTTTAAGCTCTTACCTGAGGTAACGATTCTACAAATTTGTGAATATTTGCTTTTTTTGCTACTTTAATTATCTCCTCCATGGTAACCTCACGGCTATTGTCGCCATAAGCAATATTCTCAGCGATTGTTCTGTTGAAAAGCACAGGCTCCTGTTGAACCATTCCCAGCTGCGCCCGCAGCGATGACAGTCTGATGCTGGACACATCATGTTCACCAAGAGCCTGTAAACAGAGAAGTTCACCTGATTAACATGTGTGAATAGCTATTGTTTAAAGATTGCTCACAACTTAGCATAACCGTGCAGTACTGTCTGATATTTGCAACCATCCTCGCAACACAACTTTTATGAGTTCTGGCAGCACAATTGATATTTTACTTCTATATCTCAAGCATGCTTGAGTTGAAACAGGACTACAACTTATACGTGATTACAATAACTGCTAGACGACCGGCCATAAGTTGCATCGGAATTTTTGTATTTTCTTAATGACTAGTTTCGGAAGGCCAGTCCATAATCAAATCATCCTGTAGAATAAAATACAGTGGATGTTACGATACAAATCAACAAAAACTTAACAAAATTCAGTTCTGTTCCAAGGAAGATAACATACTATATACATATTATCACCATTTATGTCAAAATCATAAAAGAAGGTTGTATGCATGGAAGAAGCCAAGAGATACTGACAGGTTTCAGATAGATTATATAATGGTAAGACAGAGATTTAGGAACCAGGTTTTCAATTGTAAGACATTTCCAGGGGCAGATGTGGACTCTGACCACAATCTATTGGTTATGAACTGTAGATTAAAACTGAAGAAACTGCAAAAAGGTGGGAATTTAAGGAGATGGAACCTGGACAAACTGAAAGAACCGGAGGTTGTACAGAGTTTCAAGGAGAGCATAAGGGAACAATTGACAGGAATGGGGGAAAGAAATACAGTAGAAGAAGAATGGGTAGTTTTGAGGGATGAATTAGTGAAGGCAGCAGAGGATAAAGTAGGTAAAAAGACGAGGGCCGCTAGAAATCTTTGGGTAACAGAAGAGATAATGAATTTAACTGATGAAAGGAGAAAATACAAAAATGCAGTAAATGAAGCAGGCAAAAAGGAATACGACCGTCTCAAAAATGAGATCGACAGGAAGTGCAAAATGACTAAGCAGGCATGGTTAGAGGACAAATGTAAGGATGTAGAGGCTTATCTCACGAGGAGTAAGATAGATACTGCCTACAGGAAAATTAAAAAAACCTTTGGAGAAAAGAGAACCACTTGTACGAATATCAAGAGCTCAGATGGAAACCGAGTTCTAAGCAAAGAAGGGAAAGCAGAAAGGTGGAAGGAGTATATAGAGGGTCTATACAAGAGCGATGTACTTGAGGACAATATTATGGAAATGGAAGAGGATGTAGATGAAGATGAAATGGGAGATATGATACTGCGTGAAGAGTTTGACAGAGCACTGAAAGACCTGAGTCGAAACAAGGCCCCGGGAGTAGACAACATCCCATTAGAACTACTGACAGCCTTGGGAGAGCCAGTCCTGACAAAACTCTATCATCTGGTGAGCAAGATATATGAGACAGGCGAAATGCCTTCAGACTTCAAGAAGAATATAGTAATTCCAATCCCAAAGAAAGCAGGTGTTGACAGATGTGAAAATTATCGAACTATCAGTTTAATAAGTCACGGCTGCAAAATTCTAACGCGAATTCTTTACGGACGAATGGAAAAACTGGTAGAAGCCGACCTCGGGGAAGATCAGTTTGGATTCCGTAGAAACACTGGAACACGTGAGACAATACTGACCCTACGACTTATCTTAGAAGCTAGATTAAGGAAAGGCAAACCTACGTTTCTAGCATTTGTAGACTTATAGAAAGCTTTTGACAATGTTGACTGGAATACTCTCTTTCAAATTCTGAAGGTGGCAGGGGTAAAATACAGGGAGCGAAAGGCTATTTACAAGTTGTACAGAAACCAGATGGCAGTTACAAGAGTCGAGGGACATGAAAGGGAAGCAGTGGTTGGGAAGGGAGTGAGACAGAGTTGTAGCCTCTCCCCGATGTTATTCAATCTGTATATTGAGCAAGCAGTGAAGGAAACAAAAGAAAAATTTGGAGTAGGTACTAAAATCCATGGAGAAGAAATAAAAAATTTGAGGTTTGCTGATGGCATTGTAATTATGTCAGAGACAGCAAAGGACTTGGATAGTGTCTTGAAAGGAGGATATAAGATGAACATCAACAAACGCAAAACGAGGATAATGGAATGTAGTATAATTAAATCGGGTGATGCTGAGGGAATTAGAGTAGGATATGAGACACTTAAAGTAGTAAAGAAGTTTTGCCATTTGGGGAGCAAAATAACTGATGATGGTCGAAGTAGAGAAGATATAAAATGTAGACTGGCAATGGCAAGGAAATCGTTTCTGAAGAAGAGGAATTTGTTAACATCGAGTATAGATTTAGGTGTCAGGAAGTCGTTTCTTAAAGTATTTGTAAGGAGTGTAGCCATGTATGGAAGTGAAACATGGACGATAAATAGTTTGGACAAGAAGAGAATAGAAGCTTTTGAAATGTTGTGCTACAGAAGAATGCTGAAGATTAGATGGGTAGATCACATAACTAATGAGGATGTATTAAATAGGATTGGGGAGAAGAGAAATTTGTGGAACAACTTGACTAGAAGAAAGGATCGGTTGGTAGGACATGTTCTGAGGCATCAAGGGATCACCAATTTAGTATTGGAGGGCAGCGTGGAGGGTAAAAATCGTAGAGGGAGACCAAGAGATGAATACACTAAGCAGATTGAGAAGGATGTAGGTTGCAGTAGTTACTGGGAGATGAAGAAGCTTGTACAGGTTAGAGTACTATGGAGAGCTGCATCAAACCAGTCTCAGGGCTGAAGACCACAACAGCAACAACAACATGTCAAAACGTAACCTGATACCTGCGGGGCACCTGCAGAGTCCACGTAAGCTAGGCCGGAGGTTGCTAGTGGCGCCGTACGTGAAAAGACTGTATTTCGCAAATACAGTTTGCGAAAATCGTTGATAAAATACAAAATTAATAAGTAGTGGACAGTCCACATTACTAAAACATTATAAATTATAAAAATAACAGTAAAGCAAGTACTCAGATAACTCTAAAATTATCATTAAAGGAAACAAGAAAAGGACTTCTGGGAAGTCAACTACAATACAAACTAATTACAGCAAAGTATAGCCTGATAGAAGGCGTCCGTATAGTGCGGGTGTGGTGTCCCGTATTACATAAAAGGACGTAGTTGTAGCTATGCCGTTCCTGTACATCAGATATGAACGGAACTGTAAACCATTCTAAATACGGAGACTGGAATATAAAATAATAAAAGAGGAGCGTTCCGTTAATCAATTTGCATTGTAGACTGTGAAAATTGGCACCTGTACTGGCAAATGCCTTTGTGACAGGATACTGGAAACACTGACCAATTACATGGACCAAGTATATGGAATTTAGGCATACGGAACAGTTAGGCAAAGCAGACTAGGCTGATCCCTTAGATTTCAAGACTAAAGCCGCAGAAACTCAATTTCGTCATCTGATATTTCGACGTATAGCTTTCGGCCATCCGTAGAATGTGATTCTGGGCCTAAACGCACGAAATCATCCCACAGGTTGCGAAAATACTAATGCAGCGTACGATATGCTACTGATTTTACAACTGAAAAGTTTGCCGAAAGAGGAGAATTCCAGAATCAATGCTCAAATGACTAAGTAGCAATAACGTGGAAACACAGGAAACGGATTCTTTTCCTGTTTAATTTCTATAACGCTAATAATGTCACGGCAGTTTCAAAGAAGAGCAGTGATGCCTCTAAGCAACACTCTGATGCACTGCGCCAGTAAAAGATCACAACACCCACAGCGGCTACGTGTATATGACACACATGATGAAAATATGCGTTGAAGTCTTTGTAAAACGCAAGAAATGGAGGCACCTTATAATCCGATAGCCAACGCCAGTAAAACCTCCAGCGAAATTAAGGCCGAAGTTAAGATGGAATGAGTTCGAAGAATTATAAACTTCTGTCATGGCAAGCCTTGTCAGGGCCATCGACGTGTCCACCAACTTCAAGAGCATGCAAAGCAGACAGCGTCGGCTACGACAGACTACACGTCCCACAAGCTAAAAGGGTAAATTTTTCAGAAAAAGCTTTAAATTATTTTGATGTGTTATGTACCTAACTTTATATAAGTTAAGGGAATAATAATAACAAAAGTTTCAGTGCTGGTAAAAAACAAGTTAAGGCACTGGATTCGGATTCTGAAGGAGAAGGATGTAACTCCTGTGTAAAGACGCAACTTTATGTTCTTGCGGATTTCACTTAACAACTCCAGGTGATCGACTGGATTGCTTATAACATAGGTCTCAGGCGATTACTATCCCCACTGCTTATGAACTAAACCAAAGACACATATTTAATGTCCACAATGTCGAATGGATAACATCGTCTGATTAGAGAGTGTCTTCATTTCTTGATTTTTCTGTCAACCTGAAAACGTGACTTCACCAAGTCTATCCTATATACAAAGCTCACGTGGCTGTTGCAGTCTGTTACTAGCACAAGATATCAAAGAATGTTGCCTAGAGCACTTAACTTGTAACCAGTCTTCGTTATTCAGATACAACAAGAATCCTATTCCTGCAACAGTCATCATCATTATCTACTTTACAGATGTATGGCTTTCCTGTCCAACTCTCCTTTCGTCTTACAGGACGTCTTTTGGTTGTCGATCTGTACTTAGTACTTTCTTTTAGTAGACGATCAGTGGCCAAACTAATGACATGTTAGAGCTATTTTTGCCCGTATTGTTCTATTTTTTCCTAGTATCAATATCTTCACTTTCTTTCTGGTGTGTTCATTGAGGATGTGACCCAGTCTGCTACTACATTTGATTTCTTTCAGAAACTTTATTTCCGTAGCTTAGATTTGCAAAAATAATGAGATGAACGGAAAAACACAAATGATGCGAAGCTTAGAGTTGTTATTGATGCTCAGAATGCCATGAATATTAACAGCACTACAAAAAGAGCCAGCAGGACTCTGAACTGTACACTAACAGTGTTCACAGCAGCAGGCGGCCATTTTATGGTCATATTATTATTATTATTATTATTTCCTTTATCAGCGTCAATAAGTTGGAGACATACTGATGGTGCTTAAGCCATGCATCAACATTTGTAAAACCCTCTAAATCATTGTACTTCAGTTCAATAACGGATTTACTAAACAAAAGAAAGGAAGTAACAGCGTGGTCATTGCGTCTGGCTGGTATGCTGACGACCCAAGTTCGATTTCCAATACTAATACAGAGCTTTCCTTGGTGCGAGGACCGGAACGTGTTGCACCCAACCTCGTGATGCCAGGTGAAGAGCAACTTTGGAGAGAAGTTGCGGCTCCAAGATCTAGAAAACTGACAGCGGCCGGGAGAGCGATGTGCTGAGCCCATACTGCATCAAATGACGCCACTGGCAGCGGGTGACACGGCTGTCGGTCGGCACTGAATTGTCCGACAGGGACTGCAGACGAAGCTTTACCACTTAGTACTGTGACTGTTCACTGATACGCATTTCAGAAGCTTACTCATCGGATATTCAATAAAATCGGTATTGATATACGAGGACTACTCGGAAAGTAAAGTCAGATAGGTCGCGAAATGGAAATGACAGTCAAACTCCGATGAGGCTTTGCACAGATATGTTGGGCAGTGTCTCCAGTATGCATGTCGATCGCTGAAGTCGCTCTTTTTCAGCTCTGAGCGCACAATGAGCGCGTAAAGATGTCTGCAACAATAGTGTCAGTCGCCAAGCATGGATGCCTGCTGAGAGGTTTCGCCTGATTACCATGTTACCCCACATACGCACAGTGCAGGGACAATGAGGATTCCCCTGCAGGGTTTTCAATGGGAAGAAAGTGTTTGATCACTCACCATACAGCCTCGACTTGGCTCCCTCTGATGTTCATCTGCTCGTATGAACCTCTGAATATGTAAACATTTTGACACAGACAACGAACTGCAACCCAGCTTAGAGAAGTGACTGGAACCATAGACGGCTGCCTTCTATGACAAGGGTATTAGAAAGATGGTAGAACGCTATGTCAAGTGTCTAAGTCGCAACGGTTACGATGTAGACAAGTACGTATTATAGACCAAATGTGTAGCAAATCGTTGCAAGTAACACGTTTTGCATCTCCGCTGTGGTATCCATTTCGCAACCGATCGGACCTTACTTTCTGAATAGCCCTCGTATGTGCTGTATGTCAGCTGAGCGCAAGTGCAGGTAACTTTAGGATTAAAATCACAACTTCAGCTATATGTTTCTAGTAGTAATCATGTCGATCTCATACTAAAAGAAAAACGCTAACTTACGGTTACACAATAAAGCATACAAATGTAAAGGCTGCAAATTCAGCTAAATACTTAGGGATTACAATTACGAATAATTTAAACTGGAATTATGAGATAGATAATGTTCTGGGGAAAGCAAACGAAGGACTGCGATTTAGTGGCAAAACACTCAGAAGATGCAACAAATCCACTAGATAGACTGCCTACAATATGATTACCGTCCTATGCTTCAGTATTTCCGTGCGGTATAGGATCCTTATCAGTTACGATCGACGGACGACATCAAAAAAGTTCAAAGAAGCGCACAGAGTTTTGTATTATCGCGAAATAGGGAGAGAGTGTCACGAATATGACACGCGAGTTGGGTTAGCAGTCATTGAAACAGAGGCATTTTCCATTGTGGGAAGATTTGCTCACAAAATCTCATTCTCCAACTTTCTTCTCCGTATACGAAAATATTTCGTTGACGCCTACCTACATAGGGACGAACGATCATCGTGATAAACTAAGAGAAGACAGAGCTAACACGGAGAGATCTATGCATTCTTTTTTTTCCGCGCACCTTTCGAGAGTGGAACGGTAGAAAAATAGTGTGAAGGTGGTTCGATGAACCTTCTCGCAGGAAATTAAGTATGAAATCCAGAGTAGCCATGCAGAATTTTTCCACTGAGTCTCAGTCTGGCGTCTGCCTTACCATGATTAATTCTATGTGGTCGTTTCACTTCAAATCGCTTCGTACGATACTCCTAGATATTTTATGGAAGTAAATCTTTTAATACGAATGTACTGGCACATGTAGCTATCGCGTTACGATTTTGCGGCCACTCTTTACGGGTTGCAGTTATTGTCAATTTTTTGCGTTGGTGGAACACAGACATTTTAAGAAAGGTGAACAAATGATTACACTGTGTTACATTGATACTGTGTATAAGCATAATTAATAGACATGGGACTCGGAAATCACTAGGTGCCAGCTTTTCCTGCCTTTATTGTGATTTTTGCTTTTTGCCCAACAAAGTATGTATGTGAAAAACGCATGGTTATCATAGTTATACTGCTGTTGCATTAAACGTTACACTGTATGTTCGCTCCCACCCCGCCCCCCTCCTCCTTTCCCTTCCACCTCCTCTCGTGGGGATGGAAGAGCCAGTTCCTCAGGTGAGGAAGAAAAGGACATACTGCCACCCACAGGGCAATTTCCTAATCACCAAGTGGTTGAACCAATCTCCGACTTAAAGACTGCTTGAAATCAACAAACATGTGCCAGCGCTACTGAGCCGTGCTGACCCCAGCTTATGCATTGCTTTAAAACTTGGCTGTTACTATGCGTTTGGTTTCTCGCGGCTATTGCGGTTATGCCGTGGTTCTTCCTCTTTCTACGTGCGGCAGCAGCGGTATGTATCGATATTTTCACCTTATACTATCTTTGGTCTGGTGCTTATATTTCTGGCTTGGCGGTGTGCAGCCAGTCGGTCGGTTGGAGCGGATCAGCCAGTCTCCGCGCGCCGCAGTCGGCCGGGCCGCTGGTGGTCTCTACGTGTGTCGGAACGTGTGGGGAGCTGTTCCGAGTTCTATGAGGCTCGTGTCTCACCGACCCAGGACAAGAAAGTTGGGTGGTGATTTTATTACCGAAGCCACGTCTATTCACGTTGTCCCCTTGGTTGGTGATTCGCTGTTGGCGGTATTCCTGGGAGCAACAGCGAGTGTTCGAGTTGGTGAAGATAGACGCCGTGTGGTGGAATTAACTATATTTGTCGGTTAGAAATTCAAGTGCACCAGCGGGATTTTCTGCCTTGTAGCCGTTAGTGTTTCCGTTACCTGCCATGGTCGCTGACGTAAATTCAGGCATAGTCCTTTCCTCACCTGTTGTCGCTGTTCAGTATGGTGTGTAGTTTTTGACACCTTTTGTTTTTGTTTATTTTTGGTTGTTGGCGGCTATGTCTCTAACTTTTTGGCTTTGGAATTCCCGTATACTGGTCGGTGGTTAGCAAGTTGTCTTGTCGGTGGGTCCCTGACTGTCTCTTGGTTGTGTTACCGGCTGATCGAGTATAGTTGGTCCGAGTTCTTGTCTCACCTAAGCGAACGTTAAGATTTCAAGGGCAGACCGAGCCCCTGGAAACTTCTGAGCGTCGTTGCCTATACTGCCTTCTTATTAGCGATTAATTCTGTATTTCTAATCGCTCATAGCCGATGGTTGGAATTTGTATGCTTGTAATTGCGTTTTTAAAAACAAAGGCCTTCAGCCGTTTTAAAAGTAAGTTTTTCTAAATTGGGCGTCTTACATTGTCTGAAGATAAAGCTAGGGCCTTCTGCCTGTTGAAAATTTATTGTATTGTTTTTAAAAGCATCATCGTTCAGCCGATTTAAGTTTGAAGGGTCTTACTTATGAAGTATTACCTTTTGTAAGATAAAGCTGTGGGCTTTCTGCCTGTTGAAAATTTATTGCAGTGTATAGTTTTTAAAAGCATCGGCCTTCAGCCGCTTTAAGTTTTAAGGATCTTATCTATCAAATATTACATTCTTCCAAGATAAAGCTGTGGGCCTTCTTCCTGTTGAAAATTTATTGTATTTGTGTTGTTCTTAAAATGATGGGCCTTCAGCCGTTTTAAAATTTTGGATTCTTACTTATCAAGTATTATGTCACTCTGGCTTAAATACTATTTTAGCGTAAAGGCTTTGGGCCTTCTGCCTCGGAAAATTGGTTGCAGTTTTTTTAAACAAATTTCTTCAGCCGTTTGAAGTAAGGCCATAAAGTTTGGGGCTTCTCCCTATTGAACGGTTATTGTAGTTATGTTGTTTTAAATTTATGGGCATCAGCTGCTTTTAAAAACTTAATCTGTCTGAGTAGTCAAGTCTTACATCGCTTGGCCTTAAATACTTTTAAGGTTAGAGCCTAGAGCCTTCTCTCAATAAATAAATTATAGCAGTTGTATTTAATTCAACGGCCTTCAGCCGTTTTAGAATTACAGACGTCTTCTGTCGATAATGAAGCATAGAAGTTGCGCTGTAACGTTTGGACAACTAAATAAAGTGTTATGTGTGGATTGTAACTGACAGCCGCTCATTCTGGCCCCATTCCACAATTCCCACTACTTGTTCTGTCCTGTGGGTTTAGCAGGGCATCTCAACTACATTCCCAAATATGTCTCTAGCAGTAAGAAATCTATCTTCTTTGTTTCTCCCCTTAAGATTTGATTTTTATACTTTGACCGTCATATGATTTTCTGAAACAACAGCAGAATAATTTGTTCCTTCAGTACGCTATGGATTCGATTTTTTGATAGGCGTCGTTCTCGGGAACTGGACCATCGATGTTCCCAGCACTCACCACAGTGCCGGAATTGGGATCGTAGAACCTCTGGAGCAGCTGCACGCAGGTGGACTTGCCGCCGCCGGACGGCCCCACCAGCGCCACCGTCTGGCCAGGCTGCACCGCCAGGTCGAGTCCTCGCAGCACCTGTGCCCCGGGCCGCGTCGGGTAGCAGAACTCCACTCCACAGTACGACACGTCTCCCCTGGTCACCTGTAGCAAATCATATCAAGTGTGTCTTTAGCAGTAATTCGTTGCAACATAATCCGTTTTGTAGGAGCCAGTGAAATCAAATAGTTCAAATGGCTCTGAGCACAATGGGACTTAACTTCTGAGGTCATCAGTCCCCTCGAACGTAGAACTACTTAAACCTAACTAACCTAAGGACATCACACATATCCATTCTCGAGGCAGGATTCAAACCTGCGACCGTAGCGGTCGCTCGGTTTCAGACTGAAGAGCCTAGAACCGCACGGTCACTGTGGTCGGCTAGGAACCAGTGGAATCATACACTAAGACAAAGAAAAGACATACCGTGAAGGTATTTTCCGAATAGATGTGACGTTCATGTGCAGACAAACAAATAATTACAATTAAAAAAAAAAGATGATTTGTTCAGTGGAACGAGTTTCACAAACTGAGCATTCGTCTACCTTTGGACGTTACACAAGCAATTATCCGGCTTGACATTGTTTGACAGAGTTGTCGGGTGTCCTCCTGAGGGACGTCGTGCCAGTGCCAAACTCTCACTTTGTGTGGACGGGCATTGTCTTGAAGGAATGTAAGCCCGGGATGGCTTGCCATGAAGGATAACAAAACGGGACGCAGAATATTGTCGAAGTGCCGCTGCGCTGTAATGGTGCCTCGGATGACAGCCAAAGGGGTCCTGCTGTGAAAATAAATGGCATCTCGGACCATCACTCAGGGCTGTCGGACCGTACGGCAGGCAACAGTCAGGTTGGTATCCCACCGCTGCCTGAAGCGTCTTCAGACACGTCCTCAATGGTCATTGGAGCTCGGTTCGAAGCAGGACTTATCACTTGAGGCAATTCTACTCCGATCAATAAGTATCTAGGCCGAAGACGGGTCCGGACACGTCGCATTGGTAGCTGATGATGCTGCACTACAGCAAAATGTGCAGTTACTGGACCACAGAGACCGAGATAACTGAAATGTCTACAGTTTTCAGTACCCACAAAGAACAAATTTACCAGAATATCCACAATCTAAGGAATCAGACTAAGGAGTTTTATGGCGTATTTTAATTAACAAAGACAAACAAGTGATGTGTTAGAAAGTAACCGTTTTGGAATTCGGAAAATTACCATTTGATTTTAAGAGATACAGGTGTATGTATAATTTTATATGACGTGGAATTTATTGATTGTGTGACAGGGGCGAGCAGAAAATACCTGTTTGAAGGCGTTGCTGCAGCATATAAACAAGGTAGCGTGACTTCGATGCGGGTGTATTAGCAGCGACTTCAAGCAGTGGATCAGCGGCATGCGCGCAGAAACGTGAAGTATGCCGACGTTACTATCAAATGCTTCCAGTCAGGACCAACGGGCTGTCATTCTTTTCTTGACTGCCGAAGAATGTCCATGGGGCAGCATGTCTGTCGAAAACCACTGTTCTGGAAAGGTGCACCAAGATCCGTTCTGGTCGCGATTCGACACGAGATGCCGGTAGATATGGGAGGCCAGCGCAATCAAGTTACGCCGACTCAAATGGGAGACACTCCACTAACCGCCCTATAGTTCTGATTTCTCTCCATGCGATTATCACGCCTTTGGTTGCTCAAAAAAGGTCTTGAAGGGTCGACGATTCCTGTCGGATGAAGATGTGCAGCAGGTAATTATGGACTTCATTGCGATCCACAATTCTGTTTCTTCAAGACTGTTGGGATCTTAGAGAAGAAACCAGTGACATAGCATGCTGATCATGATCCTGTTTTTATTCTGACTCCCACATCCTTGGAAAACAAGCGAAGTTTTTTCGCTTCTTCGAAATTTAGGGGAATTAGTCTCTAGCGAACCATAGACGCTACTTGGTTTGATCCTTTGGCACATTCATGTTCCAGTCAAATGTACAGAACCGTGTCAGTGTTCTGGGGGGGGGGGGGAGTCCGAGGAGCCCTGACAGACTGTGAAGTTGACAGGAATAATAGGCCACTTGGTCTGGCATTTTTTGTAGAACTAGATTCTTTTGACAATCGTAGCCGCGACTTATTTCCCCCTCGTTATTTTCTTTCGGCTTTGTGTAGAACATGTCAGCTCTCATTTTGTGGAGTTTGAGACATGTTTGTAGGCTCTCCTTTTCGGCACTTCGTTTTTCTGCTTCAGTACAATTCCATGAGTTATTGAGATGAAACAGCTACAGACCTCAGAACGTTTCCTGGTCCGTACGTCCTTTCTTGACAAGAGACCGATCTTTTGTAATCATCCGAAAAGTTACATTTTTCTTTCTATTCTTAGTTGTCTTCGTAAGCTATCGCAAGATAATTTTATTAGACGGTAAACAGGCGACAATATTAACATCTTGGCAAAAGACCCTCCTGTAGCAGTAGTATTTGAAAACATTTTCAGAGTTCTCTTTACTGTACATGTTCCACAGCTTCGTTATTCTCATGTTCCACGGCTTATTTATGGTCAACTTGCTACTTAAATAGACTTTTTGGATGTTGGTTCTTCGCGAGTAGTGACGTTCTAAAGGGCTGAACTTGTGATTTTTCACACTCTCATTTTCTCGCTTCATACAAATTCGTTCTTCTGTCACCTCCTCTCGTATTAGTGCGAACTGCATATTTGTCTAAAATTTTGTGGCACAATGTGTAACCTTATTTTTCTTAGTTTTTAAAACTGACAAAAAAGCTGCTTTGCAAACAGCAAGATTTTCGATCTTCTCGCCCCTCTTTTTGGGTAAAGAAAAATGGGTGGTAATGGTCCGCTTCTCTTTTCGTCCTCGCCTGATCTTCTTTTAGGGGACGTGGTAGAGCCATGTTGAGCTACGTAGTTGCTTTGCCACTCTCGGGTTCTTTTCTGGTAAAACGTTTGGTGAATTTTTCTTACGTCTTGCATGTTCCAAGTTCGCTACATCTCAGTTTTCCGAAGAGATGTTTACAATCAGGCAACTTTAGGAAGGCTTTGCGTTTGTATCTGAAACACTCATCTTTAAGTGCGTAGAAGCATAAGCAGTGACGAGGGGGGAAGGAGGGGTGGCGGGGTGGGAGGCACATCAAATGGTTCAAATGGTTCTGAGCACTATGGGACTTAACTGCTGAGGTCATCAGTCCCCTAGAACTTAGAATTACTTAAACCTAACTAACCTAAGGACATCACACACATCCATGCCCGAGGCAGGATTCGAACCTGCGACGTAGCAGTCGCGCGGTTCCAGACTGTAGCGCCTAGAACCGCTCGGCCACTTCGGCCGGCGGAGGCACATCACAGATCTCTTAAAAGTAGGCAGAAGTTTGCACACGCAGATAAAACAGAAATAAATTAAAAAATGAGGTACCGTTATTAAACCATATGACTGATAGAACAGTTCATTTTTACTGCCAAAACCGCCTCCTTCCAGTGGTTGCTAAAATCCTCCCCAAAGTTGGGCAATTCCTGCAAATTTGAAACTAGGAACAGTCTGGCAACAGCCTAAGTATAGTGCGAAGTAAAACTATGCGCTGTCGCGTGCATTCCTTGCTGCTCGTTTTGAGATCAACTGCATTGCGCACACATTTTCTTTAGTTATGCTACGCGCTACACTTACTTTGTTGCCAGATAACTACAAATTTTAGTTTTGCACGAATTTCTCATTAAATTGGTCAGATACAGCCAATGTGTAGAGGAGAGCACAGATCGTACCACAATTTGTGGAGGTTATATCATAACAATTAGCGTCAACAAAGTTTTATTGCATAACATTGTTTTAGTAATACTTTTCATCTTTTTATCTTTCTGTTCTGGAAACATTTCTCTTCCACTGAACGCGACGCATCTTCCTTTTCTGGGAGGAGCCGTCGCCCTCGGTCTTCTGGTCAGTTGCAACTACGACGACGGGTTCGACTTCTTGCATAATTCCTTCTAGATCAATCACTCCCACTTTGTTTGTACCATCTTCTGCTTTTAAACTGTCCAAAAAATCATTTTCTTCAAAATACTCAAATAAGTCAACAAACACCCTGCTGACCAGGTGAACTGTGCTTGCCGGCTTATATTTCGACAGTGCATCGGTAGTGAGAGCTTCATTGTTGAGTACGCATTCGCTAACTCTGAATAAGAAAAATATTCCTCCTAATCGTAACAAACTGAAGCGTAGCTTTGAACGTCTAGAATGGTAAGTCTGATGTCAGTTAGCGTGCTTTGCATCCGGACATAGCACGCTGATCGCCGTGCCTGTTGAAAGTGGCATGTTTTGCAAACGTTAGACATTTTAGCGGGCTTTGTACCCGAAGAACGCGATTTTCTACAGTCCTTTTCAACGGTTTATAGTGAGTTTTGCAACCTAAAAGCTATTCCATCGCTAAAGCGCTGAAAAAATTTGTACGACAGTGTGCCTAACTCAAAACCGACAAAAAATGCGTTTAACGGCATTGGCACCGGGGCTACTCATTTGTAACAATGGCTGTAGCTTTGGTCCTGGCTGCAGACTGCTTTGCGGCGACTTTGGAGTCAGAATAGACTGCGCCATTCAGTTTTGCGGTACAGTCAAGGGAGCTGAAGGATTGATGGTGCTTGATAACCTTATAAGCTGTTGTTAGCTCTGCATCAGCAACGAGAAATTCTTCCTGGGCATCTTTCTTAATCATGACTGCACAAATAGGGTTTGTTGTCGATGCTACCGTGAATCTATTTGTATGAGTCTTGGTAGAAATGTGGTGCCTCACATCTTACTTATCTCCATCAGTTACTGAAATGAAACAGCAGATTCGTACTTCCTTTCTTGACAAAAGACCGCTGTTTTGTGTAATCATCCGAAAAGTGATGCTTTGTCTTTCCTTATTAGGTGTTTTCGTAAGCTATGACAAGTTAAGTTTATTGGACCGTAAACAGGCGACAATTACACTTCAGTCATCGAAGTACACGTCACTATACATCTCACGCCCTATATACTCACAGCAAACGTTTCAAACATTACTAACATGCGCTCGTTGTTGGTACTACGTTTAGAAAGAATCGTCTTATCAGATCGCTATTCAAATGGGATCTACTTGATTCTTCCGCGTGGCACTGGTTAAATAGTTCCAGCCCCATACTACTGGAGATATCTGGTATTATCTCGAATGACGGCGCTAGATCTTATACATGCAACTCCATCTGTGAGACGACCCTGTCAACATAAAGTTGTTGACATAAATAAAACTACATGAGGCTGTGTTTACATGTTGCGCCAACAGATGGCATTACTTTAGTACTTGAGCCAAGCTCGTAACAGTAAGTCGGAAAATCGGGACAAAATTGGGTCTTTTCGGAACAAGAAGGTCCATAACGCTGACGGTTCCACTGTATCGCACGGATGCCAATCCTAGTTACACCAACAATGAAAGGTAAAACGCCTTGGCAGAAGTTTTACATACGATCAGTGCAAACGGATGGACTCGAAAAGGGCCATTTCCTAGTTCTGCATAGGTCTTCACAATGCACCGACAGAGCGCGATTGGTTATGATGTGTCCAATTGACGATAGAAAAGCAAACCGTTTACAACTTTCATCTAACAATGCATTGACATACCGTTCTAAGTTGTTTGATCTTAGCGATTTCGCAGGAAGCTTAGCATGCGCCGCTAAATCGCGTTGTACGGGTGTCTGATGAAATTCTCTTATAATCCATCCCAGATGAATCCGTTGGAGCATCCGTTTTCCAATTACTTAGTGGTAGATGTGTTTCCTAAGCGCATCCAAATTTCGCCCACATCTTCGATTAGGGTGATCAAATTATTTTACAGGCCAATGAACGGTGCCCATAGCTTTCAGCCTAGGGGAATGCAGACGTTTGGTCTGCAGCAATTGTGTTTCGGGACAACTTTTGTAGATATCCCTTCGCCTCAGCGTCAAGTGTGATACCAAATTTCACCAGGCTGCTGGATATATTAGAATGTTTCTTGCTTTGTTCGCTGGAAATGTTGCTCATTAAGTGCCAACTTGAAGATCCTTAGCGTCACTCTGATATCGCGCCTACTTGCTGTAACCTCGTCATGCAGCAACGAGCTGAAGTGATTACAGCTAATTAATGATGGTACTGTGCTAATAAACGCAGTTACCTTTAAAATGTCGCTGCTGTTCAGTAGAACATGCCCAAAACTGAATTAATTTACTGAACTGCGCTCCTGACCGAAACGAATGGAAACCTGCTTTATACTGAAAAGGATCCTACCGTCAGCTAACTTCAAACCGTACCAGCAGACTCAGAGGGGTTGGTTCTATAGTCACGCGTCTCGAATCCGAAGTCCCCGAGGAAAACCGGTAGTAGCAAAGTATCATGCACCACAGTTTAAGTAAATAAACATGGCGAAATCGCAGTGATATCCGTATGAAGAACGTTTACAATTCTGCGAGCTACGGGCGTGGTAATTAAGATAACAACGCGAACTAATACGAGGGGCGTTCAGAAAGTACGCTCCGATCGGTCGCGAAATGGAAACGACTATGAAAATCCGATAAAGCTTTGCACAGATGTGTTGGGTAGTGTCTCTAGTATAACCCCAGTTAGCATCACGTCGCTCTTCTCATTTCTGAGCTCGCAGTGAGTGCGTAAAGATGTCTAGAAAATAGTGTCTGCCGCCAAGTACGAAGGCCTGGTGAGAAATTTCGCCTGAAGCTATGCAGCTAACATTACATAACTGTCATGCTGTTTCGTCTTCACGACAATTCTCAGCCGCATTCTGCAGGGGCAATGAAGATGCTCCTGCATCGTTTTCAAATGGAAATGTTAGATTACCCACAATACAGTCCGCAATTGTCTCCCCCTGAGTTTCATCTCTGGTCACATGAACCGCTGTCTTTGAAGACAACATTTTGACACAGACAACGAGGTGTAGGCCAGCGTGGAGAATTGGCGGAAAGCACTGGCGGCTGCCTTCTATGATGAGGCTCTTGAAAAGTTGGTACAACGCTATGACAAAAGTCTAAGTCAGAACGGCGACTACGTAGAGAAGTAGCTGAAAGGTGTAGCTAATTGTTACAAGTAAAACATTTCTGATGTTCACTGTGGTTTCAATTTGGCAATCAATCGGAGCTTACTTTCTGAACAGGCCTCGTATTGTTGAACTCAGAGCTGTCAATTATGCAATACATTCAGGAGCGAATTACTTTTATTGTGTAGTGTTATTCTCTCTGGATTATGAATGACACCACAACTAATCTTCCAAAATCTAGAATGCAGAAGAACAAACTAACTTAAACTGTAAAAGTCTATAAACATGAAACTGTTTTAATAAGGTCAGTAAACGGCTGTGCGACACTCATATTTAACACGTTATGTTTGTGTATACTTTCGAGACACCAGCCTACGGTAGGGACAGTCGGTAGGTATTTTTGCAGCTCTTTGAAATTGCCCTGTCAAACTAACATTCGAACGAGCTGAAGCAATACGCCACTGTGGGTAGTGACGTTTTTCTCTGAAAGGAGGTTGGTTTTTTTATAGGATTTCAGTACACCACATTATTCCCCGCTCTTTTGGCTGCAGAAGCCTGGTTTTCAACATTATCTCGGTTCAATGCGACGGGCATACGCCACGTTACTGTAAATGCCTGGCGTCTGCAACCCCAGCTGGTCTTCGGTTGAGCCAAGTATATCTTTGACATTTTTCGGTGCGCGAAAGATGGTCGTTATTTCGTGCTTCTTTAATATTCTTGCGATACATGCTATACAGTATTGAGTGCGAATGTGGTATGTAATATATCGGGCAGACACAACGATGTATCTCCCAATGCTGTACTGAACACATCAGGAATGTACGACTACGAGAGACAAACAAGTCTGCGGTAGCAGAACATAGAATTATAGAGGGACACACATTCGAATTCGAAAAAAACGAAAAAGCTGTGCAGCGTCAACGCATTCTGGGACTCGATCTTCAAAGAGGCAGTGGAGATACGTCTACACAACAATTTACTAAACAGGGATAATGGTTTTCAGCTCAGTGCACCGTGGAATCCCACAATTGACAAAATACGTCAGGAACGCTCCGATCTGAAGGCAGCGGCGTCCGCAGACAAGTTGGATAGCCACCGGGTCTCGACGCCTGTCCGCGCCGCGGCCCTCTCCCCCAGCCTCCGCCCCCCCTCCCCCTCATCACCGCCGACGCCCCCCCCCCTTCCGGAAGAGGAACGTGATTGGCCGGCCTACAGAAGCGGACGACGGACAGCAGCTATATAGATATGCAGAACACAGCATCCCGACGTAACCTCCAGAACAGGCGCCAAACTGCAACAACTAGCGCCCATCCACCACTTCGAAACATGGGGTCCGGTCGAGCTCACACATTTTCCAAATAATGGAGGCAGGCCCGACGTGTTAGACATAGCTCTCACTAGGAGGATCGCAGGGTTTGTGGCCGCTAGGACAATCAACAGGATGTCCTCAGACCACAACCCAGTGATTCTAGAGGTCGATGTGGGAGAGTGGGTAACACTCCCACGGTACCAGACGTCTTACAACCGTACAGACTGGGAGCGATATCGAGAAACTGTCGCCTCTGATATCGCTCGCGCTCCGCCACCTACCGCCGAAACCGTAGAACAAGCGCTACAGGACTTAACAGGCACCATCTTGCAGGCGGGGGAAGAGGCCACCCCTCCATAAAGGGATGGCCCACCGCCACAAGTACAGCTCCCGGAACACTTGCTAGCTCAAATTAGACATAAGAACAGAGTGGCAAAAGAGTGGAAGATCACCAGAAATCTGGCCACCGGGAGGCTGCTCAATCGTCTACAGAGTGAACTGAAGGTAGCGCTCACTGAGCACAGAAACCAGCAATGGCAAAACCGCCTCACAGCTCTCAAAGTAGACGATCATACACTATGGCAAGCAACCAAATAGTTCATAAAAAGACGTGCTAGGATGCCGCCACTGCACGGCGAGCGGGGTTTGGTCTACAGCCATGCTGAGAAGCCCTTGCCGACTGCTTCGAGAAGCAGTTTCAAGCGGCAGAACCCCAGGATGAAGAGCATGAAGAGGTAGTCAGTCGTCAACTGGCTGTCTTCCTCAATGCTGAGGAGGACCCAGAGGACGAACCCACACTTTTCGCCCCCGAGGACGCGGCAAAAGTAATTAGGTCCCTCCTCACAAAAAAGGCGCCAAGACACGACAGTGTCACCAATCAGTTAGTCAAAAATCTCCCACCCACGGCGATCACACACCTCGCGAACGTCCTCAACGAGATTACTCGATCCCACGAGTTTCCAGCTTGGTGGAAACATTCGGAAGTGGTCGGGATACACAAACCAGAGAAAGACCATCTATTACCGCAGCACTACAGGCCGATTAGCCTCTTGCCAACTCTCAGCAAGATCTATGAGCGCCTCCTACTAACAAGGGAACCTCCCCATCGCACCCCCCCCCCCCCTCACATTTAGTTATAAGATGGCACAGTGGATAGGCCTTGAAAAACTGAACACAGATCAATCGAGAAAACAGGAAGAAGTTGTGTGAAAAAATAAGCAAAATATACAAACTGAATAGCCCATGCTCAAGATAGGCAACATCAAGGAAAGTGTGAACTCAGGAGTGCCGTGGTCCCGTGGGTAGCGTGAGCAGCTGTAGAACGGAAGGTCCTGGGTTCATGTATTCCCTCGAGTGAAAATTTTACTTTCTTTGTTTTCGCAAAGTTATGATCTGTCCGTTCGTTCATTGACGTCTCTGTTCACTGTAATAAGTTTAGTGTCTGTGTTTTGCGACCGCACCGCAGACTGTGCGATTAATAGACGAAAGGACGTGCCTCTCCAATTGGAACCGAAAACATTTGATCGCAAGGTCATAGGTCCACCGATTCCTCCATAGGAAAACACGTCTGATATATTCTATACGACACTGGCGACGGCATGTGCGTCACATGACAGGAATATGTTGTCGACCCACCTAACTTATACACTTCGCGAATGGGTAAAAAGATTCTTCTACCTTGCCCGATTTAGGTTTTCTTGTGGATGTGATAGTCACTCCCAAAAAAGTGATGAAAACATAAGAGTTTGTCATGTAAACCGGAAATAAAAAATTAAAATTTTCACTCGAGGGAAGGATTGAACCCAGAACCTCTCGCTCCGCAGCTGCTCACGCAAACCACGGGACCACGGCGCTTCTCTCTTCAGAAATGCCTATATATTGCCTATCTTGCGGATGGACTACTCAGTTTGTATATTTTGCTTATTTTTTCATAGTTCCACACAACTTCTTCCTGTTTTCTCGATCGATCTGTGTTCAGTTTTTCAAGGCCTATCCACTGTGCCAAATTATAACTAAATCTGAGGGGGGTGCGATGGGGAGGTTCCCTTGTAAGACCCATACAGGAACATATTACTAGAGATCAACTGCTGCCGGATTTCCAATTCGGATTCCGGCAGAACCACAATGCCCACACAGAGGCTACTGCGGGATAGTGCTACTAGATGTAGCCAAAGCCTTTGACTCAGTATGGGATAAAGGGCGACTGTTTCCCGGGAGCAAAGTTAAACTGATCAAAAGCTATCTCACGAATAGAACTTTCTGTGTCAAAGTAGAAACTGCCACCTCCAACAAAAGGCGTATTCGTGCTGGGGTGCCACAGGGATCGGTCCTGGGGCCCGTTTCGTACAGCCTGTCACTGCGGACACACTAGCGGCCCCTCTGGTGCACACTGCACAGTACACAGACGACCCAGCCTTCTAAACGGGAAATGCGGACAAGGACCTGGTCATCCGTAGGCTACAAAGGGTTTTAGATGACACAGAAACTTGGGCCCGTCGCTGGTGCATCACCATCAACTCTGAAAAGGCGCAGGCTATGCTGATTACCCGCAGGCTTGGAAGACGCGAACCTCCTCAACCCCGCCCCCTCCATCTTCATCTAAACGGAACCCATCTCTCCTGGCGCAGAACCGCCAATTACCTTGGTGTAACCTTGGACTCTCGTCTTACGTGGAAACCCCACATAGACGAGGTCCACATGAAGGTCTGCGCCAGAATGTCCATCCTATACACAGTCCTGAACTCAACCAGCTCCCTTCCCTGCACAGTGGGAGTAAATGTGTACCAGGCCCTGATCCGGCCAGTAATGGAATATGCATGCCCTGTCTGATGATACGCGGCAAAGCAGCATCTGGACAAACTCCAGAGGCTGCAAAACCGCGTCGTCAGGAGGGCACTGCACCTACCCCTTAGATTCCCGACTGATGATATGCACGCCGCTGCCGAAATCCCACTCTTCAAAGAAAGATTCCAAGATCTGACAAGGGCTTTCTACGAGAGCTCTTCCAGATCTGGAAATAACCTCATCCACTCCTTAGGTCGGTATGACATGTTCCGTGACAAGCACAAACGCCCTATGACGATCTTCGACGACGAAGTTCAAGAGAACATCCTTATATCAAAATCCTAAACCTCTTCACGCCCCCAAAATAACAATCATCTCGCCAACCTCAGCCAAGTACCAGACACATACAGAACATTCATCACATTTCACAGACACCAATAAATCACACACAAATTCTCACACACAAGTACACAGACGAGGAAAAACCGCAAGGCTACAAACTCCCCCCACACGCTTCCCCAAAGAGAAGAAAGTATTAGATGTGTGCGAGCGAGCATCCCAACACTTCGATAAAAGATGATGGGTACGAATCTCATTGAAACGTTGCGACAAGACGACGCCACCACTCGGCTGATAACCCGAGAAGAATTCATCAGTGGAATACTCCGAGAAAGACTGCCACCGCATAGACCGTGCTATGTCTCTGCAGACATTCTGCAAGCACCTACAAATATCTGCGATGCTCTCGTTTTCCGCGAAAGGAAACTCAGTGAAAGCCCTCTGCTTTGGAACGCACCTCTGTTACAGATGCGATTTTGGAGGCTACGTATAGCGCCGCTACCTATCGGAACTTCATGACACTGTAGGGGGTGAAGCGGGAATATTCTACGATGTCCCCCAAAAAATTCCGCATTTTTGCAATCGAAACTGGTTGACAAGAAAAGCGTTGCATTACTTACTGAACGCTCCTCGTGGCATAGCAGAAGCAAGACCAGATCTTTAACGATAGTACTCGTTTTGTCAGGCCCTGTGGGTATGTTATTCACGTCTGATGTAGTAATGCACAATGCTTATCCTATAAAAGATTAATCTATTTGTTTTATAAATGGTTTTGTGTAGTGTTTATCATATTAGTATTTCATAATTATGATATTTCTTGACATATTTAATTTATGTGCGGGACAGGGACTCTAATGACATCTAGCTTTTCTTGAAGGCAGGGCGTCTACAAAACTCAGAAGGTAAGAGGACTGTGGTCGCAGACTAGAACTTGGATCCGATTCTCATTGATAGTCGACAAACGACTTATTTGTCACAACCATTAATACTGACTCACGAGTCTGCAAAGCATTATGGATGCAAGGCATAACACAATTAATCAATGATAATTAACAGAGTTTTGTGAGTTTTCACAGGAGTTGTTAAATGGCATTTTGTAGAAAAAGCTTTCAGTTTTCTGTAACTTTGGTACAAATTTATACGTATGAATTAAAGTGTGATATAACAACTCCTTTTAGGCTGATAATAATAATCATTTCGTTGTCAAACAGTACTCGTATCATCGGTCACAAGCGATTTTCGCGGCATAAATGTACTCGAATAGTATATTTTACTCACCCATGTATCTTCTGCAGCGACCCGAGGATCTGCTATCTTTGATTGCCGGTTTAGCAAATGGAATAATTTCGAAGCAGCAATTAGCCCTTTACGAACACCCAGAATGAAATACGGGACGTACGTTAGGCTGTCACTCACATTGCTTAAAGCGTCAGAGACCCTGAAAAAAGGAGTGAATTATTTGGAATTATTCAAGACGAGTTACAAATTAAGCAGAAAATGATCACAAAAATGTTTTTTTCAGTCAGTTGTTAGGTCTAAATGTAATTGCCATTACACCAGAGCCTAGAACGGACAACCCTGGCCTGGTGTAAATGTGCTGATTTACGGATAAAGTTGGTCCAGAACGCACTCGTTACTCCATTCCAACGAAGTTCCTCGTTCCAACCAGAGCTTCCTCATTTCCCAAAGCCGTTATCTGATACAGTTTACCTAAATTTCTCTCCCTCTAAACCCTCTATATCAGAAAATAATATCACTTCTGTACATTGCCGGCCGGAGTGGCCGTGCGGTTCTAGGCGCTACAGTCTGGAGCCGAGCGACCGCTAAGGTCGCAGGTTCGAATCCTGCCTCGGTCATGGATGTGTGTGATGTTCTTAGGTTAGTTAGGTTTAAGTAGTTCTAAGTTCTAGGCGACTGATGATCTCAGAAGTTAAGTTGCATAGTGCTCAGAGCCATTTGAGCCACTTCTGTACATCTGTTATTACATTTTGTATCTTTTACAACGCTACCATTATTATAATTATTATTATTATTATTGCTTGTATTGGTAGCAACAGTATTAGGTACACTCATAACATTTTTAATTCTATTGATATTATTTTATTACCGATAATCATATTAAAGTTACTGTCATTTCTTATGTATAAAATACTGTATAAGCAAAGCTCTAGAGTCATATAGGAGAGAGAACTAGAGAGCCTAGTGTAACGAAATCACATACATAAATAAAAGCCGCGGGAGGTAGCCAAGCGGTCTGAGGCGTCTTGGCACGGTCCGCGTGGCTCCCCCCTCGGAGGTTCGAGTCCTCCCTCGGGCATGGGAGTGTGTGTTGTCCATAGCGTAAGTTAGTTTAAGTTAGCTTAAGTAGTGTGTAAACTTAGGGACCGATGACCTCAGCAGTTTCGTCCCATAAGATCTTCCAACAAATTTACAAAAATAAATAAAAACAAATATCCTCTTCCTCAAAATACAGGTTTCCCTTGTTTTCCACTCATCGCCACTCGTCAGGTGTGGGCACTTTCTTCAGTAGGCCTCGTCTCCTACCGATCGTCATTACCCCATTTGTTGTACGGTACCTATTGACCTCCACCAAAAAAATGGCTCTGAGCACTATAGTACTTAACTTCGGAGGTCATCAGTCGCCTAGAACTTAGAACTAATTAAACCTAACTAACCTAAGGACATCACACACATCCATGCCCGAGGCAGGATTCGAACCTGCGACCGTAGGGGTCGCGCAGTTCCAGACTGTAGCGCCTAGAACCGCTCGGCCACTCTGGCCGGCGACCTCCACCATCCTGTACCCTTTTGGGCAGTCAGTCACAAGCCAGCGCAGATATGCAGAAGGACTTGATACTGATAGCACCTTTATGAATGAACCTTGCTAAGTTACAGGTAAAGACAGCCAACGGATCTGAAGCGGAGGAGGACCTGTGTCCAAACTGTGGATGAATCGGAGTCATCTTATAAAGGAATTTGCATGGAGTGGGAAGGGTGGCAGACCGTCTACTGCTCTTACGCTGAGTTTCATCTGCAACGCAACCAGGGGAAATCCTAATTACTCAGAATCTCCTTAAGAGCAACATCCGGAACAATTCAAGTATGACACCCGCAGGAACGAAAATGGACAGGCAAAGGAATACAGCTGGAATTACCGAGTCATTAACGTTGGCCACGGTGAATATAAGAACACTTACGCGTAAGCAGTCGCATTCTAGAAAATTCTCCTCTTTGTAAAACGACATACCGACATCGTCTGCAATAGTGTATTATGCGTATTATGCTATTGTTACTCAGGACTGCACTCACATATCGATAGGATGATGGATGGTGAGTAAGGCCAATTCAGAAATAGCGGGTCACGGATGCCCGGCGGCAGCTGGTCAAGGATGTGGCACGGACGAGTCCTGAGCTATTCTCACTGAAGCGGCACCGTCACAGAGGCATGACATGCCCGTGCTACGAATTAGGGATGGTGGTTATCGCTGAAACCACCTTTTCTCGGTTATATCCGTTGTTTTCCACACCAGTTTAACCTGACTGTTAAAATCGTTCAGAATACCCTGTTTCTGAAGTAACCAGTGTTCGGTTGTGTATTGCTATTGCTTCCTGTAATATACGTAGAAATTGAAGGAAGATGGAAAAAATTTTGACTCTCTCAGTTTCAAAATAGAAAAGTAATTAGGCATTTAAAAGTAAACTTAATATATCCAACGTTCACTGCCCGTCTCGAGTGACAAAAGTGATAAAAGATTGAATACTACAAAAAACCACCAGTGTTCTCCTACTGATCCAAATTTTTTTAAACTCTGCTCAAAAAGCGTATTGTACTCGGGGATAACACCACTATTTAGGAATTATGAATAGTCAGTGCTGGAGATTGAAAACTGCGGTTGGGAACTGTTTCCCTGCTTTTTTTTTTTTCCTCATTAATTTGTCCGTTTTCAAGGGCTACAACCAGATAAAGACATATTATGTAGACACAACCAGCAGATCAGCTAGGACTGAATTGTCGTTAAGTTTTTAATTTGTTACTATTACCATAAATTCCTTCCTCTTATTATTTCACAGAAATGGCAAACAATTTTTAATGTTTTAAAGCAAATGGAGCATTGTACTTCATCGCTACGCAACTTTGTAAAAATGTTTCCAAACTAGAGTTGGTGTCATTCAGCAACGCAACGACAGCGAGATACTACCTTATGACCAATCGGGGGCAAGTATTGATGCGTACTGCGCATACACGCGTGCCTTAACCCACGTCGCATGGCCAGTGGCGCAGCTTGGGGGAGGCAAGGTGATCTATCATGCCGCGGGCGCCACTTGCAGACGGGCGCCAAATGGGCTTTAAGGCAAACAAGGTTTTCCGGAAAGTGTGTTATTATTAGAGTAAAATCTATGTGTCACCTACTTGTACGTGTTTTTGGAGAGAGGGGGGGGGGCCAAGAAAGTGTTATCCTCCGTGCGCTTAGGGGAGGGGGGCGGAGGGTGCCAAGGAAGTGTTATCCACTGGGCGCCTATGAGAGGGGGGGGGGGGACGGAGGGTGCCAATAAAGTGTCGTGCCCATGGCGCCGGTTATGTTCGCTACGCCACTATGCACGTACCATGTGTTTGTTGCTCGTTACTGTCGGCATTGTTACTAAAATAGCACTGACCGCTGTTCCAGTTTTCTATAACAACGCAATATTTCAAACTAATGCAGATTTCACTATTATAGTTACTCCTTAGTAACCACTATTTTGAAAAAGGTTTATTTAAAAAGAAAAGTTTTAGCGCTGCTGCTGTGGTTAATTGATCTTTCGGTTGTTTTACTCCTCTATTAGTAAAAAATAAAAAAAAATACGTTTTATAAACGAGACCAAACAAATACCAAAAAATACCGGTTTTCAGAATTAAAATGCCGGTATCGGTTTTAACTTGTCGGTTTTCCCGTCCCTACTACGAATGGATCAGCATATCTCGTCCTAATCAGAAAAGATATTCACGCATTGGATCTTTTGTAACTCGTGAATATTCAGCAACGAAGAAGATATGGAGAAGATCCGTTATGGTTGAAGAAACGGAAGAAATACAGTACATTCGATGCAGTGAAAAAATTGGAAACCTATCCCGAACGTTTCCAGCATTTTTATAGAATGTCTCAAAAGTGATTCCATATTAGGTTAGACAAAGTGAAGGACAGCACTGAGGGAAAAGCAACAAAGCTCGAATGCTACGATCATAAATTCTATCTTTCGTATGATTTTCATTTGAACGTAAACATAAACATTTCTGATTTTATGAGAGATGTTCAAAATATTACGACACTTTTCCAAAGTCTGATCATCCTTAAATATTTAGACGAGAAATTCCTCGTCATAGGGCATAGTTTGCTACCATGTGATAGAGATTCTTCCACACAGAAAACTGGATTACGGCCATTGCCAACGCCAAGAACAATGAATTCCTATGGTATAAAACGGAACCAGACGATTTCAGGGTCCTTAGCGCACAAGGCCAAGGGCTGTGCAGAGGATCATTCAAAATAACTGTGTGTTTCAGGCTTCACATTTCATTTGACAATCCTACGAAGGGAAAGTCATAACATCCAGCAACCATGGATTTGTCAAGGCACTGCAAAGATGCCGAGAGGTGCTGGGAAAAGGTATCTGTCGCTAGATAACATTTTAGTTTTTCCTATCTTGTGCGATAAAATTCTGCCATTAAAAATTGACAAGAAGAAAGCCTTACTTGAGGTGTGGCACTGTATTCCAGCTGGAAAACGTAGTTTCTATAAGCTGGTACTGAGTGAGTAGTGCATTTTCACACCTGTCTGGCAAAAGCCAATGACAAAGGTCAGGAAATATAATGCTGATTGCACAATATGTTTAGTGTAGCTGCAGCAGGAATAGTGTTAAATTTTTCCGTAACTTGTGTTGCTGCTTGTTGCAGGAAGTGGTGTTTTGACCTGAAATGTTGTACTTTCTCGAAATAAGGTTCGTATTTCTGCAATACGTAACACATAAAACCCGAGCTTTTCAGCAGCAGAACGTTGCAACTGCACAGATTCAACGTTGCTCGTCCAGGAAACTAAAAATCATTTGGCTGTTTCTCAAAGATAATGTTAGTAATTGTGTAATAACTGTTGTAAGAATATGTTAAATGGCGTTTTACCTCATATACACTGCCTGCGTCGAGAAAGCGTAAATATGTAAGCATAAAATAGGTAAGAAAATAGGAAAGCATGAAACATCCAGAATACAAAACAGTTTAGTAATATCAATAAGAAAATCCTATTTCTCATTCATTGCTCCATGGAACAGACGTCACTTTTTCGACAGTATGTGAACCAAAATTGTTATTGAATGTTTCGGGAAAAGAAAAAATTACGCATCTATACTATTATATAAAGACATGTCGTAGGTTAACATTGTTACCAAAAATCTCGAATTGTTCTTGATCGATTGACTTCAGATTTTTTGTACTTTAACAAATGTTCGGACAGACATAGGTTACACTCTTTTTAAAAATATATGTGGTGCATAAATTATATAAAAGGGCAAGATTTTTACCAAAAATCTCGGGAAGTTCTTGACTGATTTACTTCAAATTTTAGTTCAACATTGTTACCTAAATTCTCGAAAAGTTCTTCACCGATTTACTTCTGATTTTTGTATGGGTAATGGACGATCAGATGGACAGAGAATACACATTTTTTAAATGAAGAGGAACTGTTACAAAAAATCTCGAAAACGTCTTTGCATATTTACTTTTCACACGATACTTTAACAAAACTCGACGGATATATATATATATATATATATATATATATATATATATATATATATATATATATATATATAATAGGCAAATGACGTTAGCAAAAATCTCGAAAAGTTCTTGAACGATTTATATCAAATTTTTCCAAAATAATAACTGTTCAGACAGATGTAGGCTATACAGGGTGTTTCAGAAGTGTAGATCAATAATTCACACACGGAAAATACATGCGAAAAGTAGCTAAAAAACCCCAATAAACATGGGTCCGCAAATCAACCGTTGCCGAGGGATCGAATTAATTCGAGTTGGGAACCAACTGTAAACGCCCCTGGGTACTGCGGTATGTACTTTGGTATATCAAGGTTTGGGATCGACTGTCTGTTTATGCAAGCGCAGCTACGTGCCTTTCCCGCTTCGTCCACCGTGCCGTGCCGGGCTAGAAATCAGTTACGAACTGAAGGCACCATGGTCAGAGGTTATACCAATCAAGAGTACGCTGACATGCACTTCATGTACGGCAAAGCGAATGACAGTGCCCTTGATGGTGCATGATTGTATGAAGAAACTTGTCCTCTCTGCTGGCAGCCCGACAGACGTACATTTAGCCGGTTACATCAGTGCCTTAGACAAACCGGGAGCTTCACACAGTACTAGAAGGCCGACCCAAACTCATAACACCAGATGTTGAGGAAAGGGTGTTACGCATTGTACACGAACGCTCGAGTACTTCAACAAGGAGGATTGCTATCCAAGAGCGTGTCCTGAGTCATAGCACTGTATGGCGGATTTTACATCGGCAAGTACTCTATCCGTATCATCTCCAGCGAGTGAAAATCCTCATCAATGCAGACTTCCCTCCTAGGGATAACTTTTGCCAATAGGTGCAACAGTAGTGTACCCTGAATTCCATGTTTGTAAGCAGTATTCTGTTAACGGATGAGGCTGGATGCACTTGTGACTGTATTTTTAACTATCATAACTGTCACATTTGGGCCGATGTCAATTGTAAGGCAAAACACCTATCACGACATCAGCAGCGTTATTCGTTGAAATTCTGGGCAGGACTGCTCGGGGACTGCATAGTTGGACAACTCATCTTACCATGGAGACTAACCGGACGCAGTATATGCGATTTCTGTGGACTGTACTTCCAGCTGTACATGATGATGTCCCACTGAACCAACGCCTGAACATGTGGTTTCATGCATGACGGTGCTCCAGCATATTTTCATTTATG
This sequence comes from Schistocerca serialis cubense, assembly GCF_023864345.2. Classification (NCBI taxonomy): domain Eukaryota; kingdom Metazoa; phylum Arthropoda; class Insecta; order Orthoptera; family Acrididae; genus Schistocerca; species Schistocerca serialis. The sequence goes on from NC_064641.1 coordinate 273,633,843, forward strand.
AATGCGCCGGCTTCTGACTCGGACGTATGGTCAACATTGGATAGGTAGCGGAGGGCCTGTGCCATGGCATCCAAGGTTTCCGGGTATAAATCCCATGGATTTCTGTGTGTGGGGTCAGTCAAAGGCCTGGTCTGCAGTACCGAGGTCAACTCTCTTCAGCAATTACGCTCGCAGGTTGAAGCTGCCTTCCAGCATTTACAGGATTCCCCAGGACTGTCTGAGAGGATTCGCAACTCATTTCAGAGAAAAGCTCAGTGTTGCATTCAGACGCATGGACAACACTTTGAACACCTACTTTAACGTTTAGATATGCATGTGTTTCTGGACAACGATGAGCCACAACAGAAAATGTATAGTATCTAGACAACGATTGATTTATGGACCAATGTTTATTGGAACTCTTTAGCTACTTGTGGTCTGTGCTTTCCACGTGTGAATTATGGACCATCACTTCTGAAATACACTGTATACTTCTTTTGAAACAAACTGCATAGATTCTCTCTTAAAACCGACGGCGAGAAAAAAAGTGCTATGGTGTGTAAACGTGTGGTTTAGATTTCTTTCTAGCAGTCAGTATTAATTATGATATCGGCAGGTTACCCATTAGAGAAATTATATTTCTCATGTATATATTTTTCAGTTTAAAAAAAATTGCATCCGTTTTATTCCTCACAATTGGTTTTAGTAGAAAGCCGGAAAGTTGTATATATGGTTCATCGGCTTACGATTAGAATACTACTACGGAATCTGCATCGTCCGAAACTTTGTAATCCTACCCATTCGCAGACGAAAACCATGCAAAACGTTATCATTGAAGCTACTATCCTCACAGATCCAGTTGCTGGTGAAGTCTCTCCCATACACAGTACACCGATGATCCAAACCGATTTACCCATCCATTTTAAGCTGGCTTTATTGTGCTTCAGTTATGTCTAATTGAGTTTGTTTAACGAGTCTGTCTTGACTTTCCTATGATTGTTTGCTTTTATCAAAGCATGTTTGTTTCTGCTTGCGTTTATGGTTACAATAAAATTAGTTAACTAAAACCACTCTTTAATTTCCGTAGCTAGATGAAGCTAATAACCCATTATTTCAATTAGTTTTTGTTAGGACCATTGCATTGTATTGTATTGTATGTTAACCGGGGGCCTAGAAACGTCCCCGCCGCAGCCGCAGTGGTCCACAACCCCACGACGCAGTGGTCCAGTTCACCCCTCCACCGCCCCACACCTAACTCAGGTTTATTGTGCGGTTCGGCCCCCGGCGGACTTCCCCTCCCCATAGAACGTCTCACACCAGACGAGTGTAACCCCTGTGTTTGCGTGGTAGAGTAATGGTGGTGTACGCGTACGTGGAGAACTCGTTTGCGCAGCAATCGCCGACATATTGTAACTGAGGCGGAATAGGGGGAACCAGCCCGCATTCGCCGAGGCAGATGGAAAACCGCCTAAAAACCATCCACAGACTGGCCGGTTCACCGGACCTTGACATAAATCCGCCGGGCGGATTCGTGCCGGGGACCGGTGCTCCTTCCCGCCCGGAAAGCCGTGCAAGGACCATACCGTGGACACATTGGTTAGGACCATTAATTTTACGACGTTTCCGCTGTGCAATAGCTTTTCATCTCATATCTGAGTCTGAGGGGAGAATAGACATCTCGATAGGCTTCAGTCGATACAGATCAAAGTGGCAACAGAGTAAAGAAGCTGCGGGCATGTTGGCACCTCACTCTACTCAACTTTGTTTTTAGCATCGTTCTGAAACAGCACATGTCAAACGCTTCGATTCTCTTCTAACCTGGTTTCCTTGAAATTTCAGAAATATCTTTCTCGAGTTAAGACCTTCGTTTATTGCTAGTTGACTTGTTTTAGTGGAAACATAGTTTTTGACTAAGCTAGACTGCTTCTTATGTCTACCATGTTTTGTCCCACGTAAGAGTATGAATATTTGCTTCCTAGGCAGCAGAATTCCATCACTTCCTTTTTTACATAGGTCAAAATGTTGATGTCAGCTTTGCTGATAATGTCATTTCCGATGCTCCTTAATCCTTTATAGTTCGATCATAACACGACATTTCAGCTTAAATGTATGTTAAGTACTTAATTACTTTTTAGTGAATTCATTTAGATTATTGAAAATCTAGATATTTCACACATATGATAAATATTCGTATCTTCTGCGTAATAACGAAGATAAGAGACACTCTTAGATTCGTAAAACACTTAGTAAATGCTAGTGATCATCTGTCACAAGAGGAAAGAATTACAAGAATTCACGAAGGATAAGCTTTCAAAATGGTACTAGACTATGGGCGTGGTGGAACTCCAAATTCTAAATGATAAAATTATTTTTGCTTTTAAACAGTAATCATTATCAGGAGCATTTTTTTTCCAAGCCAGAGTATCCATCAATGCTGACTGCAATAGAGACTTCAGGTGCTAAAGAAATAGTATCTGACAAGAGAATTGTCAGGAGACACCTATATCACAGCTAGCATGGCAGTTCCCTACTAAATTACTTCCTCCAATCAATAAACGCATACTTTTCGAAATTAAGGTTCATCAGCAGCTTAAAAGCTGCTCTAACGAAAGAATTTGTCAGGGTTTTAAGTGCACAGAGCGGATATACTTATTTGATCCATTTTTTATGTTCACAATTCTAAAATATACGTCTTTATATAAATTTCACTGCCGAAAACTCTTGAGCATATTAAAATTTACTTGTAGTTGTCTCAGAAACAGTATCACAAGCTACTCGGACTGAACACAACCAAGAAAATTAGAGCACCTTTTGGATGTGTTGCGAACCTTGTCTTACCAGAGATATTCCTCTACATTTCAATATCTGTATGGGTCAACCACAAAGCGAAACCTATGGAGATAGAAGTATATAGATACTACAGAATATTTTGCCATGTCCTTCTTGAATACCAGGTCGTTTCACTGATGGAGACTCCACAGTCAAGCCGGATATGTGCATCTGCAGAAACAGAGTCAAAGGCAGTGAACTCACTTGAAGACATCCTTAAAATGCATCCCCTCGGAGTGAATAAGTAATCCTCCGTAGTACATGCACGCGGCGTAAGACAGGGTGCTGATGTTGCCAGTGACGATGTAGACGGCCGATCTGATTTGGGAGCTGCGCTCCTCCCGCTGGAGCGCCGGCCGCAGCTCCGCCAGGTACTGCTGGTGGAAGTGGCGTTCGCGGCACAGGCCGGCCACGGTGCGGATGTTCCCCACCGTCTCGACGGCCAACTGCAACAGTGACATCGCATCAGTTGTGGCTGTCACTCCGTCCTAGGCTGTCTGTGAGACTTCGCATTACAATATTTGTTGATTTGAGAGGAGGGTTGCTGCCTTAAAGTACAAGAGTTGTCGAGAAAGTAAGTTTCGATCGGCAGTGAAAAGGAAACCACAGTGAAATCAGGAGTGGTTGATTTGCAAAAGTTAGCTACACCTTCCAGCTACGTCTCTATAAAGTCGCCGTTCCGACTTAAGACTCCTGTCGTAGCGTTGTACAAACTTTCCAGTACCGGTACTCTCCTCATAGCAGGCAACCGCCTGTGCTTTCCGTCAATTCTGTACGTTGGTCTCCTGTTCGTTGTCTGCGCCAGTCTTTACAGCCAACGGCTCGTGTGAGTAGAGAGGAAAATCAGAGGGAGCCTCTGCGTAGCTGTACGGTGGGTGATCAAACACTTGCCATCGAAACGGCTTCAGGAGCGTCTTTATTGCTCTGTAGTATGCGGCCGAGAATTTTCATGAAGGAGGAAATGCTTGACAGTTATGTTATGTGGGGTTGTATGAAATCAGGCGAAATCTCTCGGCATCTACATCTACATGGATAGCCTGCAAATCACATTTAAGTGCCTGGCAGGGAGTTCATCGAACCACCTTCACAATTTTCTATAATTCCAATCCCGTATAGCATGCGGAAAGAATGAACACCTATATCTTTCCGTACTAGCTCTGATTTCTCTTATTTTATCGTGGTGATCGTTCCACCCTATGTAGGTCGGTGTCAAAAAAATATTTTCGCATTCGGAGGAGGAAGTTGGTGTTTGGAATTTAGTGAGAAGATTTCGTCGCAACGAAAATCGCCTTTCTTTTAATGATTTCCAACCCAAATCCTGTATCATTTCTGTGACACTCTCTCCCATATTTCGCGATAATACAAAACGTGCTGCCTTTCTTTGAACTTTTTCGTTGTATTCCGTCAGTCCTATCTGGTAAGGATCCCACACCGCGCAGCAGTATTCTAAAAGAGGACGGACAAGCGTAGTGTAGGCAGTCTCCTTAGTAGGTCTGTTACATTTTCTAAGTGTCCTACCAATAAAACACAGCCTTTGGTTAGCCTTAACCACAACATTTTCTATGTGTTCTTTCCAATTTAAGTTGTTCGTAATTGTAATAACTAGGTATTTAGATGAATTTAAGGCTTTTAGATTAGACTCATTTATCGTGTAACCGAAGTTTAACGAGTTCCTTTTAGCACTCATGTGGATGACCTCACACTTTTCGTTATTTAGGGTCAACTGCCACTTTTCGCACCATTCAGAAATTTTTTCTAAAATCGTTTTGCAGTTTGTTTTGATCTTCTGATGACGACAGCGTAATCTGCAAGCAACCGAAGACGGCTGCTCAGATTGTCTCCCAAATCGTTTATATAGATAAGGAACAGCAAAGGGCCTATAACACTACCTTGGGGAATGCCAGAAATCGCTTCTGTTTTATTCGATGACTTTCCGTCAATTATTACGATCTGTGACCTCTCTGAGAGGAAATCGCAAATCCAGTCACATAACTGAGACGATATTCCATAAGCACGCAGTTTCACTACGAGTCGTTTGTTTGGTACAGTGCCAAAAGCCTTCGGAAATCCTGGAATACGGAATCGATCTGAAATCCCTTGTCAATACCATTCAGCACTTCATGTGAGGCACGGAGGCACTGCTTTCTAGGCGTCTTTATGTGTTCACTGTACGTTCAGAATTGCAAGTGTAACGTGACGCGATCTGCGGCCATACTGGAGACACAGCTCAACACACCTGTGCAAAGTTTCATTGTTTCACTGTGGTTTCCGTTTGGCGACCGATCGGAACTTAATTTTCGGACACCTCTCGTAGATGAACTTCACATCAAACCCTAAACAATTTTCGACCAAGCTGTCCGCTGAAATTTATCCATACGCATGTGACAAATCATCGAGCAGTTCGAAACCTAGTAATGGGACACACGTTCATAAACATCATTTGTCTAGATTGAATTGGTCCATTATGGATATTGTTCACCGTAACTATATAAAGAATGAATACAGATACAGACAATTGCGACTGATCACTTACGAAGATGAGCCCGAAAAGTTTTAAAAATAAAATTTAGTAGGAGACTGGTCACAGTTACCTGCGATTATAGTGAAAACATTTGCCTCGTATGGGAAACCTTGTACCAAAGACCAACAGTGACTAAGACCCAACTCCTGAAAGTCAGTACGTGGCAAAATGAATGGGACAATTGAGAAACGTGCCGAAGAATCCACCACATTTTCTTGTGAATCCGAGAACGCCTAGCCCTTGGTCACGTCAACGCCAGTCAGTGCATAGGTAATTAACCAATGGGAGATGGCCCATACAATGTTTACTTGTACAGGCTCAAAAGGAAAGGCAGGGAATAAAATGTTCTCGATTTTCAAGCCGCTTCAATTCGATTAAAATGTTCGAGCTTTCGATAGTTAACTCCGCTATACTCGTCAAGAGTAAACCCACTAGCCGCCGGGGCTGGGAAGGTTTTGTGCTTGTGTAGGCACGATTACAACATGTAGCACCAGTCAGAGACGGCTGAAATTACGCGCGTACGGGAGGTGATTTGGGCAGCTCATAGCAACTACGACCCGTCGCGGGGCTGAGTGACGTCAGGTCGCGCGAGGGGCCAGTGCCACAATTGAAACTGCCGGTTCTGCCTCCCTGCAAGGGTCAATCATCCGTTTTTCCTTCCTTTCGACATTCAAAGGAGGAACGAAGTGGCTTACGTTTACTGCAGCAGTGTTTATTATAATAATTTACTGACTAAGCGTGTGGAGAAATCACGGCAGGAGCGAATACTTACCTTAGATGCTTTCTCCATGGCGTCCCAGACGCTCATCATGTCCTCCAGCATCTTCCCGTGTTCGTAGTAGTGCAGCGCCACCGACGCCGGCAGGAAGGCGACGACGACGAGGCCCATCCGCCACTCGTGGTACGCGCACACGCCCACAGACAGTACTAGCGTCACCACACCGTCAAGTATGTAACCTATATACTGTGCGGATGCCTGTGCATCGCGGAACAGAAAATCATAGCTAGAGAAATTTCAGTAGCGAGAGTGTACGCGGGCTTATCACACAAGCGCTAGCCACTGGCGCTATGTATCACTGCCACTTACCGAGTGAACTTCGTGGATTCCAGACAGCCTCTCGCACAGCGCTCCTGTGCTGTTGCTCTTCTTGTCAAACCACGCCACCTCCTGCCGCAACATCGCTGAGAACATGAGGCTCTGCAGTCGATTTTTTAGTTTGGTTCCAGAGTGGCGAGAAGCGTACGTCTGCAACACACAAGAGTTGTCTACCCAGCCACGACTTCATATTTGCAGCAGAAATGATATTAACTCACTGCCGAGGACTGTCATACTCTGCTGGCCACTAAAATTGCAATAACATCAACGTTGAAAAAGATAAGATTTTGCTTATGCTGGGTGCCTGTATGATGTAGAAGGAAGAATGCATGGTTAAGCTTGCATGTGTTTTTTTCGGGGTGCGAAATTTAGTACATGGCTCCAACCAGTAGCAGCAATAATGGCCCTAACCCAGCTAGACATCGAGTTGAACTGAACTTAGTATCAGATACAGTTACTTCGTTCCGTGCTGTGTAAGTTTTCTTCAGTAGTAGCGCTTTGAATGTGCTGGTGTGCCAATTTCTCGGCAACCTATGAGCAGAAGTTTTAATTGAGTGAGACATCTGGAGACAGAGCTGATCAGTACTACAGTCGGACACTGTCTGCATCGATGAACGGAAAAGTCAAACAGCGCAAGCACTAAGCGGTGTTGAATTATCTTGCAGGACAGAGCTGTCGGTTATAACAATCAGAAATGGTTGCTGTTCAAATTATCAGTTATGCGAGCAGGAGATGACTGTCTTGTGCATCCAGTGACACACCATACTATAAAGTCAGTTGCTCCATCCATAATACGAAGACGAATACAATCTGGCAAGGTGGGTTGCCCTTGGAGGCTGCACGTCTTGATGCGTCCATTGTGATGATGTACGCAGACACAGAATATCATTAAAGAGGACGTGGTTCCTCTCTTGTTTCGAGTATTGTCGTTGGTCGCGCCTCTCCATGCTGTCGTGTCAAACAGCTACAAAACTGGTCGCCATGCTGACGTTGCAGTATTATCTTACTGCCAGTGTGGATAGTTGTCTTGCTGCGACTAACGTACTTCTTATTTCAAGATAAGTGATATGAGTGTACGATCCTGCACGCAGATCCGAACATGTTTGTCCTCTCAGCCGCTAGCAGCGTGGGGCCGTTGAAATCCCTCATGTTGTTGAGTATCGCCCTCTAAACCCATCGATTCCATATTCGAATGACAGTCCTTGAATCCCTACCAATGCGACCAGCAGTGTAGTGTCTGGTTTTATGCACCCCACGACGAATATCTCTCATGTCCCAACCTCTTCATTTCAGAGAGCACCCTACGACCTCAATCACTTGTGGTTGTATTCAGATTTCTGTCTACCCCTACAGTTTTTCTCCTCTTCAGCTCACTGTAGTATCATGAAAGTTATACCCTTCTTCTATTCAGTGTTCTCCATACGTTGCTCTCTTCTGCGGAGAACCACATCATTCCTTATATTATCAATCCATCTAATTTTCGATATTCTACTGTAGCACCACATCTCAAACCCTTCGATTCTTCTCTGTTCCACTGTCCATGTATCACTATCATACAATGCTGTGTTCCAACCGTACGTTCTCAGAAATTTCTTCCTCAAATTAAGGCATATGTCTAGTATCAGTAGACTTCTCTTAGCTAGGAATTCCCTCTTTGCCTCTGCTAGTGTGCTTTTATGTCACCCTGTTTTTCTCCGTCGTGGTTACTTTGCTTCAGAAGTAGCAGAATTCCTTAACTTCATCTACTTCATGATTACCAATGTTGATGTTAAGTTTCTTGCTACTTTCTGCTGTTTCTCATGACTTTTGCCTTTTTACGGTTTACTCACTATCCATATTTTGCACTCCATCATTTCATCCTAAAGATCCTATAATTCTTCTTCACATTCACTGAGAATAGCGATATGATCATCGAATCTTTTGTCGTTGATATCCTTTCACCCTGAATTTTAATCCCACTCTTGAATCTTTCTTTTATTTCCATAATTGCTCCTTCGATGTATAGATTGAACAGTAAGAGCGAAAGAGTATATCTCTGTCTTACAACATTTTTAATCCGAGCATATCGTTCTTCGCTTCCAATCTTATTGTTCGTTCTTAGTTCTTGTACCTATTACATATTGCCGCTTGAAGTGGCCGCGCGGTTAGAGGCACCATATCACGGATTGCTCGGCCACATCCCGCCGGATGTTCGAGTCTTCCCTCGGGCATGGGTGTGTGTGTGATGTTCTTAGCATAACTTAGTTTAAATAGTGTGTAAGTCTATGGACCGATGACCCCAGTAGTTTGGTCCCTTGGGAATTCACACACACACATTATTACGTATTACCTGTCTTTCCATACAGCTTACTCCTTCTCAGGATTTCGTACACCTTGCACCATTTTACGTTGTCGAATGCTTTTAGGTCGACGAATTCTATGAATATGTCTTTATTTTTCTTCAGACTTGCTTCCATTACCAAGCGCAATGTCATAATTGCCTCTTTGGTGTCTTTACCTTTCCTAAAGCCAACCGAGCGAGGTGGCGCAGTGGTTAGCACACTGAATTCGCATTCGGGAGGACGACGGTTCAATCCCGTCTCCGGCCATCCTGATTTACGTTTTTCGTGATTTCCCTAAATCGCTTCAGGCAAATGCCGGGATGGTTCCTTTGAAAGGGCACGGCCGATTTCCTTCCCCATCCTTCCCTCACCCGAGCTTGCGCTCCGTCTCTAATGACCTCGTTGTCGACGGGACGTTAAACACTAATCTCCTCCTCCTCCTAAAGCCAAATCGATCGTCAACTTTTTTACCATTCTTCTGTATGTTATTAGTGTCAGGAGCTTGGATGCATGAGCTTTTAAGCTGATTGTTTTCGCACTTACCTGCCCTTGCTAGCTCCGGAATTGTGTGACGATATTTTTAAGAAAGTCTGGTTGTACATTGCTGGTGACAGAGTCTACACACCAACCTCAGTAAGTGTTCATTTGTCACTACAACAGTTTTAGAAATTACGATAGAACGTTATCTATCCATTCTGTTTTATTTGATCTCAATCTTCCAATACGTTTCGAATTCTGACTCTAATACTGGATGCCCTATGTTATCCATGCCGACTCTAATTTTTTCTTCTATCACGTCATCAGACAAGTGGTTGCCTTTAGTATACTCTTTACAACTACCTGCTCTCTCTCTTTAGCGTTTAACAGCGGCATTCCCATTGCAGTATTAATACTAAAACCTGTGCTTTATATTCGCCGAAGGACTTTTGACTTTTCTATATGCTGTGTCAGTCCTTCCGATGATCATTTTTTTTATTTCTTCACATTTTTCTTGCAGACAGTTCGCTTAGCTTCCCTACACTTCCTATTTATTTTATTCGTAAGTGAATTGCATTTCTGTATTCCTGAATTTCTCTGAACCTTTCGTTTACTTTCTACTTTCGTCCATCAGTTGAAGTATTTCACCTGTTACCAATGGTTTCTTCGCAGTTCACTTCCTTGTCCAACATCTGCGACTGCCTTTTTTAGATATGTCCAATTGTCTTCTCCTGCCTATACGAGGCGTAAATCGGTCTTACAGCAAACAATCAAGTTTCAGTTGCTATATTTGAATGAAAAACTCAGTGCCCAATCCTTCGTTATATACAGAATGTAGGCAGCATTACTCTAACGCATTTGTGTGGTCGCACTGAAATACTAACCATCTGCATATTCAGGTATATAGTTCACTTCATGGCAGTTTGAAGTTTGTTGAATTCCGCATTCGTAGTGTTGCAATATTCGTGATCAGTATTGTACTTCGCGTATTAGAGAATTACGTGATAGCTATATCCAGACTCATATATGTAGCTTGAGGATTGTGTGACTAACAAACTAAAATAAAAAACTGAGAATGTTCAATAAAACTGGTGAAGAACTGTAACAAACAGACTTAAAGAAAATTTTATTCGCAATGGAACAAACGTTAATATTATTCATACTCTATTCTCTAATTTATTTGCACTATCAGAGTGCCTAGCGTTGCCCAGGTATGCTTCTATTCCAATTCATAGTCTATCTCCACCTTCCTCTGTCCATCTCTTCCTCTGTCCCTTCTATGTCCATCTCCTCCACCCCCTCTTTCTGATCGTGTCCTCTTCACTTTTTCTGTTCGACTCCTCCTCTCTGTCTCTCTGCCCATCTCCTCCTTCGCCCTCTCTCTGTTTCTCTCTTCCTCTCTCATTGCTCTGTCCATCATCTCCCCCCACTCTCTCCGTCTGCCGCCCCTTTCTCTGTACATTTCCCCCTCACCCTCTTTCTGTCCATCTCCTTATCTCCCATATCTGCGTCGATCTCCTCCTTCGCCCTCTGTCTGCTCGCCTCTTCCTTCTCTCTTCCTTCCCAAGAGAAGAACGCTGGTTCTTACCCAACAGTATTTTTTTCCAGATAGTAATATGTGTACCAAGTTTCGTTCAGTTCGATTCACGGGTTTACAAGGAGCTTTTTACCAGTGGCTTTGCCCACATACGCACTTATTGTTCCGGCGTAACCACAAGCGCCGGCACGAAGACGAGGAAAGCAAGAGCAGAGAAGGTTGTGAGACGACAATAGGAGCGGCCTCTACAAGAAGAGAATATAAGCGCTGTTCGTGCCAGCCTCAGCTGCACAGTACTAGACCGGCACTTGCAGAACAGTTATTAGTGATCCACATCAATTGCATACATGGACTCTGTATATAGATAGCCAAGGACTGAATGTTTGCATTTCGCCTATCGCTTGCGACGCGTTCTTGTAAATACAATGTTAAGTATTGTCAATCTTCTTTACTGTAATAAAAACTATTGATGTGATTGGCTTGAATTGTTGTATAGCTATTCCGAGAACGCAGCACCTTTAGGCACCCTATACGAGAGGTATGGGCAGGACCGCACACGTATCAAATTTAACATATTTCACACATATTTACACACATATTCCACCTGTATCTCTAGCGAATTTCGCCATGCACCTTCGTTTTCGTTCGGTGCTCGATTTTATGTCATATTTCCCGTACTATGTGTTGCACAGTGAGGTAATTTTGCAGGTGCATCCAGTTGTCTGCAAAATGTGTTTCGAAAAGAGTTAGTAGTAAACATAAATTAACAGGTCAGGCTTCATGCGGTAGTTTTATTGTAAGAACAGCGAAAATATAGTAGGCGATATACTTTCTTCCTTTCATCTTTTGTGGGGCGTGAGAGCGAGGAAACGTCTCTAAAAGGGTTAAAATTATGTGTACAGTTTGTTGCAAGTCACTAAGTGCTCTCAGTCTCAAATGCTGGATGAATATAGTCTGGCTATTTGCGCGTCGCGAGCTAGGCTTCTTTCACACCCCCACACCTGCCCCTATGAGACATAGGTGGTCCTTAACCCCACAGTCACTCGCTGACAGCTCAAAGCGTCACACTGTCATGCAGATGACCTACGACCGATACCGTGTACGCCGGCATTATTTCCTTGGAAACAAACAGTAAAGCGGTGTTTACTGACCAGATGACACTACACGTCTTGTGAAACGAGAGCACGACAGTGTTTCCATCTGGTTGACATACCTATTATCACGCGAGAAAAGTTAACACGTTGCATTGCGAAATTTAAAATGAGAATGTCATTTTAATGAACACTAGGGGCAAGTTTTCATGTTTTTTTTTCTTTGCATAAGCTCATTCAATTAAGTGATGCAACGTAATAGCAGAAGGTTCCGTTATTTGAGGGAATGGCACAAATGTGAGTCACATATTTAAAACCTTTTACTTATTTGTAGCCCACATCTTGTTCTGACTGAAGAAATTACTACGCCACGTCGCCACTGAGCTATCGAAAGGTGTGTTTGTTAGCAGACCTCTGGCGCACATTATCGCACAACAAAAAAGCAGACTGACGGTTTTAACCACTGTGAGGCATCTTCAGGTCTACAGTATTGCGGCTGTGTACTTGAATACGCCGCTACTTTGCTACATATGTCAGAGCAAATAAGATACACTGAGAACCCCACATTATCAACTACTAATATGGGTGTGGAGAATAGCAATAATTCATAGGCGCTTTCTGTATATCTACGGAGACCTGGCAGAGAACAAAAGCACGGAGAGTCTTTGGGTGAGGCGTCTGTTATCACCGCAACAGTTGTGCAAACTTGTCTGATGTCTCTCGTGCCAATCGGCAGCATACAGCTGTGACTCTTGCAATGTTGGAACGTGCGGACTCTCTTATTCATTGTGATCGATGGATCACAATCAAACATCCAACTACAGAACTGGACGTCTCTGTTGGTACAGCTGACACACCTGTCCACCATTTGTGGTACTCAGAGTTGTATGCACGCTGGGTTCCTCGCCGCCTAACAAAAGGTGCAAATGGTTCGAAGCACTATGGGACTTAACATCTGAGGTCATCAGTCCCCTAGACTTAGAACTACTTAAACCTAACTAACCTAAGGACATCCACACATCCATGCCCGGGGCAGGATTCGAACCTGTGACCGTAGCAGGAGCGTGATGCCGCCTAAAAGAAGACCATGAAGAGCAATGAAGGAACATGTCTACGGAATTTATTGCGCGGTACAAGGCTGATCATTACAATTTTTGTTGAACATTGCCACAGTCTATGACACATGAGTTCATCACTCTGATCCGGAAACAAAACGACAAACCATGGAGTGGCGCAACACCACCTCTCCTCCGAAGAAAAAGTTCAAAGCTGCACACGCAGGTGGTAAAGTCATGGCGACCGTCTTCTGGGACTCTGAAGAGGTTATTCTGTTAGATGTTCCCGCTCACTGTGCTACAATTAACTCTGGAGTGTCTTATGCTTTAGCGTGTTCGTGCCACAAAAATGCAAATGAACTTCTCCATGACAAGGCAAGGCCTCACATAAGTCTGCGCACTCCAGACAAGCTCAAGAAACTTCTTGGGTTGTTCTTCCTGATTCACCGTACAACCCGGACCTGGCACTTTCCGACTTCTATCTATTTGACCCAATGAAGGACGTACTCTCTGGGAAGCAGTTCAAATGGTTCAAATGGCTCTGAGCACTATGGGACTCAACTGCTGAGGTCATTAGTCCCCTAGAACTTACAAGGGAACCTCCCCATCGCACCCCCCTCAGATTTAGTTATAAGTTGGCACAGTGGATAGGCCTTGAAAAACTGAACACAGATCAATTGAGAAAACAGGGAGAAGTTGTGTGGAACTGTGAAAAAATAAGCAAAATATACAAACTGAGTAGTTCATGGGAAGATAGGCAACATCAAGAACACTGGAAACGCAGGAGCGCGGTGGTCTCGTGGTAACGTGAACAGCTGCGGAACGAAAGGTCCTTGGTTCAAATCTTCCACCGAGTGAAAACTATAATTTTTTATTTTCAGTTTATGTGACAAACTCTTATGTTTTCATCACTTTTTGGGAGTGATTATCACATTCACAAGAAAACCTAAATCGGGCAAGGTAGAAGAATCTTTTTACCCATTCGCCAAGTGTACAAGTTAGGTGGATCGACAACATATTCCTGTCATGTGACGGACATGCCGTCACCAGTGTCGTATAGAATATATCAGATGTGTTTTCCTGTGGAGGAATCGGTTGACCTATGACCTTGCGATCAAATCTTGTCGGTTCCCATTGGAGAGGCACGTCCTTTCGTCTACTAATCGCACGGTTTTGCGATGCGGTCGCAAAACACAGACACTAAACTTATTACAGTGAACAGAGACGTCAATGAACGAACGGACAGATAATAACTATGCAAAATTAAGGAAAGTAAAATTTTCACTCGAGGGAACACTTGAACCAAGGACCTCTCCTTCTGCAGCTGCTCACGCTACCACGAGACCACGGCGCTCATGAGTTGACTGTGTCCATGATGTTGCCTCTGTCTCGAATGAACTACTCAGTTTGTATATTTTGCTTATTTTTTCACAGTTCCACACAACTTCTTCCTGTTTTCTCAATTCATCTGTGTTCAGTTTATCAAGGCCTATCCACTGTGCCAACTTATAGCTAAATCTGAGGGGGGTGCGATGGGGAGGTTCCCTTGTTAGAACTAGTTAAACCTAACTAACCTAAGGACATCACAAACATCCATGCCCGAGGTAGGATTCGAACCTGCGACCGTAGCGGTCTTGCGGTTCCAGACTGCAGCGCCTTTAACCGCACGGCCACTTCGGCCGGCTGGGAAGCAGTAAGAGGATGGTAGTGGTGCTGAGGGGTAGGTTATTTATGCAGCAAGACGTTGGCTCCGACTTAAGTGGCGTAAGGTTATCGCATTGAACGGAGATTACGTTGAAAAATGGGATTTTATAGTTATTTGAGTGGGGAATAATATAATGTGTCGGAATGCTGAATAAAACCGACCTGCTTTCATAAAATAGCTGTGTTGCAACGTTTTAACGAGGTACATCAGCATGGGGCAGCGCCCGCAGTGCTGAGCACGGTATGGCCTGAGCACTGCAGCGCCTACTGCGCTAAGTAGTTATCATCGCAGGTTCTTCTGTACTTTTTCTCATCAATAAGCTCTTAAAATACACTCCTGGAAATTGAAATAAGAACACCGTGAATTCATTGTCCCAGGAAGGGGAAACTTTATTGATACATTCCTGGGGTCAGATACATCACATGATCACACTGACAGAACCACAGGCACATAGACACAGGCAACAGAGCATGCACAATGTCGGCACTAGTACAGTGTATATACACCTTTCGCAGCAACGATCGTAGAGATGCTGGATGTAGTCCTGTGGAACGGCTTGCCAAGCCATTTCCACCTGGCGCCTCAGTTGGACCAGCGTCCGTGCTGGACGTGCAGACCGCGTGAGACGACGCTTCATCCAGTCCCAAACATGCTCAATGGGGGACAGATCCGGAGATCTTGCTGGCCAGGGTAGTTGACTTACACCTTCTAGAGCACGTTGGGTGGCACGGGATACATGCGGACGTGCATTGTCCTGTTGGAACAGCAAGTTCCCTTGCCGGTCTAGGAATGGTAGAACGATGGGTTCGATGACAGTTTGGATGTACCGTGCACTATTCAGTGTCCCCTCGACGATCACCAGTGGTGTACGGCCAGTGTAGGAGATCGCTCCCCACACCATGATGCCGGGTGTTGGCCCTGTGTGCCTCGGTCGTATGCAGTCCTGATTGTGGCGCTCACCTGCACGGCGCCAAACACGCATACGACCATCATTGGCACCAAGGCAGAAGCGACTCTCATCGCTGAAGACGACACGTCTCCATTCGTCCCTCCATTCACGCCTGTCGCGACACCACTGGAGGCGGGCTGCACGATGTTGGGGCGTGAGCGGAAGACGGCCTAACGGTGTGCGGGACCGTAGCCCAGCTTCATGGAGACGGTTGCGAATGGTCCTCGCCGATAACCCAGGAGCAACAGTGTCCCTAATTTGCTGGGAAGTGGCGGTGCGGTCCCCTACGGCACTGCGTAGGATCCTACGGTCTTGGCGTGCATCCGTGCGTCGCTGCGGTCCGGTCCCAGGTCCACGGGCACGTGCACCTTCCGCCGACCACTGGCGACAACATCGATGTACTGTGGAGACCTCACGCCCCACGTGTTGAGCAATTCGGCGTTACGTCCACCCGGCCTCCCGCATGCCCACTATACGCCCTCGCTCAAAGTCCGTCAACTGCACATACGGTTCACGTCCACGCTGTCGCGGCATGCTACCAGTGTTAAAGACTGCGATGGAGCTCTGTATGCCACGGCAAACTGGATGACACTGACGGCGGCGGTGCACAAATGCTGCGCAGCTAGCGCCATTCGACGGCCAACATCGCGGTTCCTGGTGTGTCCGCTGTGCCGTGCGTGTGATCATTGCTTGTACAGCCCTCTCGCAGTGTCCGGAGCAAGTATGGTGGGTCTGACACACCGGTGTCAATGTGTTCTCTTTTCCATTTCCAGGAGTGTATATTGTTCTTTGCATATTCTTGAAGTTCCTAAACGATACACTGAAGCACATTTCAGAGAGTTTTTTTGTGTGATATACACACATCAGAAAATGTTTAGCATCATTCCGGTTTCCAGAGCTCCTGAAGATAGACGTTGGCTGTGGATATTGTGCCACAGACACAATCCTATGGGCTGTTCAGAGATGTCACTAAACCCGCCCAAAGATGTAAACAACAATGGATGACCACCGCCTATTAGAAGTGGGGGGTACGACAGCCGATCAGTTCCAGTCATTGTCCGCAGCTCGTGGTCGTGCGGTAGCGTTCTCGCTTCCCACGCCCGGGTTCCCGCGTTCAATTCTCGGCGGGGTCAAGGATTTTCTCTGCCTCGTGATGACTGGCTGTTGTGTGATGTCCTTAGGTTAGTTAGGTTTAAGTAGTTCTAAGTTCTAGGGGACTGATGACCATAGATGTTAAGTCCCATAGTGCTCAGAGCCATTTGAACCATTTTTTTTTCCAGTCATTCCACCAGGAAGGAGGTACACGTCTAGTGTTGTCTGTAGTTCAACCATGCCTAGACGGTCAATACCGCGGTTCGATCGCGTTCGCGTTGTTACTTTGCACCAGGAAGGGCTCTCAACAAGGGATGTATCCAGGCGTCTCGGAGTGAACCAAAGCGATGTTGTTCGGACATGGAGGAAATACAGAGAGACGGGAACTGTCGATGACATGCCTCGCTCAGGTCGCTCAAGGGATACTACTGCAGTGATGACACTTTGTGTAAGACCTGACCATCATTTAGCAGGACAATGCTCAATAACGTACAGTGCAAGCTGTTACTGATTTGTTTGACTGATGAGACTGCTTAGTGCTGTACCACCTACTGCACTCCCCTGACTTAAGCCCTCGTGAGTTCAACCCGATTTCTCAACTGATGGAAACATTTCATGGCATTCGCTTCAGAACTGTTACAAATTTGTCGGGCAATAGACGGCGCCGCTCGAACTCTCAACACAACTGGCACTGCTAATAGTATCCTACGACTTTCACATCCCTGGCAACGGGTTATACGCAATGCTGGTGACTACTTTGAAAGTCAGTAAAATTTTGAAACACCTTTCTATTTTGTACGGGCTGTAAATAAATATTTGCCACTATTAAATTTCCAACCGTCGTATAAACCTTCCCGGTAGACATCTTTTCCAACGATGGTGACAGATTCGAAAAAAATCTCCACTTCCATTCGAATGAAATTACGAAATGAATCTCGATCCTGAAATCTATATGATGAAGTATATAGTCAATGCTTGCCGGCCGAAGTGGCCGTGCGGCTAAAGGCGCTGCAGCCTGGAACCGCAAGACCGCTACGGTCGCAGGTTCGAATCCTGCCTCGGGCATGGATGTTTGTGATGTCCTTAGGTTAGTTAGGTTTAATTAGTTCTAAGTTCTAGGGGACTAATGACCTCAGAAGTTGAGTCCCATAGTGCTCAGAGCCATTTGAGCCATTTTTCAATGCAACATCGAGAATATGGATACTATGCATGCATGAACTGACATCAAACACTAGATCCTAATTGTATTTAATTCAAAATCCAAAAAGGGATGAAAATGCAACTGAGGTATCGAACAACTTCTGCTAGTATGTATCTGAGGTTATTACGTGATGATCCTCTACCAGCAATTAGCTGTTCAGGCCATCGACGAATCCAGAAACCTCTTCGCGATTTTCTCCGCTGTTCTACCACAGTCGCTAAAAGAATTAACGCAGCTACTTGTACGTTCCGCGCGTCCGTTTTCGTACAGAAATTGTGTGGTTTGCGAGCCAAAGAAAGTCTTCAACAGCCGCTGGCGAGCACTGAGAGAGTAAATTGCGTTAACCGGGTCGTGCCGTGTGCCCATGGCGCTGCCTCAAGTAAAGCCCTTTTTACACGATGAACGATACTGTTCACGGAAGACGTTAGTCTACTGAAGCGCTCCAAGAGTATTATGCCCGAACTATAAAATCGTACAAGATATTATGGCAGCGTGTTTATAAACACAGCGTACCGGTACTGGCATAACAGCGCCAAAGTCGAGATTTCACGTTAGCATATCATTAATTATTTATGAAATTTACTAAGATTTAAAAAAAAATTTACGAACAGTGCACTATACTTACTTGCTCAGAAAGTTCCTTGTGATAATGAAACGACCATAAACAGAAACAAAACTCAACATACGGTAATCAGGCTCCGTGCAACTGAGATGTGACCACGCCAGACAGCTACTAGCTCGCGCATGGGCGGTGAGGCTACTAGGACCGAATTTAGTACTGGTCCTATTTCTTTATCCCTAGAATTATCGCGCATCGCTACTAATGCGATCATAATAGTGTACCCGTTCACACGATAGACAGCTGCTATTCAAGCATCTGGGTGTCAATCGATTACAAGTTCTTCTGGTAAACCTTGCGGGATGTAAGGTCGTGGTCCATGAAACTCTTCAGCTCCTAACGTTTCGTCCAGAGCTGCGCTGGACATCTTCAGATGGGTGTTTCTCCTCCGGTGAGTCGGCAAGACTCACCGGAGGAGAAACACCCCTCTGAAGATGTCCAGCGCAGCTCTGGACGAAACGTTAGGAGCTGAAGAGTTTCATGGACCACGACCTTACATCCCGCAAGGTTTACCAGAAGATATGTCATCCGGTCGTGAAAGCCTTCATACTACGATTACAAGTTCGTTCGTCGTGTAAAATGGAAATGATCATATGGCGTCAGTGGTCGGGAGTTCCCAGACGGGAAGTTCGGCCGCAAAGTGCAAGTCTTATTGAGTGCGACGCTTCATTGGGCGACCTGAGCGTCGACAATGGGGAGGAAATGTTGATGAGGACAGCACAACACCCAGGCCCTGACGAGAGAAAATCTCCCGCCCCAGCCGGGAATCGAACCCGGGTCCCCGTGCTTGGCATTCCAATATGCTGACAGTTCAGCTATTGGGGCGGACCGTTCATCGTGTAAAATAGGCATAATGAAAGTATATGGTAATAAAACCAAAAACGTTGCAGTAAACCAGTAGGAAAAGCAGCCATTTGCGAGATAATTGCTAAGGAGCCACCATATTATCCTAGTTAGTGCAAATTTATTGGAAATACATACTTTTCAATTCATTCCCCTGCTCCAAATTTTATGAAAAATTTTAGAGCTTTTGAAATAAAACTATTAATAATTTACATCTTTATTCTTCATGTCTATATATTTATTTCTCAACATAGTTACCCTGGCACAAGGGTGCCCATGCTCGAGGGTAAGGGGGGGGGGGGGGCGCATCCATTTCCTCACGCTAATACTCAGGGAAAGGAAATATTTAGTGTAGTCAGGTGTTTTCTTTCAAGAAAATAATTTAGAAGTCGGTATTACGTGTTTTTTTAGCAGGCTCAGAACAGACTTTTTTAAGACCGCTTACAAATCGCCAATCTTTCAAAATATTAAAAATGCCCCATACCCCCTGGTCTAGCAGCGCCACCCACATCCTACAGACTACTGCATGTTCACGCTTTCCCAGGCGATGAACACATTTCTCCCAAAGTGAGATCAGTTTGCTCATAGCGTCACTGTAGAATGTCTGACTTTGTTGATAGAGCCACAACCTCACCTCGGTTTGCATAGCTTCATCACCACTAAAACAGTGTTTTTTTTCTTTATTATAATTTTATGCCCCTGCCCCATATGGGCAGGGGAGGGCTGGCAGTGGCACAGTCCACCGTTCTTCAGGCAAATGGTTCTACAAAAATACATTAAAAACTCTTAAATAAGAAGGGGAACAAAAGGTGGGCATAAAAAGACACAGTAAATGGACATGATGGGAGTTAAAATATACACTAATGTGGGGACATGCGCTGGGGAACAGTTAAGAACTCGACATAACGGTAAAACAACATAGCTGGCTATTCGTTGCGCACTTAAAAGACACTGAAGTCAAACACAAGGTAAAAGTCGGCCACAGTATGAAAATCACACAGAGTGAGACACTTAAAAAACCACTGCAAACGACAGAGCGCTCATGAAGAACAAAACCCACTGATATGGACCTGATGAGGGACTGGAGGCCAGAGGGGAGGGGAAAAGACGGGAGGAAGGTGCGGTGGGGGCCTGGGGGGACGGGAGAAAGAGAAAAAAGGGGGGCAGGAGGCGCACCAATAGGCAGTAGATGGGCAAGGTGGAGGTGAAGACGGAAGGCAAGACAGGAGGGAGTGCAGAGACACAGAAGGGGGGCACAGGAGGGGGAGGGGGTGTAGGAGGGGAAAACCACTAAGGGGAAAATAAAGGAAGGGGAGAGGGAGCCCTCAGGAGTAGGGGGGAGGAAGGTTGGGTTAGAGTTGGTGGGAGGGGTAGATGTCAGGGCGAAGCTCATCATCTGGGAGGGGTAGGTGCTGGAAGTTGCATTGGAAAAGAAGGTGGAGGGTATGGAGATGGAGAGAGGGCAGGACACAACATTAAAGGTGTGACAAAGGGCTAGGGTTGGAGAGGAAGGGGGCACCAGGAGGTGGGTGGGATCGAGTCAGCAGTTGATATACAGGGTGCAGATGTGTTCAAGGAGAAGAAGAAGGTGGGGGAAGGGGATGAGGTCGTGGAGGATGCGCATGGGAGATGGAAGGTGGATACGGAAGGCAAAGCAGAGTGCATAGTAATCTAGGATTTGGAGGGCTTTATAGAATCTGGGATAGGTAGAAATCCAAGTGACACTGAAATTACAAAGGATGGGGTGGCTCAAGGATTTGGAAGTGTGAAGGATGGTGGAAGGATGCCGTCCCCATGTCTGGCCAGAGAGGAGTTTCAGGAGACAGAGTCTGTTGTGGGCTTCGTGATGGACCGTAAGGAGATGGGGAGTCCAGGTGAGATGGCAGTCAAGGATGAGGCCAAGACATTTTAGTATAGGGGTGAGGTGGATAGAGCGACCATAAATGGTTAGGTAAAAATCATGGAAGGAGCGGGTGCTGTGGCCTATGATGATTGCCTGGGTATTGGAGGGGTTGATACAAAGGAACCACTGGTTGCACCAAGTGGTGAACTGATCGAGGTGGGTTTGTAGGGTAGGTTGGGACCGTTGAAGGGTAGGATAAAGGGTATCATCAGCAAACTGGAGGAGATGAACAGGCAGGGTAAAATGATGCCCTTGAAGGTGTTCTTTAAGGTTTGGAGACTAATGAAAATCGAAAGGGATTAAGTCGGTACTGTGTGGAGGACGATCATTGACAGTGAATTCAAGGCATCAGATTACTGAATATGCGGCAGCGCTCTTGTGTCTTCTAGCACTGTAACGCCCAAGGCGAGGGTACTCGTGTAGACGTACTTTTCGAACTCTTGCTTTCTGTTCTTTGTGCTGTTTTTGACGTACCGACATAGCTACGTGACACAACGCTACGTTGCACGCTACGATTCGGGCCTTCTAGCGTCAGACGAAGTATTCCTAATAATATGCATGACTCGTAACACCACAAGCGATATTGAGAACAGAATAAAAATTTAGAGGCATTACTTTCTAGAGAGTCCTCGTAATTGGACTCAAATTTCACCTACTGCCTACGTTAACAAGAAACACAGTACTGCACAACACTGTACATGTTACTGTTTATTGCGCACTCGTACCTGTTAAAGCTGTTTTTCCAAGTGTGTTCTTCGCATTTGAATGCAATACTGGCCTCGTCTCTACAGTTAGTCATGACTTCTTTCAAACACCGTAGAAACATCTCGTAAATATTAACAAGAATATACAGTCCGCTCTAGTACTTCAACATACCAATTAGAGTACTCCATGTTTTTGTTTTGAAATGACTCCGCACGTAAAAATCCAGAGGATCGAATCCGGTGATCTCGGGGCCCAAAGAACAGTCTCTGTGGGACATCTGCATCTTGAACTATGTCGGCTAATTACATGGCTCTTGTCGCCAGCAAAACGTACCGTTTCCCATCATGCATCCACCTTGTTCCCAACGCATGGGCCATTGGTGAAATTTCAGTCCAGTTAGATGGGGACTTAATGGAGTAGTTTACCTTTAAAATAATTTTGTGGTGACTACCCCCTTACGTCATACAGAAAACAGTGACTGTTCGTGATCATACTTGCAGACAAGGCATTCGTGCATACACGTTTAGTGGTACGTCTTTGCTCTTATTGTCGTTTACATTCTCCCATGTCACTTTCCGCTGCTAATGATTAACATAATTTTACTTGCGCCTAGAAAGAGGAAACCAACAAACTGAAACGTCCTGGTAGATTGAAACCGTTTGCCCGACTGGGCCTTGAATCCGCATCAGCGCGCACTCGCTGCAAATTGTAAATTCATTCTGGAACCCCGAAACTGTGAATATTTTACTTCAACGATGAGACAGAGAGAATACAACTTCATACTGGCGTATGTGTATCTGTTCCCTTTCTGTATAACGATAAACAGTATCGTCAAAGTGAATTGTAACACAAAGGACAACCAGGGGAAAGATTTTGAGCTGTGTGATAGTCAACAGTAGAGGTGAGTTTGTTAACGTGTGCGTTTGTACGGCACGAACATGTCAGTTTTGGCCCTGGAAGGCATTTTCAAGCTACTTACGATGCAGTACACTCGTGTTTCTTGTTTGTGACTCTCCTATCTCCCTCCTTTAAAGAGACAGGGATACTCTTCATTCATAAGCTCAGAACAGGAACTCAAGAAATTTAAATCAGAGTGTAAAGAAACGTAAATAGAACAAACGAATGAGTAAGACCCCTGAAACGTTGCTGTAATCCTCACGGATTCGTTACTGAAGATGATGCAATGTGATTAGTTACAATAAAATATTACACTGGAAACACGCAGTAATTTCCTACATATTATACGTCTTCAGTTTTCTTGTATTTTTTTTTTTTGGATTATGCCTCATTTAGAATATGTGCTTTCTTTGTTTCAAAACTGCTTCATACTGTTTCTTTGATTCCGCAGTTTTTACTTTCATATGCGGAATTAGAATGAAACAAACCTGCAGAAATCCGATGACGGCGCTAGTGACTGCGATTACGAGGAAGCTGATAGTGAACCAAGTAGCCTGCCTGCGCATCTCAGCTGTATCCGAAAGAGAAAAGACCTGCAAGAAACGACATAGATATTGTTACGTTGTAAAACAGAACTAATTACAGAATCTTATTATTATTATTATTATTATTGAAAGGCTAATATTCACAGTGTATTTATACATTATTTGATAGGAAATAAGCCATACCTATTTGGAACACTCTCTAACTATAAATTTTTAAGTTTTGTTGACAGGAGTCCAACTCCTCCAAAAGGTCTTCATGGTGAAGACCATATTGGGTACTTCATCATTGTTTAGTGTTGTGTATGTTCGTACACACCACCCGTATCAAACAGAAGGAAGACAACGAATTAGAGATCTAATATCGATATTTGCATAACAAATTAATAATGCAACTAAGTCTTTAGTGTTAAAGATTTAAAATATTTATCAAATAATTTTGTTCTGAATGGTTACGCTATGCAAACCATTCTGGAAAAATTTCTGGAAACAGTGTCCTTTAAAATAACGTTGCCACAAAATAACAAATTTTTTAAAATACGAGATATGTTCAGAGTCTAAAAGCTAGCAAAAATCAGCAGGTCATGTCCCATTTTTTGTTTTTATCTTTTGTGCCACCATTTTCCTCACGCTCTCTGCCATGTATTTCAATTTTATTTGTTGCATCACTTGAGTCACCTGGATTTCAAAACAATCTTTTCTCACTACAACTAACTTCAAAAACAATAAATCATTGTGTAAGTATAAGTTTAGGTGGTGAATCAGACGATTTTCGAACGCCGTCCGTGGTGGTCGTGCTGTTCTAGGCACTTCAGTCCGGAACCGCGTGACTGCTACGGTCGCAGGTTCGAATCCTGCCTCTGGCATTGGTGTGTGTGATGTCCTTAGGTTAGTTAGGTTTATGTACTTCTAAGTTATAGGGGACTGATGACCTCAGATGTTGAGTCCCATAGTGCTCAGAGCCATTTGAACCATTTGATTTTCGAACGAGGAAAGCTCCATCTTTGTAGCATTAGAAGGGCCAGATTAAATTGACAAAATTACCGAACATTACATCCCGAAGAGATTTCGTATACTGAGGGCTGAGGGTGAAAACACATTAAAGTTATATTTATTGTTGCTAGTTGCAGCTTTCAACGAACTTATGTTACCCGTAACTTTTTGTTCAATGTAATTGCATGTTGCAAACTTCAAATTACAATGAATACATAACTCTGCTTTTATTTTATCGACATTCACTTTGTTTCTAGCGTCAGACCATGAATGATTCATGCGAGTGAAGATTCTTACCACATGGTGGTGGGACCACCATTATGCTTTTAATAATTTTTTACGTTTGGTGTTCTTCTCCGTCTGAAAACATTTTCCGCGAGAACGAGTTTGTGTACGTAGAATCTTGTTGTCGTCTCTTTCTTTCTCTCTTTGTATTCGGCTTAGGAACACTTACAACTATCAATCGAACTCACGAAAAAGCACACCCTGGCTGGAAACAGCGTACTAAATGTTTACTGAATTGAGTTTACAAATCAATGAATAAATTAGTGACAAGAATGGAACATTGCAAATGCGTAACCACTCACACTTCCGTTCAGAACAGCGAACACGGGGTTGAAATATCGAACAATTTGGTAAAAACTGAACACTGGCATTCTAGACCGGGACCGACCGGTCACTCAATTATGAAGGCGGACTTCCGAATGAGAAAGGAAATTTTAATCCGTTTTTCTTCTGTTTTACAAAAGAATACGCCCGTCAGTCATACGAGTAAAGTCGTAGTTCTCATTACCAGGGTCCGGATTTGAAGGTTTTAACTTTAAAATACCGAAAAAGTGCAAATATCGTACTTACAGAACTGAAGGTGGCTAAATAGGAGTTTCATAGAAAAACTAGGGGTCAAAAAGGACTTTTGCAGAAGAAAACGGATTTTAAACAGATCTTCTGAATTAATACTACGGAAAATCAGCAAAGTGATTTTGCACATTTTAAGAAAAGACATTATAAAAATATTTATATGCTGCACTGGAATCAAGAACTTGTATGGTGTAATGTCGCTAGTCTTTATAATATGGCGGCACGCTGATGTAATGGTGGCACCTGAGTCTACTTTCTTTTTTAGTTCGGACGTTATAAAAAAATAATACGGCTCGCACGAAAATCGACACTTTGTGAGCCATATTGTAATTGCATTGTCGCTTTGAGAAAATGTCCATAGCCGCTGCGTTGGGACCAATGAAGCCAGTCTATACTTAAGCCTAGAAAGTGCTGTTATAAGAAAGGAAAGGACTAAAATCCGTTTTGTGAAAACATAAAAATGCAAGCCGTATTCATAATTTCCAGGTGTTTCGACTTTGATGTGAATATCTTGTTTTGGGTACATAAATCACAAATGAAGTTAGATTAATCCTACAACTTAAATTTTCATGTGATTCGTCAAATGAGAGTTCCAAGACACACTATGTTCTTGATCAAACTTGTTCAAAATATAAATATTCTTTCTCAAGTAAACAAACTCA
The DNA here is from genome assembly GCF_023864345.2 of Schistocerca serialis cubense. Classification (NCBI taxonomy): domain Eukaryota; kingdom Metazoa; phylum Arthropoda; class Insecta; order Orthoptera; family Acrididae; genus Schistocerca; species Schistocerca serialis. The sequence goes on from NC_064641.1 coordinate 273,659,718, forward strand.
GAACCATGTTCTTATAGGATACGTTTCACTTGCATTGACTAACTGCATGAAAGCAGTGGAGTTATCTGTCAGTAAAAAAAAAAAAAAAAAAAAAAAAAAAGGTTCAAATGGCTCTGAGCACTATGCGACTTAACTTCTGAGGTCATCAGTCCCATAGAACTTAGAACTACTTAAACCTAACTAACCTAAGGACATCACACACTTCCATTCCCGAGGCAGGATTCGAACCTGCGACTGTAGCGGTCGCGCGGTTCCAGACTGAAGCTCCTAGAACCGCTCGGCTACACCGGCCGGCAGATTTTGTAGTACAGTTGGGACCAGATGTCAGATGTTTGATGGTTATTCTTAGTCTGTCTTGTGCTGACCTCCAACAAACATTCCCAGAGTTTCATAACCATAGCAAAACCTTCCATACGAGGCTTTGTGATGACGCGCTGACGATGTATGATCCGTGTTTGACCCCATTCACTGCGCAAGAGCATCGAATCCCGCGCAGCCTGATCAAAGTAGCGCCCTCCGCAAGATATTTTATGATATTTGGCGGAGAGTACTTTTAGTGACACTATAATTTCATTCCTACCCTGTTACATCTACAAATGGTGCGTGGGAAGATAAACGCCGGTCGATCAACCTTCGAATGAGCTCTGATTTCTTCGACTCTCTCGTGGTCTTCGTTTCGCAGTAGAGAGCAGGCAATGTAGTGCCAAATTTATTGATTTTAAATGTGAAATTCATCGGAATTTCAGTAGCAACACTCTCCGTGCTCAACAGCAAGGTTGCAGCATCTACCAATGGAATTTGTTGAGCTGCCCCGTAAGGTCCCTCGCGCCAACAAAACTGCTGTTTGTTGGATTTTATCTATCTCTACTATTATTCCGATCTTAGTGAGGGACTCAGAGAGATGAGCACTGCTCACGAATCAGTCTTACAAACGTTTTGTAAATCTTTTCTTTCGTGGATGAATTGCATTTCTTTTAAGATTCGTCCCGTGAATCTCAGCCTTACATCTGAATTTTCGACAACTTTTTCCTCCCATCTCAGGTCGCTGCTGACAGTTTCTCATAGTAATTGCATGCCTCCTTCCTTGTAATTGTCATTTGTAACACCTAATTTCAGTGCTGGGAGAAGGATTACACAAGGACCCAATTTTATTGATCATTATTTTTGTGTTTCACGTAAGCAACCTTTTTAGCCTTTTCCGTAATCAGTAGCATGAACAGCTCTGCAATGTATGGATGTGTGGGTAATCGGATGTGCACAAGCAATAGTAGTGATCAGGGCAGTTATTCTTACATCAGTTTTTGGGAACTTCCCTAGAATCTTGTTCAAACATAGCTTGTGACCTGACGTGGCCGAGAGCAACGGATATCCCGTCATTTTTTACTAATGGGTGGTCAAACAAGCAAACATGTGAAGTCGTGGAAATTTACCATCGAAGACTGTTAAAAATTTTGTTTGGTAAACTGGCGTGGGTCCAAACCGACGACTCCCCGCCTTTTTACCGTACTTCCGATTGGACAAAAGCATGGCGTCTCGTTGGCGGTTTTTGCGACTGGTCTGGCACCACCGACTGTAGATATGCGCCGAAAAACGTGGGGAAACTAGAGCGTTTTGTTTCTGGTGAGTGTGTGGGGAGTGGATCGAGTTCTTCGGAGCAAGTTCAGTACAGGTTTCAATTTTGGACGGGATCCTTTAGTTTATTTTTCGATGCAGGTAGCCATGGCACTTATTTAAATTAGCAATCAAGATAATAAATGCTCTTTGGTATCGCGTGAAGCGAATGTTTACTTAAATTCGTTGTTTCGTTTTTGCGAATCTCTGCATCAATTTATGATACTAATTTTCGATAACGGCTTTTCTTGGTCAGAGGAACGAATAACTAGGTATATATACAAACTGGCTTGTGCCGAATTTTAGAATTCCTAATATACTAATCGTAAATCCTAATTACAAACTTCTAGACCTTGTAGAGGACAATGAGTACATAATATACTGTATAGGACCCCACGTCCGGAAACGTACCGTTTCTCTTCTACAGCGGTTTAAGTTCAGATGTGTAACTCATCCACTTGTGCTTGAGAAATTAAGTTATGCGTCACGCAGTACAAGTATTAGGTAGCAACGACTGTGAGAAATCAAGGAAAGAGCAGAATGAAACCATTTGAGATGTTCGCTGTATAAGGATGTTAAGAATTAGGTGGACTGATAAGGTAAAAAATACGAGTAAAGGAATATGTGCGAAACATTGACAAGTAGATGAGTGAGACTCAAACCACAATTTAAGAAGTTGGCGAATAACTTCCATACTACTAGAGGGAGCTGCACAGGGTAAAAATTATCGTTGAAGACAGAGATATACAACCAACAAATAATTGACGAGATGGGTACAAATCACGAAACAAGGAATGTGCTGAGTTCTCTGCTAGATAGTCCTGAATACAGTGAAACACCTGCTCAGACAAATGGTTAACATCAATAGCTGCTTCAGAAGACACAATGAAAGTACGAACACGACTGTGATTATAAAAATGTTTCAAACGGCTCTGAGCACTATGGGACTTAACTGCTGAGGTCATCAGTCTTCTAGAACTTACAACTACTTAAACCTAACTAACCTAAGGACATCAGACACATCCATGCCCGAGGCAGGATTCGGACCTGCGACCGTAGCGGTCGCACGGTTCCAGACTGTAGCGCCTAGAACCGGTAGGTCACTCCTGCCGGCACTGTGATCATAGGCCAAACTCACAGCTGTTAGTTATCTTGGGACCACGCTGGTGTTTCATACATAGATTTCCACGTATTTGCAGCACAACTTACAGGCGGGAATACTTGATGATAAATCATATTTTCTTTTTTCTTTTTGCACTTTTCCTAATTATTCGTAAGGACGCTAGGGGACTTTGCAAAGCTCTCTCTTCATCTCCTACTCGTTTAACATTGCTGTTTTAATCATTACAGCGCGGAAGTGCAGTAACAAATATGTCTGTAAAGGCCGCGCCTAGAAACGCGATTTTCGGGGGTGGGGGGTGTCTTGGTGCTCGGTTCCTGTTGAGCTGGGAACATCGGGTAAAAAGTTTACGGTTTAGCCCGGACCAGCAGCCATTTTTATAGCCATTCGAACATCTGTCTTGCTGTAGCTACTTGCAGTATGTTAAGCAAGGTTTGAACGACGAACCGGTGCTGGCGCTCAGGAAAATTTTACGAATCGGTTAATTCCTTTAGCAGCTAACAGAACCATTTGTATTACACCGTTCGGATTTTTCGTACAAAAATAGAAGCTTCTAAATAATTGGATTGGAGCGGGACTGATGGTTCAGATTTCATCCACCGGTGTATCAGACCTTGGTCTAAGAGAAGTTTTAACAGTTTGAAAAAAGATCTTGCTTTGTTTGGATTTTACGTTCAAAAACATTTCTTGTGAGGTTTCCTTACGAGCGGCAGTAGCATGTTTCGAACAAATCGGTTCAAATTTTGTAGGAAGGTGTACAAATACATGTATTTAGTGGTCGTATTGTTGTTTTGGGAAAGTTTTGCCACGATATAAGCAATATTGTTCGAAAGACAATTAAAAACCGTTTACCGGATAAGCCGTCGTCGAGGCAACAAAAATCTACATCGGTTGTCAAGCTATCCGTGGCCTAATGTCAAAATTATAGTAGAGTAAAAGTTAGGAATCGCAATGAAAAATGCTTCTACCGTTGCACATAAACAGACGAACATGTCCTAGTCAGAGTTAGGGATATAAAAGACGTTTTTCGACTTATCTGGCAACTTCAAAAATATTTACTCACCCCATGTATGGTGAGGGATGTGAGGAAAAAAGACAAATACATACGCTTCTAGAGCGTGGAAGGCATCTACAAGAGGACGTATACGAAGGTGGGAGTACATCTATAATATGTACTATCCCAGAGTGAGGAAGCATGGATCCTAAACTTTAACGACACGTTGTGACATACTGCACGACATATGACATGAGAAATGCCATCGTGTTATCTTACTTGATACGATACATTATATTACATAACATGGGCACTAATACTATCTAGTAATAAAGTGCGAGTATATGTCTTTTACATCACTAACTCTACCCAGGACGCATTCACCTCTGATGTGATACGTGAGGAGTTTTTTTCTATCTGCCGTTAGAATACTGTGCCTTTGTTGCACTGCGTTCACGCAATCTGTTCCAAAGGAAAACTGAAGTAGCACAGGCCAGTGGAGCGGTGTTACTGACCCCAATGACGTCTGCGAAGACGACGCTGGCGGCGGTGCTGGCGAAGCCCCGGAGGGTGGTGCAGACCGTGTTGGTGAGCGCCAGCGGCCACTCCGGGGCGTTGAGCCGCAGCACGTCCCGCAGGCCGACGTGCGCCACCGGCTCCTCCTCGTCGGACGCGTCCTCGTCGGCGGCGCAGGCCTTCGCCTCGCGGTCGTGCTCCTCACAGGGTACTTCACCGCGATCGCTCACCGTACGCGCCAATGCAGGGCGGTCGTCTAAGGCCAGAAGAGAGCGCCTGAGATCCATAACAGTAGCACTGTTACACTCGTCTACATAACATTTCTCCCAGATGTCGCTGGAACATAAGGCACGGCGAGCTTTGTGGTCTAAAAGGTGCCCTGCAAAGTTCTCTTGACGCAATTTGTGACGGGTAGCTATAATTACCACCACGAAAACTTTAGACGGGTGAGAGGAGGATTCGCCTCCTAAGAGTTCTGTACAAATTTAATTGTCTGTATATAGATAGTTCCACAGAGATAAGCCACTACAAGGCAACGGCGAGGAATGCAGTATTATATGCTGCTGAGACGATGACACTAGAAAGAAATGGGGCAGAACAACTAGAGAAAGAAGAGAGAAAAATACTGAGAAAAATACTAGGTCTCAAAAGAGGTGGATGCGAAGACCTAGGGAAGAATTGTACCGGAACATTAGAACAATATCCAGGGAAATCAGACTCTAAAGGGCAAGGTTTGCTGGACATGTAGTTAGGATGAGTATGGACAGAATGACGAAGAGAGTGTGGGAAACAACAGGGAAGACAAGGGGAATTTGGGATTAAGGTCCAAGGAAAGGAAAACTGGGGGAACAAATATACGCCGAACAATATGCCGGAGATCAGTGACAAAGAAGAATACAGGAAAAGATTAGAGTGTCACCAGTGGAGCCGACAGGAGAAACGGACACTGAAGATCTCGGAAGAAGAGCGGGAGAGAAGAAGAGGAAGAATGAAGAGGTTCTGGGAGAAGAAGAGGAAAATGCAGTCCACGAAGGGGCTACCGCTGGTCCTACAGAGGCCGTAATGCAAGAAGAAGAAGAAGAAGAAGAAGAAGATAGTTCATACATCTGATGAATCGAGAAGCTCGACGATTTTTGTCTCTTATCGACATTGATACTTGCAATGTACCGATCTCACGAAATCGAAGATTTAGAGAATGTTTTAGTCTTACGGTTGAAGTCGAATGACAAAAGGAAAAAGAATATTTTTATCGTGTGAGTAACGATTTTCAGATTTTTTCTTTCACTTGTTCTGTGAAACATCATCAAAAAAAATTTAAAAACCGGACGCACCGCGAAGAAATTGTGCAAATGGGCCGGAAATCTCTAGATACGACATAGATCTACGGCGAAACAAATGACTAAAATTTCAGAAAAATTGAATCATTTACTCCAGACGAAGGGCTTCACAAACAGACCAAGTCGATAACGCGTGGGTACAATTCTGGACCTATGCAAGAAGTTATTCGGCTTGACAATGATCGACAGAATTCCTACATGCCCTCTTATGGGATATCGTGCCAAATTCTGTCCAACTGGCTCATCGGAGGGCCCTGCCCATAATACCCCACACTTCTCAATTGGGGAGAGATTCAGCGACCTTGCTAGCCAAGGTAGGTTTGAGCAAGCATGAAGACAAGCAGTAGAGTCTCTCACCGTGTGCATGCGGGCATTATCTTCCTAAAGTGTAACCACAGGATGGCTTGCCATGAAGGGCAACAAAACGGGGCGTGGAATACCGACCGAGCTGTAAGGGTGTCGCGGATGACAACCAAAGGGGTATTGCCACGAAACGAAGTGGCACAGTGGCACTCCAGACCATCACTCCTGGCTGTAGGGTCGTAAGGCGGATGACAGTCAGGTTGGTATTCCACGGCTGTCTGGTGCATTTCGAGACACGTCTTCGTTGGTCATCAGGACCTACATAGAAGCGGGACTCATCACTGAAGAATCGACGAAAGTATGTGTGCACGTAAATGCTGATTTGTGGAAATGATTAATGTGTGTTATTCACGAATAAAGTGGACTCGTCGATTCGATGAACGTTTAATAATGAATGACCAATTTGCTATAGCTGTTTGATTGGATTTTGGTTGTAAGTGGGTTGTGTACCTAGTCCGTAACTTTCATTTCTCTTTACGTTCTGGCGAATTACCCAAAAACCGAGTGTTTTGGATGCAATGGAATCAGATCTTGACATATCATCATCTGATGATTCTGACGAAGACTACGACGCCGAAAAAGAAGACATCGTTTCCGATGACACTACTGAATCTACATGAGATTGTGATGAAGTAACACTCATGCAACGGTGGCCCAAAATGAGAATGAAGCGACTGTTGGCAAAGTCAGAAGAAGGAAAAACAGTCAGCTATTCGCCCCAAAAATACTGCCCTGAGAAACGTGCACAGCACAAGTAACCAGAATGGTTCAAGGAAGAAACGTTCCTCAGCAGCTTTCCAGTCGTCAGTCACAATGTGTCATCCTCTGTGGACAACTTCCAATACGTATTCACGCCATTTGCAGGCGAACTAACGTCTAACACAGGAACGGCCTGGAAATTAAGTCTGTGTGAAACCACTGGTTGAACTCTAGCAGTGAACATAGTAGTCCGTACTCACCAGGGACCGATTGCCTCCACTGGACATACGTATGACGTACTAAAATGTTTTGAGCTTTTTATCAGATGACATTCTCAACAAAATGTTTCTTTGCACGAATGTCGAAATCACTGAGCAAACATGAAACTTCAATAGGACGTCGAACACCTTCAAAAGTCGAAGTTAGTCTAGGGCTGCTTATACTCAGCGTTGCCTGAAGACGAATTATCTACCAACGCGTATTCTTTTCAATAGGACTAGATGCGGTGCTGATTTTTTGGCTACAACTTCCCGAGCTCGATTCAGTTTTATCATAAACTGTCCTCGATTTGACATCAAAACCTCACGGGATCTCAACGATAAGCTGGCTCCAACGAGAAAGGTTTGGAAGATGTTGCAAGAGAACTCTCAGCAACACAAATCTACCTACGACACTGCTGACGAGCAACTAGTTGGAGTCCGCAGTCGGGTCGCATTAAAGATGTAAATTCCCAACAAAACCCGCCAAATATGAAATGAAAACCATAATGATGTGTGACAATGGGACAAAATACATGCCGGCGTTTGTGGCCGAGTGGTTCTAGGCGCTTCCGTCCAGAACCGCGCTGCTGCTACGGTCGCAGGTCCGAATCCTGCCTTGGGCATGGATGTGTGTGATGTCCTTAGGTTAGTTAGGTTTAATTAGTTCTAAGTCTAGGGGACTGATGACCTTAGATGTTAAGTCGCATAGTGCCTAGACCCATTTTTTACAAAATGCACACAGAGCCATATTTGGAGAAGGATACAACTACGGCTGGAATACCTGCGGAAGATTTTTTTGCAAATATTTGTTCATTTTATTAAAGGATCGATTCGAAATGTAACCTTGGACAATTGGTTCACGTCTGTTCCGCATTTTTAAGAAGCTGAAATCTGGCCACAAACTCACCGCCCTTGAGCCAGTTCGGTTGAATAAGAGAGAACTTCCTGCTGAATTCGTCAATATAAATTTTGAGAACCGGTGTACAGGTACATCCTTCTTCATTTACGATGATGATCTAACGGCAGTTTCCTATAAGCCAAAACAGAATAAGCTCGTATGCATCCTTTCATCCGCTCGTTATGATGGCCGCATACATCTGGACAACCATAAACGTCGCCATATTCTTCAGCACAATGAGACGAAATATGGCGTTGGTACACTTGACCATATGTGCCACGCTGCAAATGTCATTAGAAAAACCAATCTGTGGCCCCTCTGTTATTTTTGCTGTGTGATAAATATCGCCATGATAAATGCCTACATCATTTATACACACAACTTCCACAGAGCCCATGAAGTGCAGTGAAGCGAAAGGAATCCGCCTCAGTTGGATTTCATGTTCTCCCTTGCACATGCTTTGTCTAAGGATTGGCTCATTACAAGAAAAGATATTGCAACATCGGCACGTGAAGCAGAGAATAGAAAGCTACAAACGTCTTTGAACGGTTCCCGAAACAAACGGAAGAGGAACTCCACCTCTTCTCCAGCGATTCCCAAACCAGGTCAAGGAGCCACATCCGATACTCAGCCCTCTCAGCCTAAAAAACGCCGCATTTGCGGAGACTGCAGCTATAATCTGAGAAAAGTGATGAAAAGCAACAGTGTAACGTTGATGCAACTGTGTGCAGGGAACATCGCAAGACTGTGTGCAACATCTGAAATCAGCAACGTTCATGAAGCCTGAAGGAATTCACATCATGGGTATGAGTTACATTTCTCCCAGAGTGTGTTTACATCTGTCGATTTCGTACAGTTCCTCAACGGAACATTTATAATCAAGAGGCCATTTGCGATATGTAGACATATTCTTTAATCAAGGGCAGCTTTAATTTTTTTGTATCTTTTCGGATGTTGTATTCGTTTTTATATCAACTATTCTGATTATTTCGTTAGATATACGTACTTCCTGTGTTTCCACATTTTTTGTCAAATTACTTTTGATTCATTAGATAAACTGATCTAGTACTTTTCTTCTTCTATTGTTTGTATTCAATACTCCTGGCACGCGATCACTCAAATTGTCGTGCAAGTATTGATGCACTTTTCCTTTCGGTACTTGTTCCATTGCGTTTCCGGCGGGTGTAAAGTACGTATAGACGCCCTTTTGTTTGTAAACTACGCAGTGAGAGTTTTTCTGATTTGTTGCAATGCAAAGACCATTTAAACCCGATTCATTTTTGTTTAACTTTACCGCTATAAAGAGTTTATAATTCTACCCTTGCGTCGCTTTTAATCATTTTTCTGGCCAAACCTAGGTCTGCTAGTTGAATCCATGGAGGTATATGTATGGAAAGGTTCGAAATTCATGTAGTATTCTGGGGTTAATACACCATTTTAAAGTTCAAACAAATTAACTCGTTGAAGAACTCAGTGTAATGAACTGAACGAATCCTAAACTACGTTTTTATGTTTCTGGCTCCATAGGTTTACGACAATGTGTGCTTGTGCTAAGTGAAGAAAGAAAGAAAAAATTGTCTCTAATCTGATGTCTTAGATGTAAGTATTGCAAAGTATCCAACTGTTTTCCGTATGAAGTAGCAACCAAGATCACACTTCAGACGATAATCATATCTTAGTACCTGATGATGGAATAATAGCCGAAAACCGGTTTGTGAAATAAATAAGAAATATTGTAGAATATTAAACCAGTGATGTGTGTGTTTTCTTTCAGAGTGCAGGAAATATTCTACCAAGAACCGACGGAACAGTCAATCAAAAATGGTTCAAATGGTTCTGAGCATTATGGGACTCAACATCTGAGGTCATCAGTCCCCTAGACTTAGAAGTACTTAAACCAAAGGACATCACCCACATCCATGCCCGAGGCGTAATTCGAACCTGCGACCGTAGCAGCAGCGCGGTTCCGGACTGGAGCGCCTAGAACCGCTTAGCCACCGCGGCCGGCAACAGTCAATCAGTGCTAATGATTGTTATCTCAAGTATGGCGTTTAGTACTTTCTCTCTTCCTTCACCCCAATTCCAGCTACACTGGGTCGATGACTTAGCGCTGGAATATGATGTTATTAAGAAGCTTGTACTACTGCCGCAGAATACAAGCTCTTTTGACCTCTGCTTGTAGATTAAATCGCGGGAGAATATTGGATATTCATGGGTATTTCTGTTTGTACTGGCTGGTGTTTGTCGAGTTGAACCAATTCTGAATGGTCGACTTCCCACCCTCCCCCTGCCCCCCCCCAGGTCCAATTCATTCACTCTCCATGATGACTGTCAGCGGTATAATACTTTAGTCTGTACTATAATTCAAATGTATTAGAAAGTGTATTTTGAGTCTGAAACGGGTTATTCTAGGAGGCACTGCTACGTATTAAGAATGTTGCTGTTGAAAACTGAAGTCGTTAAGACATTTATATCTGACACTGGTAATGCTGTTTCCTAAGATATGACTTGTTGAAAGCTCTTTTGTTATGAATGTTATGTGATTTGTGAACGAACAGCTTAGACTTTGGTTACACTACAAATCACTGCTTGCTGCTGTCATTAACGGCATAAAAATTGGTGTCGAAACCCGGGACGATTCCAGGACTGCTGCTGCGGGCTTGTGACACCACGATTTTTGAACGCACTTCGCGCGGCTTCCGCGAGGGCTCACTTTAGAGATTTGCCACGCTAGCCAACAACTTCGTCGACGGTCGCCTGCATACGTAGGTAAGTCTAACGGAATTATCACGCCACACGTATCTTATTGCCATTTGCAGCAGTAGCTGATTCAATAGTTATTGTACTTTACACTGTCATTGTAGCTGCTCGCTATTATTTATGGCTGGTGCTGCCATATGTTCTTCGTTTATCAAACTGCATACTACTTAGGCCCGCGCAGACAGTCACCTCACTATGTCTGCAGAGAAAACTCTCATAAGAACGTGACACATGTCACGGGCAATAGAAGAGAAAGTGATGAATTACATGACTCACTCTACCATCAATGATAAACAACCTGCTAAGACCACCATCTAGTGTTAGACTGACCACTATAAAAATAAAACTTGAGACGTTTTCTGGAGATGTCGAAACTTCGGCACAGTCCGGAACAGCTCCAGCAACCTACTGATCAAGATCCCACGATGTCAAAAAATGGTTCAAATGGCTCTAAGCACTATAGGACTTAACATCTGAGGTCATCAATCCCATAGACTTCGAACTATTTAAACCTAACTAACCTAAGGACATCACACACATCCATGCCCGAGGCAGGATTCGAACCTGAGACCGTAGCAGCAGCGCCGTTCCGGACTGAAGCGCCCAGAACCGCTCGGTCACAGCGGCCGGCGATGTCCACTGCGTGGCTGCTTAAAAGGGGTGCCAAGGTGGTAATCCTGTGATTTCTGACACTTATGAAGAAACCAAGAGGATGCTGACAACATGTTAAAAACCATTCAAAAGCCAACATCGCACAAAACATTTTTTTAATCAAGACAACCGGTTTCAACACTCTTAGCTGTCATCTTCAGGTCTTAAACTTTTTTTAATAGTAAAACATGTTCATTTTACGCTGAATCTCATGCACAAGATATCAAGTAGATACAGTTAGCACAGTATAAACGTTTGTCATCGCTAAAATATTTAAAAACACACAGGACCTTGTCCAAAAGGCCACGTCCACATACATATTGCTCACAGATGCTTGTAAAAATGCGGTACACAAAAGCACATCTGTTTTCATATGCTGGGCGCATACAAATAGCAAGGAGAGATGCACGTATAGCCACACTCTGATTTTTGTATTTTTTGGTTAGAGCAAGCGGTACCCACACACACGATGTTTGAACCTTCCTCCTCGCATGCAAACGTTGCACGATGGTGGTCTGATCACAATTCATCACATTTGGCGGTTCTCGAGTGCCGACGTGGAGCATTGTGGATTAACATTTTTAAACGATCTTCGTCAAACCCCGAAGGTCTTCCTGGAGGTAGAGAGTCACTAATATGAAAACGATCCTCCTTAAAACGAGAAAACCATTTTCTTTCCGTGCTGTGTCCAATGACATCCCCATACAGTCTCTGCTACTGTTACCCCTCTAATGAATGACACAGAAGCATATGTCGGAAATCTTCCAATTTCTCCACGTGGCACTCAATTTCCTAGCGCCCACAGCTGCACTCACAATCTCCAAACGGCAAAATGGCGATATGTAAACTCAAACTGTGACAGTGAACCACAAATAAAAAATCACATCCGATAAATAAACTCTCAGCAGCCGGAAAAGCAACGTGCAAAACAGAAACGACACCATATCAGGCGCCAAATTAATAACTGGAGGTGTGATCGCGATATTAGTCTTTTGTTATGTGAGTCCTAGGTAGAAACCGGCTTCCATAGGCAGAATGTATGAAGACGTGGGGAAGGAAAGTGTGTTGTAAGGATATGTGGTGTGACGTAGCAGACAGGTATCTGCTGAGTGAGTCTGGCAGGAATATTATAGGTGTTGTTACGAGGAAAGTGTCGACATGAAACCGGCAATGGGGTTCGGGTCAGAACAAGAATATTAGGAAAATGTCGCCTCAGTTTGATCAGCAACTTGGGCAGTAGTTTTAGCGCATGGAACCAGTCGTGTAGACGTGCTCACCTTTCAACTTGCCGTCCACGTCGGCGACTGAGAGCTGTGTGGTGACGAGTGCGCGGTAGTGACTCTTGAGAGCCATCAGCTGGTCGTGGCTGCCCTCCTCGACCACGGAGCCCCCAGACAGCACCAGGATCCTGTCCGCGTTGCGTATCGTCGACAGCCGATGCGCTACGATGATCGTTGTTCGACCCATACTAGCCTGCGTCAGTAATGTCTAAGTTATTAACCTAACTAACGTTCCTTTATTCAGTTCTGTTTTATATTTTATAACAACTTACAAAGCTATTCGATTACTTTTGATTTTGTAGTGATCATAAAAAATGGCCATCAAGTAACAAGGCCTAGATTCAACATATACAAACCTAAAATTTTTGTTACTGTTTTTATTGGTAATGACAAGCGTGGAACATTTGTCGCCGTCAGTTTGAACAACTAAAATAATTTGAACAAAAATCATTATAAAGAATGAGTCAGCTGCCCCTACGGATATCGTTTTATGCAATCCGCAATTTTATATCTGGCGTTCAATAACCAAGCGCGAGATTTTCCATATTCTCTCGCTCACTACGTACAAACTATTAGTCCCACAGACAAAAATGAACAGGACCTTTTTGTAGAAAATGTAATGCAGTTAAATTCTGTATCAGAATACGTTTAAGCTGGAGGCCACTGTTTTCGAGTTATTAAAGAAAAATGTACAAAAGTAGGGTCCAAATGCTCCTGCATTGCTTACCAGACACGGTTTCTAGTATTTTGTTCGCGGCACTTCCTTCTACCACTGAACAAAAATGTCCGACTACACTAACTATTCCCGATGATCGACATTTTTAGTTTCCATTGATTGGGTCATTGCGCCACAGACGTAGTCGAATACTTACTTAATATTATTAATTTTAACATGCCCGTGATGGTAATGAATGAACCGACTTTTTTTAACGTTACGCTAAAACTAATCACGTTGACAATTCAAGCCAAACTTAATTCTTACAAGCACAGAACTTCGTAATCAAAAGGCCTGACGAATACAGTTACCTAATTGTTTATTTTATGCTTTTAAAATTGACAAAATCGTTAGATAAAATTTACACAAACGTCAGTTTTACGATTTCTAAGTGCTCGACTAAGGCGGTGGCATAATAAGGCCAGTCAGGGAAGACCTAAAAAGAGTGAATGTGGGAAATAATTCGTGCAGTCCCAAATTTTTGAACAATAACAGGAGGGAGTGCCGTTAACAATATAAAAGAAATTCGCCGGCCAGTGTGGCCGAGCGGTTCTAGGCGCTACCGTCTGGAACCGCGCGACCGCTACGGTCGCAGGTTCGAATCCTGCCTCGGGCATGGATGTGTGTGATGTCCTTAGGTTAGTGAGGTTTAAAGTAGTTCTAAGTTCTAGGGGACTGATGACCTCAGCAGTTAAGTCCCGTAGCGCTCAGAGCCATAAAAGAAATTCTGACCGATGGGGGCTGAGTGTGGGTGCGTTTGAAAGTCACTTTTGTGCGTGTTTCTTGAATAACTCGAAAACTAAGGCCTCTCGGGAACAAAAATTGACGACATTAAATTTCCTACAAAAAAGCTGCCGTTCGTTTTTTTTCTGGGACTAATAGCTTCCGCTTAGTGAGCCAGGGAATATGAAAATCTCACACGTGATTTTTTAATGCCAGATGTAATGTTGCGGGCTGCATAAAACGACATCAGTAGGGCAGCTGAATCACCTGCATGAAACACATACAAGAGGATATTGGAAAAACAAGTCTGTATAGCGTCACCAAGTGAAGTGTCATTACGGTGATGATAGCGGGACTGTACCGTGTTTAGCATGGAAGGGGAACAGAATGAGCTACGCGTACTCAGCGCTGAACAAATATTCAACACAATGTACTGTATGTTCGTCTCCTTAGCTCATTGTTCAGCGCGAATGAATGTTGTGCAGGGGATCGGTGTTCCATTCCTGGTACAGTCAGGGACTACTCCTTGGTGGGAGGGCTGGACTGGGTTGCACTTAGCCTTATGATGCCAACTGAAGAGTTAGCTGATCCAGCAGTAGTTGCAACATGTAGTCACGCAGAAGGCATGAGACTATGAAGTAAAATTGAGAGAACTTCTAACGTCAATGCTAAACGTTCGCTCGTTTGCTGAAATGAACTAGTAACTTCTTGTAAGAAAAAAAAAATCGCGTTTAGGGTGCTCTTCATCTTCAGAATGTCGAACAGAAATTTCCTTCCTGTTTTGTTTGCCATTCACAACGTAGAGTGTGCCAGAAACATGTCAATATAAACTCTTTTTTGAACAGCTTGTGACCAATTCATTTCAGCGACCTTTCTGCACTGGCATGAGAAGTGCTCTCAAGTTGAGTACTGTACCAGCGGCAACATGGCTTCTAAACTGACAACGGCCGTGAGTGTGGTGTGCTGATTCCTAACCCTCCGTACGCATCCAAATGACGCCGTTGGTAGAGAATGATGACATGGTGGTTAGCTGGCCCTACTTTCCCGTCTGTGGCCAGAGCGGCGGTACTTACGATCTGCTATAGTCGATGTATGAATATGTCAAAAATGTCCTTCTTAAACTGCATCTGAAACCTGTAGGACTCCACATTCTCTTGATTCTTCTTCATACTATTTCCACATTCTTCCTCACGTAAATTGCCCTCCATGTCCAAATGCTTCTGAATCTCATATGTAAGAAATGGGGCCAGAAGCCGACAGCACACTACAGTGTCAAGAGAAAGCACATCGCCATTTCATCTAACTTAATACGTTTTTATAAATGTCAATTATTTTAAGTATTGGTTAATTATCATATTAAAAGGCTGAAGTACGGAAAATGTGCAACCCAGTTTGTCTGTTAGATGGAATGCAAGTAACAGCTAAACAAAAGTACAACTGCATCTCACACGCAACTTCAGAAGGCTATAATTTCGAAGACTGTGCTGAACTAGTGAAAATTTTTGTCATTCCAGGACAATGGCCCGCATCTCGTGGTCGTGCGGTAGCGTTCTCGCTTCCCACACCCGGGTTCCCGGGTTCGATTCCCGGCGGGGTCAGGGATTTTCTCTGCCTCGTGATGGCTGGGTGTTGTGTGCTGTCCTTAGGTTAGTTAGGTTTAAGTAGTTCTAAGTTCTAGGGGACTGATGACCATAGATGTTAAGTCCCATAGTGCTCAGAGCCAGAGCCAGGACAATGACGATCCGCACGATTGGTAGAAATAATTTTATTTCAACAATGTTGTCCTGTCTACCAAGAGAAACTGGATGGGATACGATACGTTAGACTAGAGGTACCAAATAAGCATTCATTTTGATGCCTGTAGTCCAATAGTGTCCTGCGTCTACCTCCAGTAATTCGCTGCCATAAATTCGGTTCAAAGCTTTGGAAACATTTGAAAATGCCAAGGCTTGTCTTTTTGAAACCAAGTCGACATGTTTCATTCAAGTAAACCTGTTGCATACTAGATGTACAGTCTTAAGGGTAAAACCTGACCGCAGGCCGGACACCGCAGAAACTAAGACGAATCGTTCACTTAGCCCCTCAGAACTGTAAGTCCAGCTGTATGCACGATTTGGCACTATTGTAAGATGGGAAGTCTCTGAAGTGTTGTATTCTTCTCTAGTGGTTACAGTGCTCAAGCAGCTGGTGGAGTGTCTTTGGGAAATCATCCCTCACAAACACATTCTTGTGATCTTACCGACTTAAAAGTTTACTTTTCTCGCTCTTTACCGAAAAACCTTCAAGAAAATCCCTTTCCGAACGAAGATGCAGTTCAGAACAGGTTTGACGACATCGCTAACTCAGAGTGAGTAGGTTTCTACAGGCTTGGAGTTGGTAAACTACCTGAGCATTGTCAGACTAAGTTGAATAATGTGAAGGAATATGTTGTTGATTTGAATATCCCTCTGATGCATACTGTTGTCATCAATAAGCTAATGGAAGACTCAATTAAAATACACACTGTCCTAACACAACTGAAACACAACTTACCAAGATAATCTTAGGACGAAAGAATGTTTTAATAAAACATAAATATCTGTAATACGAGTACGCCTATATCGGCATGAATTAGTAAGATATTACTAACTCTAAAGTTCGAAGCTGACTATGTTTACATGCTTTATTGTGTCATACAGCAGAACGAAAATGCGGAATTTCATAAATAAAACTATGTATTCACAGTTACCAAAAATTATGTTGACAGAAATGGAAAGGATCACGATCAGTTGAAGAGTGAGATCAGGTTTTCGCTTGTACATTAGTGGGACTGTCAATAGCGAGATGAACTCTGAGGGAGAAGTTTTCTTAAGATTTTCTTATTGATTTTCCATGCGAACAGCTAAAAGTATAGCCTTCAGCAAAACTGGAACCACGAGCCAAAACAGCTTTCATGTTACAGGCGACCTCGTCACCTCTGAGCTAGCGATGAGCAGCAGTATTTGTCTCTCCCTCATTGTGCCAGTGGTAGCTAGGACAGATAACTCACACTTTAAAAGACAACACTAGTTGTAATTTCCGTGTGAAACAACTTCCCTGGAGTCAAAACCATACTTTGATAACTGTGTGTCATATGTTAGATAAAAATCACAAAGATTACTTAGTGGAAAAGTCATGAGAAGTCAAGTAAATTTAGCAAGATAGCTCTGTGCTAATCAAGAAATAACTTGTCGGTCACATAGATTCTGTTATAGTACCACTAGGAGGAATACTAGCTGATGTGTTCCTTGAGGAGGCTTGGAAGTGAACACGGCTTACATTCCATTGACGTGGCTGCCAAGGGTCGAATTACCAAATGCGTACGCCACTCAGCTTTAGTCTCATTTCTATAAATGGGTTTAGGGGCTAGACCATAGTTACTAGTAATACCTAGTAGCACCAATTGCAAAATAAGAGTCAAATTATTTGTCCCTTTTCTTACCTGTTTGTTAACAGTTGTCAAGTAAGTGATGAAATGCATATTTGACTATCAGATATTTTATTGACAACATTAAGCATTAACAATCTTAGGTCATTAGACCATCATCAAAGGATATCTATCCAAAGGCACAAACATAGATAAATGTAGTACACAGAAAGATGGTAAGAATTTACGAAATTTACAAGGTTAAATACCGTTCAAATATATACATCTCATGTTATATTTGACAGTGGATACATTTCCGGTAGTATAGCAATGGATACAGTTCAGGTAATATAATATGTAATAAATTACAGTATAGTAACTTCTGCACAGGATATTTATGTGTGCACTCAGAAGTGACATCAGTTTATAGAACAGTGTACAAACTAAATGAGAAGGACAGAGACTGAATTACTATCATAGTACGAACACTGAAGAGTTGGTCCAACACCTTCACTAAACCTCTTCATAATATGATATGAAATATATCACAGTCATAATATCAACGTAATGTTAATGGTGTTTATAAAATAAAATTGGTTAAAAAATAAAGTGCTTAAAAATAAGTACACTCCTGGAAATGGAAAAAAGAACACATTGACACCGGTGTGTCAGACCCACCATACTTGCTCCGGACACTGCGAGAGGGCTGTACAAGCAATGATCACACGCACGGCACAGCGGACACACCAGGAACCGCGGTGTTGGCCGTCGAATGGCGCTAGCTGCGCGGCATTTTTGCACCGCCGCCGTCAGTGTCAGCCAGTTTGCCGTGGCATACGGAGCTCCATCGCAGTCTTTAACACTGGTAGCATGCCGCGACAGCGTGGACGTTAACCGTATGTGCAGTTGACGGACTTTGAGCGAGGGCGTATAGTGGGCATGCGGGAGGCCGGGTGGACGTACCGCCGAATTGCTCAACACGTGGGGCGTGAGGTCTCCACAGTACATCGATGTTGTCGCCAGTGGTCGGCGGAAGGTGCACGTGCCCGTGGACCTGGGACCGGACCGCAGCGACGCACGGATGCACGCCAAGACCGTAGGATCCTACGCAGTGCCGTAGGGGGCTGCACCGCCACTTCTCAGCATATTAGGGACACTGTTGCTCCTGGGGTATCGGCGAGGACCATTCGCAACCGTCTCCATGAAGCTGGGCTACGGTCCCGCACACCGTTAGGCCGTCTTCCGCTCACGCCCCAACATCGTGCAGCCCGCCTCCAGTGGTGTCGCGACAGGCGTGAATGGAGGGACGAATGGAGACGTGTCGTCTTCAGCGATGAGAGTCGCTTCTGCCTTGGTGCCAATGATGGTCGTATGAGTGTTTGGCGCCGTGCAGGTGAGCGCCACAATCAGGACTGCATACGACCGAGGCACACAGGGCCAACACCCGGCGTTATGGTGTGGGGAGCGATCTCCTACACTGGCCGTACACCACTGGTGATCGTCGAGGGGACACTGAATAGTGCACGGTACATCCAAACCGTCATCGAACCCATCGTTCTACCATTCCTAGACCGGCAAGGGAACTTGCTGTTCCAACAGGACAATGCACGTCCGCATGTATCCCGTGCCACCCAACGTGCTCTAGAAGGTGTAAGTCAACTACCCTGGCCAGCAAGATCTCCGGATCTGTCCCCCATTGAGCATGTTTGGGACTGGATGAAGCGTCGTCTCACGCGGTCTACACGTCCAGCACGAACGCTGGTCCAACTGAGGCGCCAGGTGGAAATGGCATGGCAAGCCGTTCCACAGGACTACATTGAGCATCTCTACGATCGTCTCCATGGGAGAATAGCAGCCTGCATTGCTGCGAAAGGTGGATATACACTGTACTAGTGCCGACATTGTGCATGCTCTGTTGCCTGTGTCTATGTGCCTGTGGTTCTGTCAGTGTGATCATGTGATGTATCTGACCCCAGGAATGTGTCAATAAAGTTTCCCCTTCCTGGGACAATGAATTCACGGTGTTCTTATTTCAATTTCCAGGAGTTTATGTTAAACTCATCCATCTGAAACCTGAGGGGTAACTTGAGCCCAAAACGAAAAAAAGATTCAATCTGTTATGTGAGGTAAAACCAAAGCGCGGGAGTGGCAGTACTACGACTTTACGGTAGGTGACAGCGTTGTCTGTAGCGAGAAAGGATTTTGTAGTTCATATACTGGCTAAAAAAGGCGCTGTTCTGGTTCAACTGTCGAACTGAAAATTTATTGTATCGAATACTCCGCAAAATTTCGTCTGTACACGCAACTTCAAAGGGCACAAAGTCTTGGTAAGAAATTTATTTTTCAAATATCATAACTTCTTCAATTTTATACACTGTTAGTTTAACGTATTTTATAACTGACTTTGAAAGATTAGTCTAAAAACTTGTGAACATAACCTGTAAATGTGGCTAACTTGAGCCCAATATTTTTCTCTTGTAAGTTGGGCTTAAGTAGTCTTGAACCACGTTTCTAGCGTTCAAATAGTGTATGACTGTGGGCTGAAGTAGAAACGTGTCTTTGCTAAGCTGCAATGCTGTTTGTTAAACATAGTTTATTAAAGGGTTTTGCAGAATAGTAAATGTAAATGCGTGGACCTACAGTACAAGTATGTTTTTCACAGATCCAAAAAGATTCCTACCAATTGCTGGAGGCACCCTCGCAACAGGAAATGAGTTGACTACTGAGACAGAAAATTGAAAAAAAAAGTTTGAATGCTGTAAGGAGTAAGCAAATTACCCAACGATAATCTGAGATTCATTTCAAGATTAGCAGAACTACAATCAACAAAAAGCTTAAGAATGAACACATGAAGAAAAAAAAATGTTCAAATGTGTGTGAAATCTTATGGGACTTAACTGCTAAGGTCATCAGTCCCTAAGCTTACACACTACTTAACCTAAATTATCCTACGGACAAACACACACACCCATGCCCGAGGGAGAACTCGAACCTCCGCCGGGACCAGCCGCACAGTGAACACATGAAGAGTCCAGGACACCCAAAAATGTTTACTACAGAAGAAGAGAAGGCTTTTGCAAGTCATCTCGATAAAATATGTGATTTTGGATTTCCATGTCGTGAGCTAGACTTTACGTTCATTATAAAATCTTGTTTAGTCAGGCAAGAAAGAAATGCGACATGTTTCAAGTACAATATTCTGGGAAGAGATTGGTTTAAGAATGTTCTGAAAAGACATCTAAATTTGTCAGTTAGCTTTGCAAGTAACATAAAAAGAACAACAGCTACCATAGATGAAAAAGTCATAGTCGACTTTATCGAAAACCTTAAGTATGTCCTTAAAGACATTCCCCCACAAAAAATCTTTAATTTCGATGAAGCAGTTATGAGTGATGACCCTGTAAGGAGAGGTTCTAAAGAATCCAGCGTAAGTGTCATGTTTTGTGGAATTCTGCTGGAACCGCACTCCCACTGTATATTGTTTGCTAGGCTGAACAACTATGGAATACTTGGATGGAAAATGGTCCGCTGGGTGCACGATACTATCGTAGCAAACATAGGTGAATGGATTTAAATCTTTCTGTAGAATGGTTTACAAGTTACCTGCTGCCTTTCATAAGAAAACAAGATGAAAAGAAGGTTATGCTAGGAGATAGTATGAGTTCTCATTTAAGTCTTAATGTAGTCAATTGTGAAGGAAACAATGTTCATTTTTTTTGCTTGCTTCCAAACTCTGGCCATTTGACTCAGCATTTAAACACTACTTATTTTAGACCTCTAAAAATTAAATGGAGCGATGTCCTTGGGAGATAGTAAGAGAGTAATGCGGGCAAACAACTTGGTGTGTTACCCAAAGATCAATTCCCGATTTTGTTAAAAACTGTGTTGAGAGAAATGGAACCGAATATTGCTCACAACTTGAGAATATATCCTACTGATAAGGTTGAGATTCTTAAGAGGCTGCCAAAACATCTAATAACAGGAACTAAGTGTTCTGAATTTTAGAAAGAAGATAGAAGAAAAAACAAAAGAGAGTGTTGAGTGAGTCTAATTCAGATGACGAGGATGACACCTTTAGCCCGCAGTCTAAAGGAAATAGTGATATTTCTCTAAACAAAACCGACAAAGGATGTGTAGATGACATGCCATTAAGTTTTGTTGAACGCGACAAGAGACTATGTCGGCTCCATTTGACAAAGCAAGCCTGAATGTACGAGACTTTGTGTAAATTGGAAAGACAATATTCACGTAGGACAGGTTCTCCAGACCGAATATGTTGGTGCCCTAGTCAAATGTATGAAGCCCACCAACGAAGCTTGGAAACAGCCAACATTAAAGGATATTCAACTCTACTAGTGGGAAGACACTGTTGCGAAAATCAAGCCTCCGAAACTTGAAAAGGGAGTCCTATTTACAGTCAGTTTGGGACACAACAAACAAGTGCTCGAGTGCTTGCAAATTTTATCTATGTTTCTGTAAATATTTTTGTGAGGTGCAGTACACTACATTTAAACTTAAAAACATACGTTACTATTATTTTTCAATGTGTTCCCTACATCATTTCCGAGAAATACGTGTGTTTTCTTATTTGTTGCTTTTTATGCTGTTAAACAAACTTTTAAGGGAAAATATCACTGATTTTATAACTTTCTAACACGTAGACGCACCTGTAATAAGAAATTTCAAACCTAATGTTCAACCTTACTATTTTTCAGTAAACCACTAGGAAAAAGGATTAGGATCAAGTGACTCAACATGTCTAACATGACACCAAAATAAATTAATCTTAAAATAAGTTAATACAGGAAAAATAAGTAATTTGTAGGGATTGTTTGTTTAGGAATATTCTGTAGATTTGGAAAAAGCGTACCTGATGCCCAAAATTTTATTAATGATGCCTGATGTCTTAAAGGCATTAGGAAAAAACTGAAATTTAGGCTGGTTTACGGTACAAATTGTCACCTACCATTCATTTAAATTCTAATTATATTAATTATCCGTTACCATAACGTGACGACTACGTTTGAAGAACTGCATCACGTGCGACTGTCACGTAAGTTACACTGTTTATTTCGAAAGTAAAACTGTTTATTTTGAAAATAAACAATCTAGATGATATGACATATTTCCGTATGCTATATTTATCTGTGTTTGTACCTTTGGATATAAATTCGTTGATGATGGTCTAAGACCGAAAGTGAGTGATGCTTAAGGTTTTCAATTAAACAGCTGATGTTCAAATATGCATCTCAACAGTTATTTTTGTTTTCCTGTCTTAAACATACTGAAAATTAGAAAGCACATTCACCAGACAGAATTCACATTTTTGGAGCGTTCCGGTGATTATAATGAAAACATTATGAGTAGGTCACACAACCTTTGATCGTTACAAGTTTTGAAAATATTTTGCTTAAGAGCGTCGCATTGGCACTGTCATCAGCTTATTGGAACACAAACGAATATATAACAATACAAGACTGATTGCAATAAGTGATAGGGAGAGTTCATAACATGAACTTTCAAATCGAGAAAGTCTCCTGTGAAAGGAAAGAATACGCCATGACCGAAAAAGTGGACTCAACAATGAGTGGAGAAAACCAAACGAACTAACAAGAAAGGAGAATTAGTTGTCACCAGGATGTGGAAGAAGGAACACAAAACGCTGACAGTAATATCTCTAATAAGTCATCCTCTAGCAAGACTTTATTCAGAGTTTTAATACTTAAAGAACGACAAAAGTAATATACTAGTAATGATTATTGGAACAGTGTTATCAGTGTTATCAGTGTTATCAGTGTTATCAGTGTTATCAGTGTTATCACTTCTGATGTTTTCTCAGCAAACGGCAAAATATCTACGTTGAAGATCTATTCAGCCTGTAGTACACTTAAGAAAGAACCAAGCTGAACGTGTTGCAAGTTTTTTATTCTCAGTTGGCAGAGAATGTTTATTTCTTGATGGTTTCATACGAACGACGCCTCTGGGCTACCACAATATTCATATGAGAATTATGGGGATGTAATGCAACGCCTGCTGTAGTAGGTGGCTCCCTCTCACGATACAAATGGGAGCTGGATCATCTCAGGGAGTGGCGACCCTGCCCTGTACGAGCTCTTGTTCTGCCTCACCTCCACATCTTTAGGGGAACACGTCCTAAAACCATAATCCATCCAAATCTCTATCAGTTCCTATATAATCCTCCATCTCTTCTGAACCTCCAATGGACCAGCATGAGAAAAATGATCCAAACCTTCCCTGAAGGCTGAGGATTTGCCACAGCAGACGAACTACTGAACCACCCGTCTGCAAGGAAGGAAAGGACAGCAGTCGTACCTAGTGATGCAGCCTAGCTGCTGTGGCACTGAAGAAGGAGTGGCAGTCACTCTAGGGCCTGCTGCTATGATATTGATGTAGTGACAGATTTCAGCATGTTTGCTCACATGTAGTTTCACTTGTGTGATGATTACATGTAAGTACACTGTTTGTACATTTTACGGAAGTAATCCTATTAAGTATACTGTATTTTTTAGCCATGTCATTATATTTTCTAGGTAATCCTATGTAATTTTTCTTCTGATGAAGACCGCCGTAGTGCTGTCGAAACCATGGTCAATTTGACAGCAATTGTATGTAGCCGAGGTGGCTATATGTACATTCTGTAGTTAAGTTAGCCGGGCGCGGTGGCCGTGCGGTTCTAGGAGCTGCAGTCCGGAACCGTGGGACTGCTACGGTCGCAGGTTCGAATCCTGCCTCGAACATGGATGTGTGTGATGTGCTTACGTTAGGTAGGTTTAAGTAGTTCCAAGTTCTAGGGGACTGATGACCTAAGATGTTAGTCCGCAGCTCGTGGTCGTGCGGTAGCGTTCTCGCTTCCCACGTCCGGGTTCCCAGGTTCGATGCCCGGCGGGGTCAGGGATTTTCTCTGCCTCGTGATGACTGGGTGTTGTGTGATGTCCTTAGGTTAGTTAGGTTTAAGTAGTTCTAAGTTCTAGGGGACTGATGACCATAGATGTTAAGTCCCATAGTGCTCAGAGCCATTTTGAACCTAAGATGTTAAGTCCCAAAGTGCTCAGGGCCAGTTTTTGTAATTAAGTTAATGCACGGTTGCTGGACTTCAGCCAACAACAGTTTAAAATTTATATGTATACAATGTCCAAAGTGCTACGTTTCGCTCCAGTTTTGGACGTTGGGACACAAATTGCTACATTATGCATTATCTTTGGTAAACTTGTAGTGCAAGGGAGAGGTAATACTGTCTTGGTTTTCAAGTAAGCTGAAAAAAATTATCGTCTATTCTGGAACTGAGTCAATTACTTTTTGGAAGAATGCAAGTCATGTTTGTCAGCAGAACCATCAGCTGCACGAGCACTAGTTGACTATTGGGGTATAAGTTACGGAAATGTTCTAAATTCAAGCAACAAATCCTTGACGTAAGTGTCAGACTGGAACAAGCCAGCAGCTCGTCTTGATAGCTTGTGCTCACCCTGTCTAGCGCGGCCTGCACCTTGGCCTCGCTGCTGGTGTCCAGAGCAGAGGTGGCCTCGTCCAGCAGCAGGATCTTGGGGCGGCGCACCAGCGCCCTGGCGATGGCGATGCGCTGCTTCTGGCCGCCCGACAGCTGGGCCCCGCGCTCGCCCACCAGCGTATCGTAGCCCTGCACACGTGATGGCAGAAAGTGTACGATTGGGTACAATGAAGAAGGACGTGACACACAGTGTTCCTTCAGAAGTGAATCTCAAGTCAAGAGTTACATTAGAAGTGAGACTCAGGTTAACAGCGGCGTCACAAGACAGGAGATACATTGCATCAAAGCTGCAACAAAGAGAGGCCATAATGTTTACTACCAGTAAAAACGATTTGACTTGTCGAATTACCCATAGTGGTAACGATATCGTCTTTCACAGGATGAGAACATCACTGCCCTTGTTGTTCATGTTACAGACTACGATGATGTGGTTTCAGAGTGTTGTGAGTACTGACAACTTGCTTTGAATGTTCATAAATAAAGAACTGTGCACTTCAGAAACTGAAAATCGTATTCTCCTACGACTACAATCTTAAAGGCAGACGTTTGAAGATGAACGCTAATCACCCTGCGGAAGATTCGTGAGGAATTTAGGAACTTACAACACTCATCTGTGCGTCACTCCCGAAGGAACACCAATGACAACATAAAACTAAATACAGCGGTCACATAGGCATAAACACCAAATTCCTTAAAGAATCAAACTCGCATATATAAAACGGCTTCAAGCTTCTGATTGACTTACAAACGAGTTAATCTGCTAAATACTTGACGTTAAGCATGTAAGTGCGAAAAAGTATAGAAAAGGTTTGAAATTATGTTTTAAGTTGAACACAAGTCGCCTAGTGCTCTCATTAGCAAATACTGCAGGAGAATGCTCTCGGTAATATACTCTCTGTTCCAAGCAAAACCTAGTTTTTCACGCACATCAATGCTTATGACGTTGTACCTCTTGAACCAGGTGTCATAAAATAATATAATTTCACAGTAATACTCAGTTTTGTTTGTGGACATGTTGCGAAAAATGTGTTGTGAATACAGTTAGTAATAGAGAAGAAATGAATTAAAACGTCAGAACTGTTGCAGCAGTTTTACAGCAAGGACAGCGAAAATGAAGTAAACGATAAACTGTTTTCCTTTTATCATTTTCTGGGTGGTGTCACCGAGAAAAAGTTACAAAAGCTTTCTCTCTTTCACAAATTGTGGATAAATACATTCTACGTATTTGCGTACGGTGAGTAATGCTTGTCACACCATGTTGAACCTTTCGTATGAGATTACGAGTATAGTTGTAGATTATGTCAGCATATTGTTGTTGTGGTCTTCAGTCCTGAGACTGGTTTGATGCAGCTCTCCATGCTACTCTATTCTGTGCAAGCTTCTTCATCTCCCAGTATCTACTGCAGCCTACATCCTTCTGAATCTGCTTAGTGTATTCATGTCTTGGTCTCCCTCTACGATTTTTACCCTCCACGCTGCCCTCCAATACTAAATTGGTGATCCCTTGATGCCTCAGAACATTTCCTACCAACCGATCCCTTCTTCTAGTCAAGTTGTGCCACAAACTCCTCCACAATTCTATTCAATACCTCCTCATTAGTTATGTGATCTACCCATCTAATCTTCAGCATTGTTCTATAGCACCACATTTCGAAAGCTTCTATTCTCTTCTTGTCTAAACTATTTATCGTCCATGTTTCACTTCTATACATGGCCACACTGCATACAAATACTTTCAGAAACGACTTCCTCACACTTAAATCTATACTCGATGTTAACAAATTTCTCTTCTTCAGAAACGCTTCCCTTGCCATTGATAGTCTACATTTTATATCCTCTCTACTTCGACCATCATCAGTTATTTTGCTCCCCAAATAGCAAAACTTCTTTACTACTTTAAGTGTCTCATTTCATAATCTAACTCCCTCAGCATCACCCGACTTAATTCGACTACATTCCATTATCCTCTTTTTGCTTTGTTGATGTTCATCTTATATCCTCCTTTCAAGACACTGGTCATCCCGTTCAACTGCTCTTCCAGGTCCTTTGCTGTCTCTGACAGAATTACCATGTCATCGGCGAACCTCAAAGTTTTTGTTTCTTCTCCATGGATTTTGATACCTAATCCGAACTTTTGTTTCCTTTACTGCTTGCTCAATATACAGATTGAATAACATCAGGGAGAGACTACAACCCTGTCTCACTCCCTTCCCAACCACTGCTTCCCTTTCCTAACCCTAGACTCTTATAACTGCGATCTGGTTTCTGAACAAATTGTAAATAGCCTTTTGCTCCCTGTATTTTACCCCTGCCACCTTCAGAATTTGAAAGAGAATATTCCCGTCAACATTGTCAAAAGCTTTCTCTAAGTCTACAAATGCTAGAAACGTAAGTTTGCCTTTCCTTAATCTTTCTTCTAAGATAAGTCGTAGGATCAGTATTGCATCACGTTTTCCAATATTTCTAAGGAATCCAAACAGATCTTCCTCGACGTCGGCTTCTACCAGTTTTTCCATTCGTCTGTAAAGAATTCGCGTTAGTATTTTGCAGCTGTGACTTATTAAACTGATAGTTCGGTAATTTTCAAATCTGTCAACGCCTGCCTTCTTTGGGATTGGAATTATTATATTATTCTTGAAGCCTGAGGGAATTTAGCCTGTCTCATACATCTTGCTCACCAGATGGTAGAGTTTGTCAGGGGGCTTCCTCTTTCATTTCGTAGACCCAGTCCATATTCACCTACCACTTTTCCTTCTCTTCCTTTTCATACTGTCGAATTCCAGTCACCCATGACATTTTATATGTGGTGTCACCGCCAGACACCACACTTGCTAGGTGGTAGCTTTAAATCGACCGCGGTCCATTAGTACATGTCGGACCCGCGTGTCGCCACTGTGTGATCGCAGGCCGAGCGCCACCACAAGGCAGGTCTCGAGATACGGAATAGACTCGCCCCAGTTGTACGGACGACATTGCTAGCGACGACACTGACGAAGCATCGCTCCTTAGCCGAGCAGATAGAATAGCCTTCAGCTAAGTCCATGGCTACGACCTAGCAAGGCGCCATTAGCCTTACATAGTTTGATAGTTATCGTATGAAATGTCTCATCAAGAACGCTGTATACAAATGATGGATTAAAGTTAAGTATTCCAGCAGCTACGTACTTTTCTTTATAGCTTTTATGAAGTATCCTGTTTCAGACCATCAAGTCCGCCTGCTTGCTTAATGGCCGCCTCCCTTAAATAATGTGCGTAGTGTTGGCAATCTGTCAACACTACAAATGGCGACGAGGATGGGATAAGGATTTCGCGTTCGTATTGCTTTAATTTATGGCGCCGACGTCACAAACCGCCTTCTTTTTCTTTGATTGATTTACTTGTGTCATGGCTTCGCCACAATCTCCCAATGTACTGTCCGAATTTTATCGCTTGCAGAATCAGCAGACGCAGGCGTTATTGGATGCCCTTGGACAGCTCGTCCAGGGTCAACGTGCACTGCACAACGATGCGGCCGCCGCCGCTTCATCGCTACCGCAGCCACAACATGCAGTTGCACCACCTTTCCGTAATTTTCAAGCAGACGTGAAGTCCTGGACGGAGTGGTCACGCCAGTTTGGATTTCATCTCGCCGCCTACAGAATTCAAGGTAAAGAGCGGCAGCCTCATTTATTGTCGTGTGTAGGGGTGCAAACGTACCGTGTGATAGTGAAATTATTTCCCCAACGCGACGTAGCAACTCTGTCCTACGAAGAAATTTTGTCGGCATTGGACGCCTATTTCAAAGAAACAGTTAATGTGGTTACAAAAAGGTATACTTTCTTTCGTACAAAACGTACGGCCGGTCAAACTAATAGGGAGTGGGTTGCAACATTGCAAGGCCTTACAAGGGATTGTGCTTTTCAGTGTTAATGTGGACTCCCTTATTCAGATACAATGGTACATGATGCAATCGCACAGAACGTTTCTGATGTTCGTATATGGGAACAGATTTTGAAACTCGTTAATCCCTCCCTTCAACAAGTGATAGAGATATTGGATAGACAAGACACGCTTGACTTTGCTCAGGAATCATTTGCAACTTCGCCAGCCGTGTGTAACATTAACCGGCCCACCGGGCACGCTGCACGGCGCGGTTAACTGCCCTCGCACACGTCCGCGCAGCTGCCGCCACGTTCTAAACCAGGTGTGCCACGACAGCATACAAATGCAGTGAAATCATGCCCGCGGTGTGCTACTAGACATTCGCGTGAAAATTGCCCGTCACGCCAGGCTATTTGCTTTTTCTGTAATAAGAAAGGACATGTTCAAAGTGTTTGCCAGAAAAAGCTCAGATCAGACACTCTTAATCGTTCCAGGCCCTTTGCTTCGCGCCGGAATCGAACCAAGGGCACTCAGGCTCGTGGACCTTCGCCCATGGACATTCATGTAGTTAATTCCACTTTGTCCAGTGCCACTGTCTATAACAGTGACTGTGTTCGTCCCACAAATACTGTGCGTCGACGTCGCCGGAAATCACGTCAATTAGCAAGTGCTTCTGTACCTGTATCAGTTCAAATTGCACGAGACAGTCGCTCTTGTCGTCAGCAGGACAATAAACTTTTTGTAGATTTGGACTTTAATGGCAAGGTCATACCGTTCCAGCTCGATACCGGAGCTGCAGTTTCATTGCTCAATCATGACACGTACGAACAACTGGGCAAACCTCCGTTGCGTGCCGCAACTGTTAAGCTCACTACATATTCAGGACAGAAGATCCCAGTGTTAGGACAGTGCACTCTTCTTGCAACATACAAGGGACAAACAAAACTTGTGTCATTTTACGTTCTTCGTTCTTCTACTGCAGTGAACTTGTTTGGTTTAGATTTATTTCAGTCGTTTAACATGTCTATAGTCAATCAGGTCCTATCAGTGAATCAGACTGTGCCTTCAGACAGTGTTTCTCGTCTATGTGAAGAATTTGCAGACATTTTTGCACCGGGCCTTGGTTGCGCTAAGAACTATACAGCCCATTTGGAACTGAAAGTACATGCGCAACCGAAATTTTTCCGAGCGCGCAATGTTCCCCACGCATTGCGTGATGAGGTCGCAAGAACATTAAACGATTTAGAATCACAAGGTGTAATTGAACGTGTGCAGGCTTCTCTCTGGGCCTCACCCTTAGTCATTTTGCCAAAACCTTCCAGAAAACTGAGACTTTGTGTGGACTTCAAGGCAACAGTGAATCCACAACTTGTGATTGCAACTTTTCCCTTACCCCGTCCGGAAGATCTCTTTGATAAACTGTGCCCGGGTAAATACTTTTCGAAGTTGGACCTAGCAGATGCGTACTTGCAAATCCCAGTGGACGCCGCAACCCAGCACGTCTTGGTGGTTAACACGCATCTTGGTTTGTACCGATTCACAAGACTGCCATTCGGGTGTGCATCCACCCCTGCATTGTTTCAGCAATATTTACAAACTGTTTGTGCGTCGGTCCCTACAGCTGCGAACTATCTGGACGATATTGTGATCTCCGGAAAGACAGCCGACGAGCATTTAGCACACCTACGTACGTTATTTCAGGTATTGCGACAAAATGGTCTTCGCTTGCGGAAGGACAAATGTGTGTTTTTTGCTCGTGACTTACCATACCTGGGACATGTCATCAATGCCCAAGGCATACATCCGAGTCCAGAGCACCTCCGTGCCATACAAGATTTGCCTTCGCCACAGAATGTGAAGCAGCTACAGAGTGTGTTGGGTAAAATTAACTATTATCATCGCTTTCTGCGCAGTGCCTCTTCCATTTCAGCTCCGCTTCATAGTTTACGCCGTAAGGGTGTTCCGTTCGTCTGGACGACGGAATGCGAACGCGCCTTTCGCCAGTTGAAATCGGCGTTGCTTTCTAATACTTGCCTTACGCCATTTGGTCCCCAGAAACCCCTTTTGTTGATGGTAGATGCATCGGATTTCGGGATCGGTGCTGTGATTGCGCACAAAGATGGATCGCATGATCGCCCTATTGCCTTTGCGTCCAAATTGCTCTCGTCTGCGCAAAGAAATTATTCACAGGTCGAGAAAGAAGCTTTGGCTCTCGTATTCGGTATTACAAAGTTTCATGATTTCTTGTATGGTCGTCACTTTACCATCATCACAGACCACAAACCTTTGACATCGCTTTTTCATCCGAACAGGCCTGTACCTCCGCATACAGCGCAGAAATTCATTCGCTGGTCTATTTTCCTCTTGCAGTACCGCTACGATATCTTGTATCGGTCCACTACTAAGCATGGAAACGCCGATGCGTTGTCCCGTTTGCCTGTTGCTGAGGATAGAGCATTCGATTCTTCCGAACTTGCTTGCATGTTCATTGATTCGGAAACCGATGAAGTGGTCGAATCGTTTCCGATTGATTTTCGTCGTGTAGCTACAGCCACAGCTGCTGACCCTGTCCTTGCTACCGTTTTGCGTTTTGTTGCTACGCAATGGGCTTTGTCAAAGTCTCGGATCGGGGATCCGTTGGTTCGCCGATTTTTTGCTCACAGAACGAGACTTTTTGTTCGACGTGGTGTTTTGTTGTTGCTTTCTGATAATGATCAGTCCAGAGTCGTGGTCCCACGTTCGTTACAGTCCTCTGTTTTACAGCTTCTTCACCAAGGACATTGGGGTATAGTGCGAACGAAACAACTTGCTCGTCAGCACTGTACTTGGTTCGGAATCGATGCTGCCATTACGAATATGTGTTCTTCTTGCATGGCGTGTGCCGAACAACAATCCGCACCGCCGCGGACAGTCTTTGCGTAGCCAAAAGCCACTTCCCCTTGGCAACGCTTGCACATCGATTTTGCTGGTCCATTCTGGAATGCTCGATGGTTGGTTCTGGTAGATGCCTTCAGTAATTTTCCTTTTGTTGGCCGGATGTCTTCCACGACGTCAACTGCCACCATCCAAGCGTTGTCTGCTATCTTTTGCATGGAAGGTCTTCCGCAGACTATTGTTTCCGACTATGGCCCATAATTCATGTCTGCAGAATTTCAGTCATTCTGCAAGGCCAATGGTATTCAACATCTGACGTCCGCGTCGTTTTTCGCAGTCAAATGGTGCCGCTGAACGTTTGGTCCGGACTTTCAAGTCACATATGTTGAAGTTGAAAGAGTCGCATTCTCGGGAGGACGCGTTATTGCTCTTTTTGTCCTCGTATCACTCTCAGCCCCGAGATGGTCGCTCGCCGGCTGAGTTGCTCCACGGTCGTCCTCATCGAACCTTGATGTCTTTGCTGCACCCGCCGCATCAGGTTCCTGTGCAGCGGCAAACTTCTGCTTTTGCTCCAGGCGACGTTGTATTCTCTCGCAATCATCGAGGTTCACGGCGTTGGCTCGCAGGGCGCATTCTTCGCTGCCTCGGCCGCGCGATGTATTTTGTTTTGGGGGCCTCTGGTGAGGTGCGTCGGCATCTCAATCAGCTGCGCCTCTGTCGTCGCATGGGTTCTGCCGCTCCCCGTCTGCTTTCAGCGACGGTGCCGTCTGGTCAGCGCCCTGGGGACCCATCTACCGGCTCGCCTCCTCCCCAGGTGTTACCGACGATGCCTTCCATTTTGCCCCATGTCGACGCGCCACCGCAGCCGCCGCCGCCGCCGCCTGTTCTCCCGCCGGCGCCGCCCGCATTCGACGCTTCGCTGCAGCCGCCGGGCGCCTCCCTGGGTCACACACCGCCGATCGCTTCCCGTGACCAGCCGTCCTCCGCCATGGAACTCTTGCCCGCTCCGGACCACATAACGTCATCGCGCGTCGGATACCCCGACGCAATGGAGGTCGACCCTTCGGCCCCTGCTGTCTCTTTACGGGCGCATACGCCGCATGTTGACGTGCACCCTGGACTAGGTTTTCAGGCGTTTCCTAGCTCCCCTCGGACGGAATGGCCGGGTGCGGGTGGCACAGCCTCGCCTGTTGTTAGGCTTCCCACCTCGTCGCATACGTCAACATGGGGTCCTCCCCACGGCGGCGGAAGCCGTATCACACGACCGTTCGCCGATTTATGGGGGGGAGGAATGTGGTGTCACCGCCAGACACCACACTTGCTAGGTGGTAGCTTTAAATCGGCCACGGTCCATTAGTACATGTCGGACCCGCGTGTCGCCACTGTGTGATCGTAGACCGAGCGCCACCACAAGGCAGGTCTCGAGATACGGAATAGACTCGCCCCAGTTGTACGGACGACATTGCTAGCGACGACACTGACGAAGCATCGCTCCTTAGCCGAGCAGATAGTTAGAATCGCCTTCAGCTAAGTCCATGGCTACGACCTAGCAAGGCGCCATTAGCCTTACATAGTTTGATAGTTATCGTATGAAATGTCTCATCAAGAACGCTGTATACAAATGGTGGATTAAAGTTAAGTATTCCAGCAGCTATGTACTTTTCTTTATAGCTTTTATGTAGTATCCTGTTTCAGACCATCAAGTCCGCCTGCTTGCTTAATGGCCGCCTCCCTTAAATATTGTGCGTAGTGTTGGCAATCTGTCAACACTACATTATATTCTCAAATTAGGTCACTGTTTACATGAAACGAAATCAAAGTTTTGTTGCTCCTTGAAGCCATTGGTAGGGCATCCTGCAGATGGGTTCGGGTTCCTAGCCCCGGAATAATCGCTTGGTAATATTGGTGTGTAGCTGTGCATGGATATTGTTATTTTCTCATTAAGTGAGATCGTATTGCACCTTTGACTGGCGACCCCAAGTGTATATTCAGTCGCTTAATTGAAAAGGATGTCATCCGTTTTTCACAATGGCACCTTTTCTTCGTCAAATATGAGATTTGAATCTTAGATGAACGTAAATACGGATGAGTGAAGTGGGCACGTGGAACAATAGTGTCGCGTTTTTCTTTTTGAAGCGTGTAAAGTGGAGGGACGAATGACGATGGAACCCAAAGTCGGCACACAGCCTGTAACGTATTTCGTTAATTACTTATCTGCTCTGGTTACATGCTTTTCTCTGGGCTACTTTGTTTCTGTTTTATTGCAAATTCTTTTCACACTTGTTGGTATATTCCTCTTTTTACACAATTATGAATTCTTTATGAACATATTTTCTACTATATGCAATTGTAGGACGTAAGAAGTATTGTAAGTAGAAACACTCGCTATACCCACTTAGGAATAAATGCAGTCTGTGCTTTTAAGTGCGATGGAGGGCGATTTAATTGATAGGTGGAATGGAAATACACTTGGGTGGACGATTCATGAAATTTTTTTAGAAAAAAATGTCGTGAAGCGCTATTTGGACTTTGAATTGTGGAGGAAAGTGTTCAAAAATTACTTTAACTGTATAGGATCAAGTGGAGTTGGATTTTAGAGATTCAATAGAGTGATACAGGGTGATGTGGCGTTGCGCTATGTCAATGCGTTAGAGCTGTTCGACGAACTTTATATCGTTTACTTAAAGTATTCAATGACTGTGAATGTATAGAAGGATGGCAGAGAAGCTAACAGAAAAGTTGTAGAGGAGACAGAGGAATTTACCGGTGAAACTCTACGAGCAAGAAGAGATGAGTCGATGATACTTCAATAATTTTCAATGGCGGCTATCGTCTGCGTGAAGATTAGTGACTGATGAACGCTGAATTAAGTCCCAAGGGTGGAAGAATTGTAAAGAAACAATCACCGTGAAGAATTAATAACCTGGTTAGTGAGGGAGGAGTTGTGTGTAGGGACTGGTCTGTGAAGAAGCTTTTCCTTGGAGAGATCAAAACATCACATGAAGACTTGAGCTTGAGACAAACGTAGAACTTTTATAACAGGAAAATCATAGCACGAATTTTATTTGAAGTGAGATTCTAAATATTCAGTCGCTTCATTGAAAAGGATGTCTTCCGTTTTTCACAATGGCACCTTGTCTTCGTCAAATATGAGATTTGCATCTAAAATAATTCACACCTTCGAACAAATAAATATAATAGAAAATGTGCTCTTTACTACTGCAAGATGGTATTGCCACTAGAATATCTCGTAAAATCCTAACCAGACACCTCGCTTAGCCAGGGCAAGATTTCGGACGTTCAAAATTTCAAGGAAATTACTTCGTATTGGACAATGAAGGCAGCCATCTGTACTCAGCGTTGACGATCCGCTACGCCGGGAGAGGACCAGATATCACGCAACGTCTAACAAGGGCAGCTGGTAATGTCAGAAAAGTAGGAAGTACGATTAACAAATCAATGGACACTAAAGATTCACAGAATGCAGTCTGCGAAACGCCATCGTTGTAAGTTCTATACAACCATTAGACACGGTTACAACAATTAAATTACACAACAACAATATACAAGAGGAAGTATTTTACCGAAATAAAGTAATTGCCTTCTTAACGAATGATTGTTCTTCAGTTCGAAACACTGGGGTTTAGTAAGTCGATGTATTTGTTCTGACACAGTAAAAATGTATAACTGTGTCAGTACAGAGCTTTTGTAAACCATTTTATATGGATTGTTATTTTCGTTTATAGACATACTAAAATAAGATTTTGTAATTTATGATCAATTTAAAAGTGGACGAAAAGAAATTAAAAGTAACGTTTTTGCTGGACTTTGGTATTCAGAATGTGTTAAACAAAACAAAAACATGTTTACAATGTGGTATCATAAATAAGCAGTTTCAAAAGTTATCAGAATTCACTGCTTACAATTAACACATACTTTAATTTTGACTTTTACTACATCCACATATTATGATGTGGGCCTACCTGTGTCATTAGTTAATTTTTCATAACACGTTTTTCTGATTTATTTGTTGTTTGCATGACTGTATGTGTGGTTATATGTGTACATACAATTTATGCATTTAAATGAAGAACCAATGCCGGACAGCCAGTTAACAAGTGTTTCTTTCAGTTAACTTCTGTGTGTACTGGAGTAACTGAGTTTTGTCCATACCAGACTGACTTTTGTGCAGGAACTGAAGAAGCAGCTTACTTGAATAACCACATGACAGTATAATGAACACACTGGTAGTTGGTTAGCACAATATATATATATATCCATACACTCCTGGAAATGGAAAAAAGAACACATTGACACCGGTGTGTCAGACCCACCATACTTGCTCCGGACACTGCGAGAGGGCTGTACAAGCAATGATCACACGCACGGCACAGCGGACACACCAGGAACCGCGGTGTTGGCCGTCGAATGGCGCTAGCTGCGCAGCATCTGTGCACCGCCGCCGTCAGTGTCAGCCAGTTTGCCGTGGCATACGGAGCTCCATCGCAGTCTTTAACACTGGTAGCATGCCGCGACAGTGTGGACGTGAACAATATGTGCAGTTGACGGACTTTGAGCGAGGGCGTATAGTGGGCATGCGGGAGGCCGGGTGGACGTACCGCCGAATTGCTCAACACGTGGGGCTTGAGGTCTCCCCAGTACATCGATGTTGTCGCCAGTGGTCGGCGGAAGGTGCACGTGCCCGTCGACCTGGGACCAGACCGCAGCGACGCACGGATGCACGCCAAGACCGTAGGATCCTATGCAGTGCCGTAGGGGACTGCACCGCCACTTCCCAGCAAATTAGGGACACTGTTGCTCCTGGGGTATCGGCGAGGACTATTTGCAACCGTCTCCATGAAGCTGGTCTACGGTCCCGCACACCGTTAGGCCGTCTTCCGCTCACGCCCCAACATCGTGCAGCCCGCCTCCAGTGGTGTCGCGACAGGCGTGAATGGAGGGACGAATGGAGACGTGTCGTCTTCAGCGATGAGAGTCGCTTCTGCCTTGGTGCCAATGATTGTCGTATGCGTGTTTGGCGCCGTGCAGGTGAGCGTCACAATCAGGACTGCATACGACCGAGGCACACAGGGCCAACACCCGGCATCATGGTGTGGGGAGCGATCTTCTACACTGGCCGTGCACCCCTGGTGATCGTCGAGGGGACACTGAATAGTGCACGGTACATCCAAACCGTCATCGAACCCATCGTTCTACCATTCCTAGACCGGCAAGGGAACTTGCTGTTCCAACAGGACAATGCACGTCCGCATGTATCCCGTGCCACCCAACGTGCTCTAGAAGGTGTAAGTCAACTACCCTGGCCAGCAAGATCTCCGGATCTGTCCCCCATTGAGTATGTTTGGGACTGGATGAAGCGTCGTCTCACGCAGTCTGCACGTCCAGCACGAACGCTGGTCCAACTGAGGCGCCAGGTGGAAATGGTATGGCAAGACGTTCCACAGGACTACATCCAGCATCTCTACGATCGTCTCCATGGGAGACTAGCAGCCTGCATTGCCGCGAAAGGTGGATATACACTGTACTAGTGCCGACATTGTGCATGCTCTGTTGCCTGTGTCTATGTGCCTGTGGTTCTGTCAGTGTGATCATGTGATGTATCTGACCCCAGGAATGTGTCAATAAAGTTTCCCCTTC
Organism: Schistocerca serialis cubense; assembly: GCF_023864345.2. Classification (NCBI taxonomy): domain Eukaryota; kingdom Metazoa; phylum Arthropoda; class Insecta; order Orthoptera; family Acrididae; genus Schistocerca; species Schistocerca serialis. Next base: position 273,696,948 of record NC_064641.1, read on the forward strand.
CTGGGACAATGAATTCGCGGTGTTCTTATTTCAATTTCCAGGAGTGTATATATATATATATATATATATATATATATATATATATATATATATATATATATATATATATGTATATATATAAGCATTAACTGTAATTATTTGTTCTGCATCTACATCTACATTTATATCTCGCAAGCCATCCAACGGTATGTGGCGGAGGGCACTTTACGTGCCACTGCATTACCTCCCTTTCCTGTTCCAATCGCGTACGGTTCGCGGGAAGAACGACTGCCGGAAAGCGTCCGTGCGCACTCGAATCTCTAATTTTACATTCGTGATCTCCTCGGGAGGTACAAGTAGGGAAAAGCAATATATTCGATACCTCATCCAGAAACGCACCCTCTCGAAACCTGGACAGCAAGCTACACCGCGATGCAGAGCGCCTCTCTTGCGGAGTCTGCCACTTGAGTTTGCTAAACATCTCCGTAACGCTATCACACTTACCAGATAACCCTGTGACGAAACGTGCCGCTACTCTTTGGATCTTCTCTGTCTCCTCTCTCAACCCGACCTGGTACGGATCCCACACTGATGAGCAGTACTCAACTATTGGTCGAACGAGTGTTTTGTAAGTCACCTCCTTAGTTGATGGACTCTCCCAATGAATCTCAACCTGGGACCCACCTAACCAACAATTACTTTTATATGATCATTCCATTTCAAATCGTTCCGTACGCATACTCCCAGATATTTTACAGAAGTAACTGCTACCAGTGTTTTTTCCGCTATCATATAATCATACAATAAAGGATACTTCTTTCTATGTATTCGCAATACATTACATTTGTCTATGTTAAGGGTCCGTTGCCACTCCCTGCACCAAGTGCCTATCCGCTGGAGATCTTCCTGCATTTCACTGCAATTTTCTAATGCTGCAACTTCTTTGTACAGTACAGCATCATCCGCGAAAAGCCGCATGGAACTTCCGACACTATCTGTTAGGTCATTTATATATATTGTGAAAAGCAATGGTCCCATAACACTCCCCTGTGGCATGCCAGAGGTTACTTTAAAGTCTGTAGACGTCTCTCCATTGAGAACAACATGCTGTGTTCTGTTTACTAAAAACCCTTCAATCCAGCCACACAGCTGGTCTGATATTCTGTAGACTCTGACAGTTTTTATCTGCTGACAGTTGAGTAACCATTGTCAAATAGCAATGCTTTATAGCACGGTAACAAATGCACGAATATATTTTTCCAGACAGTACTATTACAACAGGACAATTATTCATTGATATAAGCCTTGTGTTGCACAATAGCAGCAAAGGGGCTACCGAGCTTAACCGCTTTATCTGCTGGACGACTATCATCAATATTGTCACATGCCCTCAATTTACAGGACACTGACGACAGTCTTGGGATTTAATCCAGGCCTTGGAGGAAAGTATGCTGATGTGAGATTTGGCGCAACCCTTTATTCACCTCTCGCTGCCCAAATACTGTTGATATAAATTTATTCCCGCTTAAGGATTCGAACCGACAACCTCTGATTACAGTGCCAGCGTAGAAGGTACTTTAGCAACCTCAGCCACTTACTCGGCTATTGCACTTCTTGAACTTTCAAGAGATTAAGATGGTTTGATGGTGATGATAAAATTGTTGCAACAGATTTGTTCGAATTCATACACACTATTTTCTAAGTCGCTTACGAAATCAGCGTCACTTCCCTAGAAACACGTGTAGACGATTGTACAGTGCGAAACCAAAACAGTTTGTTGTGTGGACTGTGACTCGTAAGGGAATATTCCCAAGTGTAAATAAACGAGCTTGATGAAACAGCAGGTATGAAGAGGGAACGAAATAGTGGAATAAGTATTTTTTTTATTAGTGCCCAATTTCACTATTAAGGGGTAAAACACAACCCGGAAGATAATTTGGCATTTTAGGTTGAGAAGGAATGCCCAGCGTTATCAAGCCACTTTACAGAATCTTAGACGAGCCATCAAGTAGAAACGTTGAAGCATGTTTTCCATTTGTCCAATGGCGTTATCCTCCTGCATAATAATGTCCGCCCACACACGGCCAATGCGGTGAAGACGACATTGTAGCAGTTTCGGTGGGAAACGCTGCTACCGTACAGTCCCGACCTTTCGACCTTTCACCGTGTGACTTGAATGTGTTTGGACCTCTAAAACAAGCTATTCACGGACATCGATTCTCAACAGACGACGAAGTGTGTGACTGGGTCCAGGTCTGGATCCGACAGCAGACTACTAGCTTCTTCAAGGATGGAATCGACCGTCAAATGTTGCAATGGGATAAATATACCAACAGTTTCGGAGACTGTTTTTGAGTATGTGTACTGCGTATAACTGCATTTTGGAGTTAATACGAGTAAAATCGTTACCGTTACTTTACACTAGTGACCGGGTTTCATTCGAATGCCCCTTATACCATACGACATGCTCGGGATGATCACCACTAATATTATACTGTCGGGTTTTTCTATTTGTTATAGGCACTATGTTATATTCATCGACATTTAAAGTAAGCTGTATTCGTTACAACTATTAGATGTTTTTCCAAGTCTGTCTACATTTCCTTACTATTGTTCAGTGGTGATATTTTCCCACAGACAATAGCATCCTCAGCGAACAACCTAATAGAACTGCTCATCCTGCGTGTCAGTTAGTTTATGCTTAACGTGAAAATCAGACGTACGACTACACTTCCTTGGGGCATATCCGATGTTAATTATTACTGTGAAGTAAATATCAATAAAATTCATGCCTTCATGATAGAAACCTGCCATATTCCGATTCTTGATATTCCTGAGATTGCATCATAAGGACTCGTATATGCTGAATCTGTTTTTGAATATGAATGAGTGTGAATGTATGTTACCTGCGCCACGGCGGCACCTTGGGCTCCTGGTCGAAATCACTTTGAGAAAGAATATTGAAACTAGTGTTTGAAAATACTGCAGAGTACCTCACGGAAAGGTCTATCGTCGCCTCTCTGGCGAGCCCTTCTGTGGTGAGTGTGTCATGCTGTGCCAGTACCGCAGCTACATAACGCAATGTACGGTTACTATGTAAAAATAATCAAAATCATTTGCACGGAAGTTGTGTATTTCATATCGGTGTTCACGTTTCAGCATGAGTGATTTATTTGAGAATGAAAATTCGTTAACAGTCGCGAGAACAACAATCAACTGAGCTTTCTCTCAGTTAATAGTCGGCAGAAACCCAATATGCATTTGGATCGCACTTCCTTAACTCTTGCGCTGAAAAGTGTGCAGTAAACTTCTGCAGCCATTACCATAAAAAACTTAGCAGTAATCCACGCGCTTTCAAATCGAAACTGAAAAGTTTCCTCATGGGTCACAGCTATTCTGCTGAGAAGCTCCTTAGAAAATCAAACTGATCCTTATGTTATATTGTTGACTGCGTTTACTTAAACTTATGGATTGACTTTTTTTGGGTTCACAAACGTTTTATTTTTTATCGGTCATTACTTTTGTGTTATAATGTCATGTAATGACACGTTCCATGATCTTGGACATTTGCTCCTCAATTTGGTCGTACGGAACCAGACGCCTAAATAAATAAAATAAATAAACCGTGTCCGCAGCTCGTGGTCGTGCGGTAGCGTTCTCCCTTCCCACGCCCGGGTTCCCGGGTTTGATTCCCGGCGGGGTCAGGGATTTTCTCTGCCTCGTGATGACTGGGTGTTGTGTGCTGTCCTTAGGTCAGTTAGGTTTAAGTAGTTCTAAGTTCTAGGGGACTTATGACCTAAGATGTTAAGTCCCATAGTGCTCAGAGCCATTTGAACAATTTTTTTTAAATAAACCGCGTCGGGTCGGTTACGGGAGAAGTAGCTTGTGTGGGACAATTATCTATGAGAACTTAAGTGTGTGAGAGATATAATCAGTTTGGCCAAATATCACGAGCGTAGATACTTATCGTCGGAATATCGTACCGCAAAATCATGAAACAGTGGTGTCGCGATCGGCCGCGCGTATGCTCGTGATAATAACTGATTACGTCACTAGAACTTATTAGTGCCAATTGCAAGAATTATATCACTCGTCTGAACATAAAACAGCCTGTATGAGCAATGGATTTCATGTTGTTGTGGTCTAAGCATTTTTACTGAATGATCAACTTTTCGGCACATGGCCCTCCAAAGGACTACGTGACTGAAGTGTCAATGAATGATTAGATCGATTATTTGATATATTAAATGGGAACAGTGCAGGCCCAAAATTTAACGTGTTTGAATATCAAGATTTATTTGGATTTTGTCAGATATGGCTCTGAGCACTATGGGACTTAACATATGAGGTCATCAGCCCCTAGAACGTAGAACTACTTAAACCTAACTAACCTAAGGACATCACACACATCCATGCCCGAGGCAGGATTCGAACCTGCGACCGTACAGGCCCACGGTTCCGAACTGAAGCGCCTAGAACCGATTGGCCACAACGGCCGGCGCTTGTCAGGTAAACTTGGATCATAGTCTATGAGTGTCTTCCCAACCTGTTAAATGATAAACATTACAGGGTGCCGCTTGTAGCTGACAGTGTGGGTAGAGAGAAAACAGCAGTCGCTAGACAAGGTACATAAGGCTTGGGCACGTAGTGGTAAATTATCTAGAATGAAACAGAAAGATTTACCTGTGGCAGTTTCGATATGAATCCGTGTGCATTGGCTACTTTCGCCACCTCCTCGATTTCTTGCATGGAACAGCCCTCTCGCCCATAGCGGATGTTCTCGGCGATAGTTGCGTGGAAGAGCACCGGCTCCTGGCCCACCACACCGATCTGCGACCGCAGCCAGCCCACGTTCAGCGTCCTCAAGTCGCGCCCGTCCAGTTCTACCTGCAAACAGGAGTAATTTCGATTTAATCTCACGTAGTTTCACGGATTAAATTTGTTTTGGATCCCGAAATGTTCTAGAAATCTTATGAGGTTCGAATGGTTCAAATGGTTCTGAGCACTATGGGACTTAACATCTAAGGTCATCAGTCCCCTATAACTTAGAACTACTTAAACCTAACTAAATTAAGGACATCACACACATCCATGCCCAAGGTAGGATTCGCACCTGTGACCGTAGCGGTCGCGCGGTTGCAGACTGAAGGGCCTAGAACCGCTCGGCCACACCAGCCGGTTCTTATGAGGTCTTTTATGGTTTTGTGTCATTGAGCTAGTCGATGTATTCCCGTGGTTAACTTACTGCATTCTCATTCGCCAAGAGGATGGTTGAAATCTCCGTCTGGCCACACACGTGAAATGTTTTCCGTGATTTTCCTGAAACAATTACAGAGGATGCAGACGTGGCTCATTATAAAAGGGTACAAACGATGTGCTCCAACTTGATCCAATACGTATTTGCAATCAGTTCCTAATAACCATGATCCAGGTGTTCCTTCCATCTTTCGGTGTAACAGCGTTATAAAGTTATAACTGTGGTGTCACCGCCATACACCACACTTGCTAGGTGGTAGCCTTTAAATCGGCCGCGGTCCATTAGTATACGTCGGACCCGCGTGTCGCCACTGTCAGGATTGCAGACCGAGCGCCACCACACGGCAGGTCTAGAGAGACGTCCTAGCACTCGCCCCAGTTGTACAGCCGACTTTGCTAGCGATGCTACACTTACCAATACGCTCTCATTTGCCGAGACGCTAGTTAGCATAGCCTTCAGCTACGTCATTGGCTACGACCTAGCAAGGCGCCATTACCAGTTATAGTGGGATTGTTTTATGTATCATCAAGAGCGATGTACACCAATTATGGATTAAAGTTAAGTATTCCAAAAGCTTCGTACTTTATATGCAATTCTCAAGACATTGTCGTGTTCCAGACCTCACGCCAGCCTGCGTGAGCTTAAACGCGTGCCTTTCGGCTACCACCGAGTGTCTTGGCTGTCTTGTCAAGTCACTACAGTTTGGCGCCGAGGATTTTGCGTTCGTATTGATTTACTTGTCATGGCTTCACCACAATCTCCAGATGTACTGTCCGAATTTTATCGCTTGCAGAATCAGCAGACGCAGGCGTTATTGGATGCCCTTGGACAGCTCGTCCAGGGTCAATGTGCAATGCAAAACGATGCGGCCGCCGCCGCTCCACCGCTCCCACAGCCACAAAACGCAGTTGCACCACCTTTTCTCCCTTTTGGTGCGGCACTGGAGAGCTGGACGGAGTGGTCACGCCAATATGGATTCCATCTCGCCGCCTACAGAATTCAAGGTAACGAGCGGCAGCCTTTCTTATTATCGTGTGTCGGAGTGTCCAGGTACCGTGTGATAGTGAAATTATTTCCCCGACGCGACGTAGCAGCTCTGTCCTACGAAGAAATTTTGTCTGCATTAGATGCATATTTCAAAGACTCAGTCAATGTAGTTGCCAAACGGTATACGTTCTTTCGTACCAAACGTATGGCCGGTCAAACTAATAGGGAGTGGGTTGCAACCTTGCAAGGCCTTACTAGGGATTGTGCTTTTGAGTGTGAATGTGGCCTCCCTTATTCAGATACTATGGTATGTGATGCAATAGCACAGAATGTTTCTGATGTTCGTATAAGGGAACAGATTTTGAAACTAGTCAATGCCTCCCTTCAACAAGTGATGGACATATTGGATCGACAGGACACACTTGACTTTGCTCAGGAATCATTTGCAACTTCGCCAGCCATGTGTCACATTAACCAGCCCGCCGGGCGCGCTGCATGGAACAGTAAACAGCCCTCGCACCTGTCCGGGCAGCTGCCGCGCAACCAAGCAAATGCAGTGCTAAAATCATGCTCGCGGTGTGCTACTAGACATTCGCGTGAGAATTGCCGGTCACGCCAAGCTATTTGCTTTTTCTGTAATAAAAAAGGCCATGTTCAAAGTGTTTGCCAGAAAAAGCACAGATCGGACACTCACAACCATTCCAGGTCCTTTGCTTCGGGCCAGAATCGGAATTGAACCAAGAATACTCAGGTTCGTGAACCTTCGCCCATGGACATTCATGTAGTTCATTCCACTCCGCCCAGTGCCACTCTCTCTAACAGTGACAGTGTTCATCCCACAAATAGTGTGTGTCGACATCGACGGCAATCCCGTCATTTCGCAAGTGCTTCTGTACCAGTGTCAGTTCACGTTGCACGAGACAGTCGCTCTTGTCGTCAACAGGACTATAAACTTTATGTGGACTTGGACATTCATGGCAAAGTGCTACCATTCCAGCTCGATAGCGGAGCTGCAGTTTCATTGATCAATCACGACACGTACAAACAGCTGGGCAAACCTCCGTTGCATGCCGCAGATGTTAAGTTAAATAGTTATTCAGGACAAGCTATCCCTGTGTTAGGATAGTGCAGCCTTCTTGCAACATACAAGGGACACACAAAACTTGTGTCATTTTACGTTCTTCGTTCTTCTTCTGCAGTGAACTTGTTTGGTTTGGATTTATTTCAGTTGTTTAACTTGTCTATAGTAAATCAGGTCCTATCAGTGAACCAGACTGTGCCTTCAGCCAGTGTTTCTCGTCTATGTGAAGAATTTGCAGACATTTTTGCGCCGGGCCCTGGTTGCGCTAAAAACTATACAGCCCATTTGGAACTGAAAGTACATGCGCAACCGAAATTTTTCCGAGCGCGCAATGTTCCCCACGCATTGCGTGATGAGGTCGCAAGAACCTTACATGATTTGGAATCACAAGGTGTGATTGAACGTGTGCAGGCTTCTCTCTGGGCCTCACCCTTAGTAATTTTGCCAAACCCTTCCGGAAAATTGAGACTTTGTGTGGACTTCAAAGCTACAGTGAATCCACAACTAGTGATTGCAACCTTTCCTCTACCCAGCCCGGAAGATCTTTCTGACAAACTGTGCCCGGGTAAATATTTTTCGAAGTTGGACCTAGCGGATGTGTACTTGCAAATACCGGTGGACGAGGACTCCCAGCGCGTTTTGGTGGTTAACACGCATCTTGGTTTGTATCGATTCAAAAGACTACCATTCGGGTGTGCATCCGCCCCTGCATTGTTTCAGCAATATCTGCAAACTGTTTGTGCGTCGGTCCCTACTGCACCAAACTATCTGGACGATATTGTGATCTCCAGAAAGACGGAAGAAGAACATTTAGCCAATCTCAGGACGTTATTTCAGGTCTTGCGTCAAAATGGTCTTCGCTTGCGGAAGGACAAATGTGTGTTTTTTGCTCGGGAATTACCATATCTGGGCCATGTACTCAATGCCCAAGGCATACCTCCCAGTCCAGAGCACCTCCGTGCAATACAGGACTTGCCTTCGCCGCAGAATTTGAAGCAGCTACAGAGTGTGCTGGGAAAAATAGATTACTATAACATATGTGCGCCACGCCTCTTCCATTTCAGCTCCGCTTCATCGCTTACGCCGTAAAGGTGTTCCGTTCGTCTGGACGACGGAATGCGAACGCGCCTTTCGCCAGTTGAAATCGGCGTTGCTTTCAAATACTTGCCTTACGCCATTCGATCCCCAGAAACCCTTTTGTTGATGGTAGATGCATCGGATTTCGGGATTGGTGCTGTGATTGCGCACAAAGATGGATCGCATGATCGCCCTATTGCCTTTGCGTCCAAATTGCTCTCGTCTGCGCAAAGAAATTATTCACAGATCGAGAAAGAAGCTTTGGCTCTAGTATTTGGTGTTACAAAGTTTCATGATTTCTTGTATGGTCGTCACTTTACCATCGTCACAGACCACAAACCTTTGACGTCGCTTTTTCATTCGAACAAGCCTATAACTTCACGTACAGCGCAGAAATTCATTCGCTGGTCTATTTTCCTCTCGCAGTACCGCTACGATATCTTGTATCGGTCCACTGCTAAGCACGGAAACGCCGAAGCGTTGTCCCGTTTGCCTGTTGCTGAGGATAGAGCATTCAATTCTTCTGAACTTGCTTGCATGTTCATTGATGCGGAAACCGATGACGTGGTCGAATCGTTTCCGATTGATGTTCGTCGTGTAGCTACAGCCACAGCTGCTGACCCTGTCCTTGCTACCGTTCTGCGTTTCGTTGCTACTCAATGGCCCTTGTCAAAGTCGCGGATCGAGGATCCGTTGGTTCGCCGATTTTTTGCTCACAAGGAGAGACTTTTTGTCCGACGTGGTGTTTTGCTGTTGCGTTCTTATAATGACCAGTCCAGGGTCGTGGTCCCACGTTCGTTACAGTCCTCTGTCTTACGGCTTCTCCACCAAGGACATTGGGGTATAGTGAGAACGAAACAACTTGCTCGTCAGCACTGTACTTGGTACGGAATCGATGCTGCGATTACGAATATGTGCTCTTCTTGCATGGCGTGTACTGAACAACAATCCGCACCACCGCGGAAATTCTTTGCATGGCCAAAAGCCACTTCCCCTTGACAACGCTTACACATAGATTTTGCTGGTCCATTCTGGAATACTCGATGATTGGTTCTGGTAGATGCCTTCAGTAATTTTCCTTTTGTTGTCCGGATGTCTTCCACGACGTCATCTGCCACCATCCAAGCGTTATCTGCTATCTTTTGTATTGAAGGTCTTCCACAGACTATTGTTTCCGACACTGGACCACAATCCATGTCTGCAGAATTTCAGTCATTCTGCAAGGCCAATGGTATTCAACATCTCACGTCCGCACTGTTTTCGCCGCAGTCAAATGGTGCCGCTGAACGTTTGGTCCGGACTTTCAAGTCACAGATGTTGAAGTTGAAAGAGTCGCATTCTCGGGAGGACGCGTTATTGCTCTTTTTGTCCTCGTATCACTCTCAGGCCCGACATGGTCGCTCGCCGGCTGAGTTGCTCCACGGTCGTCCTCATCGAACCTTGATGTCTTTGCTGCATCCGCCGCATCCGGTTCCTGTGCAGCGGCAGCCACCTGCTTTTGCTCCAGGCGACGTTGTATACTATCTCAACTATCGGGAGGTTCACGGCGTTGGCTCGCAGGGCGCATTCTTCGCTGCCTCGGCCGCGCGATGTATTTGGTTTTGGGGGCCTCTGGTGAGGTGCGTCGGCATCTCAATCAGCTGCGCCTCTGTCGTCGCACGGGTTCTGCCGCTCCCCGTCTGCTTTCAGCGACGGTGCCGTCCGGTCAGCGCCCTTGGGACCCATCTACTGGCTCGCCTCAGCCCCAGGTGTTTCCGACGCTGCCTTCCATTTTGCCCCATGGCGACGCACCGCCGCCGCCGCTTGTTCTCCCGCCGGCGACGCCCGCAGTGGACGCGTCGCTGCAACCGCCGGGCGCCTCCCTGGGTCACGTGCCGCCGATCGCTTCCCGTGACCAGCTGTCCTCCGCCATGGACTTCTTGCCCGCTCCGGACCACATGGCGTCTTCGCCCGTCGGGTACCCCGACGCGATGGAGGTCGACCCTCCGGCCCCTCCTGTCTCTCTACGGGCGCATACACCGCCTGTTGGCGTGCACCCTGGACTAGGTTTTCAGGCGTTTCCTAGCTCGGACCGAATGGCAGGGTGCGGGTGGCACAGCCTCGGCTGTTGTTAGGCTCCCCACCTCGTCGCATACGTCAACATGGGGTCCTCCCCACGGCGGGCGGAAGCCTTATAACACAACCGCACGCCGATTTGCGGGGGAGGAATGTGGTGTCACCGCCAGACACCACACTTGCTAGGTGGTAGCCTTTAAATCGGCCGCGGTCCATTAGTATACGTCGGACCCGCGTGTCGCCACTGTCAGGATTGCAGACCGAGCGCCACCACACGGCAGGTCTAGAGAGACGTCCTAGCACTCGCCCCAGTTGTACAGCCGACTTTGCTAGCGACGCTACACTGACCAATACGCTCTCATTTGCCAAGACGCTAGTTAGCATGGCCTTCAGCTACGTCATTGGCTACGACCTAGCAAGGCGCCATTACCAGTTATAGTGAGATTGTTTTATGTATCATCAAGAGCGATGTACACCAATCATGGATTAAAGTTAAGTATTCCAAAAGCTTCGTACTTTATTTGCAATTCTCAAGACATTGTCATGTTCCAGACCTCACGCCAGTCTGCGTGAGCTTAAACGCGTGCCTTTCGGCTACCACCGAGTGTCTTGGCTGTCTTGTCAAGTCACTACAATAACTATGGAAAACTGAATAAACAACAAAACGTGTTCTGTAACGGTTGTTCAGTTGTGAAGAAGCTTCTCTCTGTTTAATATACAAACACATCATTTGCAAATGGAGACAGAAGATTTTTTCGCTATGATTCGATATTCTGGGAAAAATCCTGTACAGGTATGTAACTATACGGAGAGTGCACTCCAGCGAAAATCAAACATTAGCGAAAACGTGGAGTGTATGAGTCACAGCGATACACTGCGTGGTCACCAGTTATGGATGGTCAACATTTATGAGGCGGCAGTGTAACATGAGTCAGTCGTCGACTGTTGAAGCCCATGTGGTGCCCTTGTCCCCGTATGATCTTGGTAGAAAAAAATTATTTTGATTTCTTAAATTCAAACTTCTGACGATGTAATTCAAAGTATATCGTCGTTTGCCTTTTATGGAGCTGTAGCCCAGTCTGTGTTGTTGTTGTTGTTGTCTTCAGTCCTGAGACTGGTTTTATGCAGCTCTCCATGCTACTCTATCCTTTGCAAGCTTCTTCATCTCCCAGTACTTACTGCAACCTACATCCTTCTGAATCTGCTTAGTGTATTCATCTCTTGGACTCCCTCTACGATTTTTACCCTCCACGCTGCCCTCCAATGCTAAATTTGTGAGCCCTTGATGCCTCAGAACAATTCCTACCAACCGGTCCCTTCTTCTTGTCAATTTGTGCCACAAACTCCTCTTCTCCCCAATTCTATTCAACACCTCCTCATTACCAGAATGAGATTTTCATTCTGCAGCGGAGCGTGCGCTGATATGAAACTTCCTGGCAGATTAAAACTGTGCGACCGAGACTCGAACTCGGGACCTTTGCCTTTAGCGGGCAAGTGCTCTACCAACTGAGCTACCGAAGCACGACTCACGCCCGGTACTCACAGCTTTACTTCTGCCAGTACCTCCTCTCCTACCTTCCAAACTTTACAGAAGCTCTCCTGCGAACCTTGCAGAACTACCACTCCTGAAAGAAAGGATATTGCGGAGACATGGCTGCCAGGAAGTTTCATATCAGCGCACACTCCGCTGCAGAGTGAAAATCTCATTCTGGAAACATCCCCCCGGCTGTGGCTAAGCCATGTCTCCGCTATATCCTTTCTTTCAGGAGTGCTAGTTCTGCAAGGTTCGCAGGAGAGCTTCTGTAAAGTTTGGAAGGTAGGAGACGAGATACTGGCAGAACTGAAGCTGTGAGTACCGGGCGTGACTCGTGCTTCGGTAGCTCAGTTGGTAGAGTACTTGCCCGCGAAAGGCAAAGGTCCCGAGTTCGAGTCTCGGTCGGGCACACAGTTTTAATCTGCCAAGAAGTTTCACCTCCTCATTAGTTATGTGATCTACCCATCTAATCTTCAGCATTCTTCTGTAGCACCACATTTCGAATGCTTCTATTCTCTTCTTGTCTAAACTATTTATCGTCCATGTTTCACTTTCATACATGGCTACACTCCATATAAATACTTTCAGAAACGACTTCCTCACACTTAAATCTATACTCGATGTTAACAAATTTCTCTTCTTCAGAAACGCTTCCCTTGCCATTGCCAGTCTACATTTTATATCCTCTCTACTTCGACCATCATGAGTTATTTTGCTCCCCAAACAGCAAACTCCTTTACTACTTTAAGTGTCTCATTTCCTATTCTAATTCCCTCAGCATCACCCGACTTAATTCGACTACATTCCATTATCTTCGTTTTGCTTTGTTGATGTTCATCTTATATCCTCCTTTCAAGACACTGGTCATCCCGTTCAACCGCTCTTCCAGGTCCTTTGCTGTCTCTGACAGAATTACCATGTCATCGGCGAACCTCAAAGTTTTTGTTTCTTCTCCATGGATTTTGATACCTACTCCGAACTTTTCTTTTGTTTCCTTTACTGCTTGCTCAATATACAGATTGAATAACATCGGGGAGAGACTACAACCCTGTCTCACTCCCTTCCCAACCACTGCTTCCCTTTCATGTCCCTCGACACTTATAACTGCCGTCTGGTATCTGTACAAATTGTAAGTAGCCTTTTGCTCCCTGTATTTTACCCCTGCCACCTTCAGAATTTGAAAGAGAGTATTCCAGTCAACGTTGTCATAAGCTTTCTCTAAGTCTACAAATGCTAGAAACGTAGGTTTGCCTTTCCTTAATCTTTCTTCTAAGATAAGTCTTAGGGTCAGTATTGCCTCACGTTTTCCAACATGTCTAAGGAATCCAAACAGACCTTCCTCGACGTCGGCTTCTACCAGTTTTTCCATTCGTCCGTAAAGAATTCGCGTTAGTATTTTGCAGCTGTGACTTATTAAACTGATAGTTCGGTAATTTTCAAATCTGTCAACGCTTGCTTCTTTGGGATTGGAATTATTATATTCTTCTTGAAGCCTGAGGGAATTTAGCCTGTCTCATACATGTTGCTCACCAGATGGTAGAGTTTTTTCAGGACTGGCTCTCCCAAGGCCGTCAGTAGTTCCAATGGAATGTTGTCTACTGCCGAGCCCTTGTTTCGACTCAGGTCTTTCAGTTCTCTGTCAAACACAGTATCGTATCTCCCATTTCATCTTCATCTACATCCTCTTCCATTTCCATAATATTGTCCTCAAGTACATCGCCCTTGTATAGACGCTCTATATACTCCTTCCACCTTTCTGCTCTCCTTTCTTTGCTTAGAACTGGGTTTCCATCTGAGCTCTTGATATTCATACAAGTGGTTCTCTTTTCTCCAAAGGTCTCTTTAATTTTCCTGTAGGCAGTATCTATGTTACCCCTAATGAGATAACCCTCTACATCCTTACATTTGTCCTCTAGCCATCCCTGCTTAGCCATTTTGCACTTCCTGTAGATCTCATTTTTGAGACGTTTGTATTCCTTTTTGCCTGCTTCATTTACTGCGTTTTTATATTTTCTCTTTTCATCAATTAAATTCAATATTTCTTCTGTTACCCAAGGATTTCTACTAGCCCTCGTCTTTTTACCTACTTAATCCTCTGCTGCCTTCACTACTTCATCCCTCAGAGCTACCCATTCGTCTTCTACTGTATTTCTTTCCCCCATTTCTGTCAGTTGTTCCCTCATGCCCTCCCTGAAACTCTGTAAACCTCTGGCTCTTTCAGTTTATCCAGGTCCCATCTCCTTAAATCCCCAGCTATTTGCAGTTTCTTCTGTTTTAATCTACAGTTCATAACCAATAGATTGTGGTCAGAGTCGACATCTGCCCCTGGAAATGTCTTACAATTTAAAACCTTGTTCCTAAATCTCTGTCTTACCATTATATAATCTATCTGATACCTTCTAGCATCTCCAGGATTCTTCCGTGTATACAACCTTCTTTTATGATTCTTGAACCAAGTGTTAGCTATGATTCAGTTATGCTCTGTGCAAAATTCTACCAGATGGCTTCTTCTTTCATTTCTCTCCCCCAATCCATATTCACACACTATGTTTCCTTCTCTCCCTTTTCCTACTGACGAATTCCAGTCACCCATGACTATTAAATTTTCGTCTCCCTTCACTACCTGAATAATTTCTTTTATCTCATCATAGATATCATCAATTTCTTCATCATCTGCAGAGCTAGTTGGCATATAAACTTGTACTACTGTAGTAGGCATGGGTTTCGTGTCTATCTTGGCCACAATAATGCATTCACTATGCTGTTTGTAGTAGCTTACCCGCACTCCTATTTTTTATTCATTATTAAATCTACTCCTGCATTACCCATATTTTATTTTGTATTTATAACCCTGTATTCACCTGACCAAAAGTCTTGTTCCTCCTGCCACGGAACTTCACTAATTCCCTCTATATCTAACTTCAACCTATCCATTTCCCTTTTCAAATTCTCTAACCTACCTACCCGATTAAGGGATCTGACATTCCGCGCTCCGATCCGTAGAACGCCAGTTTTCTTTCTCCTGATAACGACGTCCTCCTGAGTAGTCGCCGCCCGGAGATCCGAATGGGGGACTATTTTACCTCCGGAATATTTTACCCAAGAGGACGCCATCATCATTTAACCATACAGTGAAGCTGCATACCCTCGGGAAAAATTACGGCTGTAGTTTCCCCTTGCTTTCAGCCGTTCGCAGTACCAGCACAGCAAGGCCGTTTTGGTTAGTGTTGCAAGGCCAGATCAGTCAATCATCCAGATTGTTGCCCCTGCAACTACTGAAAAGGCTGCTGCCCCTCTTCAGGAACCACACGTTTGTCTGGCCTCTCAACAGATACCCCTCCGTTGTGGTTGCACCTACGGTACGGCCATCTGTGTCGCTGAGGCACGCAAGCCTCCCCACCAACGGCAAGGTCCATGGTTCATGGAGCCCAGTCTATGAAGGCCAAAAGATATCGACTGGGCAAGAAAACAGTAAGTTTTGTACTGTTGTAGAGGGCGCGTAATGAATAACGTACTAAAAATGCTCAACAGCGCGGTGTGAGTTTTGTGGTGGGCGTGGGGAGAGGGGGGGAGACATGTGAAGGTAACTTTTTTAGACTTTTCTTCATCATCTCGAAAACGGGGCCAGCTATCGAAAATACTTTCTAGTACAAAATTAAACAACTTTAAATTTCCCGCAATAAAGGTTTTGAAACGTGGAAATTATTAGTCCTAGAGGAAATAATGAATATGGCCATTCTTCTACGAGGTTTTGTACTGACAAACATTTTCACTAGTTGCCACGTTTTACGAGATAGTCCAGAAAAACATAAAAAGTGACCTTTAAACACCCGCAGTTCCAATGCTCACAGCAAACCGGTCAGGTTACTTAGAATGTTGTTCATGGCACTGCCCCTAATGCTGTACAAAAATCTACGACTATACGACTTTTCCCCCTAATTTTTCTTTATTGACTGGACTAACGCGGAGACGACACGACTTTTTTTTTTTTTCCTGGAATACCCGTGGTCGTCCTATGCGGCGGTTTACGCACGTGAAACACTGCGGTATTGAAGCCTTCGCTGTTGACCTCGGTTCTTTGTATAATCTCCTGTATGATACGTACCATGGCTGTAGCACCTATTATCATTTCACGTTCGAAGTCGGTTGATTCGCGACGTGTTGTCACATTGACTACACAGCTGACGCCAACAGTACGCTCAGGTGACATGTCTACACACACGCCGTTCGCAACATATGTGTGGTAAAGTTGGCATGCGACTTTCGAGAAGTATTCACTTTTTCCTGAGCTGTTAATATATGTGCTGTGGTGCTAGACTTCTCTGTACAGAATTTGAAGAGTTCTGCAGAATTTCGTGAAGAATGTAATAGGAATTCAGAAAATTTTAATCTTGCAAGAAACATTTGCCAATAAGTGGAAAAGTTGTGATCAAAACTCTTAATAGCTCCCAAAGAATGTTACAGAAAACTCTAATGACATTTTATTTTTCAAATAATGGTTCATGAGATAATTGTAATAATGAGGGACCTATTTCCTCTACATAAAACAAATTCGTACAGCAGTTCTGATCACAGTTCAGGACAGCGCTCCAACAGTTCTACAGAAAATAGTCTGTTTAACCCTTACTCGAACTCCGAAAACTTTGTGCTCAGGTAGCAGGACGATCAAACTCCAACTGTTCACTATCCGTGCAAGATTACGCCAAGTTTCATTGTCTAATTTAAGTTCCTTACTTATAACAAAATTGTGGCAGAGAGAGATTTCTCGGCGTTTCCAGTGATGGCGGTAAGGTAAATTTAATTTGCAATGAAAAGCGCTGTAGAATCTGAGGTATAATGGAGCTGCTGTGATAAGAATTAGTGGCGCTGTTTCAATTTATTTGATGGAGGCAACGAAAAATTATTTTTGCGTTCGGAAGTTGGTTATGACCGCACACCAGCTCCACAATATTCAGTAAACGAAGATCATCATGGTACTCCGTTAAAAGAAAACGCAATGATGTGGCACGTTTTTAAACCTTGTTCGTATAGAAGGAGGTAAACATCAGACAACAAGGAACAAGTTAACTGAGAAGGACGTAAGGAGTATAATTAAGCTCGATCAGTCAGTGCTCTTGGGCACTCATTGCCCTAGTTTAACTGACATTTATGAACCATAACATGCGTAAAAATCTACAGTCTACCGGAACTAAAATGTTTTATCACCTTGAAGGAATTTAACCTCCTCCATGATAGAGGCATTCTCTTCATACCATCTCATGTCTTCCAAAAACTTTCGGATCCAATAGCGGATATCGGATGGAAAATGTTATCTAAACATGTTGACGTAACAGTAAAAAAATAATTTAACCTATTGTGGAATTATTCAAATTTTGTACAAAGAATTCTGGAACTATAGCTTATCTACCAAGAAGTCTGGAACAATGCATATTTCTTGAAAATCCGGTGCCAACTTCACCTGACTCGCAACACCTAGCTGAAACATTCGGGAGTCATACGTGGCACATCTACAAACTATAAAGGGTACAACCATTCCAGTGACTTTTGACCTCACAGTATGTGAAATCTAGACAGTCACATACACCAAACAAATCCATAACGTAAATCACAACAATAAAATGATCAAAACAACAATGACGAAAGTTCCAGCGTTAAAACAGGTACTTTATGAATATAGAAAGAATTATTTTCTGTAAGCCGGTTATGGTTTTTTAGTTTGTTATTCCATTGCTTCATAGCAGCACCTTTCGAATAAAAGGTGTACTTTGCTGGAAAAATTCTATTGATATAAATAAGATACGCACTGTTCCTTGCACAGGGTCGTAGAATCTTTGGATGAGCTGCATGCACGTGGACTTCCCACAGCCAGAACTTCCGACAAGCGCCACGGTCTCATCAGCTTTGATCTTCAAGTTGAGACCTTGAAGGACCTGGTGACAAGGAGAACATCTTAAATAATAAAACAACGTAATCATAAGCAGGCGGAAAGCTGAGTCAGAACGACAGGGTATTTCACAATTCACATGACACCATTTGGAGAGGTTGTAAGCCTCCTAACTTTTCCTTGTGTCTGAGCTGAGTACTTGGTAACATATGACTACAGTAAAATGCTCTGAAAAGTGCCCCTTTTACAGTAAATTTCTACCCGGTAAATATTTGTCACAGTTTCACAAATATATTCAATATTAGGGGATGCTTATATTGTGCAGTGACCACATATGGGACGTAAATGGATTTTTGGATGAATTTAAAATCAGTTACTTCTTGAATGTTGATAAACTGATTCGATGTATGTGTAATTAATATTCCTTGTTGGCGGACCGAGTCTTATGAGGGTATGAGTCTCAGGCTGATAGTCAAACATTTGTCCACGCAGGAACACGAAATGTAATAATCACGTCGAAAATAACCTGGTAAACAGGAACAAGTTTCGGAGTCTCTGCAGCAGTACTTACCTTCCGAGTTGAAAAGGCAAACACAGAATTGAAAAGGGGTGATGAATGCAACTTAGCTTTGTGTTTATTAATATTTCTGCTGAAATCATCTTTTATAATAAAATTCGTGCTTAGATTCACGACTGAATATACAAGCACATGCACAGCCGAAGTTTTAGCATGGGTTTCATCAAGTGACAAGGGATAGAAAACAAATCATAGATGTTTTAATTAAATTGCTGATTATTAAAACGCAGTTCAAAAGCAATAACACATGAAAGGTTACATTTGTCCTGTGATGGAGCTTGTGGTTAGCAGGCCACGATGTATCAAAAACTGAAATTTTCTAGATACATTAGCAGTCCTGAGTGCCTTTAATTGAGAAGAATGTGATGTAGCCAGTATGCCTGCGAGGTGGAGGAATTAGAGTAAAACCGATACTGTACCACGATCAACGGAAGTTAAGGTTGAGCGCAAGTGAAGGCGTATTTAAAGACCTGAAAACACTGTAAGCAAAATATCAAATCCAGCGTCAAGTGCAAGCCGCTACCTCAAGTAATTCTCACAGCTCGTTGCACGAGAATGGCCATCATTAAGTAACCTTAGTGCAAATACTCAACGTCCACGCCAGCTGTCTGTAGCAAAACGTGGAAGCGGCGACACAAGCCAAAAGCCAAGAACGGAATCAGACTGGTCTTTCTACCTTTAAACAGGTCTCGCAAAACACGTGACACAACTCGTGCAAGCCTGTGATTGGACCATAAACACTGCCTCCAAATAAAAGGCTAGCAGACAAGCCTTCACTCGACCATGCAAAGACTGTAAGACGTTAAACATAGATTACCTGTTACAGGATGTCTTTGCAACAGACTTCCGTCTCAGAACTCAAGTAAGAATGTGAAACTTTAGTATGTAACTAGTCACCTAACAACTAGCGTTAAATTTGTCATTCAAAGCTCAATGACTTTTAAATTCTGATTAACAATGTCGCCCATGTATTCTGACCTAGGATAGCCTTTCCTACCTTACTTTTGAACACAAACATTGACTGTGTAAATGACTTTCAGTGTGTATGGCGACAATTACTCAAAACTGAATCGGACTATGTGTAAATGAAATACAATACAAAGAATGGCTATCAATAATACGCAGAAAGGCTACCTCATCAAACGATCACAACACATTAGTTAATTGTCGCGTACTGGAATTGTGGCCGTTAGAGACTGCACCAACTGAAGTATGGGTAAATTTTACAAATGACTACGGTTCTTGATTCCACCTCAGAAAGTTCGGTTTAATCCCTACGATTCATCCTTAGCCGCAACGGATAACTCAGCTCCGTCCTCTATTCTTTCCCTGTGTGAATACGAAGTTCTGGAATGCATGTACCTGAAATAAATCATTTTTCAGCTAATTGTCTAATCATTTGCTTTAGGCTACTTTGCCAAATGAGAAATTTCTTGTCTTTTCAATAATGCAGCTCAATGTCCACGCAATTGTGCAAGAAGGGAGAGTGCAGTTATATTACTCACTATCTTTCACTCTGCAAAGATAGACTTAACGTAATGTTTGGAAACGAATGAAAAGGTTATTTTAAACTGAAGGGGTGTTCGAATTTCTTTAATAACACAGAAATGTATCACATTAGGATGAAACTATAATCTTTTCGTGGCACTGTCATACACAATAAAAACTATTTATATAGTACTTTAGTTACAAATTTACTCTTTACTTTCGTTGTAACATACTTTGAACTAAAAGTGATGAGTAACGAACAGTAATTAAGATTCTGAACATATGACAGGTAATTTGCCTTGGATGTGAAAATGTACATACTGACATCTTGGGTTGTTGGGTGTTCTGCTGGATATCAGCGTCGTACTTGCACGATATTTCGGCCACGTAGCTCGTAACCTTCATCAGGTGCGACCTGAGACTGCTCCTCGAGTGGACCTGGTCCAGTATTTATGCCTATGGCCTTCCCACTCCACCAACGGCTGCAGGCGCTTCCTCTGTGGTCCGCGCCCATTCCCTGTGACCTGCTGGAGCGTTGCTGCTCCGTTTTCCGTCCGCTGGGGTTCTAGGTGTTCCTTCTGCGGTCCGCGCCCACCAAACCCGCTCCTGGGGGTTTCATCTACGGTCTGGGGTACCAAGCGCTCCCCCTGCGGTCCGCGCCCGCTCACCACGACCTGTTGGAGCGTTGCCGCTCTGTTTTTCGTCCGCTGCGGCTCTGGATGTTCCCTCTGCGGTCCGCGCCAACCAGTCCCACTTCTGGGTGTTCCATCTTCCTTCTGGTGCGCCTGGCAGTCCGTCAGGGGCTCGTTTTCCGTCTCCATGTCTCTGGTTCTTCTGTTTGTGTAGTGTTGCAGCTGGCCTCGTTGCTCCTATAACAATTCCAGAGCCGGATCCCAGGCTCTGCTTAGCTGGTACCCTGCGTCACGGTTCATAAGATCGTCAGCCATTTTAATTTCTATCGATTCTCTTATAACACTGTCCCAAAATCTGGACCAGGTCCACTCGAGGAGCAGTCTCAGGTTGCACCTGATGAAGGTTACGAGCTACGTGACCGAAATATCTTGCAAATACGACGCTGATATCCGGCAGAACACCAGACAACCCAAGATGTCATTAGATCGCCGGGAAAGCCTGAAGAATTACAATGTACATACTGTTGAAAAAAGTGGAATATTTGCAGTACAATAAATATACGCCTAGCAATTGCAGCAAATAAGAGCTATGTTCAATTTTCTTTTTCCAAATGTGTCGTCTCTCTATGAAATCGTCTCAAAATCATTCTCTATCCTCAGTCACAACAGGGAGCCTCTCAGACAGATTTCAGTCTATTCAGCACTCTCTCTCTCTCTCTCTCTCTCTCTCTCTCTCTCTCTCTGTGTGTGTGTGTGTGTGTGTGTGTGTCTGTTTTCTACTCCTACTACAACCTCCGGTAACCAACATGTATGTGATAAGACATCCAAAGACGCCCTTAAAGGCAAACATTCCAACATAAGTGACACATCGTATGATGTATAAAATTTTCAAATGAATAACTTGACAGCAGACATTTCAATGACCGACATTCGAGGTTAAAGATGGGATATGAGTTTTACATAAATACATACACCCTGAAACTGTCCATTTGCATATTACAAGGAAAGCAAGGAGCGCTTACCGATACATGGTTGATCATCCGATTTTTTTTATCACGCTCTACATTTTCCACCCTATACTTTGTGACTGTATCATGTTTATGATAGCATTTGTTTACCTTTATGTTTATTTATATTTTATAGTTGCAATAAGCCTGTTAATGCTGCAAATGACTCCGGATAGACTTGCTACAAGTCGTTAACCTCTACATCTTCTGGCTTTCTCCAAACTGATTCTGAACTGAAACGTTTGTTTCTCCAACGCGGCAGGATACGAGTTCTGTACCCTAGCTAGGTAAGCTATTGTGCGTCTAACATTATGACATTTTTCTAAGTTACGATGATGTCAGCGCTGAATGAACAGGACGAGAAAGTATCTAGTAATTTTTAGTTTGTTTTCAAATGGTTAAGATCGCTTACGCACATTTGAAAGAATTTTCGACATTAAACTATTGAATTGGCGTCAAATGATATATTTCTAAGGAAATGTCAATTGTCGTAGTCTAGCATACAGTGTTGCCAGTCCTTTTTAGACAGATTCGTAGT
The DNA here is from genome assembly GCF_023864345.2 of Schistocerca serialis cubense. NCBI lineage: Eukaryota > Metazoa > Arthropoda > Insecta > Orthoptera > Acrididae > Schistocerca > Schistocerca serialis. The sequence goes on from NC_064641.1 coordinate 273,719,044, forward strand.
ATATCTATAGGGCCTCCAGGCCACTTTGGGTCTACAGAGCAATAATTATGGAACTATATGAAAAAAAAGACGTAAATCAGTTACAAACTGCGGTGTGCACACACTTCATTCAACTTGTATACATCTCTACAGGTATTCTGATTTAGGTTTTGAGATGTTCGGTATGCCTGCCATCATTGGCGATGATGTGGCGTAGACGAATAGCGAATTCGAGGTGTCGGAACATCGATGCTGACGATGACCTCCTGACAGGCTATTTTCAGCTCAAAAATGGTTTTGGGGTTATTGCCGTACACCTTGTCTTTAATATAGCCCCACAAAAAGAAGTCGAATGTGTTCAAATACGGAGAATATGGCGGCCAATCGAAGCACATGCCAGTGGCCTCTGGGTATCCCAGAGCCAGAATGCAGCCCCCCAAAGTGCTCCTCCAGGACATCAAACACTCTCCTGCTTCGATGCGGTTGAGCTCCGTCTTGCATGAACCACATATTGCCGAATCCAGGGTCAGTTTCGATTATGGTGATAAAATCATCTTCCAAAACCTTCACGTACCGTTCGGTAGTCACCGTGCCATCAAGGAATATCGCACCTATTATTCCGTGACTTGACATTGCACACTACACAGTTACATGTTAAGGGGGAAGAGGCTTCTCGATCGCTAAATGCCCACTCTCAGTTCTCCAAATGGGCCAATTTTGTTTATTGACAAACACATCCAAATGAAAGTGAGATTCTTCGTGTGCATGCACACAGTAATTCCCATCATGACCCGCAGCCAATCAAGCAATTTGAACGTCCTAAAGCAAACCGTCCAAAAGTTATGACGATTTTATTTCATATAGTTCCGTAATTGTGACCCTGTAAATGACCTTAAAAATTACCAGTGCCAGTGGTGGTTGCCTACATGCAAAGGACAATAACGTCAATCAATAACCTTAAACGTGTGACATCATCAAGAAGGAAGATGACAGAAAATTAAAAAAGAAACTGAAAACGGCCAATGGTAGTAAATTTAAAAATTAAAGATTGTGCTAATGATAATGCAATATAAGGTACTCGATTACTTACCAAAAGTTTTCGCAATCACACACACACACACACACACACACACACACACACACACACACACACACACATCCAGAAAATTACATAAAGGGACACAATATAGTCATCTTGGCTGTGCTGTAAAGTTTTCAAATGTTACCATTTTTTGCGCCATGTTCAAAAGCATTTATCCCAAAAATTACATAAAGCGCACTAGTTTAAATACCTGAAAGTACTTTGCAAAGTGCTCAGAAGCCGATGAATGGTCAAATTGTTTTTGTGCCATGTTCAGAAGTATTTATCCAAAAAAATTACATAAAGCAGAAGCTTGCATAAATTAGTACAGTCCTGATAAGTTTATAAATAGCAGCTAACAGTCAATGAAGGTGTTCAATGAAATGCATAGCTCAGCTGATTACATTTCGAGGTGGCAGTCCATTTCCGCAACAAAACCCTTCAAAACCTGGGAGATACAGAATAAACTTCTGGGCAGTTTGTGACAGTGCAAGATGCTACTGCTTTGAGATGTTTGTGTATTTGGGGAAGGAGGAAGAAACCAGAGGAGTGCGACTTGGAGAGAATGTTGTGAAAAACGTACTGATTGAAACTGAAAAGTCTGGAAGTAATATCACCAGTGATTTTTTTTACATCTCTCTATTTAGTTTATTATTTGCTGTCGAAAGATCTGACACTAATTGGTACTATCCGAAAGAACAAAGGTGAACTACCTGTCACCTAAAGGACATGAAGTATACACTGCATTATTTTTTTCAACTAGAATTGATGATAGTCTCTTATGTTCACAAGAAAAACGAATTTGTTACCGTTCTCAGCTCTCTTGATCAACCAACCGTGTCATCATGGCAAGTGAAGTAGTGTGTAGTTATAATTATATACAATGCCACTAAGGGCGGCATTGACACTAAGGACTAGAATACGCGATGCTACAGTGTGAAGAGATAAACTAGGCGCTGGCCATTGGTGGTTTTCTTGAACATGGTCGATGTAAGCATAATGAATGCATACATAATTTGGATCATGGCTACCAATAAAAAAAGAGACGTCTACTTTATTATCTGTTTCGGAAAGCAACATGGGTAAAGAAGCAACACCGGATCCAGAAAGGGCAGTGAAACCACCGGCTAAAAAAAAGGAGAAGATGTGCATATTGTATTGAGAAGAGAGAAAAAGTAAAATTACATGTTATAAGTGCACCAAACGTGTATGCTCGAAACATTCTGATACTGTCTGTAGACCCTGCGCAAATTTGCAGAAAGAATAAAAACCAGCAGTAAAAGTACAAAAACTGCGTTTTCTAAAATGTAATCTTTAAATAAATATATTATTTTAAAATTACTTATACCTCATAAGTCGTTCACATCATTCACAACGTAAGTAGTCAAAACAGCGTCAGTTTGTCAATTTCAACAATAGGGGCCTGAGAGTCCCGACCGGTAGGCAACGCTATACAGATTTTTTGATAAGAAGAAGGTTAAACTCCATGTGTCGTACTGTGCAGTCGTAACTTACTGTAAATTTTTCATTGTATAGAGCGAGCATTATAGCCATTAAAATCGGCGTGTCTTTTCAGTAACAGTTCAGGTTGGGAACCTTAAACTGGCTACTTAGAGTGAGTGTGTGGTGTGTGCGAAACTTTTGTTATCATCTGAGTACAGGACGGACGTGATGACTAAATATGTACTTAAAATGTGACAACATATCATAGCTTACATTCAGTGACTGCGACTTATTTAGCAGCTTCGTGAGATCTGGAACTTGAAAACAATGTTTCACCCTGTCAGCGCATTTTCTACGGCTGATTTTTTACAGCTTTTGTAACAAATAAACACCTTTCTTCTCTTCAGAGCAGGAGTGTATGCCGCAAAAGAAGATCAACAAAAGGAAAGTGTAGATGTACTGCTAATGATTTGAACGTCGTCCGCCCAAAGACAGCGTAGTGGCGTAGGTGCCAGAGTGCCATCTGTGTCTATCATTTAACAGTGAATGCTCACAGCCAGAAGGCTCAGTGTGGTGCGAACGTGTGAAGCAAGCAGACATCGATGACGTGGAGACGCACTGGTGCTTCGTAAAACCAACTGAGCGTGTCAGAATGGGTCAAACCGTGGACTTTCGAGTGGCGGGATGGTCCTTTCGAATAATTTTCTGCCACGTAGGACGTGCTGCGTTAGTGGTGCAACGATGTTGGTATCAGCGGTCACTTGGACAGTCTCGCACATGTAGACGACGTTCGGGACGTCTAAACAGCACAGGCGACCGCCAGCATCGTCATATTGTAAGGCAGCAGTGGAAAAGCGTACAGCTACCACAGCTCAAATAAGAGGGCTTGGGAGCTAAGACGTGTCAAAACGAACTTTTGCGAACCGTTTATCAGCGGTGGAACTACTGTGGTGTCACCGCCAGACACCACACTTGCTAGGTGGTAGCCTTTAAATCGGCCGCGGTCCGCTACTATACGTCGGACCCGCGTGTCGCCACTATCAGTGACTGCAGACCGAGCGCCGCCACACGGCAGGTCTAGAGAGATTTCCTAGCAATCGCCCCAGTTGTACAGCCGACTTTGCTAGCGATGGTTCACTGACAAAATACGCTCTCATTTGCCGAGACGATAGTTAGCATAGCCTTCAGCTACGTCATTCGCCACGACCTAGCAAGGCGCCATTACCAGTTAATATTGAGATTGTAAAACATGTACCGTCAAGAGCGATGTTCACCAATTATGGATTAAAGTTAAGTATTCCAGAAGCTACGTACCTTTTTTGCCAGTCTCAAGACCTTGTCCTGTTCCAGACCTCACGCCAGCCTGCGTGAGCTTAAACGCGTGCCTTTCGGCTTCCTGTCATAGTGGATTGGCTGTCTTGCCAGTCCACAACAACTACTGGTACACACACCTCTAACAGGTCTTCCACTCACACCATAGCATCGACGTGCACGGGTCGACTGGTCCCATCAGTGGATCACTTGGAAGATGGAATGGCACGCCGTGGTCTTCAGAGATGAAGGCAGATTCTGCCTAGGCGCAAGTCACGGTCGTTTGCCCTTTCAACCTAGACCTGGTGAGTGCATTTGTCCAACTCACAATGGCCCCGCCCCAGACCTTACGGTCTAGGGCGCGACAAGCTACAACTTTCGTTCATCTTTGCTGTTTCTGTAGCGGAAGCTAACCAGCGCTCGGCACCTGCAGAACGCTGCTAGACCCATTCTTTTGGCGTTCTTGCAACAGGAAGGTGATGGGTTGTCCCAGAAACATGATACTCGTCCACACACTGCCCGTAAAACTCAGTGTGCTCTGCAAGATGTAAACCGACATATGGCTGGGAGAGCGGTGTGCTGACCACATGCCCCTCCATATCCGCATCCAGTTACGCCTGTGAGCTGAGGATCACACGGCGGCCGGTCGGTGACGTTGGGCGTTCATGGCCTGTTCGGGCGGAGTTTAGTTTTTCCCTACATGTAAGTACTTATTTTCCATTACCAAACTGACGATTCTTTGACGTCTCAGGGTGTGTCCTACCAACCTGTGCTGCTCTCCTTCGATGGCTATTAACAACACTTTCACCCAAGGGCGATAATGTAAAAGCAACTTGCTCCAGTTCGCAGATGTGGTAAAGATCAACGGGCAACCGAGGCTCTAATAATAAATATTTATCGAGTCTCTGGCCGGAGGTGCACTGATAGATTATCGGTTCACAGTACTCATCCACGAACAGCTTTCACTGAAGTTAAGCAATAATAAATAAAAGTACCAGATGGTTATAAATAAATGCACCTAGTCACGGAGGTCCAGTGAGGGCTATAATTATCGTATGGCAGCGAAACTTGGTTGATATGCTAATGCTTTAATGCAGAACCTATGTACGCTGGAAAAAATTAGTTCCAATTTTGGCCACCAAGCGCAAATCTGCCACTGTACACTGTCTGTATGACGGTGTGACAGCCAGGCTATGAAGTCAACATAATGCCTTTCTCATTTGTTTTATTTTTTCTGCCCACATCCTGTTCTTAATCCATTACATATGGAAACATTTCTACATACACTCCTGGAAATTGAAATAAGAACACCGTGAATTCATTGTCCCAGGAAGGGGAAATTTTATTGACACATTCCTGGGGTCAGATACATCACATGATCACACTGACAGAACCACAGACACATAGACACAGGCAACAGAGCATGCACAATGTCGGCACTAGTACAGTGTATATCCGCCTTTCGCAGCAATGCAGGCTGCTATTCTCCCATGGAGACGATCGTAGAGATGCTGGATGTAGTCCTGTGGAACGGCTTGCCATGCCATTTCCACCTGGCGCCTCAGTTGGACCAGCGTTCGTGCTGGACGTGCAGACCGCGTGAGACGACGCTTCATCCAGTCCCAAACATGCTCTATGGGGGACAGATCCGGAGATCTTGCTGGCCAGGGTAGTTGACTTACACCTTCTAGAGCACGTTGGGTGGCACGGGATACATGCGGACGTGCATTGTCCTGTTGGAACAACAAGTTCCCTTGCCGGTCTAGGAATGGTAGAACGATGGGTTCGATGACAGTTTGGATGTACCGTGCACTATTCAGTGTCCCCTCGACGATCACCAGTGGTGTACGGCCAGTGTAGGAGATCGCTCCCCACACCATGATGCCGGGTGTTGGCCCTGTGTGCCTCGGTCGTATGCAGTCCTGATTGTGGCGCTCACCTGCACGGCGCCAAACACGCATACGACAATCATTGGCACCAAGGCAGAAGCGACTCTCATCGCTGAAGACGACACGTCTCCATTCGTCCCTCCATTCACGCCTGTCGCGACACCACTGGAGGCGGGCTGCACGATGTTGGGGCGTGAGCGGAAGACGGCCTAACGGTGTGCGGGACCGTAGCCCAGCTTCATGGAGACGGTTGCGAATGGTCCTCGCCGATACCCCAGGAGCAACAGTGTCCCTAATTTGCTGGGAAGTGGCGGTGCGGTCCCCTACGGCACTGCGTAGGATCCTACGGTCTTGGCGTGCATCCGTGCGTCGCTGCGGTCCGGTCCCAGGTCGACGGGCACGTGCACCTTCCGCCGACCACTGGCGACAGCATCGATGTACTGTGGAGACCTCACGCCCCACGTGTTGAGCAATTCGGCGGTACGTCCACCCGGCCTCCCGCATGCCCACTATACGCCCTCGCTCAAAGTCCGTCAACTGCACATACGGTTCACGTCCACGCTGTCGCGGCATGCTACCAGTGTTAAAGACTGCGATGGAGCTCCGTATGCGACGGCAAACTGGCTGACACTGACGGCGGCGGTGCACAAATGCTGCGCAGCTAGCGCCATTCGACGGCCAACACCGCGGTTCCTGGTGTGTCCGCTGTGCCGTGCGTGTGATCATTGCTTGTACAGCCCTCTCGCAGTGTCCGGAGCAAGTATGGTGGGTCTGACACACCGGTGTCAATGTGTTCTTTTTTCCATTTCCAGGAGTGTATATCTTTCTGGCATTACAGCGTTAGATTTTCACCTGTTGGCCCAAAGTGAAACTATTTTTTTTCTAGCATAAGTCGTTTCTACACTAAAGCGTTAGCATATCTACAATGTTTTGCTGCCATACGATAATTACAGCCCACAATGGATATCTGTGACCAGCTGCCCTTTCATTTTAACCATCTGGTACATGAATGGAGACAGCTGAAGAACACAGAAACTTACATGGAAAATTACTCACACTATACAGACGCCATTAGTGTGTTACACGGACCGAGTGGCGTGGTGCAGTGGTTAGCACAATGGCCTCGCATTTGGCGGGACGACAAATCAAATCCCTGTTCTGACATGCAGATTTCGATTTCCGTGATTTCTCCAAATCACTCTAGGCAAATGCCGGGATGCATCCTTTCAAAAGGGTATCGCCGATTTCCTTCTCCATCCCGTAATCTGAACTTGTGCTCCATCTTTCCTCACTGTAGACAGGACGTTAAATTCCAATATTCCTTCCTTCCATTTCTTTCACACAGAGAAAATTTTAAAGAATTCGGCTAAGCTTGACAGAGAGGACTGAAAAATGAGGTACTGTTGCAGATGACAAAGCAAAGGTCATGGTGGAACTTTACAGCATAACTGAAGAAGTCTGTCTGTGGCCATAGCGCGAGGCGTTCGATCTCGCCATGCGAATGACGTGGCGTGCATAAGCGAGTGACACCCACCTAGTTGTGCTCAAGCTGAACTGATACTAAACACAAGGCTGCAATTGCCTGCAATGAAACGCGTCAGCTGCATCTGTTAGTCCGCAACGAAGCTGAAACTTAATAGAGCTGTTGTGTTGGTGGTCTGACCAATGACCCGTCTCTAGCGAGGTTTCGACCCTGAAAAATATGACCTTTGTCAGCTTACATGGATGGCCGATGCCAAAGACCAACTGCTCTGGCGTAGAGAACACGTTTTTTCACATTCTGGTTGAGTCCTATCTGTCGGAAAAGCACTCCTCACTGTGTTCCTACGACTCCACGTGGAAGAGGAAGGACATGTATAAAAGTGGGAGAGTCTTTGAGTCTTTGGCAGAAACCTCCTTTTTAAGTAAGTTAGAAACTCTCAAAATGCCAGCTGGAGAAGTTTGTTCCCAAATTTGAGTTCCTCAGTACGTTACGAAAAAGCATAATAATGTCTCCTTTACCTTAGAATCTTTGCTAACTGCTAAAATAGTAACTGAAAATTAAAAGAACTCAAAGCGAATTAATATTAAAACTGAGTACACCTATGAGCTGTTAATTATCAAAGAGTCCTTAATCTGTAATAAGATTGCTTCGTTTTTGATTATTAATAACTTATTTCTCTTTTTGAGACCTATGACCGACACACACGTGCTCTCGCAACACCTGGCCTTTAATCAATTTCGGCCATACATTTATTTTGTTCTAAATTCGATTCAGTATACCGTCATTAGTTATCTGATCTACACCACTGGTCTTCAGCTTCATAACACCACATTTGAAAGCTACTGTTCCCTTCTTACCTAAACTATTTATTGCCCATACTTTACTCCCGTCCTAGTCTACACTCTGGCCAAATACGAGGGCTATTCGTTTACTAAAGTCCGCTTGATTGCAAAATGAAAACAGTGAAAATTAAAAAAAAATGTTTTATTTGATACATTTAGCTATCCTTTCAGCTACTTCTCTACATAGTCACTGCTCCAACTTAGACATTTGACATATCATTGCACCAACTTTCCAGTACCTTCATCATAGAAGGCAGCCACTTACGCTTTCCGCCAATTCTCTACGTGGTCCGCAGCTCGTTGTCTATGCCAAAACGTCGTCTTTATCGTCGGCAATTCACGTGAGGAGAGATGAAGCTGACAGGGAGCCACAACCGAGCTGTATGGCGGATGATAAAACGCTTCCCATCTAAAACGTTGCAAGAGCGTCTTCATTGCCCTGTAATGTGCGGCCGAGAATTGTATGGAAGAAGGAAATGCATGACGCTTACTTTATGTGGGCTGCATGAAATCAGGTCATATCTCTCAGCAGATACTCATAGTTTGCGGGAGACACTATTTTATAGGCACTTTTATCTGCTCGCTACCCAGTCGGAACTGAAAAATGTGATGTGACGCGATCGATGGGCATACTAGAGACACTGCCCTACACATCTGTGCAGAACTTCATCGGATTTTCTCTGTGATTTCCATTTCGCGACCGATTGGGTCTCAATAAACAATAACCCCCACCCCCCTACCTGTAAAAAAGACTTCCTAATATTTAAATTCATATACGACGTTAGCAAACTTCTCCTTCTGGAAAAAATTTACCTTGCTACTGTCAGTCTGCATGTTATATTCCTTCTTCGGCCATCGTCAGTTTTGCTGCCCAAGTAATAGAATCTGTTTAATCCTTGTGTCTCATTTCCTTCTTTAATTCCCTTTGCGTTGGCTGATTTGTTTAGACTTCATTAGCGCAAACAACGATGAAATAATACACGTCATCACGTAGTTTTCCGCCAAGACTACCGAAAGTGACCCACACTCAAAAAAGTTCTTATTGGAGAGTGTGAGACGTATTTACCTTACACATCATGTAAATACCTTACCTTGATTCCCTTCCGCGATGGGTATTCGAAGTGGACGTTCTTGAAAGTAACATCACCCTTGGCGTAGTAAGGTTTCTCGCCTTCTTCCGACAGGCTGTCGATGTTTGGTTTGCGGTCGATAACAGAGAACACCTTCGCGGCGGTACCCCTAGCCTCAGAGATCATCTCGATGTACGCTGACAATGAGGAGAATATCGACGACCCATGCGTCACCGAGTAGAACACCTGCAAAAGATTCAGTATTAGTCCCACAGTTCTGTCCCTGGGAAAGGATTGCCTAACCGGAAGGGATGAAGAGAAAAAGGCTGAACTAAGCGGGATACAGTCTGCGACATAGAATGTTGACTATCATAAATCTCAATGTGGCAGGGTAGACAGGCAGATAAATTGAATAGATATGGACCAAAAAGGCTAGCTAATGAATATGGCTATAAAGAACGTAACTGAGAAGGAATCTTCGATTGTTAGAAGAAATCAACCGATCGAAGAAAGGAACAGACAAAAATATTCAGGAAAAGGAAGAAATATGGCAAAATATACCATTTAGAAATGAACTCAACGGAAACTGCAGGGAAGATAAAGCGAAGTGGCACCCAGAGACAGAAAAGGAAAAAACTGTTTCAGCATATGGAAAATCCCAAATAGATTTTAGGGAAAGCAAGTACATAACATGAGATGAAGAGGTTGGCAAAAGAGAGGAAGCTGTGATGGGTCGCGTCAAAGCTGCCAGAAGAAAAAAACAACGAATAAATAAGTAGACTAAAAAGTAACATTCGTTGGATGGACAACACATTTCGTCATTTAAGATGGCAGTTGGTTCACTGACTAACACGAAAGAGAAAAATGTACAAGTAGTCCAAGATTTTTTAAAGTGCTAGTATTGTTCAAGAGATGTAACATATTCAGAGATTGTATGTAACGAAAGTAATGATATTTTGGTAACAATGGCAGATAAGTATGTGAAGTTACTGGAATTACGAATCAAGAAAAGACTGTGGGAGGTGACGAATTCAGAGATTGTTAGTAACAAAAGTAATTATATTCTGGTACCAATGCCTGATGAAGTATGTGAAGCTATTGGAATTAGGAATCAAGAAAAGTATCTGGGAGGTGACAAATTTTCAATAAAAACGGAAGCCAAAATAATGCAAAAGTAACCGAAACAATGGTTTGCAAAATGTCCACGGTAGAAGGTAATGCCCGAAAACTGTAACAACGCTGCAGCTGTTTTATTTCACGTGAAAGGTGGCAGACACGACATAAAAACTGTAAATGTAACAGTCTCCTCTCTATAATGTGCGAAATGTTCACCAACGCAGAGATAAAACAATGGATTTTAATTAGGTGAAAAAAAAATCTTTGTTTAGAAGTGGAAACAGAAAAAGGGAAGTTTCGGAAGAGGTTCCAGAATCGGCACTAGCCTCCATGCATGGGGTCTGTGTATACTACGAACCATGTTATTCAAATGAACGGTTGTCAGGTGTACCATCTGTTCACTTAGTGGATGGGCGATTCATCGAAAGATGAAAGAGTAAATACAGGTGTACTCCTGGAAGACATATTGTGATCCTAGCTGCTCATGTTGTATGAGGATGTGCGGAAAGGTAATACCTGCGAATTTTTTAATATTCTGTTCTCCATATGGGTTGAGGTACTGTTCGATATACATATCAGTCAGCCGACTTCTCCGCTTCGCTGACGCAAGATGAAACCTTCTGCCGCCAGACGGCTCCGACCTGTAGCGTGTAACATCGCTGTGCGTAACGTAACTACGTCGGTGTGTGAGAAACAGCGCGCTGTATTCTGGTTTATAACTGCAGAAAGAGTGCCTCTAATTGAAATCCTTGGAAAAATGGGAGCTGTGCATGGTGATGATTGTATCGACATCACCAACATGCCACGTTGAGTCGTTCGTGCTCATAATGAAGGAAACAATGGTGCCAACCTCAATGTGTGTGACAGAGCTCGGAGCGGACGACCATCTACGGTAACCGACGAGACTCATCGGAATCTGGTTATGATCAGAAAAAATCGTCGGTTAATACAAACACAGGCCTCAGGCATACCATGAGAGCATGTACAGACCATCACTACAGGACCATATCACAGAAAACTATCTGCAAGGAAAGGAGGAAAGGTGCCTCGATTTTCTCTGATGAGTTCTGAAACCTATACCGATGAGTCTCGACGGCTGCCGTATGCGGTCGTCCATTTCCAGCACTGTCATACACGTTCAGGTGAGCAATACCGTTTCCTTCTTTCGAGCATGAACAATCCAACGTCGCATATTACTGATATCGATGCAATCATCAAAGTACACATCTTTCATCCTTGCATGGCTTTCAGATGGACGCACGTCTTCTGCTGTCAGAAACTCGATTAAGGCACGCCATTCCTTACTTACCGACATGGTTACGTTACACACCGCCGTGCTACACTCTACAATTAGGAGCCATCTAGCGGTAGAGGATTGCAACTTTAGTTGGCGAAGCAACCGGTACTTGAATAGAATAAAGAATTAGGAGGCGTTACTTTACATCACGACCCTGTTAATCATCTGGAAAACAATACTACGTTTTAGCAACGTTAGACTTTTTACGTAGCATTCAGTTATCTATAAATGATTACTGGCAGATATATCCGTTCATATCTTGATACGATTTGGAAGAGTGCCAAAGATTATATTGCTTTAAATATTCACAGATGTAAATTTATTCGCTTCATAAGCCACCGAAAATTGGTTTCCTATAGCTAAAATATCAAAGAGTCGCATTTGGGATCAGTCAGCTCATGCAAATACCTGGTTGCCAATATTTGCTGGGATATGCAACGGAATGACAATATAGGCGCAATCTTATGTAAAGCGAATGAAATCTTTCTACAAAGGATATCGGTTACAAATCACTTGTGCGACCCACCCTAGAATATTATTCAGGTGTTTGTCCCCTATAACAGATACCGTGTGTCACAGGAAGAATGATCAGTATTCAGGATATGACATAAAAGATAATTCTAAGCAAAAAAAAAATCTAGTAAACGTGTGCTCTAAAACTGGACACCTCAAAAGCTATGAGCACTTTTTTATCTTCGCTACTGTAAACACAACTACTGAACAAGTGCTCACAACTCCTAAGGTACGCATTATAGAGGCCATGTTTACTAGGTAATTTTTTCTTGTTCTGGTCCGTACCACCTATTCCCAAAATATGAAAATATGGAAAGAAATGAGCTTGCAGTAGAAGTGGTTTCTTTCACAGTGTCGAAGACAATGTGCTCGTCGTTCTTAACGTATACATCGTAAAGCCCGTGATTACTAGACTTTTTTTGCTTCGAATGTTCGTTCCTGTCATATTCGTGAATACTGGCCGTTCCTCCTCGGACTTATTGTATAACTGACAGGGATTACTGAACGTATGCAAGTAAAGGCAGCACGAATGGTAACACGTTTGTTTGACTGAAGGGGGCGGGGAAGGGTATTCACTATGGGAAGTATACTGATCCACGCATTACACCGTGAGAGACAGAAGGAAGATTGGGGTTTATCGCCCCGTTTAACATCCCATCGACAACGAGATTATTAGACACGGAGCACAAACTGTGATTGGTTAATGATGGAGTAAGAAATGGTCCATGCCCTTTCAAAGGAGCCGTCCAGGCGTTTGCCATAAGCGATTTAGGGAAATAACAGGAAACGTACATCTGGATGGTCTAAGGTGAATTTGAACCGTCGTCGTCCCTGATGCGAGTCCAGTGCACAAGTGGTGCACCTCGCTACGTACTTCATAGTCGTTTACGGAGTTTTCATGTGGGTATAAATGCAGAACAGATACGTTTTAATGGATTTGGCACACTGTTACGGCGCAGTTGAAAGCCGAAAACCAAGCTCACACTAACATGCCACGACGAAAAAAGTTTCTTACCATTGTTACTAATCTGTTTCTGTTGTATATACCCACACAGAGTAGTGCATCCACCACCGATATAATATTTTGAAGCAGGTGGTCATTCCACAGTGTCGACGGAATATCTAGCACACTTACTGTGATCACGGTTGCTGCGTCGTACTTCCTCTGGCTCTCGGGATACTCCTTGTCCCTGAGGATGAGGTACACGCCGTACCAGGACGCCACGGCATACACGATGTACACGGAGAAAGACGAGATAGCAGAGTACAGTCCGCCAGCTAGGTTCCTCTTAAAGCCAACCTTCACAGCATCTTGCAACTTCTCGTTGAACCTGAAACATGTAGCAGGTTATTCTCGTGAGCTATAGATCATAACAGATGAGGCAGGTTGCCTAAGGGAAACTCAGTGATGGTTATGTCAACGATTTCTGTTTTTATAAATTATAACTCTCAGCTTCAGGTCACATGAAAATTGTGATTCACTCTCCTGGCCTGTTCATCTGCACATCTGATGCAACGAATATAAATCATTGGATGATGACTTGTTAAGAAATATGAACGGGCTGTAATAACATTTGTGTCACCTGACGCTGTAAAACAAACTACATATACTGGTATTAATCAGGCACGGATAATTGTTATCTATCGGCAGAAGAAAGGCAGCGTGACGGACCGTTACACTGTTCTTAAGAGTTTTATTAGATTGGCTGCGTGACACGTCCCCAGATTTTGTTTTCGTCCTTATCTGACAGCTGTCTGAGTTAATAAAGGGTGAGCAAATAAAAATGACCTGGAAAATACACTACGCAAAAGAATTAAGAGATTACTTTTTTAAATCACCATCATTTTCCCAAGATGCGATGCAGAAGTGCGAAATTTGACTCAAACATGCCTGCAACCCTCCATTGTAACGATGCAAAAGCGTAGCGCCCTGCGACCTCACCCTCGGGCATGGCGTTGCCTCCAGCAAGGTGTCCAGACATGCGAAAAATAGGTAAGCGTTAAGAAGATCATGTGAGGTGTAAGGTGGATTAATGTAACTTTGGCACAAAATTTCACCACAACTAGATCACGTAACTAATGAGGGAGGTATTGAATAGCATTGGGGAGAAGAGGAGTTTGTGGCACAACTTGACTAGAAGAAGGAATCGGTTGGTAGGACATGTTCTGAGGCATCAATGGATCACCAATTAGAATTGGGGGGCAGCGTGGAGGGTAAAAATTGTAGAGGGAGACCAAGAGATGAATACACTAAGCAGATTCAGAAGGAAGTAGGCTGCAGTAGGTACAGGGAGATGAAGAAGCTTGCACAGGATAGAGTAGCATGGAGAGCTGCTTCAAACCAGTCTCAGAACTGAAGAGCACAACAACAACAATGCCCAACGCCACCGTAGACAAGTTACACGGTAGTCGCCAACCCCCTCCCCCTCCCCTCCTTATCCACATCCCGTCCTTTTCCTTCCCGCCTCCGCTATGCACGCGTGTTCTTATGGGTGGCCGAGGAAAACATTTCAGACACGTCGCCGCTCAGTATCGACACGAAAAGGCTTCATATGGCATAAAAGCCGTTAATAAAACCACCCCTTCCCGTCGGACTCTTATTTACATAGATTTCGTAGTCGATAACGACAGATTAAGGAAAGGCAAACCTACGTTTCTAGCATTTGTAGACTTAAAGAAAGCTTTTGACAATGTTGATTGGAATACTCTCTTTCAAATTGTGAAAGTGGCAGGGGTAAAATACAGGGAGCGAAAGGCTATTTACAATTTGTACAGAAACCAGATGGCAGTTATAAGAGTCGGGGGGCATGAAAGGGAAGCAATGGTTGGGAAGGGAGTGAGACAGGGTTGTAGCCACTCCCCGACGTTATTCAATCTGTATATTGAGCAAGCAGTAAAGGAAACAAAAGAAAAGTTCGGAGTAGGTATTAAAATCCATGGAGAAGAAATAAAAACTTTGAGGTTCGCCGATGACATTGTAATTCTGTCAGAGACGGCAAAGGACTTGGAAGAGCAGTTGAACGGAATGGACAGTGTCTTGAAAGGAGGGTATAAGACGAACATCAACAAAAGCAAAACAAGGATTATGGAATGTAGTCGAATTAAGTCGGGTGATGCCGACGGAGTTAGATTAGGAAATGAGACACTTAAATTAGTAAAGGAGTTTTGCTATTTGGGGAGCAAAATAACTGATGATGGTCGAAGGAGAGAGGATATAAAATGTAGACTGGTAATGGCAAGGAAAGCGTTTCTGAAGAAGAGAAATTTGTTAACATCGAGTATAGATTTAAGTGTCAGGAAGTCGTTTCTGAAAGTATTTGTATGCAGTACGGCCATGTATGGAAGTGAAACATGGACAAGAGAATAGAAGCTTTCGAAATGTGGTGCTACAGATGAATGCTGAAGATTAGATGGGTAGATCACATAACTAATGATGAGGTATTGAATAGAATCGGGCAGAAGAGGAGCTTGTGGCACAACTTGACTAGAAGAAGGGATCGGTTTGTAGGATATGTTCTGAGACATCGAGGGATCACTAATTTAGTATTAGAGGGCAGCGTGAAGGGTAAAAATCAGAGGGAGGCCAAGAGGTGAATACACTAAGCAGATTCAGAAGGATGTATGCTGCAGTAGGTACTGGGAGATGAAGAAGCTTGCACAGGATAGAGTAGCATGGAGAGCTGCATCAAACCAGTCTCAGGACTGAAAACCACAACAACAACGACATTTTGGTGTGCGATGTACGACGGAACGATCATCTTGATCTGAAGTAGCAAAGCGTGTTTATGCCTTTTTCACCCCTCCTTTTCGCTCTCTGTTCTCATGATCGCGGGAGACGGGGTCAGGGAATGCATTGGGACTTGCATGAATAAAACACACAGGGTCCCTGTAAGAATCCACAGTTTGGTCATTTCACACTTCTGAGTAGCGTTGGTGGGAAAATGACGGGATTTCAAGAAATGACTCTTTAATTCTTTTGTGCAGTGTGCCTTAAAACAGGCAGTGGAAGTTACATCATCGGCCCTGAGTTGCCTGTCTCAAAATGAATGAAATATTTTCTGTGCTAGGTCTATTTTGTCCACCCTAATGTTAAACCATTGCGTTCTCACTAAGTTACCTGTATGGAGCTCATCGTGCAAGTATTCGAAAGTGAAATGTCAGCACAGGCTACGTCGGGTCAGTGTACTGAGAGCTTCAATTAATTCTCGCAGCTGAGGGAGCGGGGCAATAGTTATACTAGATCATCAAGGCAGACAGCGACAAGAGACCTACTGAACAGTAGGAGCAGTGGGCTTTCTGATGTCTGTGCGACTTTCAAGTGGAGTGAAAAAAAAAAAATGCCTGTGTATTGCTCTGAATACGGCGGGTTTTGCCCCTACAAACAGGCATTTGCAGGAAATGCATCTGTTTCATCTCAAGAAATCTGCTGCGGAAAATTGACGTTTGCTGGTGGAAATGTACGGAGAACATGCTGTGTCAGGAAAACATGCAGAGAATGGTTTACACGACTCACAGTCCCCGATTTGGAAGTGCATCACTAGATGCGTCCTGATCGATGTGGTGTACCATGAGCTGGTCAGACGGTGAACACTACGAAGCACAATTATTCAATTTGTCTCCCACGTTTTCAGAGACATGACAAAGTCATTCTGCTTCATGACAGTGCAACGTCACACGTTGCAAACAGAGTAAAGGAAACCTTCAAGAGACTTCGATGGCGTCTGTTTTCTGTCTAACGAACAGCGACAATTAATTTAGGTACTCAACAGATAACTTTGTAGCCCGGGTTCCCGGGTTCGATTCCCGGCGGGGTCAGGGATTTTCTCTGCCTCGTGATGGCTGGGTGTTGTGTGCTGTCCTTAGGTTAGTTAGGTTTAAGTAGTTCTAAGTTCTAGGGGACTGATGACCATAGCTGTTAAGTCCTATAGTGCTCAGAGCCATTTGAACCATTTTGATAACTTTGTATTATAAAGTACTGATTACCACAGAATGAAGAGCGTACTGACATAAAAGATAATGAGGGAAGGAAAGTTATGTCTGATTTGCAAATAACATTTTTATTTATTTATTTGTTGATAGCTATTGTAGTTAGTCAAAACAGTGTTTTCAGCCTGGATATATAACGCTGTTGGAGGACATATTCTGAATTATTTGTAACACAGTATCATTGTCCTTGGTTTTACCCTCGGTTTGTAATTCTCTGAAGGAAATGTCCGTGAAGGTTTTGGGTTGTCTAGCTCTGAAATAACATTGCACATCACTTGCTATCGGTGAGAACACATTTTCTGTGCAGTCGTAATGACAGTCACAAGTCCACCATCATTATCAAAGCAGTTAGACTTCACTGGGAAAACCATATGTTAAATACAAAAGTTAAAGATAAACTTAGCTTAACTGCACAGACACGGTGAAAAGAGTCGTCTTATACCGAGAGAGACCTTGGAGTCTTGCGAGGTCTTAGTCGCGGCCGGAAACTGTATGTTCTTTGCATGCGAGACGCATCACATGAAGTTCTTACCTTTAAGGTTGCCTACGAAACAGTTACTGCCGACCCATATCAATTTTCTGCACTGTTACCCTTTCAAAAGGAACGAAAAAAGGTTATTCAGCTTGGCTTTGAAAGGCTACAGAGATTAAACTCGTCAGGTACTCCCAAATTAATTGCTAATACCCTGTAACCAAATAAATGCATCCTGAGTAGCTGTTGACTAGATTGGCGTGTACACTCCTGGTGGTAGATCGATATTTTCAATTCACTCGCTTCCTGCACATTGTTTCAGTGTGTGTCATATTTTAGTGTCTACTCTTTCTTATCTGTATTTCGCCCTCCCTACCCCCCAGTCTCCCCCCCCCCCCACTCTCTCTCTCTCTCTCTCTCTCTCTCTCTCTCTCTCTCTCTCTCTCTCTCTCTCTCTCTCTGTGTGTGTGTGTGTGTGTGTGTGTGTGTGTGTGTGCGCGCGTGTGTGTGGTATAAGCGTGTGTGTTTTACTCGTTGTTGTCAAGAACTGCCTTGTGTGTTTTTAAATTCTACTACCTGTCACGTCAGCTTGACCTCACCTCACATTATATCGTATGGTATTATCTTTTGGGGTAATTCTTATGATTCAAGAAGGGTATTTTTGGCTCAAAAACGGTCTGTTCGAGCTATATGTGGTGTAAGTTCGAGGACCTCTTGTCGATCCCTTTTCAATAGTTTGGGAATTCTGACATTGCCCTCAACAGTATATATTTTCATTAATGTCGTTTGTTGTTAGCAATATTAGTTTATTCCCAAGAGTTAGCAACTTTCATTCAGTTAATACTAGGCAGAAATCAAATCTGCATGTGGAATGCACTTCCTTGACTCTTGTGCAGAAGGGAGTGCAGCTGCATCCATTTTCAATAAGCTACCACAAGAACTCAAAAATCTTAGCAGTAGCCCAAACTCTTTTAAGTCTAAACTGAAGAGTTACCTCATGGCTCACTCCTTCTATTCTGTCGAGGAGCTCCTGGAAGAGCTAAAAAATTAAGCAAATTCCAGTGTTATATTGTTGATTTTCTTTATTTAAACTTAGACTTGTCGCCTGAATAGGTTTCTTATATTTAATTTTATCTGTTTCTACTATCGTGTTATAATTTCATGTATTGACTCGTTCCATTACCATGGAGACTTCTCCTTAATTTGGTCCCACGGAACAATAAATAAATAAAATCTAGCGGATCGTCGTAGTTGCCCACAAACTGGCCTTCGGATCCTTACTTGTCTCTGTGCCTCCGGTTCCGCTGCCACCACCCACCACCTCTGCTGCCGCCACTACCTCTGCCTTTTCTACTGCCACCACCTTCGTTCGTTGCTGTTGTCGTCACCCCATGCCCCAGACATAGCTACTGTCATCCTTACTGTTTTGGTGACCTTTAGTCGTCAGCATCTGGTTCATCATCCACAAGTCCAATGCAGCCTTCCCCCATCATCATCGGCAACTTTTCCGCGGCCAACCCCACGACTCATTGCCGCTTATCGCCGCCCGCCATCGTGGATAACCCCATCAAATCAATCACCTGCGTCTCAGCAAATACTGCTCCACTGTCCCACATGGGAAATGTCATCTCACCCACCACCGAGCATCTGTCCTTTCCTGTCTACCGTATCGTCTCACACCACATTCAAAATACTTGCGTCTCCTTCTCTTCCCACACCTCCCTACCGTTTCTCAGTAAGCGGAGACTCCCACTCAGCAACAGTAACAACAGCATTTCACAAGCTTCTCTTCCACAAACTACACAACACCCGAGGCAAGCCATACTGAATGACCTGCACAACCAACAAATTCCATCATATCGTATCCAGCAACCATCATTCCCTCCAACAGCGACTGAAAACCCTCGAAATGCCAAAAAACCAATGCAGCTCCGAGTTCCACACTCAGAAAAGCCACAAACTCAATCAGACAACACTATAAAAATTCATGACAATTCCCACCCTCTGCAACGTCTTCCTCTGATTTTCACACCGGCACCATCTCCAATCCAGGTCCAAAAATTCCCCAAACCCAAATGTCTTATCTTCAAAATAAAAAAAATCTCCAAAACTTCCAAATCCTACAAACAATCCTGAGGAAAGGCTTTGTACTACTTAGGTACCTGAACATCAACTTTCACACTTACCCCCCTCTCCATAAACGATGTCCCATCTTTGGTTCCAAAGCCTCCTTACCACCCCTCGCCACTACACTCACCCAAAAACAACCCCAATGTTTCCCCCAGCATCCTCCCACACTCACACTTCGTAAGTAGGCTGTTTAGGTTTTTATGTTGGTAACACCACGTAGCGCTCTGTCTGAAAATCACTGACTGTGCTGTATCCAGTCTGTGGCTGGTTGGACTCATTGTTGGATTATTCACTTGTCTAGTGTTGGGCAGTAGGATGTGAACAGCGCGTAGCGTTGTACAGTTGGAGGTGAGCCGCCAGCAGTGGTGGATGTGGAGAGAGAGAGATGCCAGAGTTTTAAGCGGACGATCTGGACGTGTGTCCGTAAGAAAAAGGAAATTTGTTTAATTGGATGTCACAAAATTATATTTAATGACTTTTGAACGCTATTAAGGTAAATACATTGTTTGTGCTCTATCAAAACCTTTCATTTGCTAACTATGCCTATCAATAGTTAGTGCCTTCAGTAGTTAGAATCTTTTATTTACCTGGCAGTATTGGCGCTCGCTGTATTGCAGTAGTTCGAGTAACGAAGATTTTTGTGAGGTAAGTGATTCATGAAAGGTATAGGTTATTGTTAGTCAGGCCCATTCATTTGTAGGGATTATTGGAAGTCAGATTGCTTTGCGCTAAAAAAATACTGTGTGCCAGTTTAGTGATGATCAGAACAAGTAAAGAGAGAACTGTCTGCATACGTTCAGTTTTACTCAGCTGTCTTTGTATCATATAACGTAGAAGTTTTTCCAGCACTGTCATTCATAATTTTTCAAAGGGGACGTTACAACTTCACTTTCTACTTCCTCACCTGCGATATCGAGGGGCGGCACGAAGTTGACCACGATATTAACGGTGAGGAGGTGGAAAGTGAATTGAACACCCAACCTGAATTAAAAGTCCTACAAATCCCCCCATATCAATAACGTCCTCAGCCCCCTTATCTTATCCATGTTTTTACTGAGTCTGCCTCAATCATTGACGATCTCCTTGAAGATGGGACCTTGATATACCATCACCACCACAAGGTCAAATCTTCCAGATCCTATCATCAGTCCTATTGCTGCCAAAGGGGTCACAGCCAATTGTAAAAACCCACCCACCTATCGACACTGTAAATCCTCTCATTTTCGTTAACGATGTCCTAACATTGCTTTCCCTTATACCTGCAATGCCTGCAACGACTCCCATCCCATCTATTCTGCGAAATTCATAGCCAGGCCCCAACCTACCAAACCGGAATTCAGTGTCTTGAACCACTGATAACTCCAACTATCCTCTCTGTGCAACTCTTATTGCTGAAAATATAAAAAACTTCATAATGATCATTGTCTTCTAAAACATCCATCCATTACCACATTTACACTCCCTTCAACAAATCTCCCTTCTAACTACTCCATCTCAACACCAAAATCACTTAATCCAACAACCAGGTCCACTTCATCTTGATCCACCTCAACACCATAGTCTAGACTCCCTCTAGTACCCACCTTCAGAAACTACTTGCAATCTCTTTATCATTGTGAAACAGCGTTACAACACTCTGTTCCACACATCTGTTCCCCCTTTTTGTGGATATCATTCCCCACTACAAATGCCATGTATTCCTCACAAATGAGATCTTCCTCACATCCAATCATACAATCAAAATCTTTCCCTACATTCTATACCACCCAGATAATCTCCATCCCTCGGCCAGAGGCAGAGCTACAATTGGGCACCAACATAATATCCCTGTTCGATCACAACCCTTCTACAGTACTAATCGTTACCCCATTCTTCAAAAACTTAACTGTAATCTGTTCCACTACCTGTATCCAAATAGATTCACACATATCGACTACACTTTTTCCACCTACTTTACTTCCAGTGACTTTAAAATCCATAGCACATCACCTGCAGAGCTCCAGCAGTGGTGTCAGTTTGCAGACTACCTCGAAGATGATGTTTCTCCCACTCTGTTCCCCAGTGCACCCATCCTTGAAGCAACACCATTCTGTACATCATATCAGCTTCTCCCAACCTCCTTGGAAAACTCACTACAGCAATCCTTGATCCAACTGGAGGTGACCATCATCTATTCTCCTCTACATCTATTACACCCAACCTCTTCCCCACGCACCTCATTCCAATCACTCCACAAAAGTTTTCCAAAACTACTTCTGGACCAAATGGAATGCCTACATGGAATTCATGATACCCACATTTGAAGCCACCCATTCAAATTCTGTCAGTTTGATACACTCCATATCCTCCCTTCAGCAGACCTTGTCAGGCACTACATCCATCCAAAATTCTAATAATACCATATATCCTCATTTCACCACCCTATGTCCACATTCCTGGGGACCTCATTTTGATTACTCCCTATTCTACTCCTGACTCCAAGCTTCCATTACTTAGACAATAGCCGCGCGGATTAGCCGAGCGGTCTGAGGCACTGCAGTCATAGACTGTGCAGCTGGTTCCAGCGGAGGTTCGGGTCCTCCCTTGGGCATGGGCGTGTGTGTTTGTCCTTAGGATAATTTAGGTTAACTAGTGTGTAAGCTTAGGGACTGATGACCTTAACAGTTAAGTCCGATAAGATTTCATACACATTTGAACAATTTTTGAACATTTGAACTTAGACAATATACCACAAACAGAATTAAATCAAACTATCACAAAACAGACATAAAACAAGTACTTCCCAAAAAACACAACTCTTTGCTTGGTCACGACCTTATTACCTACCGACACCTCCAAGAATGACCCCTCTCGTTTCAGACCATCCTTGCAACCTTTTGCAAGATGTTCCTCTCCACACGTTACTTCTTGAACTGTGGAACTTTTCCTCAGACCAAACAAACACCATACCAATACTTCTTCCTACCACTTCATCAACTTCACCTCTCTGTTCAGCAAGGTCTGTGAATCCATTATATCCTGATGCATCCATGAACACCTGAACTGATGGTTCAAATGGCTCTGAGCACTATGGGACTTAACTGCTGAGGTCATCAGTTCCCTAGAACTTAGAACTACTGAAACATAACTAACCTAAGGACATCACACACATCCATGCCAGAGGCAGGATTCGAACCTACGACCGTAGCGGTAGCGCGGTTCCAGACTGTAGCGCCTAGAACCGCTCGGCCACAACGGCCGGCTACCTGAACTGACACCACTTCCTTCCTGTTAACCAGTGTGTCTTTTAACTTCTTCTCTGATGACCAACTAATGTACCTAATTCATCTCCTAACCCACCAGCTCAATGCACAGAAAAAAAAAAGTGTATGGCCATGTACGTTCTGGCCTCCTTTTCAAACTCCAGACTTATGCATCTTCCTATGTGACTGCCCATCGATTATCACTGTAAACAATACCAATGCCCTTATCTTCCACCCCACTGCAGGAGTGCCACAAAGTCCTATCCCCTCTCCTCTTCTTTATCTCCCCTATATTGCCAGTACACTCAAATGACCTCCATCTGTCCACCTCCTTCAGTATGCTAATAACACTGCTTTCGTCGTCCTCTGCTGTGCACTCCAGAGATCCCAATGATCCTTCAAAATCCAGTTCAATCAGGTTACCTCCTGGTACAACCAATGGCTCCTCAAGATCAACCCTCCAAAACCTTGACAATAATTACTGGATTAACAGTCTGCAGCTTCTGTCGCCAAACATCTACTTCATCATTGACAACCATTCTTTCTCATTAACTAACGTATTAAAATACTTTAGAGTAGCACTTGATTGCCAACTAGCATGGAACCCCCATCAACTAACCATTCGACAGAAAACCCACAGTAAATTACATTTATTAAAACTACTAACTGGCCGAACTTGGGGTTTTAACGACTCAACTACCCACCTCATCCTGCAAAACGTTGAGCTGACCCATCGTTCCCATGCAGCTGTTGCAAGATGACTCACTCTCCCTATACCTTCCTCCAAATCCTTGAACATCATGCTACCACCTCACTTTCCACACTATTTATCTTCTTCCAAGTGGATCCTCCTCAGTGTTATCAAATTCCCTCCTTCCCCCCACTTCGCACCCACATTTCTGCATATCTTGCACTATCCACAACCTAGATTTCAGTAACCCCATTGTTTACTCTCTGACTCCCTATCCCAACACAGCTTCCACTGACTCCCTCTCCAAGAGAATGAAATCCACACTGATATTTATCCATCCTACCAACTACTATTCCTGAACCATCTGAATCCGTATCGGAGCTCACCTTTGCCCCCTACCTCAACCCTCTCCATCTCTACCCATTCCTTATCTCTCGATACCATGGCCATAGTCGCCAACCAATCTCCTCCTCCCTTCTTGTCTAACCATTATTCACCCTAACACACACCTTCATTCCTATCGATACCACCCAACAGTCTACATATTTACTCCTACACCCTTGTACCCTACAGAACACCAACTGTTTCAGTCTCCCCTCAGTCATTTTACCAGTGCAGTTGTTCAGCCTTTAGTGAATGTATAGTGCTCCTTTCTAATGTATGTCACTGTCATTTACAACTTGGTTCAATTATCTATTTATTTTTTCTTTTATCTTTACCAGCTAGTCTTTTTAAGAAACTAAGGGAAACATCCTGTATTATGTAACTAACGTTATTCAGTTCACCTTCTTATAGATTAAAAAAAATGTTATTTTTGCGTCCTTAAATCTTGTTGCATGTCCTTGTTTATACTGTAACTAGCGGAGTACTCATGTTACTCTAATCTTCTGTTAGGTTATCTCCTCCTTTCCCCTCTCCCTATCCAACTCATCATTCACCCCACCCCCTCTCCACCTCCTCCTGTCCCTCTCTGTCCACCTCCTCCACTCCCTCTCTCCTCATGTGTTCCTCTGTCCATCTTCCCCTTCTCCCACTGTTCAAATCTTCTTCCCCCTCTATTTCCATCCCCCTTCCCCTTCTCTTTGTCCTTCTCCTTCTCTCCACTCTCTGTCAGTCTCCTTCTACATGTCCATTGCCTTCTCCCCCTCTCTCTGACCATCTCCTCCAATCACCAGTCCGTTTCCACCTCTTCTTCTATCCATCTCTTCCTCTCCCCTCTCTTTGTCCCTGTCCCCTCTCACCATCTATCTCTTCCATACCTATCTGTATCCCTCTTCCTCCTCTCTATCTGTCCATCTCCTTCTTCCCTCTTCGCTCTCAATGTTATCACGCTCACCCTGATAGGAAGCTAGCTGTTCTTAGCTCCATAGCATTTATTTCCAGATCGTAACTAAAATTGCACCAAATTTGGTTGAAATCGCTCCAAGGTTTTAGGATGAACTCTTCATCCGTGGCTTTTCCCGTGTTCGCATGTGTAAAATATATTTCACATATATTTAACATATTTCATACGTATTTGTGCCCATATTTCACCTGTATCTCTAGGGAATTTCACTCTGCAGTGTCATCTACAAGCAGCTCAATGTTTATGACGTCGAATCTCCTGAACTCTGTGCTGTACAATAATATAATTTTGCATGTACAGCAGGTTGTATAAGCAGCAGCAACACTCGCTGTGTGCGAGCGGGCATTATCTTGCTGAAATGTAAGCCCAGGATGGCTTGTCACGAAGGACAACAAGACGTAACAACGTATAACTGTGCTATAAGGGTGCCACAGATGACAAGCAAACGGTTCCTGGTAATAAAGGAAATAGTTTCGGAGTCCAGCATTCCAGCTTTTCAAGACGTATGACGCTCCGCACACAGGTGGGATACCAACCTGACTGTCGCCCTGCTTACGGCCCAGCAACCAGGATTTTGGACTGTTATGGCATTTTATTTCACAGCCGCGCGGGGTAGCTACACAGTCATAGGGCGCTTTGCCACGGTTCGCACGCCCTCCTCCTCCACCTCCCCCCAGCCCCCCTGTCGGTGGTTCGAGTCCTCCCTCAGGCATGGGTGTGGGTGTTGTCGTTAGCGTAAGTTAAGTTCGATTAAGGAGTGTGCCAGCCTAGGGATCGATGAGCTCAGCAATTTGGTCCCATGGGAACGTACCTCACATTTTAAATTTCACAGCAAGATCCCTTTGGTTGTCATCCGGGACACCTTTGCAGTACAGCGGTATGTCGCTAATTTTCTACGCCCCAATTTATTGCCCTTCATGCAAGCTATCCCGGGTTTTCATTTCAGCAAGATAATGCACTCCGCACACGGTTAAAGTTTCTGCTACTTGTCTTCATGCTTGGCAAACCACACTTTGGCCAGCAAGCTCACCGGATCTCTCCCCACTGACAAGTTTTGGGGCTTTATGGGCAGGACCCTCCAACCATCTCGGGATTATTAGTATCTAACACACCAGTTGGACAGAATATGGCATGATATCCCTTAGGAGGATGTTATACGGGAGCAAAGGTAACAAAGGTGGGCGCCGGCAACGCATATTACACCACAGAGGACGAGATTGTCTATGCTCAAGATATACCAAAGGCACCATGGTAAACACCGGCTATTTCCATGCAAGATAATGGAAACAGACATTCCGAGCACTACTTCCTGCAAGGGGAGCTCGAGCCACGGCCTGCAGGAAGTATCACTACCCCAAAACCTGATTGGCTGGAGACAGTTATTTGGGGCTAGAACCAGCCCACGAGTTCACGCCGGATGCCGACCTCGTGTACTGCGACCGTTGAAGATTACGTCTTCGTCTCTGAATTGGACTGTTACTAGCTTGTGTCTGTGTTACCACGAACCTTTGTGGAAAATCAGAAGTGAATTTTTGTTTGCCTCAATTAGGAGACTTTTACTGGCATCGCTATTGTTACCTTTCGTTTGTTGCTGTGTCATCAAGCTTGGAACTTACATCAATAAAAGTTGTGTTTGTGAAAAATTGCGAATTGTCAGTGACAACAGAGGATATTGAACAACTTTATCAATCAGTGAAAAGCCGAATAACTGCTTGCATAATTGCCAGAAGTGGACCAAAACGTTATTGACTTGATAAATTTGCGAAAATCTTTCTCTTGAATAAATCTTTTTTTCTGAAATGGTTATCATTTGTTTGTCTATAGATGTGAATACTTCAATCGATATCCGTCCCATTCGGATGATTCGTCCATGATGCGTCATTTCTTTTTTCTTACAGTGTATATGCTAATGCGAAGGTCGTGGGAAAAATCAAAGCAGTAGTAGAAAAATAAGTTCAGCTAGGATGTAGATGTCTCCGTCGGGGACTCGCCAGTCAGAAGGGACGGTTACCGGGTGCATGTCTTACCTCTGGACTTCCTTCTGCTGTCCTCCGAAGGCGACGACGGTGCGGATGGCGCCGAGCACCTCCTCGGCGACGGCGCTGGCCTTGCCTCGGGCGTCCGCCTCCTCGCTGCAGAGCCGGCTGGTGTAGGAGTCCGCGGCCTTGAGCGAGGCGGCGGTGAGCGGCACGGCGGCCAGGCACGCCAGCGACAGCTCCCAGCCGCGGTACACCGCCACCGCCAGCGCGCCGCCGTGGCTCACCAGCTGCATCGCGAACCGCACCACCAGCTCTCCGATGCCGAAGTTCAACTCCTGCAGCTGCCTGCAACCGACACCGGAACCCACGCTACACTAGCGTCGTGCTGAATGTCCGTGGTCTTGCGTCAGTAACGCGTTCCATGCGACCGGTCAGCGAAGCTCGTCTTCATTTCTCATACAACTACGATCAGGATGTAAGCTGAAGAAATGAAACGGACGGGACTCGAACCCGGGTCTTCTTGCTTACTAGGCAGAGATGCTGACCATTACAACACCACAGCACTGACTGCCCAAGTCCAGGGGGCCTCCCCAAGACAAACTTCATTTAATATCACGAGCTATTCCCCCCTCACAAGTAAGCATAGAGAACAGTGGTCTTCCTAGTAACTTTGTCCAGTTAAGAGTGACCCACATTGGCAATAGTGACAATTAAGGGTGAAAAATAAGCTGGAGATACGAAGTTTGTGTTGGGGAGAACATTCGCCTTATGTATTGGGTCCACCACTGTTGACCACAATGCTGTGGTTGTGTAATATTCAACCAGACCCAGTCAAGGAGACCCAGTTTTTATTTATTTATTTATTTTTTTAGACAACATAGTTTTATGGAGATAACAGCGATTACTTGCTTATAATCAATTACTCAAAATGACAGTCACAATCGCATTATTTATTTTGCCTCCAACCGGTTGCAACCCACGATGGGGTCATCTTCAGAGCAATTTACACCATCTGGTCGCTCACTGAAGTCGTCACCCTGCCTGTTCATGGTTACCAACCGTGCACAGGCAGGGTGACGACTCCAGCGAGCGACCACATGGTGTTAATTGCCCTGAAGATGACCCCATCGTGGGTTGCAACCGGTTGGCGGCAAAATATATAATGCGATTGTGACTTATTTTGAATAATTGAAGGAGACCCGGGTTCGAGTCCCGGCTGTGTCACAAGTTTTAATTCATTTCCTCAGCCTTCACCCTTATCGTAGATAAAGATAAGACTAAAATGTCTCGGGGAGAATTTAATTATAAGTTCTCATACAACTGATTGCACAAGGGCTACTCAGCAATGGCTCTGAGCACTATGGGACTTAACTTCAGAGGTCATCAGTCCCCTAGAACTTAGAACTAATTAAACCTAACTAACCTAAGGACATCACACACATCCATGCCCGAGGCAGGATTCGAACCTGCGACCGTAGAGGTCGCGCGGTTCCAGACTGAACCGCTTGGCCACACCGGCCGGCATTAACACCGTCTGTATATGTGCGTATCGCTATCCCATGACTTCTCTCCCCTCAGTGAAAATTGTGCTAGAATGTCGCCGAAATCAACAAGCACACTGCCGAGTTATCCACAGCGTTAGCGTCCTGCACCATTAAAAGCTTGTGGTTTGTTTCCATAACTGGGCAAGCTGAAGATGAAAGTGTACAGCGATACGATGCGTTCTACGTACATGAGCGCTCTACCAAAACTACGGTACACTACATAAAATGACGTAGTAAAAGGCAGGATTACCGGTAGTCTTGGCAGCACTGGTAGGAACGTAAGCAAGCAATGTGTAACTGGGACCCGATGAGTTCTCTTTGTTTCTGGTTTGTGCGTTTGTTTGTTTTGCACAGAATTAGCACCACACATCAACCATTGTTAGTGCACTGCGTATCCTTAGAGGATATAAACTGCATTTTATAGGTATAAAAGGTAGTTGATCGCGTAACTCCTGCGCTTTTATGTAACAGAATCTGGTACAGTTTACATGTACAAACATAAGAAATCTGTATTATTGTAGTTGTTATTTGTACTTTATATAACGTTCTTCATCATGATCAAAAGCAAGAGTTTGCTTTTATTAAGGATAAATGCAGAATTTGTTTCTGAATAACATAAATATGTTTTATACATGTTCGATGAAGTACTGGAAGCGATGTTTAGAACATTTTTTTGTGTTATTTTTTATTTTACCCTTTTATTGAAGAGACTGCCTTTTGCAGCGCTAAATGATAAAACTGTATCGTTTTCCTTTATTTTCAATGCAACATCCCTCTGTTTCACGTTACAAATCAACAACTTTTCATAAAAAACTGAATTACACATTGAAAATTAAAATTTTGATATATATACTGTTTATTTTTGAGTAACAGACAGTAGGGTAATGTGGTACAATTGCGATCATTTTGGGCAAATGTTACTGTAGCTGGAAACATATTGAAAAAAGAAATAATGTTAGCTATGGCACTTTTTCTTGGATGTTTAATGAATATGTAACACAAATATTGGACAGTTACAAATGTTCGTATAAACACAAGAAAAAGTTGACGCTGACGTGTGCTGAGTTTCTAGTCAAGGTATCTAACGGACCTCTTTGACAGCTTTTATATTACTCGATTCATCGCAGTCAAGCTCACAAAAGATTTTCCTTACTTTGGCGTAGTTGATACAGCAACACAAAGAAGCATTACGATAAGAACCCCATTGTGTAAGAAAGGCTGAAGGGGGAGGGGCAGTGAAGGTGCTTTTTCCCAGAATTTCTGCACCCGCTGATGAGCTTTCACATCGATTTTCTTGCCACGGGAAATTAATTTATCCAGATCAGAGTAATCTGATCGCACCTCTTCTGCAACTCTGTGTAACATATGTGCAAGGCAAATGACGTATCTCCTACTGGGGTAGAGAACCAGAAGATCCTTAACTGCTTTAGCCATGTATGAAGCACCATCTGTTACTAGCAGCAAAACGTTGTACCTGTTCACACAAATCGGTTACAGTATTCTCATACACTTGTCAAACGTTACAATACCCGGATTCGTGTACAAATTGTAATAAAATTCACCCGTAAGTTCTGAAAAAAAAAAGACTTGACATTAAGACCCCAGCGTGGCTGTGTACTATCGAGGTGCGAGCATTCTAGAGTCAATTTTAGTGCGCGATTCCAATTCTTGGCTTTGAGTTCTGACGTTATGTGTGACGACATGAGTTTCATATGCGAAGGATGTAAGCGGCCTGTTATTAAACGTTATCTGTGGTTGTCTTAGAAACTGGAGTAAACTATGCTATTTACTCCGAATACCTAGCAATTTCCGAGGGTGTGGTTTGGCAGCAACCTTAAAGCACAGTATAAATTGCTTTGAATGAGACAAGTAGCAAACATATTCAAAATCTTCCCTCTAATAAACAGATGGTTGTTTTTATTCCGAATGTGGCACGATTACGGAATGTGAGATTAGGCATGAAGCTAAGAGCATAGTTGAAACGCTCTGCAGTAATCCTTGCATTTTGTTTCTCATAAATATTTGGGTGATTTTTGCGTAAATGGCGTTATTTTTTCTAGTATTTAATGTGTTAGTATCGCTCTGTCTACTTGAGCTACATAGCGCAATGCAGGTTGTTGATCCAACGCTTTGTCATTTTCCACGAATTTTCGTTAGATGCGTAGTATGATGTTTTTTTGGATTAATTTTTTTGCTGTCGCTCTTTACATCTGAGCTATACAGGGCGTCTCAGGATTGGTCAGTATTTAAGGATATGGCAGGAACGACCCTTCGAAGCAAAACAGTCTATGTAGTAAACACGGGTACTGACCATTCCTTCTGCGGCATCTTATATAGTTCAACTCAAATTGTCCATTCCTCCTTTCATTATCTTCGCGATTTTTAGCTATATGTTGTTCTTCTTTCTGCCGCGGTGCCTGTATTGGCCATGAGTTGGTTCAAAGAAATCGTTCACACAGGAGAATCGTGTAAACATACCGTCATTTGACCATCGGACAGACTCCCGTATCGACCACTTATTAATAAGCATCCCTGGAGTAGAGAAACAACTGAAAAATTTGAAAGCAAACAAATTACGTTTTACGAGTATTTTACAGCATTGGCCCCGTGCCGAGCCTGCATTTAAGGTGAATCTCTCGCTCAGTACAAAGTTCCAAGTGACTGGGAAAAAGCGCAGGTGACTCCAGTCTATAAGAAGGATAAAAGAACGGACCCGTAAAATTACAGACCAATATCCCTAACTTCGGTTTGCTGCAGAATCCTTGAACAATTCTTCGGTTCGAATGTGTTAAACTTTCTTGAGACTGTAAGAAACTTACATCCACGTGTCCGCATGGTTTTAGAAAGCAGCTTGTCCTTCTCTCACATGATGTACTGCGAACTCTGGAAGAAGAGCAGCAGACACACTGCATATTTCTATATTTCCGGAAAGCATTTGATACGGTGCCCTATTGCAGGCTTTTAACGAATGGATGACGATATATACAAGTTCACAGATACGTGAATGGCTCGAAGACCTCGTACGTAACAGAACCCAGTATGTTATCCTCGGCGACGGCTGTCCATCAGAGACAAGGATATCGTCAGTAGTGTCCGGTGGAAGTGTGATAGGACTGCTGTTGCTGTCTGTATACATAAATAATTTGGCGGACAGGGTGGGAATCAATCTACGGTTATTTGCTGATGATGCTATGATGTACAGTAAAGTATCGAAGTTGAGTGATTGTAGGAAGATACAAGACGATTTACAAGGAGAGGTCCCCAGCGGTGCGATCGACTTTTTGAAACTTTCTATGCGGTAATGTAGGTTAAGATACCAGGTATCAAACACTGCCGCTATTCAACCTGATGGGTCCTTGTTTGCGAGTAACCGAAGAATGAAAAATTCAGAATTTTGTGTGACACTCAATAGCGTTTAAAAAGATGTCATATATAGGGTGCGACGGATAGGTTAACAACTTTGCATACAGGAGGTTGTGAGTTCAAATCTCGTTAGGTGTAGTAAGATTTTTTTTCATTTTCATTTCTTTATCGAAATTACCTACATCATTATATTTATTCAATTAATTGGTTCGAATCTAATTTTTTATTTCTATTCCGTCGTCACATCATTTCAATCACCGTATGAACTTTTTATTTGGTTTCATTTTTTCTCTGTATCATTCTTTTTCCAATCGGAATTTTTATGGATATCAATTTAATTATATTAACCTTTTATAATATTCAATTATGTGAAAATTCAGAACTATCAGTTAAAAAACAAAAGGCGAAATAATCTATTTAGATCTTTGCAATGGTGTGAAATATGTATTCATGTTACTAGATGTGCAATTTTTTTTTGCACGGTAAAACATTTAAAACAAAACCTAAATGGACAAAATAACGCAGATGAATATTTAAAGAAAATACCTACTTAAAAGTAAAACGAAATTAAGCAAAATGAGAAACAGATATAGTGAGCGCTATAATGAAGTAGAAAAAACAGGACGATAAACCAAAATTAATACATAGAATTAATTAAAAACACATGAACAAAGATTTGAAGTGGAGAAAGAATGATAGGAAGAAAAATCAGAGCAAGCGCAGAAGTTGATATTATGATATCATAATTAAAATTATGTGACAAAGAAATGGAATTAAAATATTACTTTTAAATCAATTAATTGAATAAAAATGAGATCAAAGTCATTTAGATAAAGATTTAAAATAAAAAAGAACCTTACTGCACCTGGGGGATTGGATCCCAAAACCTCCTGCAAGCCAATCTGTCATTCTATCAATCACACCCAGCAATAGTACTACATAAGCCAACATTTTTAACAGTATTGCGTAACACACAAAATTCTGAATTTTTTCGTCAATTACTAGCAAACGAGGGCTCACCAGGGTGAATGGCTGCAGTGTATGATATCTGGGATCTTAAGCTACGTACATCACTGTATAGAAGGTTTCAAAAAGTCGATAGCACCACTGGGGACATCTCCTTGTAAGACAAAATTTCTTGTTGGTTTGATGAGTGGCAGCTAGCTGTAAATGCCGAAAATTTAACTTAATGCAGATGAGTAGGAAGAAAAAACGCATAATGTTTAGATACAGTATTATTAGTGTCCTGCTTGACACGGCCAAGTCTTCAAATATCTGGACGTAGCGTTGCAAAGCGATATGAAACGGAACGAGGACGTGAGAACTGTTGAGAGCAGGCGAATGGTCGATCCGGTTTATTGGGAGAATTTTCGGAAAGGGTAGCTCACTTGTGAAGAAGACCACAAATAGGACGCCAGAGCGACCTATTCTTAAGTACTGATAGTTTGGGATCAGTAGCAGGTCGGTTTGAAGGAAGACATCGAAGCAGTTCAGAGGCGGGCTGCTAGATTTGTTACCGGTAGGTTCGAACAACACGTAAGCGTGACGGAGATGCTTCAGGAACTCGAATGGTAATCCCTGGAGGGAAGAGGCCTCAGTTCCGAGTAAAGCTATTGAGAAAAATTAGGGAAACGGCATTTGAAGCTGACTGCCAACATATATTGCGCCTGAGGACCACCAAGAAATGCTCATATGGAAGTATACAGACAGTCGTCTTTCCCTCGCTGTAATTGCGAGTGCAGCAGAAAACAAAATGACTAATAGTGGTACAGGGTACCCTCCACCACCCACCATACGGTGGCTTGCTGAGTATCTGTGCAGACGTAGAAGAAAGCTTGTGAGGGTCTATAACCAACCCGTCTGCGTGCTACACTCACTGGACCTACAGCTGGAGTTACGTCTGTGGTGCGATTTCGTATGACAGTGGGAGCATTCCCCTGTTTTCCCACGGACCTCGATTGGAAATTCGCACATGCTTCTGGCGATTCGACCTGTTGTGCTGCCATTCATGAACAGCAATACAGCGGTTCTTTCACAACAGTATAACGCTCGCTCAGATACCCCTGTTATACCCAGCATGCTCTGCAGAGAGTCGACATGTTGCTTTGGCCTGCTTGATCATCAGATCTGTCTCCAACCGAGCACATATGGGAAATTATCGGACAACAACTCCAGCATCATCCACATACCGCATTAAGCGTCCCTGTATTGACCATCCAAATGCAACAGGCATGGAAATCCGTCCCACAACCTGATATCTGGCACCTGTGAAACACAATGCATGCACTTTGCATGCTTGCATTCAACATTCTGGCTGTTACACTGGTTATTAATGTACCAGTATTTCACATTTCCAATGGCTTATCTTGCACTTACATTAGCCTTTGACCTTGAAATGTCAGTCCTTAAGTATGTTACTTAGACAAATCATCATCATCATCAGTTATCTGCTATATTAGCAGGTCCTTTGCCTCTCCATTTTCTGCGATCCATTGCTTCCTTCTTAAGGCTGCTGTATGTTATACCGTCCATCATGTCATCCAGTATCTGGAATCTCTTCCTTCCTCGCTTTCTTTTCCCTTCTACATAACCTTCTAAAACTGTTTTTATCAGTCCGTCATTCTTTCTTAATATATGCCCAATCCAATTTCTTTTTCTTCTCTTTATTATATCTAGTAACTGCCTTTTCTCTCCCACTCTTCTCAGTACCTCTTCATTTTTTACTCTGTCCATCCAACTTATTCCTTCCATCTTCCGCCATGTCCAGATCTCAAAAGCCTCCAGCCTTTCTCTGTCTTTTTTCCTCATAGCCCATGTTTCAGCGCCATATAGAAGAACACTCCATACAAGACATTTTATGAGTCTCTTTCTGAGTTCTCTGTCCATACCGCTGCAGAAGATTCTCCTTTTCTTATAAAACGCCTCTTTTGCCATTGCTATCCTTGTTTTAATTTCTGTGGTGCACTTCCAGTCGGTGTCTATCCTGCTTCCAAGATACTTAAAATTTTGCACCTGTTCTAGTTTTTCTCCATTCAGCACAATTTTTAGTTCCTTATTTCATCCTATTGCCAATACTTTTGTTTTATTTGTGTTAATTTTCATTCCATATTTTTTTCCGTTAGTTGCAATGGTGTCCACCAAATCCTGTAATTCTTTTTCCCCTGTGGCTAGAAGGACCATGTCATCAGCAAATCTCAAGCACCCTATTCTTCTTCCTCCAATTTCTACTCCTTTGTCATCTAATGAGCATTGGTCAATCATATTTTCCAAGTACAGGTTGAAAAGAGTAGGTGATAAACAGCATCCTTGTCTTACTCCTTTCCATAGTCTGATCCAGTTCGTACTTTCTCCTCTCACTTTAACTGAAACTTTTTGATTAAGGTACAATGAGTTTATAAGTCTTCTGGTTTTCCAGTCCACTCTCTTTTCCCTCATAATAGTCGCCAGCTTGTCCCAAACCACATTGTCAAATGCCTTTTCTAAATCGATGAAGCACATATATAGGTCTCTTCCTTTTTCAATAAACCTTTCTCCTAAGATTCGTAGGAGCCCTATTGCATCTCTGGTGCCCGTATTCCGTCTAAAGCCAAACTGCTCCTCGCCGAGATTCTCCTCTATTACTTTTTCAAGTCTTTTATTAATTATTCTTAACATCACTTTGGCTGCATGTGAAATGAGGCTGATTGACCTGTGCTCGCTGCATTTCTTGGTTCCTTGTTTTTTCGGCAATGGAATCATTACTGTTGTCAAAAAGTCCTCAGGCCATTCACCACTGTCATATATTTTATTACATAACCTCAATATTTCTCTTGTTCCATTGTGGTTCAAGCATTTTAGTATTTCTCGCGGTATTGTATCTGTACCTACTGCTTTGCCATTTTTCATTGCAGCAATAGCAGACTTTACTTCTTCCATTATGATGGTCGGTCCTTTCTCTTCATCACTTACACTGTTGTGTGATTCAAGTTCCAGAATTTCTGGTTTGCTATTTGTGTCATATAGCTCTTTTATATATTCTTCCCATCTCTGGAGGACATCGTCACGATCTTTATACACTACCTCTTCGTCTTTACTCAAAATTTCCATAGTAGCACTTCCCGCTCTGTTTTGTTCCCATGTCATAGTCTTTACTCTGTTGTATAGTAAGTCGTATCTTCCTTTCCTGTCCAGTTCTTCAATTTCATCACATTCCTCTTTTAGCCATTTTTTCCTAGCCTGCTCTGTTTCTCTTCGCAGTTCGTTATTTAACCTTCGGTATATCTTTCTTGCATCTTCAGTGTTCTTGTTTTTCAATTTTCTTCTCTCCTCCATCTTGGAAATCATTTCTTGTGTGACCCATGGTTTCTTTGACCTTTTCCCTTTTACATATCCTATATTTTGTTGTCCTGCTTTAATGATTCCTTCTTTCAGCATATTCCAGTACTCGTTGGCATTACCAGGTGCTTCTTTGTCTCGTAATGTGCTTATAAAGTCCCGAGACAGCATTTCCGTAATTTGTTCTTTGTTGGACCTTATCTTCTCTAGATCCCATTTCTTCACCATTGTCGCCTTTTTCAGTTTTTTCATTCTTATTTCTATTTCTGCCATAAGTAAGTTGTGGTCACTATTAATATCTGCACCTGGTAATGTGTGCACCTTCTTGATTCCATTCCTGTATCTTTCTTCTACCAGTATAAAATCGATTTGGTTTCTGTATTTATCCCCTGGTGATTTCCAAGTGTAGAGCCTCCTCTTATGGTTCTTGAACCATGTGTTTGCCACTATCAGCTGCCTTTCCCTGCAGAAGTCAATTAACCATTCACCTCTGTCATTTCTCTTTCCAAGACCATGACTGCCTACTATGTTTCCCTCTTTCCCTTCTCCCACAATGGCGTTCCAGTCTCCCATTACTATTTTGCAGCATTTTTTATTTTCGTCCATTATTCTCTCTATTACATTGTACGTTTCCTCTACAATTTGGTCATCATGTTCTGAAGTTGGCATATACACCTGGACAATCAGTAAATCTTTTTGTGCTCCTTTCAGCCTTACACCAATAACCCGGTCATTTGCATAGTCTACATATTCCACACATTTAGCCAATTCCTTTGTCATAATCATTCCTACTCCATTAATTCCTTTTACTTCTCCTCCTGAGTAGTAGAATACATATTCATCTGACTGCAACTCTCCATGTCCATTCCATCTTACTTCAGCAATTCCTACGAGGTCCATATGATTCTTTTCCATCTCTCTTGTAAGGTTTTCTAGTTTTCCTGCTTGTAGCAGAGTTCTGACATTCCAGGTACCAATTCTCGTTTTGATTTTTTGCCTCCTTTCAAGTTGTCCCCCCCGGAGATCCGAATGGGGGACTATTTTACCTCCGGACACTGATTTAACATGAGAGGAAGCCATTTTTTGTGCATAAAATGGAGACTGCATTATGCAGGGAAAATAATCTGCGGTGGTATTCCGTTGCCTTCCGCAGTTCTGGAGGCCGCCCCTAACATGGGATACAGACGCCTTTTGCAGCCGCCCGCTCCGGGTCAGACGCTGCATGAGAAGTATTGGTTGGAAAATGAAAGACCCCTAGCCCTCGAAACCTAATAGCGTCAGGGTCGGAAAAGAACAAGAGCTGGCCGAGGGTGGCCAGATAGGAAAGATAAGAGTGAGGAGCCTGGCATAAGTAAGTGGAAGCAATGCCAGGACTCAGCTCGGGGCCCCGTGGTCGCCAGCCACGTATCACTAGGTGTGACTCCCTGAGGTAACTTAGACAAATATATTTCCGAAATTTCGTTACTCTCCATTATTTCTTGATGTAGCGTTTTTTTTCCGTCGGTGTGTACTGAGACTTGTTATATCTACAAAGAAAACACAAAACACATCTTTGTTTCTTTTCATTATTCCATTAGTAGCAAGAACTGCTGCTTTCTCCGCTCTTGGTGTACTCTGGCAATAGGCTTTGTCTTCAACGTTTTATTCGCGAAAATCGTTGTACATCTACAGGGCGACAATCATTGAACTATATGAATTAAAATCGTCATAATTTTTGAATGGTTTGCATTATGACGTTCAAACTGCATGGTTGGCCGCGGGGAATGATGGGAATTAGTATGCGCGTGCATGCGATGAAACCTATTTTCATTTGGATGGGTTCATCAATAAGCAAAATTGGCGCATTTGGGAGACTGAGAATGCCAAAGGGTGACTGTGTGGTGTGCAATGTCTAGTCACGAAATAATCGGAACGATATTCCTTGATGGCACGGGGACTATCGAACGGTACGTGAAGATTTTGGAAGATAATTTCATCTACATTATCCAAAGTCACTGCTGACCGGGTTGGCCGAGCGGTTCTAGGCACTACGGTCGCAGGTTCGAATCCTGCCTCGAGCATGGATGTGTGTGATATCCTTAGGTTAGTTAGGATTAAGTAGTTCTAAGTTCTAGGGGACTGATGACCTCAGATGTTAAGTCCCATAGTGCTCAGAGCCATTTGAACCAAAGGCACCCTGATTTCGACGAGATGTGGTTCATGCAAGACGGAGCTCGACCCCATCGACGCAGGGGAGTGTTTGATGTCCTGGAGATGCGCTTTGGCGGCCGTACTCTGGCTCTGAGGTACTCAGAGCCCACTGGCATGGGACTCGATTGGCCAACATACTCTCCGGATCTGAATCACATTCGATTCCTTTTTTGCGGCTATATTAAAGATAAACTGTACGGCAATAGCCACAAAACCATTTGTGAGCTGAAAACAGCCATTCAGGAGGTTATCGACAACATCGATGTTCGGATACTTCAGCGTGTCACGCAGAATTTCGCTATTCGTCTGCGCCACATCATCGCCAATGATGGCAGGCATATCGAACATGTCATAACCTAAATCCGAATACCTGTAGTGACGTTTACATGTTGAATAAAGTGTGTGCACGCCGTCGTTTGTCACTAATTTACGTTTCTTTTCATAAATTTCGATAATTTTCACCCTGTATACATGGATATTAACGATTCGACAAATTAAATGACTAACGAAGAACAAACTGTAAATATATGTCGGCATAGCACAATGGATTTGGTCTTCATACTCTGAAATACATAACTGATGAAATGTCTCTCGCTTCAGCCACGAATATTTCAGTTCGAGTGTGGCAAGAAGTTCGATTTGATAGACCATTTAATACTTCAGCAGACTTGTATTGTAGCCTGCACAATACTAGATAAGTATTGTGCAGGCATTAAACAGAAAGTGTCCAGGGGAAAAGTGACATCATTTTGCTAACGATGTAGGACAGGGTTTTTAATCCACACTCTCAGGCGATGGAAAACTAACAAACATAGAGCAGTCAATAAAGTAAGGTGAAAGACATCGAATTACGAGGCTGTACTCACCCAGAAATTCGACTGGCGAGGTCGCCAGTACGCTGCGTGTCGTGCCAGCTTATGTCCTGCCGCAGCACAGACTCGAGGTACAGGTCACGGATGCGGTACATCTACGGGCACACAAGTATTAGGTTGCTGCATAAGTTCGTAGCGTTTTTCTATAAGTTTATTAAACACAGAAGAACACAAAACATTTAGTCATCAATAATATATACTCCATTATTTGCAACAGTCTGCTAACGATGAGACAACTTCTCGATTACACGACTGTAGAAATCACATTGTTTTGATGCGAAGAACTCGTCGAGCCATGTTCGAAGGGCATTTTCATCCAAAAAGGAAGTTCCTTGAAGGTTGTGAGAGAGCGCAAAAGGTGAAAATCTGAGGCGCAGGATAAGGTGTATAAGGAGGGTGTGGAATAACTTCCCAACCGAACTCATGTATAGTGCTTTGGTCAGTCTAGCAGAATGCTGGAGGGGCTTATCGTGGGGTAACATCACTTCACGCAGTCTTCCTGGTCCTTCTCCTTGGATTGCGTCTGAAAGACGTCTCAGCTGTTGACAATAAATTTCAGCAGTGATGGTTATACCTCGGGGATGGGATTCGTAACACGCCACACTGCCGCTGTTCCACCATGTGAATAAAATTATCTTTATGGACGCGCACAGGTCTTGCTGCTTTGTTTTGGCTCAGAAATTTCTTATTTTGGCGTAAAGACACCATTTCTCATCACCAGTAACGATACAAAATAAAAATGGTCGGTGTATTTTACGAGACAATTGATGACGAGCAAGCAGAGACTTGGCCACCCACAGATTTTTGTTATTTTAGTTCAGAGCGTGCAGTACCATACCTCCGATTTTTGAACCTTCCCCATTGCTTGAGAACGTCGAACGATGGCGGAATGACCAGAGTTCATCACATTTCAAATTTTCGAATACACTGACTTGAATCATTGTGGACTAATGCTTTTAAATGATCTTCATTCAATCCCGAATGTCTTCCTGAACGTGGAGAGTCACTAATGTCATAACTATCCTCCTTAAAACGAGAAAACCATTTCCTTGTCGTGCTCTGTCCAATGGCATTATCATCATACACGCCCTAAACGTTTCTACGTGCCTCCGCTACTGTCACCCATCTACTGAACTTAAACAGAAGATGGAAATGTTATTTATGCGCCTGACACTCTGTTTTCTAGCTTCCACAGATCTATTCAGTATCTCCAGATGACAAAATGACAAATGTGAACTGAGATAGCTACAGTGAATTACAAATAAAAAGTGACAATCGATAAATACACCTATAGCAACCGTAATACTAACACTCAATACAAAAACGCTACGAACTTATGCGTCAGTAATTTTTGTTCTTATCGCAGATCGTACCATTTATTCACGTACACCGTTTCCGTATTTGGCCACGCACTTTGAAAGAAAAATAATCAGTAGAGTTTAACGTTCAGTGGACGAAGAAGTCATTGGAGACGGGACGCAAGTTCGGATATGTCAAGTATAGGGGAGGAAATCGACAGAGTCCTTTTCAGACGAACCATTTGACAATTGGCGAATTAGGAGAAGAACGGAAAACCAAAATCTGGACGGTCAGACGGTGTTCTGAACGTCGATCCTCCCGAACCAGAATCCAGTGCCTCAGCCATATCACCATCTCGCTCGATGCGGAACTCTAGTGTTGTGGTTTCGAGGCAGGTAATACTTTTGTGGCAAGTAGCAAGTACGAAGCGAGAAAGTAATGTTTATGCACTGGGTGGTTTATAGTAGCAATAAAGGTTCTTACCCTTTGGATGATGTCTTGTGTGATGGAAATTTCAATAACCCAGAATAACTTGGTTTACGTCTTGGATGTGTGGTGGGCAACACATAAAACATCTACCGTAAGGAAGCGCTTCCACCATTGCTACTTCCCTAGTAGCTAACACTACAGCTTAGGCATGAGAGGTTCCCAAATTGTTAGTGTAACTCAATATCATCTTTTTCTTTCTCGTGAATGACACCGCATCCAGCAATAAACTCTTTGCAAGTTCCTAAACCAGCTGAAACACCAATTGCCCAATAATATTGCCACTACCCTGGCATCAGAAAATGCAGTCACGGAATTTTTAAGAAATTATAGCAACCACAAATAGCTATTCCCACAAAGAAATCCTCTGCTGTCCCGTAGCCCGTCAGGTAGGTGATAATACCACATCAACGCGATGTTTAATTTTCACTAATCTTGACCTTACGGATGTAATCCTGTAGTTGTTGTCTTCACTCCGAAGACTCGTTAGCTGCTGTTCGCTATAGTTTCTACACCCCTTCTTATATATCATCACCATAGTGACTAGCGTTGATATGTCTGGTTATGCCCTACCAACTTATCCTTTCTTTTGTCAAACTAAGCTATAAACCTCTTTTCTCTCCTATTCTTTTCAGTTCCTCTTCATTAGTTATCCCATCTTCACATCTAATCCACAGCATTGTTCTACAACATCATCTCTCAGATACTTTTATTCTCTTCTTGTCCATACTGTTTATCATTTACGTTTCCCTTCTATACATAGCAACGCTCATGGAGAATACTGTCAGGAAAGACTTCCAAGCACTTGAGTTGATAAAGGTGTTCAGATATACTCTTACAGAAAAGCTTTTCGTGCTGCTGCATGTCTGCTTTATATATCCTCTTTCGTTTTCCCATGGTCAGTTTGCTCTCTAAATACAAAAACTCGTCTACTGCTTTCATTATTTGCTAATCTAATTCTGTTACATTCCATTATCCTTGTTTTTGTTGGTGTACACCTTATAATCTCTTTTCGAGGCTATTCTTACTGCAGAGCTGATCTTCCAAGTCCTTTTCTGCCTGTGTCAGAGTTCCAATGTCATTTAAAATTTTCATTTCTTCTCCATGAACTGAAACTGCGTTTCTAAATTTCACCTTGGTTTCCTTTATTGCCAACTCAGAGATTGGATAACCTGATGTTTAGACTACGACATAATATCGCTAACTTCTCAACAACAGCCTTCTTTTCATATCCTTCGACACTCATAATTATAGTCTGTTTCCTGTGCAAGTATTAGGTAACCTTCTGCTCGTTATATTTCACACACGGTATCTTCAGAATTTCGAAGAGTGTAGTCCAGTCAACATTATTAGTTTCTTCGTATCTGTTGAGCGCCGCAGCTCCGCAGCTACAGGGCTACTACAAATGATTCATTCATTTTTAGAGCTTTATGTTTCTCCTAAATAGTACATGTGCTAATAGTATTGATGAACGGATATAACCATAAAGTCACAAAATTTGCATTTTTCACTCTCTAAATGATCTATAAGTGGCCCTCTAGTCACACGACACACGTCCATGCGGTAGGCAAATTCGTTCCTTAACGTATGTAGTGACATCCTCTCAATGGTCATCACATCAATACTGACGTGTCCGCTGAGCTGCTCCAGTGTACCTGTCAGTGGGGGTACGTAAACTCCATTTTTAATGTACCTTCAACGACAAAGGCACAGAGCCACATCATCTTCGCCACTAGACCCAATCCAGCGATGCGAAAGTTCATCGTTTAGATAGCAACGAACATCGATGGTCGCCGGCCGGAGTGGCCGTGCGGTTCTAGGCGCTACAGTATGGAGCTGAGCGACCACTACGTCGCAGGTTCGAATCCTGCCTCGGGCATGGATGTGTGTGATGTTCTTAGGTTAGTTAGGTTTAATTAGTTCTAAGTTCAAGGCGACTGATGACCTCAGAAGTTAAGTCGCGTAGTGCTCAGAGCAATTTGAACCATTTGAACCATCGATGGTCAGCTGTGGAAACAACCAGAACTGCAACATATCAAGATAAGAAGTACTCTTCGCAGTATTCTCACCAAAGGAAAAGGGCTCATTAAGTTCGTCTGTGAAGTTGCACTGAAAACGTTAACGTGCGGCGAATCTCGTTCATGCCCCACACTTTCATGTGGATTTTCAATGCCCAACACTCACACATTGTGGCGACTAACCTTTCGAGATAAATGAAAGATTGCTGAATATCAGCTTGGAGGCGAAATGTTTGTCCTCAAGTGTTTCCTGCATTGTGAGTCAAAATTGAAGGCGGCAACCATAATCTTCTGGTTTTGATGTTGCACCCGCTGCGGTATTCCAAGTTCGTGGCTTACACGGACAGTTGATTTTCGTGGACTGCGTACGAAATATTCGCTCAAGGCCTCCACGTTTGCATCTTGCATGCTTGGTCGACTGGTACTTTCCTGTTTACAGAAACGACAAATGTCCCTAAATTGTCAATACCGACACACAATGCTTTTTATACATGGTGGTTCTTTTCCATAATTCCTTATGAATGCATGTTGCACTGTTGGGGCAGATAAACATCTCATACTCCAACACACAGGAGCCCTTTTCAAGATTTGTCATCATCAGTGACTCTTCGGTTCTATTGATGCTTCTGTCATATTTGTACATGTAGTACTCTCGAAAATATGGAACTCTGAAAACGATTGAATCATTTATAGTATCCCTGTTTATAACGATTTAGAGAACAACCGCTCCAGATGCATTTCACACGATCGGTTAGGCTTTCATACTGAAGCCATTGTTTAGAGGAATTTGAAAATTGTGTTGTGCTGAACCGACGTCAAAATTGACGCTACTTCGTTACGTCACAATTAGTAATGTTCTGCATTTCTGGAATATCTTCAGTTTTAAAGAGCATTTAGTAACCAATGCATTGCAGTCGTAGTCCGCTTGTGCTCTTGGAAACATTTAGCAATTCAAAATCTGGTTGCGAATTTTCGTCTTTCTTTCCAATGTACAGCATGTAACAAGACAATACCGACCAAATTCTAGGGCCGGCCGCGGTGGTCTCGCGGTTCTAGGCGCGCAGTCCGGAAGCGTGCGACTGCTACGGTAGCAGGTTCGAATCCTGCCTCGGGCATTGATGTGTGTGATGTCCTTAGGTTAGTTAGGTTTAAGTAGTTGTAAGTTCTAGGGGACTGATAACCACAGCAGTTGAGTCCCATAGTGCTCAGAGCCATTTGAACCAAATTCTAGGGATAACACAGGAAGAATTTCAGGATACCAATTTACTTATGGAGAAACTATAGGACGATGTTTCAGAGCATCTAAGTTAAGCGGAATTCCTTACAATGAGCACGGCAGCATGATATGTATTAGATGCCGTCGAACACAGCGACGCCAGTGGCCCTTTAAATTGTATAACGTGTTCAAATGTGTGTGTGAATTTCTAAGGGACCAAACTGCTGATGTTATCGGTCCCTAGACTTACACACTACTTAAACTGACTTATGCTAAGAACAATACACACCCCCATGCCTTAGGAACGACTCGAATTTCCGACGGGAGGGGCCACGCAATTCGTCCAAGCCGCCTCTAACCGCGCGGCCACTTCGCGCGGCTGTATAACGTGCCAATGTCTACTGCCGAAGGAGTAACGTAACCGTTAGCGTTTGCCTCTGTTACGTCGATCCTTTGTAACTCCACTGGATGACATTTCGGGGCCTTGGTATTCATTGACCATTTATTTTCATGACACGGTCTACAATCTTTCGAACTTTGTCGTACTGAGTTTCTACACTCCACAATTTCCTTCTGAAACAGTCTGACAACCCCCTTTTCTTTCAGGTAAACAATCTTCTTTCATAATTCTAAAACGAATAGATGCGATTATTAAATTGTGCTGGTGCAAAATTCTTCCTCGTGGCTTCCAGTTTCATTCCTTTCTGTATGTTGTCCTTTCCCACTTCCTTTTATGGAATTCCTGTCTTCCATCACAATTAAATTTTATTTTCCCTTACATACTGAATACTTCTATTTT
The DNA here is from genome assembly GCF_023864345.2 of Schistocerca serialis cubense. Classification (NCBI taxonomy): domain Eukaryota; kingdom Metazoa; phylum Arthropoda; class Insecta; order Orthoptera; family Acrididae; genus Schistocerca; species Schistocerca serialis. Next base: position 273,764,014 of record NC_064641.1, read on the forward strand.
ATCACATTTTTTCAATATCTTTACTCTTTTTAAAATTTAAGAATCTTGCAGTTTCAGAACCGTGGTGGTTCAAGTACAATCTAAAACAAAGAAACGTGAATCATGCGACCAGGGGACACCTTTCCATTCACCCAGGACCCAATCTCATTGAACCCATGTCTAATGCGCATGTTGCGCCACATGGAAACATGCAGCGCGGCTTGGAGAGGGGGGTGGGGGTGGAGGTCATCTGCTACAGAGTCTCAGAGCCTCATGTTCAAGAATATGTGCTAAACACTAACCTCAGATACAGTAAAGCCTACACCAGCATTATACGCTGTTGTCAGGTCTGCCACAAACCGACGCTTATGGTGCATTACAGAAAGGACAAGGACAAGCTGCCGACTTCCTTCTTGCATTACGGGGAGAGGGTGTAAACCCCTTGTCACCTGCTGGTAGTGTCACCATCCTTCAACCAGTTTCCATAGACGCTCAGTACAGTAACAAGCGAGCAGCCAACCCGTGTCACCGTTTCCGCCATGATCGTTCCCAGGTGCTACGCCATAACAGTCTGCTCTACCAAACTCGCTTATGTCAATGAATCTCTTCATCTGCGGCCCGCATCGTCGCTCTGTCCTTACCCAGTCATGTACTCGCAACACCACTAGCTAGGATTCGATCTCGCAGTTATCAATGGATATAATGTTTTCGCTCTTCAGGGTGTATATCTTCCTCTCTTTTACAGTTTGGGTATATGAAATTTTTCTCTCGTAGTGAAATATTTTTCAAGGAGTACTGAGAATTGCTTTGGGACCTTCTTGTCTAAATTATTTCAATTTTGATGTACCCTCTGTCATCAAGTATAATAAAAGTGGCTTATGTATTCTTCTGTATACAACATGTTGGCCGGCCGTTGTGGCCTAGCGGTTCTAGGCACTTCAGTCTGGAACCGCGCGACCGCTACGGTCCGAAGTGGTTGGCGCTGTTTTCAGTGAATATCTTGCGCGTCACGCAAACTGGTATCTTTATAGTTTTTTATGTCCAAGCTGTGCACTGAAATAATTAATAAATCATTAATTAACGTCACTATATTATAAAGTGAATCACCTAAACCTTGCACTGCAAATGTTGTGGAAATGGAAAGTGCAATTAATATGGGGATTTCACAGAACGGATTGGCAGTCAGGGGCTCGTATTGTTAGCCAATAAAAAGATTGCAGTAACACTTAGGAGGTGTACTTTTGTGCAAACATACACTTTTTAACAATGCCTATTGACATAAACAGACTTAAAGTAGGATAAATTAGAATGTCAATGGTGTTTGTTACAAATTGTAGAGAGAGTCGTTTACGAGATACCGTATTTTGGAAAGTTGCCACACTGGCACTTGTTTGTGCCATTTAACCTATGTAGTTGCTAGGTACGATGTTATATTTGCTTACAGTGTGATTGTGTGTCCCCTGAATATATTACGACTTGCTAGTCAGCTGTGTGAACAGTCCAAGCAGTAGGTTATGAGTGGACCATGGGATTTACCCATGCAAAAAAAGGCCCACATACCCATGGTGTATGGAGAGTGTTGGAAGAATGTACTTCGTTCTTGTGCGGCGTATGCGCAAGGTATCCCAACAGACGTCACCGGTCTTGGCAATTATTTATCATCCTCTGCAACAATTTACGTGAAAGCTGTGATGTAGCATTTAATAACGCAACAGCAAGAACCATTGACGACAGAAGGACGTAGAAATTAACGTTCTTGCTGCTCTTGCAGTTGATCCGCACTTTAGCTTTCGCACAATGTCGCGAGGAAGGAAGTGTCAAGACAGGTGTCCTACGCATTCTCCATCAATATAGATTCCATCCTTATCACACATCTCTCCATGGAAACGATTATGAGAACCATATTAACTTCCGTACATGGGGATTGAGACAGGATACTCCAGATGTATCATGTGACTTACCTTGTTTAATAATGAAGCCACACTTACCAGTCATGGCCATGTAAACCACTCAAACATGCACTATTGTCTGTTGACAATCCCTGTTGGCTTTCTTTAGGTGCATCTTCACCGTCCACCGAGTGTAAACGTCTGATATGGAGTAGTGAGCCAGGAGCCCAAAGGCCCGTTTTTGATAAACGGCCACTGAACGCGCCCAAGTATCGCAGTCTCCTAACAGACCATCCTCCACGGACACTAGAAGACGTTCCTCTGCAGACTGTGGGGAATATGTGGTACCAACATGATGGGTGTCCAGTCCTTAGTGCATGAAGTACTATAGGATGTCTTCACGAATTGTTTCCAAATCGTTGCATTGGACGCAGAGGACCTGTACCTTGGCCGGCCGGTTCCCTGGATCTGATGCGCGTATGCTTTTCTTTGTCTACAAGGACATGCCAACTACACCCGATGATATGTAACGACGTATTACTGCAGGCTGCTCGGACATCGCCGCTAAAAAATACTACCACGTGTGCAGCAGTCGTTCCAGATTAGGCTGGAAGCGGTGGTCATTTTGAACACAACCTGTGATGTACAATTGTCCTGGTAATCGTCAGAATCCGCATAACTAGTGCATGTATTTGTGTTCTTCTTTACTGTGTGCTATCATAGGTATTGTACAAGTGTCGGTGTGGGAACTTTTCGAAATACGATATCTCGTAAACGATTCACAGCTAGAATCCTGCAACCAATACCAACAATGTTCTAATTTACCCAACTTTTAGTTTGTTAATGTCACATTTAAAAAGTGTATCTTTGCACAAAAAATACACTTTACAAGTGTTAACACAATCTGTTGATTGGTTAACAATACGGGTCGCTGGCTACTAATCCATTCTGTGAAAGCTGCATATCAATAGCACTTCCCATTTCCGCAATATCTGTGGTGCAAGTTTTAGGTGATTTACCCTGCATACACGAAAGCATCGTAAGTCCAAAAAGTTCTGAGACTGATTTTATTTCTGGTGTACAAGCGACGCCAGCGCAGTAACTACGGTGGCAGCTGTAAACACAGATACATGCGACCAACCGGCTGTGAGCAAACAGTATAGCCGTAGACGTTCGACGCTGATGTGTCACAAATTGCCATGGAACAAATCGAGTGTGCAGACATTCTCCGGAACGTTTTGGAGAAGAGAAAAGTGCGTGAAAAATTTGTTGACTCCAAACAAGGCACACTACTCGTGGGCGCCTACAGTTCGTTTCTGAAAAAAATCATGATGGGTCACGAGACTTGGTTTTATCAACAGGCACCTACCACAGAACGGCAAGATGGAGGAGGTCACATCAAAGGTCTGTACTTGGATGACATAACCAACATTCAAGCCAATGTGACAAGTAAACTGAACAGCATCACAATGATGGACAGTTTCACATGGTCGTACAAACGTTCTGTGCGTTGTAGTCAAGCGGACAAACACAGTGTAGAATGCGTGAAGCATTAAACCTCCATCTTTACTTGTCTCTGTTAATCCAGTCTCGAAACTTTTGGATTGAAGGGGAATAGAAAGCAAGTTCTTCTCATTTAAGATCGTGCCTTATAAGAGATGTGTATTACGTAATAAACAAGCATATACATTAACTTCCTCCTAGAAACTGCACACAGTACTCATCTCCAAACACTGCTGCTGTTCGCTTGTCCGATGTTGGAAGTAAATTATGAATTGAAAAATCAGTACTCAAGTTTTGCATCCAGAATAATGGAGAGCTTAAAGATTTATTATAAAGTTTACGATGTGCGTGAGGATAATTTAGTCATGAATAGATCGTGCACATCACAATTAGATCACAACTCGCCTTTGAGCATAAGAAATACAGCATAACCCAGAACCTCAGATTCAGACGATAGTAGAAGATAGCGAATTGGCTAATTTGCAATAATGATCTAATAAATGAATATCTAATTTGCTATTAAGATAAACAACTTTGTTGCAACAACGTAAATTAATAGCGACTGTTTAAAGTGATGACCACCAACGTCATTGTATGCATCACTATGGTGGATATCTCTTTCTCCACACACTGTGAAACAACCATGTTGCCTGTTACAGAATGAGAAATAGAGGTGGGACTCTACCAACCAATTCCTCTTCTGTCCATGTGTTCAAAAACTTCATGTAATCCAGTTCGCCGTTCTAAGTTCTGTATTGTTTTTAAAGGTCTTGCCAGTAACGTCGATGCAGAAAGATAAGCACTTCAGAAAATTTTGCGTCACACGCACTGTTCATTCCAGACTTTGTATCACTCTAAATATTCATTTCCAAGGATTGGTCGCTACTCTCAAAATAATGCTTCACACCCTAGGTGCAGTTTTCATAATTATTACGGCTGAGGGAAAAAAGTCAAAATGTCCCCTCCCTGTACTCAGATTTTGGTCATCTATCATCCGTTTAACACTGACGCTGTAGTTTCAAAAACCTGTATATTCTTCACAAATAAATCGACTTCAATTCGCTTATCTTGCTTGGATTGTAAAAGCAGACTCAAAGTGTGAGTATTCTAGTCTTGCTGCAGCAATTGAAGCAATGTAAACTTTGGAAGACATGAGGTGTCTAAAGCGTAGACTGTATTTAAAGAGCTTTTCCTTGATGAAAGGTCTTACATCTCTCTAGATACGTACCTGTCTGTTTGAAACGCGTTTGAAGATGAAGGTGGAGACGTAGCTGAGGGAGAAGTTTGCGATGCCCAGGACGGCGCTGTATATGGCGTAGTGCCTGATTCCTTCCAGGAAGACGCTCACCTCCTGGTCGGGCAGCGTCACGTTGGCCATCGACGCGTTGACCGTGGCCGTGCCGAAGTCCACCATCACCTTAGTGAGATCGCCGAGCAGCCAGTGGCCGGCAGGTTCGGTGACGCCCGATCCCAGCCCCGCCAACAGCCCGGCAAACAGCAGCAGGTGCTCCCAGGTCGACGAGAAGCGGAACTGGAAGGCAAACAGTGGTCATCTCAGCAAGTGAAAACTTCCTTGGAAAAGTCTGGGAACTGGTTTTTGAAACGAAAATTGAAATTTTCTTCAGCTCCATCTGTATCGCTCCCTAGAGATAAGTTTAAACTACTAACTTTTCGCTCAACGGGCTATAAATAATCATTATTCCTCCAATTCGCAAGTAAAGGGAAGGGTCAAAATGGAAGTACACTCTGCGATGTGCTTAATGGTGATATACAGTGCGTAAATGGAGATCTAGATGTAGATTCATGATCAACGGAGGGGCGGAGGGTAGTAGTGTCAATGCTCGTACCTGTCCTTAACCTACTGGTAAAGGAAAGAGGGAAAAGCGACTGCAAGAGAATTTCTTGTCGCCGCGAGAGAGACAAGAAGCTATCGCCTGAATTAATAAATTGTTGCAGATCGTATACAACGACGGCGTGATACAAATTCGCCAACACCACATGAGAGGCTGGGTATCTCTTATCAGTAAGCAAATAGACACACAGCTATTCCTTATGGCCGAAGAAAGCAGGGAGAAGTTAATAAATCCCCTGCGTGTACTTCTTCGCTTACATTATTTCTCTACTGAGCAGAATCACGTTCCCAGTTTCTAACTTACTTGTTTTGCGTGATGGTTACTCTGCGGGTGTTGGAGTAACCATACTTTTCTTGAGACCAATTCGTAGGCGATGTGCGTACTTTGGGTTCAGATCTAGCCTACGCTGATGAGGCACAACATTATGAGCATATTTTATTTAGTTATCTGTGACTGAGGTGACAAAGTCATGGGAACTTCCTGCTATCGTGTCGGACTTCCTTTCGTCCGGCGTAGTGCAGCTGTTCGACTTCTCATGGACTCGAGAAGTCGTTGGAAATCTCCTGCCCATACCGAGCGATACTGCCTCTACAGCCGTCCAAAATGCGAAACTGTAGCCCGAACAGTGTTTTGTGCACTAGCTGGTCCCTCGATTATGTCCCATAAATGTTCCATGAGAATCTCGTCGGGCGATCTGAAGGCCAAATCATACTGTCGAATTGTCCGCAGCTCGTGGTCGTGCGATAGCGTTCTCGCTTCCCACGCCCGGGGTCCCGGGTTCGATTCCCGGCGGGGTCAGGGATTTTCTCTGCCTCGTGATGACTGGGTGTTGTGTGATGTCCTTAGGTTAGTTAGGTTTAAGTAGTTCTAAGTTCTAGGGGACTGATGACCATAGATGTTAAGTCCCATGTGCTCAGAGCCATTTGAACCATACTGTCGAATTGTCCAGAATGTTCTTCATACCATTCGCAAACGACTGTGGCCCATTGACATGACATGAGATCATGAAGTGCATATATAGCTGCAAATACCCCCAAGTAGTTAAACATAACCATTTCCAATCAATGATCGGTTCAGTTGTATCAGAAGAGCCTGTTCACCGCATGTAAACACAGCCCACACCATTATGGAGTCACCAACAGCTCTAAGTGTGCCTTGCTGACAACTTGGATCCAAGAGTTCGTCAGATCTGCGCCACACTCGAACCTTATCGTCAGCGCTTGCCAACTGAAGTCGGGGTTTTCCAGTAGTTTGCACGAGCCGAGGACAAGTCTGCAGGCGACATCGTGCTGTTAGAAAAGGCACTCGCTTCGGTCGTCTGCTGCCATAGCCCATTAACGCCAAATTTCGCCGCACTGTCATAACGGATACGTGCGTCGTACATCCCTCATTGATTTCTGCGGTTATTTCAAGCAGTGTTGCATCTCTGTTAGCACTCATAGCTCTACGCAAACGTCGCTGCTCTCGGTCGTTAAGTGAAGGCCATCGACCACTGCGTTGTTCGTGTTGGGAGGTAAAACCTGAAATTTGTTATTCTCAGCACACTCTTGACACTGTGGATCTCGGAATAATGAATTCCCTAACGGTTTCAGCTCCAACTACCGTTCTGTGTCCAGTCTTTTAATTCCGTTCATGAGGACATAATTACGTTGGAAATCTTTTACATGAATCACATTAGTACAAACGGCAGCTCCGCCAATGCACTGCTTTTTACGCCTCGTGTACCCCATACCACCGACATTTTTATACGTGTATATTACTATGTCATGACTTTTGTCACCTGAATGTATAATGACTAGTTTAGATCCATAGCGTTCATTTTCAAACCATTACCCGCATCTCTAATGTTTGACGGTAACACAGTACCAATGGAACATTCGAAATACTTGTTCGTACAACAGGTCAACATAACACATGTGACAGAAGAACATGACAAAGCTGTTTAACACATACACACCAATTAAGAATGCAGGCATTAACGTTGCAGTATGGCATCAAATGGAACGAGCAAGTAAGCCCGGTACTAGGGAAGGCGAATGGTCATCGTCGGTTACTGGGAGAATTATAAGAAAATATTGCTCACCTATGGTTCAAATGGCTATGAGCAGTATGGGACTTAACTTCTGAGGTCATCAGTCCCCTAGAACTTAGAATACTTAAACCTAACTAACCTAAGGACATCACACACATTCATGCCCGAGGCAGGATTCGAACCTTCGACCTTAGCGTTCGCGCAGCTCCAGACTGTAGCGCCTAGAACCGCTCGGCCACCACGGTCAGCTGCTCATCTATAAAGGAAACTGCGCACACAACATTTTTGCGAGACATTCTTGAGTTTTCTGGGTCCATGCCAGGTCGGTTTATCAGAAGACTGAACTAATTCACAGGCGTGTATTACAGGCCTTTATTACAGAAATGCTACGTGAACTCAAACTAGTGTCTCTGTAGGGATGAAGAGGTTATTTTTACGAAACACTGTTGAAAAAATAAACGGACAGTGGAAACAGACGGCAAAGCGATCCTACGCCATAAACACATACTTCGTGTACGAACAGCAACGACATGGTAAATAAGGGCTCTTGCGGAAGCATATAGACTGTCGTTTCGCCGCGCGGAGTGGCGGTGCGGTTTGAGACTCCATGTTACGGATTGCGCGGCCCCTCCCGCCGGAGGTTTGAGTCCTCCCTCGGGCGAGGATGTGTGTTGTGTTGTTTTTAGCATAAGTTGGTTTAAGTAGTGTGTAAGCTTAGGGGCCGATGACCTGAGCGGTTTGGTGCCTTAGGAATTCACACACACACACACACACACACACACACACACACACACAGTCGTTTCTCTCTAGTTCCATTTGCGTTTGGGAAAGGGATGTACAAAGTAGTGCAAACTGCCCTCCGCCATTCACTACATAGTGGCTAGCAGAGTATATATGTAGAAGTAGCTACCAAAATTTTGGTACATGTATGACTAATTGTGAACGTAACGGGTCTTGTGTCTAATAAAGTACTACTCCACAGACCACTTTTAGAGACAGGTGAGCAGTATCATGCCAATGAAGACAATATAATATGAAGAAAAACTAATGGAATTTGCCAGTCTTAGCTGTTTCGTGTTTTTAAGACCACAAATCTTTCCAAAGAATTATTTTCCCTGTTTGTGTTTTGATGTAACGGAGCTTTCTAGAAGGTAAAACAACCAGCTACCGTAAATAACCAACTATCATCAGATTTGTAAATGTAATGTAATATCGTTCAGCAACATGCTGCTAGACGGCTCTCATAAAAATGGACTTACCAGTTTTAGGAAAGGGACGGGTGGCGGAGGTTCTTCAACTTGCTGCTCTTTTGAGTTAGTTGGTTCCCTGAAACAAAGAAATGGCAGTGAGTGAATAAGAAAGGATGTATGTGTAACACTGGTGCCAACAAGTTCAGATATCACGAGACATGTGTTTTTTAAGTTTTTGTTGCCGTAGCATGCATCAGACGACGACTTACGTTTCTGTCGATGAGGGAGTCCCATCTTCCGGTTTGTCACCTGCCGACATTTCTTCCGTTGCTCTGTTTTTATCGTCTTCGGATTTACATAACAGAGGCTTCTGACCTTCCAACCTGGGGAAAAGAGTAACAGTAGAGGTTTCTGCAAAATTTTAAATAAATTTCTGCAGTACAAAGGACTTTTATGGCATGATACCACTGCAGTTTTCAGACAATCAATATTTCAGGACATAGATTAGTATGATTCTCAAAACAAACAGTGTCAGTTCCTTTCCACTGCAAGCATTCTCTAGTATTATTAAACAAATGAGATTTGAAGATACTCCACAAAGTTGTCGGTGTTTAAAGATTTTCTTCCTGCAGCAAGATCGCCAGCAATGACCATTTCGATATTCGGAAGGAAGCTGCTCTTGTCTTATCAGTCATCCAACTTTGTACATGTACCTTTATTTTCTGAAATTCAATGTAATATCCGTGGAAGAGTTTACATTTTTTATTACACCGGTAATTAACGTTTATTTCATGTCTCATTGACAGATCGAGTATGCTTCTTTCTTTCTTTGCTTAAATGCCAGCGGAGCAAACACAGAAGACATAACAAATATGTAAGAGTCGGGATTAAGGCGGTTCTCAGTCCATCCGCTCTAGTGACGCTGTTGACTTTATACGTCTACTCTTGCGAAGTGTTTACGTCGCTAGAATTTTATCCGAGTCGAATAATAGCAGGTATTCATAAACAGAATCGAACGAAACTTCAAGCGTGAAATTTATTCAGTGGTTTGGTTTTTGAAAATGCGTATCATCTTGTAGTGGAGTATACGTTAAGAACAGTGACAGTATACGATAAGAACAGAATCGTTGTAGTAATAGTTAGGAAATAGGAGACACTGTTGCCTCACTAATATGATTGGTAGAGGAAAAGGGATGATACCTTTCCTTAACATATTAGAAGCAGAGGGCCAGAGAAGTTCAACAAAAATGGGAAATCAGTCAAACGTGTTCTTGCTGAGGCAACGATTCCGTTAATCTCAATTAACGATTTACGAAAACCACATCAAATTATAAATAAGAGAAGCTTACTTTACGCCTGAAACCAGTTGTTCTAAATTACGAGTTCATTGCGTTCAACAGGGCGCCGCTTCGTACGGTGTTAATAACACTTGTTACTTTTGTAGAATCTCCTGCTGTGACAACTGACAAATGGGCAGTGCAAGGAATAGAGGACAAGAAAGCTTAGGGTGAAAGACTAAATGAAAATACAAACATTTAAGAGACAATGTCACAATATGTTAAGGAGAATGAAAGCTTTGTACAATACGAACACTACTTGTTGGATACTACAAGTTATTGAGCAGTCGGAAGCAGTTAAATGAATTTGTGAAAGTGTAATGAAAACAGACATGTAGTTAACCCCTTATTTGTCACACAGAAATGATGTGAAGAAAAAATATTAAGTTACCTAAATTGTATGTACACTGACGAAAAAAAGCAACACCAAAAAATAATTAATGTGGAGTAACGAAACGTTCATTCATTGTTCGTACAGGTGCCGGCCGTCAGTTTGTGGGATGGAAATCCATGCCTGTTGCACTTCGTTGGTCAATACAGGGACGGTTAATGTTGGTTGTGGATGACGCTGGAGTTGTCGTTCGATGTTGTGCTCGAATGGAGACAGAGCTGATGATCGAGCAGACCATGGCAACATATCGGCACTTTATAGAACATGTTGGGCTATAGCAGCAGTATGTGCGAGAGCGTTATCCTGCTGGATAACATCCCCTGAAATGTTGTTTATGAATGGCAGCACAACAGGTCGAATCTCCAGAGTGACGTAGAGATTTGCCGTCAGGGAACGTGGAATAAGCACGAGAGTGCTCCTGGTGCCATGCGAAACTGCATCCTAAACCATAACTCCTTTGCAGGTCCAGCGTGTCTAGAACTCAGGCAGGTTGATTGCAGGCCCTGAACTCGGGTCCTTATAACAGACACACGGCCATCACTGACACCGAGACTGAACCAGCTTTTATCAGAAGACACAACAGACGAGCATCCTGCCCTCCAATGAACTCTCGCTTGACATCTTTGAAGTCTGGTTTGAAATCAGTGAAAAGCACAAGGCGTCTGGTACGGAGTTGTCCTTGAAGTAACCGATTTTTAAGAGTTAGTTGTGTCACTGTGGTGCCAACTACTGCTCAGATTGCTGCTGTAGATGCAATACGATCCGCCAGGCCCATAAGTCGAACATCATTTCGATAAAAGAATCGTTCAAATGACATATGGAATTTGTAACTAAGTAACTAACTAATTAACGATGGTCTTCCCTCTTGATAGTATCTAGTAGATGTCAGGAGCCCCGTCTGCCTGCAACTGTACGTTCCCGTGACCATACTGCCAGCAATCAAGTGCAGTACAGTGGCTACATTCCTGCCAAGTCTTTCTGCAAGATCCAGCTTCTCGTAGCCCTATTACACGACCTCATTCAAACCCAATGAGATGTTAATATCGGGGCCTTTGTTAACTTAAAGGCATTCTTCCTTAACATCAGCTCACCGCGTCCCATCTCAAAGGTAACTAACATTTACGGCCTTATTTTGCTTTCTTTTTATCTTCTTTGCTATTGCAGGTCCCGAAAACGGGGCAGGTTGGCAGCGGATTAAAACCGCTCTTCGGTCATAGGTTACATAGACTATATTTGAAGATGGAAAATATATGAAAGGTGAGAATATCAGATGATTTTGTAAAAATACATGGGTAGACGATATTGACGATTTTTATGTAAAAGCAAGTGACAATAGACGAGGATTTTGTAAAAGACATATAGATGGAATATACTGATGGTTTTTAATTTTAATTTGACGATTTTATATTACAGTTAAAATATAGTCACTGATGAATCTGAATGATGCCATGGTGTAATGGTTTGCTCCTTTACAGCGTATATTTAAATTACACCTGACTTGCATCCTCTTATGCGACTGCCGCGAAATTTGAATAGACATTAAACAGCCTATAAACTTCCGTTTATGTCGCACAACTCCATCTTGGTGTTGTGATTTTTTTCCTTCAGTGTATGCGTTCACGTGAACAATTGTACATACATTGTTTTCAAAATGCAGTATGTTGCCTGCAAGTGTCGTTGCTCACAAAAGGCGCGTGGGTGCTACAATATGCCGCGCGGTTTGAGGGTCATGTCACGGCCTGCGTGGCCCCTTCCGCCGTAGGTTCGAGTCTTCCGTCAGACATGGGTGTGTGTGTTGTTCTTAGCACAAGTTAGTTTAAGCAGTGTGTAAGTCTAGGACCGATGACCTAAGCAGTTTGGTCCCTTAGGAATTCACACACATGTGACCTTTTTTTGCTGCAATATAAGTAATGCAATGTTGTTCTGCAGCTGAAAAAAAGTTTGTATTTTACGCAATTTCATGCGAAATGCCTAAAAAAGACTGTCATGTCGTATATCACTCACTGACACAATAGGTGCTGTTTTCTTCTTCTTCTAGACGTGTTCTCCATCCAATAGCCAAAGTCAGCTTTCCTCCTCCCAGAGAAGATAAGTACTGTCCTACGTAAGAACTTGCCAGTATCTATAACAAGATACTTTCAAGACTTATAAGAAATTTTAATGCACAAGGAAAAACAGCACCGCAAAATCGGAAGAAAGTGCTACCCCTGTAACTGATGCTCACATAACTTCCCGCAGTGTCTGCTAAAGATGCACGCTATTTATGTATCACGTGTTGATAGCATCCCATGGACGTCATAGCAACGAAATTGTAAGTTTCCTTCTGATGCCGATAGTGGGCGCCAGGGATCTGGCGGAGGCAGCGGTATGCGCCTGCTGAGCCGCAGCTCTCCACCAGCTCTGTACTTGGAGCGCCTTCTGTCGCCGCAGTGTACGTGGGACGGCCGGCGACAGCTCACGCTCGGAGCCATTGCACTACGCGATGCTACGCAGACGCCCTCTAATCGACACAATAGTTCATGCTGTAGTGCAGGAAGCCATTCCTTGTGGACATTGTGGTAGCTGGACTCTAAATAATGCCGCACTGTTTGTAATGCTTCTTCGTTTGTTTGGAGAAATACAAGTTAAGTAAATCTTCTGTTTGTTGTGTTACCTTGTTCGCTGATCATTTCTGTTCCCGTGCAGCTTCCCTATGACGGCAGTTGCCGCACCACTCCGTAGCCTACATCTTACCGTTGTGTACGAAACTGCATAGAACACCTTTTGCCAGAGACAACAGAACATCGTTATGTATGAGATCTTAAATGTTGCCGTCAAGTTCCGTTACCCTTCCAAGAACGAAACTCGCAATATGTTGCAGAAAACAGTTCGCAGTTTTGATGTTGCTTGCCAAATGCAGAGTTAAATAAACAAAATATAAGCATTTCTGTGTTACGTTACTGGCGCTGAAACGTGATCTGAACCTGCTTTACTTAAAGAAAGAGATTATGTAACATTAGATTAATACGAGAAACGTAGGAACTGTAGATTACGTGCAGCATGCTTCCTTCTAGGATCAAGAATCATTTTCAAAGATGGTGTCACGACGCGAAGCTAAGCAGTATTAGAAGATACGGGCAAAAAAGTGAAAAATAGGGTTTGATTTTCAGAGCTGTAGAATTAATAGCCGTTGTCATGACCCATATGAGAGACTTAGTCAAGCGAAGAACACATTTTACGTCATTGCGACAAAGTGATAAATGTAATTGTGTAGCAGACTCGGAAGAAATCGTCGCAGTAGCAGAAAACACTGCAGTATGATGTTTTATCTACTGGTTGGATTCTCTCCTACATCCATCCGTATCTGGTGCTAATGTTTTCATCTTTACGTTTCTATTACACTAAAAATCTTGTATTATGTTTATTGCATATTCTAGTCTTTCTCTGTTACTAGTGCTATTATCCTCTACTAGTACATGCAGGACCAGGTTTACTATGCCTGGATGCAGTAACAGATACCCCACTAAACTGTGCCTTCTTCAGGTAAGAGTTTTTCAAAGAATTCTATCCCCTTCAATATTTATTGTTACTTCTTTATTTCTTCCCCCACCAGTCCATTTAATTTTCAGCGTTCTTTGATAGCACTACAAATAAAATGCTTCCAGCTTCTCTATCATTTGATTTCCTGTAATTCACGCTTCACTGCAAACAGGATTGTACTGTTGTTCACTATCAGTAATTACTTCCTCAGTTCGTTCAATCCCGCGTCCGGCCATCCTGATTTAGGCGCTCCGTGATTTCCCTAAATCGCTCCAGGCAAATGCCGGGATGGCTCCTTTGAAAGGGCACGGCCGACTTCCTTTCCCGTCCTTACCTAAACCGATGAGACCGATGACCTCGCAGTTTGGTCTCTTCCTCCAAAACAACCCCAACTTTCTCAGCTCCAGGGTAATATCTAATATCAGTGACTTTTACTAAAGAAAGATCTCTTCACCTGTGCCAAGCTATTCCTGGTAGATACTCAGTGGTACTATATATATATATATATATATATAGTACCACTGAGTATCTACCAGGTATATATATATATATATATATATATATATATATATATATATATATATATATATATATATATATATATGCTTGAGCATGTCTGTAAAAATCTTACTTCCTAGGTAGCGTAACGGAGTAAGCAGTAAGAATAGTAAACATACACTGAAGAACAAAATCATCATTTTAGAAACGTTCGAGGATAAGAGAACCTACCTTCTCACTAAGCTGACGCATGGAAAGAAAAGGATATCATTCCCTGAACACCAGTAACTTTAGGGACGCTGCATCATGTTAGAATCTTCCACTACACTGTTTTTCCCAATTCTGAGATTAAGCAAGTTGTTATTTATATTTCTTATGCTATTCACGGCTATGTTCTTTGGCCCGTTTATATTTTTAGTCCTATTCAGTGTTAAACATCTTGCCCAATATTTTCAGTAAGTTATATAGACCTTCCTTAAATCAGACCTCAGAGGCTACATCAACTACAAACATTAACAATACATTTCTAGAATTTTTGTTCCTTCAGTATCCATACTGCTTCTCTGACTACAAGTCACAACAGTAATGATAAATTGCCACCTTACTTTGCACCCTTCTAAATGCAAATGTTTGCGCTAAGAGAAACCAACATTCCACAGAAATTACCAATGGATTTTTGTCCATGTTTTCATAGCCAAAAGAAGAATTGGATATCGACAATAGGTATCACGTGCTAGAAGTTGTCGATGAGTATGCACGTCTAAGAGGCCTTCCATGAAAAGCAACACTTTAGAACGGAAGAACGTCTTGCAACTCTCATCTAAATGCTCTCTGAGGATGATAATAGTGAACAGCAGGGCCGACAACTCACGAGTTGAACAAGGAACTAAAATTCCACTTATCACAGGAGAAACTGTGGAATTCGTCTTCCACGTTGAGAAAAAAGAGAGAGAATACATATGCAATCACAAGATAAGTTGAAACTTATCTGCTTTCTCTTGAGCCACAAACTTAATAATAATAGAATACCGACCGATAATGAAAAATATAATAATGTAATAATAATATAATAATGCATTATTGAAAACTTAAAAAAAAATTAATAACTGAAAAAATATCTGGTCAAATGTTTTGTGAAATGATGTTTCTAAACGTAAGAAGTAAAGTAGATTAGAAAAACGTATGACATGCCTTTAAATGATGCTCGAAACCATATATAGCAAATGTATAGCCTACTGAAAATTTAAAGTTCAATATTTGACTTAGAATCTTAGTATTTCAAAGATTACTGGAGGATATTTGCCTCGTTTATTACGTTGACCCTACGCTTATGTGGCCTTGGCATACTTTATCATCTGGTTCGTTTTAAAGGTCAGGTTTCAACAATGAACTTAAGATTCTCAGTAGGCTCCTTGTTTGCTGTACATGCTTTTGAGGATATTCGAAAGCGCCTCGAATGTTTCTCTAAACTACTTTTTTTTTTACTTCTAAAAGAATCATTTCATAAAACGTTTAAACCTTTTCCAAAATTTATTATTCTCAGTTGGGGTTTGTAGATGCTACACAATATTCGTCTGTTTCTGTACGTTTATCTAAATACTGTATACTGCTCATTACATCTTATATTTTAGAAAGCTTTCTCTGTCTGCACAAATGCTAGGAACGCATTCCGCTCTTAATATACACTGCCTTCCACCACCAAACACAATGGAAGAATTGCTGATATGGTACGTTTATTTTTTTATGAAATCGTGTTAATGATTCTCGAAGACTTCAATATAATTTTTCTTTCCTTTGTTATATTATTTTGGAACCAGTTTACAGGCATGACTTGTCAGAGTAATCGTCCGATGGCGTGGATGGCAGCGAAAACAGAAAAGATAAAATTTGACAGAGTGCAATTTAATTTCGTAACAGTTTGGGAGTTTTGTGAATCCGTATTTCAATTAAAGCTTCGTTTTATCACCTAATCCAATGAAATTACGTATCAAGTCACCTGAGTGTTAACTCCCGAAATGACATTTCGAGTGTCAAAAATTCATGTGCAGTTTGTAGGTTGATCAGCATTTCGACAACCACATGTGACACATAGATTTTAGATGATGTTGTCAGACTGAGTCGGTATCACTTTTCGGGAGTAATCACTGACTAGTATCTTTCATTTCAGCGAAGAATGTGGATAGAAGACTGAGGCCACAAACAACGCCACATCTCCAGTTCGTCGAACACATCCTTCAGTATGCATGACACGGCGAGGATTTACAAAATCTTGTTAATTCTTTTCGCGATCTTCATTTTATTGCAGGAGAAAAGACGACTTGTGTCAAGATACGTCCCAACAATAGGAATACCTAAAGGAATAATGCTTATAGGAGGTTGATTGTTGGTCACATTTTTAAATAATTTGTTTATTACACACCGTACCATCTCTTTAACTGCTATTTCTTCCCAAAAATGCGCTATGGTCTTGAAGAGATATCTTGCGATATTTCCCAACACACCGGAGAAATTATTTAACTCGGTAACTGCTTATGACAAATAAGCAAAATTTCCGGGTACAGGATGTTGTCAGCAGCATCCCACGCAGTTTATGGCCTTTACTGATCATGCGTACATCGGACACTCGTCATAGAAGGAGGCAGGATGTTTTTCACAATGGAATGTTTGAAACTCTGGCAGAGGCAGTATACCTCGAGATAGCTTATATTGTGCTACGTACGACATAAATTATCGCTGTCATTAATACTAATCTTATTCAGAATATTGTCGTACTTCGGGATTCCCTGTAATTCATATTAATCTTTAGCAAACTGAAATTCTATGTAGTAGGGGACCAGTTCGTACTTCCAGTAAATACTTTTAAGTGCGTAACTGTATGTTATATGGAAATAATGGTATAAGTAGGCTGTTTAGGTTTTTATGTTGGTAATGCCAAGTAGCGCTCTGTATGAAAATCACTGACTGGGCTGTGTGCAATCTGTGGCTGGTTGACATTGTTAGAATATTTGCTATTTTAGTGTTGGGCAGTTGGATGTGAACAGCGCGTAGCGTTGGGCAGTTGAAGGTAAGCCGCCAGCAGTGGTGGATGTGGGAAGAGAGATGGCAGTGTTTTGAGAGCGGACGATCTGGACGTGTGTCCATAAGAAAAACGAAATTTGTAAGACTGGATGTCATGAAATGATATATATATATATATATATATATATATATATATATATATATATATATAATGACTTTTGAACACAATTAAGGTAAAGGAGGCAAAAAATCAAAACGAGAATTGGTACCTGGAATGTCAGAACTCTGCTACAAGCAGGAAAACTAGAAAACCTTAAAAGAGAGATGGAAAAGAATCATATGGACCTCGTAGGAGTTGCTGAAGTAAGATGGAATGGACATGGAGAGTTGCAGTCAGATGAATATGTATTCTACTACTCAGGAGGAGAAGTAAAAGGAATTAATGGAGTAGGAATGATTATGACAAAGGAATTGGCTAAATGTGTGGAATATGTAGACTATGCAAATGACCGGGTTATTGGTGTAAGGCTGAAAGGAGCACAAAAAGATTTACTGATTGTCCAGGTGTATATGCCAACTTCAGAACATGATGACCAAATTGTAGAGGAAACGTACAATGTAATAGAGAGAATAATGGACGAAAATAAAAAATGCTGCAAAATAGTAATGGGAGACTGGAACGCCATTGTGGGAGAAGGGAAAGAGGGAAACATAGTAGGCAGTCATGGTCTTGGAAAGAGAAATGACAGAGGTGAATGGTTAATTGACTTCTGCAGGGAAAGGCAGCTGATAGTGGCAAACACATGGTTCAAGAACCATAAGAGGAGGCTCTACACTTGGAAATCACCAGGGGATAAATATAGAAACCAAATCGATTTTATACTGGTAGAAGAAAGATACAGGAATGGAATCAAGAAGGTGCACACATTACCAGGTGCAGATATTAATAGTGACCACAACTTACTTATGGCAGAAATAGAAATAAGAATGAAAAAACTGAAAAAGGCGACAATGGTGAAGAAATGGGATCTAGAGAAGATAAGGTCCAACAAAGAACAAATTACAGAAATGCTGTCTCGGGACTTTCTAAACACATTACGAGACAAAGAAGCACCTGATAATGCCAACGAGTACAGGAATATGCTGAAAGAAGGAATCATTAAAGCAGGACAACAAAATATAGGATCTGTAAAAGGGAAAAGGTCAAAAAAACCATGGGTCACACAAGAAATGATTTCCAAGATGGAGGAGAGAAGAAAATTGAAAAACAAGAACACTGAAGATGCAAGAAAGATATACCGAAGGTTAAATAACGAACTGCGAAGAGAAACAGAGCAGGCTAGGAAAAAATGGCTAAAAGAGGAATGTGATGAAATTGAAGAACTGGACAGGAAAGGAAGATACGACTTACTATACAACAGAGTAAAGACTATGACATGGGAACAAAACAGAGCAGGAAGTGCTACTATGGAAATTTTGAGTAAAGACGAAGAGGTAGTGTATAAAGATCGTGACGATGTCCTCCAGAGATGGGAAGAATATATAAAAGAGCTATATGACACAAATAGCAAACCAGAAACTCTGGAACTTGAATCACACAACAGTGTAAGTGATGAAGAGAAAGGACCGACCATCATAATGGAAGAAGTAAAGTCTGCCATTGCTGCAATGAAAAATGGCAAAGCAGTAGGTACAGATACAATACCGGGAGAAATACTAAAATGCTTGAACCACAATGGAATAACAGAAATATTGAGGTTATGCAATAAAATATATGACAGTGGTGAATGGCCTGAAGACTTTTTGACAACAGTAATGATTCCATTGCCGATAAAACAAGGAACCAAGAAATGCAGCGAGCACAGGACAATCAGCCTCATTTCACATGCAGCCAAAGTGATGATAAGAATAATTAATAAAAGACTTGAAAAAGTAATAGAGGAGAATCTCGGCGAGGAGCAGTTTGGCTTTAGACGGAATACGGGCACCAGAGATGCAATAGGGCTCCTACGAATCTTGGGAGAAAGGTTTATTGAAAAAGGAAGAGACCTATATATGTGCTTCATCGATTTAGAAAAGGCATTTGACAATGTGGTTTGGGACAAGCTGGCGACTATTATGAGGGAAAAGAGAGTGGACTGGAAAACCAGAAGACTTATAAACTCATTGTATCTTAATCAAAAAGTTTCAGTTAAAGTGAGAGGAGAAAGTACAAACTGGATCAGACTAGGGAAAGGAGTAAGACAAGGATGCTGTTTATCACCTACTCTTTTCAACCTGTACTTGGAAAATATGATTGACCAATGCTCATTAGATGACAAAGGAGTAGAAATTGGAGGAAGAAGAGTAGGGTGCTTGAGATTTGCTGATGACATGGTCCTTCTAGCCACAGGGGAAAAAGAATTACAGGATTTGGTGGACACCATTGCAACTAACGGAAAAAAATATGGAATGAAAATTAACACAAATAAAACAAAAGTATTGGCAATAGGAGGAAATAAGGAAATAAAAATTGTGCTGAATGGAGAAACACTGGAACAGGTGCAAAATTTTAAGCATCTTGGAAGCAGGATAGACACCGACTGGAAGTGCACCACAGAAATTAAAACAAGGATAGCAATGGCTAAAGATGCGTTTTATAAGAAAAGGAGAATCTTCTGCAGCGGTATGGACAGGGAACTCAGAAAGGGACTCATAAAATGTCTTGTATGGAGTGTTCTTCTATATGGCGCTGAAACATGGACTATGAGGAAAAAAGACAGAGAAAGGCTGGAGGCTTTTGAGATCTGTACATGGCGGAAGATGGAAGGAATAAGTTGGATGGACAGAGTAAAAAATGAAGAGGTACTGAGAAGAGTGGGAGAGAAAAGGCAGTTATTAGATGTAATAAAGAGAAGAAAAAGAAATTGGATTGGGCATATATTAAGAAAGAATGACGGACTGATAAAAACAGTTTTAGAAGGTTATGTAGAAGGGAAAAGGAAGCGAGGAAGGAAGAGATTCCAGATACTGGATGACATGATGGACGGTACAACATACAGCAGCCTTAAGAAGGAAGCAATGGATCGCAGGAAATGGAGAGGCAAAGGACCTGCTAATATAGCAGATAACTGATGATAATGAAGGTAAACGCATTGTTTGTTCTCTATCAAAATCTTTTATTTGCTAACTATTCCTATCAGTAGTTAGTGCCTTCAGTTGTTAGAATCTTCTATTTAGATGACTGTATTGGCGCTCGCTGTATTGCAGTAGTTCGAGTAACGAAGATTTTTGTGAGGTAAGTGATTCATGAAAGGTATAGGTTATTGTTAGTCACGGCCATTCTTTTGTAGGGATTATTGAAAGTCAGATTGCGTTGCGCTAAAAATATTGTGTGTCAGTTTAGTGATGATCAGAAGAAGAGAAATGTCTGAGTACGTTCAGTTTTGCTCAGCTGTTTGAAAATCAAATAGCGTAAGCGGTTTACCAACACTGTAATTCATAAATTTTTCTAAGGGGATGTTTCAATGGTTTGATATACTAAATTCGGAGACACTCGAATGCCTCGTTATTTCTCCACATACGATTTTAGGATTCCACATTCTTAAAACGTTTATCGTATGTGACGCAGCTCTTCACACACCTGAATGTATAGGTATTGGTAGCATGAAAGAAAGAGAATGGGGAGTACGTTAGAAGTTGAAAGTGCTCACAATTTCTTCTACATTCGAAAAATTCAGGTAATATTAACCAGCATGTTAAGCCTTTCCTGAACATAGGCTCATAAGTAAGGCACGTCTGATCTTTTGAAAATTGTCATCCACTAACTCTTATCACCTAAAAGGTTACTGATCACTGTGTCAACTGCTTATGTTTTTGAATGCGCTACTACTAGTAAAGATAGGAGAAGTAAAGAGTTTCAGATTTATTTATTATTTCAATGTGATGTCATTTAGAATTAAGACTGATCTGACAATGTCATGAAATACAGATGTTAGAAATGTGTTAGACAACGATGCGTTGTTGAAATTAGCTAATCACACGATTAAATAAGCATTACATTACAGCCTACTATGGACTATGTTTAAGTTTATTAAACATCTGGAAGCTGTAGATCCCCAAAAATACAAAGTCATTTAGAAACTCACACTTCCGCTTCTGAAGCCATTTTCGACGATGTTTCTTTTCCTTCAGCCTGTTCGGATGTTCATCGAGGATCAGTCCCGGGCAACCCGAACTGCAACAATTAAAGCAAAAATTCCTATAGATAAGTTTTAAATTTCTTCTACCAGAAACAATACTCATATGGAAGCCTGTGGATAGCTTGTGCCCATCGCTAAAATAATAATTAGCTGTTTGGAGGTATTTTCGTAGGAATTGAGCAACAGACAACAAAAAAGGAAGAGTTACAGCTCTTTGTAGTATTTTCTTTCATTATCAAGTGATAAAGTTTACATTGGTGTCATTCTGTATTATCTGTTTGTTCAACATGACATTACTCTGTTTTGTGGCCTCAATGGTCGTGTGTGGGCTATTGATCCATTCATTAGCAATATTGGCCCTATAATAAGAACAAGGATATCGAAAAAGACAGATTGCTATTTACCGTAAAGCAGACACGTTAAGTTGCAGACAGGCACAATTAAAAGACACTCACTTAAAGCTGTCTGCCACAGCCTTCATCAGCAAAAGAGAAACGCACACAGTTCATACGCACAAGCAAGCACACATCATGCGCACATGAGCACCAACTCCAGCATCTCGGGCTCTTCAGAACTGTGTGGATCATAAGACACATCAGATTTTAGAAAATTTAATGGAATGTTATCTACCTCTAGTGCCTTAATGATCTTAAGTCTTCCAAAGCTCTTTTAAACTCTTTGTAATACTGAATCACCTTTCTCTTCTGTGTCGACTCCTATTCCTTTTATCATGTCGTCAGATAAGCCTTACCCCCCAAAGAGGAGTTCGATGTACTGTTTCCATCCATTCACTCTCCCTCCTCTGCATTTAACAGTGGAGTTCCTATGGCCGTCTTAATATCACCACCCTTGCAAAAGGTTGTTTTGACTTTTCGATTTGCTGAACCTGTTTCTCTTTCGATTTCTTCACACTTTTGATGCAGCCATTCAGCCTTAGCTTCCTGGACCTTCTGTTTATTTAATTCCTAAGAGACTTGTATTTCTGTGTTCCTAATTTTAGATAAACAGCTTACTTGCTTCATCAATAAACTGTGGTATTTCTTGTGCTATCCGTGGTTTCCTCTCAGTTACTTTCTATGTACATATGCTTTTTACTCCAGCTACTGTGATTGCTCTTTTTTTAGAAGTCCATTCGTCTTCACCTGAACTACCTAATAAGCTACTCGTTATAGCAATATCTATAGCCTCAGAAAACTTCAAGCGTATGTCTTCATTCCTTAGTACTTTATCCCTCTTCATCTTGCATTGACTCTTCCTGACTCGTCTCTTAAACTTCAGCCTACTCTTCGTCACTACTAAATTGTGATCTGAATCTGTAATCGCTCCTGGGTACGCCTTACATTCCAGTATCTGATTTAGGAATCTCTGCCTGATCATTATGTAATCTAACTGAAATCGTCCCGTATCTCGCGACCTTTTTCGAGTATACCTGCATCTCTTGTGATTCTTGAACAGAGTACTCTCTATTACTGACTGAAATTTATTCCACCTCCACTCTCATTTCCGCTACGATGTCGTTATTCTCCCGTGCCCCGTAAACCTTTCTTCAGTTCCTTTCCGTACAACTGCATTTCAGTCCCCCATGACTATCAGATTTTCATCGCTCTTTACGTTAAATATCCTCATATACTCTCTCTATCTCTTCATCCTGTGGCGTCGGCATGTATACCTGAACTTTCGCTGTCGGTGTTGGTTTACTGTCGATTCTGATTAGAGCAACCCTATCACTGAACTGTTTACAGTAACACACTCTCTCTGCCCTACCTACCCATTCATAATGAATTCTACTCCTGTTATACTATTTTCTGCTGCTATTGATGTCAACTTGCAGTCATCTGACCAGAAATCCTTTTCTTCTTTCCCTTTCACCCTGCTGATCCCAAAAACACTTCGATTGTGTCTTAGCATTTCCCTTTTCAGATTTTCTAGCTTCCCTATTATGTCTAAACTTCTGACATTCCACCCCCTGACTCATAGAACGTTATTCTTTCGTTTTTTATTGTTCCTTTTCTCATGTTCACCAACTCCTTAGCCCTCCCAGAGATCCGAATTGTGGACTATTCCGGAATCTTATGCCAATGGAAAGCTCGTCGTGACACGTTTTCAGTTGTAGGCCGTCCTGTTGATACACATTATGTATGTGTTTCCATCGCCTTCTGTATCCTCATGCCATGGATCATTACTGATTCTTCCGCCTTTAGGGGCAGCTTCCCAACCTAAAGGCAAGTTAGTGTCCTGAACCCTGTCAGTTCCTCTGCCCTCTTTGACAAGGTCATTGGCAGAGTGAAGGTGACTTCTTATGCTGGAAGTCTTCGTTTGTCACATTTGATTAATTTATTCAAAATTTAACCTGTGTCAGGGTTCGAACCCGGGACCGAGGACGTTTTGATTACTGACCAAAGACGCTGCACGTTTTTCTCGTTCATCTGCCTCCTTTTTTCTTGTTATCTTTTTCTTTCATATTAATTTTTTCCTTTTTCTTACGGTCGATGTGGGTTTGGGGAGCAGAGTGGCCAGGGGTCAGATCTCGAGACCTGCTTGCGGCTTCCCCGCACCCTCAACTACCGCGACTGACTTTGGCAACGATGTAAAGTTAAATACAGAGAAAGGAAATTTTTACTTTGATTTTTAACGCATTTATTTATTCATTCATTATTTTATTTTATTTAGTTTTACGGGGAAAAGCTAAGTAAGCAGACTAAGGAAAGGAAAGTGCATGAAATAAACAAAGAAAGCCTCTCCCGAGGTGAGAAAGACGGCGGCGCTTAGCGATTCCTGCCGCGTCGCGCATCCCGGGCTGGACCGATCGGGAACGTCTTCATGGAAAGATTTACTAGTTCCCCATAGTATGGTTCTGCATGTTTTAGTCTTCAGTTCATAGACGGGTGTCGTCTCATACCCGGAAGGTACCAGCCGCACGAATGGTCGCGTAAAGCATTGCCTACGTAATTTGAAGAGAACTGTTGATACGTCACATTGCGAACAGTACTGGTACGCGTTTTTTGCAAGTAATTCCAGAAATCCGAGATTCTTTGATATCATTCCGAAACAGGTAATGAACTGCATGTCCTTCGATCCACACGACTGGCTTTCGTACGAGAGTAGTAGATATCGTCCGGGAAGGGGAGGGTCTGTGGAGCAAGGCAATAGGCCAGGATTTGTCGAAGTAGGTGACAGATGTGATCCGCTTCTTCACAGCAAAGACAAAGTGCATCTGTGTCTGGCGTTCCGCAGGGTAGTGTAAGTGGGTGAGTCTGCCATGTTGATCTAGTGAAGTCTTGATTGTATTACCTGTTTGCAATTGACTGTTGCACACCACGTGGACTGAACATCAGCGACCACCAGGCCCATCCTTATCATTTTTCACACGATTTTCCATCGAACGTTCACGTCTTTCGACTATGTGACGTTGGGGAGTCAACTCCTTTGGAGGACGTGACAAACGTCCCACATCGTCATATGATGCCTGGTCGGTACGGCGAGGCGAACATAGCTAAATTGCACGTAAAAATGGCTTAAATGGTGTAAAGAGGGGGATTGTTTCGTGACGTCACCAGGGGTGCGACGGAAGGTGGCTCAAACGATTCCAGGAGGAGCTTGTCAGACTTTGTGGACAAGTCTCCACAGCTTGAGTTGGGGGCTGCCACCCCTCTTTCTAAACACACAACACAGAAGAGGATTACCACCCTGTCATGCACACGAACGAGTCACCCTCGATTAGGGGGGAAGGTCAGTAATTCATAACTGACCTGGAATAGCATACCAGTGAAGATGAAATTTCCAAAGAATGCTAACAAACGTCACGCAGTTGTGGCTGGCAATGGTAAGATCTGGATCAGGTCATGGAGACGAGAAGCCAGGTATGTGTTGACAAAGTGTATTCGTTGAATGATGTCCATGGCTTGCAATCGTCGGTCGACGATGAGAGCCCTGACGTGTTGCAGAAGGCGCCAATAGTTACGGACCGCTGCATGGCGTATGTCTCTACTGAATTCGATACCTAGACACTTCTTTGTGCCACAGAGTCGGAGGGGAGAGAAACACGCACGCTGGAGTCCTGCCTCTACATTCATATCAACCGATGTTTCGATAGTGAGGACGCAGTCAGCAGGACCACCAAATCGTCGGCGTAGGCTATACATCGAAACTTATCTCCATGTACCATAACGCCTGTAATCTCCTGACGAAGAAGGCCGCATAACAGAGGTTCAAGCGCCATTGTTTGCAGGATTGTCAATAGTGGGCATCTCTGCCGCACCGAACGTGCAATAGGAATATGGCTCCTGAGGCGGCCATTGATCAGGTCTCTGGAGGTCGCCCTTCAAAAGAGGCGTATGACCATGGTAATGAAGGGCTGCCGATATTCCACGTTCAGAAGAGTGTACGTCAAGTAAGTGTGGTCGACTAGGTCGAAGGCCTCGCTAAAGTCCAGAGATGCCAGAGCACCTGGTAATTTGTCTGTATTCGCCAAGGATATCATATCACGATATCTGCACAGCAGGTTGGATATTATTTGGTCCTCCTAACGACGCTTAGACGTCTAACATGGGGCTACACAGCGTCGACCGGATTCGTGCCGCCAAGTGGTGAGTGAATATTTTCATGTAATAATGAAGCAGTGTTAAGGGTAGATCGTGAATTTGTGCTCCGTCTTTTGGTTTTGTGTTGGGGATGATCATACCTTCAATGTTTGTAGCGGGAATTGACGTCTCTGGTGACAGCAGGTCTTGACAAATGGATAGCCAATGCGGTGCAAGAAAACACTGTAACATGCGATAGAACTCCAAAGGGAATCCGTCCAAGCCCGGTTATGTATGGGTCTCGCCTTTACTGATGTCATCAAGCACTTCTTTCACAGTAACGTCTGTCATCAAGGCGTCAGCCATGCCAGGGGTTAACATACCATAGATCTGCTGTGTGACTTTCATCACTGTCAGCTGGTTGTAGTCTTGAGCCAAGCAGAGAGCGGTGTAGTGATTGCAGAAGGCTGTACTGATGTCACGCTGTGTAGAAAAGTGCTGCTCATCATCCACATCAGTTACACGAATCAGCGTTCGTTGCCATTGTGAGCGTTCTCTGCTAATATGATACATGGGCGACTGGTCCACCGTAAGCTTATTAGGCATCAGTGTGTGAAGGATCGGACTCTCTACCTGTCGGCACACCTATGCCACTATCTATCGTTATGCCCTGTTTACCACTTCTTCTCTCTGGTGAGGGCAGCATAGAAGTGTAGTCACGCGAGACGGTGTAGTAGAAGCCGAGTGACTGCCGGTCCCATGAGGCAGTATGCAGTCAGTGCCGGATGATCGGTTTGGCATAAGCAAACCACCACTCTAGTGTTGTGTTATATGCTCCTATTCGGCGAATGAGTGACTGCCAGGCAACCACGATGGCGAGTTTAGAACCGGGGAAAGTGAGCTGAGCAGAGTAAGCATCCAGGGGCTTTGGCTTCACCACACCTGCTGGAGGTGGAGAGCGACAGCGCTTATGTCGGCGATATGGTCTGTAAATGCAGCTAGCCACAGCTCTGCAACGGGGTGTAAGGAGACGAGAGACATATATCATGTCAATGCAGCTGGATGAATGGCTTTTGCAGTGGGTGAACCCAGGACGATCTCCTCTTAGATGGTCTCAAGCATCCACCATCTAAGAAGTTCCCCTTGTTCTCCAGTCGCGCGAACTGGTCCTTTGGCGCTAGCACACTGTTAAAGTCGCCGCCAAGGACGATCTCATCCATTGTGCACTGAAAAAGAGGAACAACTTCTTTTGTAAAAAGTAACGCACTCCGAAGTGTCTATCGGCGTGTTTGAACTTGAGGCCGCTGGCATATCTGGACACTGCGTCATGTCAGACGGCGTCGCTTATCATTTTGACATGTGCGACGCTAGTGGTGACAGAAATGTCTACTATGTCCTTGCGGTCAAGGTGAACTTCATCGTGAAGGAGGCATTCGATTTCAAATGCTGTGGGTCGTGCATAGTCCGATTGAAAACTAAACTTGATCTCAGATGTTCAATACACTTGAACCATGGCACGTCTGTCAACAGTTGTACCACTAAGCGGCGGTGAAGATGTAAACAGACTGTACACATTGGTCTAGACCGCGGACGGGGCGCAAACAAAACGTTCTAGCCGTTGCCCTGCCGAAGGAATACTGCCACGAAGACCACAGGTGCCATCATACAACTACATGGTCACAGACAAGTTGAGACGATGAAAGATTTTTAATGATTGTAGCTATTAGGAGTAGTACGTTTTCAGTTTGGTTAGTGCCTTCAGCTATTTGTGGTATGGGCAAGCTATTAATGCTAATGTTCCCCTGGGCAGCAGGTGATGTGCTGAGGTATTAATGTGTGGACACAAAGAGGTTAGTCTATGCTGCCAGGCATAGTCTACTTAATGGTCCAGTTATGACCATTCAGAAATCACCAGGTAGTAAGTTATGTGACGTGTCTGCGATGGTGGCAGTGAGGATGGTTGTTACTTGAGGGGACCATGGACCATGGAGCGACAACAAGCAAGTGCGGCCAGTATATGGGGCTGTACGTAGGCGAATGTGTGTGTGGTGCTAAGGCAGTCAGTGCTCCGTGATTTATGTTGAAACATGCAGTGACTACTGTAGTTAAGTCTATGGAGATTTTGAGTCACTGCGTTCAGAGAGGAACGAGGCTAAGTAGCATGGAAATGATGGTATGGTTCTTCTCATGGAATGTGGTATATGGGTGTAGCTTTCTGTTCTGTGGTACAGATGGGCCGTGTCAATGGACTGTTATGTGGTAGGCCTTCTGAGTAATTCCGTGCGGAAGGAAATTTGCTACTCTGAACTGACGTCATTCGGTGCTTGTTATCACTGCTTTGCCGCAAACTCATGGGTGGTATATATGCTTTTTGCCTTGTGGTCCTCTAAGCATTTTAGAACACACATAACGGAACAGACATTGTTGGTTGTTGCTTGCCTATCATGTTAGTGCATATGCTGTGGTGCGCGCATACAGTAATAGTACGGTAATACGAGGACTAGGTTATAGTACATTTTGGATATCAAATCATTTTCACCTAACTGTGGAATGATAGTTGCGTCATCGCACCTCACGGGTTATTTTTACGTATCTTACTGTGCACCAGAAGGTTTATCATATAGTATCTTCTTTTCAGATGAATCCTGGGTACGGTAACTACTTGTTATCTGTGAGGATAGTAAATAGAAAAGCTCGAACAAGTAACAACAGTTAGATGAGAGCAAATGTATCACGCCGTTGACAGAAGAGGCAGCAGCAAGATCCATTTCGCCGATTTTTGCAAGTTACGTTCATGTTTGTTTGGTATCTTCATGATCCTTTTGTCCAATATTAATGTCCTTTTAAATTTGTGAATGAGTGAAACTGTGGCTTAGGATTTTAGTAATGCTGTTGTTGGTTTCAGGTTTTAGTAATGCTATTACTGGTGTTAAGCGAAAATTTTGAAATTAGAGTGCAGGGGGTCCTGTGCATGTCATGTACTAAAAATGCACTATTTATGCAAATTTTAATCTCAGTTATGAGACCTTTGTGGACGCACATTTTAATGTATGTATAAAGCTTTTTTTAAGAATTTTTGTTTGTTCTGTCTATCTTTGAGAAGATGAACCATAGGAATACGTATTACTATTTTTTTTTTGTAATTTTGCACATGCCCCTGAAGATGGAACATGAATCCTGAAACTGGCTAATGCATCCCTTTTTAGAAATAAATAATTTTTACAACTCTGGTGGATTTACCATTGACAGTGAACAAAAGGTGTGGATGTCCAGTGAAGAGAAACGCGCTCCTCTGGAGAAAAACACACTAACATCTGTGAATAATTCTGAGCTGCGCTTGGTTTGGAGCCATATACGGCCTGTTAGTATTACGGGGTTGTGGGATAACTTACAAGCGGGATACTTATATGTCTGGAAAGAAGTGTTAGGGAACCCGTGTGGTTACTTTCGAATTTAGGTGGGGATGAAGCATTATGGACTTTGTCTTCGTGTGACGTCTTATTGCTCATAAACTTTTCCTGCTCCGGAGGTAGGAGACGAGATAGTGGCAGAAAAAAAGCTGTGAGTACGAGGCGTGAGTCGTGCTTCGGTTGCTCAGATGGTAGAGCACTTGCCCGCGAAAGGCAAAGGTCCCGAGTTCGAGTTTCGGTCGGGCACACAGTTTTAATCTGCCAGGAAGTTTCCTATAAGCGCACACTCCGCTGCAGAGTGGAAATCTCATTCTGGAAACATCCCCCAGGCTGCGGCTAAGCCATGTCTCCACAGTATCCTTTCTTTCAGGAGTGCTAGTTCTGCAAGGTTCACAGGAGACGAGCTACTGGCAGAAGTAAAGCTGCGAGTACCGGGCGTGTGTCGTGCTTCGGTCGCTCAGATGGTAGAGCACTTGCCCGCGAAAGGCAAAGATCCCGAGTTCGAGTCTCGGTCGGGCACACAGTTTTAATCTGCCAGGAAGTTTCATATCAGCGCACACTCCGCTGCAGATTGAAAATCTCATTCTGGAAACATCCCCCTGGCTGTGGCTAAGCCATGTCTCCACAGTATCCTTTCTTTCAGGAGTGATAGTTCTGCAAGGTTCGCAGGAGAGCTTCTGTAAAGTTTGGAAGGTAGGAGACGAGATACTGGCAGAAGTAAAGCTGTGAGTACCAAGCGTGAGACGTCCTTCGGTTGCTCAGATGGTAGAGCACTTGCCCGCGAATGGCAAAGATCCCGAGTTCGTGTCTCGGTCGGGCACACTGTTTTAATCTGCCAGGAAGTTTCATATCAGGGCTCACTCCGCTGCAGAGTGAAAATCTCATTCTGGAAACATCTCCCAGGCTGTGGCTAAGCCATGTCTCCACAGTATCCTTTCTTTCAGGAGTGCTAGTTCTGCAAGGTTCGCAGGAGAGCTTCTGTAAAGTTTGGAAGGTAGGAGACGAGATACTGGCAGAAGTAAAGCTGTGAGTACCAAGCGTGAGTCGTCCTTCGGTTGCTCATATGGTAAAGCACTTGCCCGCGAAAGGCAAAGGTCCCGAGTTCGAGTTTCGGTCGGCACACAGTTTTAATATGGCAGGAAGTTTCATATCAGCGCACACTCCGCTGCAGAGTGGAAATCTCATTCTGGAAACATCCCCCAGGCTGTGGCTAAGCCATGTCTCCACAGTATCCTTTCTTTCAGGAGTGCTAGTTCTTCAAGGTTCGCAGGAGAGCTTCTGTAAAGTTTGGAAGGTAGGAGACGAGATACTGGCAGAAGTAAAGCTATGAGTACCGGGCGTGAGACGTCCTTTGGTTGCTCAGATGGTGGAGCACTTGCCTGCGAAAGGCAAAGATCCCGAGTTCGAGTCTCGGTCGGACACACTGTTGTTATCTGCCAGGAAGTTTCATATCAGGGCTCACTCCGCTGCAGAGTGAAAATCTCATTCTGGAAACATCCCTCAGGCTGTGGCTAAGCCATGTCTCCACAGTATCCTTTCTTTCAGGAGTGCTAGTTCTGCAAGGGTCGCAGGAGAGCTTCTGTAAAGTTTGGAAGGTAGGAAACGAGATACTGGCAGACGTAATGCTGTGAGTACCGGGCGTGAGTCGTCCTTCGGTTGCTCAGATGGTAGAGCACTTGCCCGCGAAAGGCAAAGGTCCCGAGTTCGAGTTTCGGTCGGCACACAGTTTTAATATGCCAGGAAGTTTCATATCAGCGCACACTCCGCTGCAGAGTGGAAATCTCATTCTGGAAACATCCCCCACGCTGTGGCTAAGCCATGTCTCCACAGTATCCTTTCATTCAGGAGTGCTAGTTCTGCAAGGTTCACAGGAGAGCTTCTGTAAAGTTTCGAAGGTAGGAGACGAGATACTGGCAGAAGTGAAGCTGTGAGTACCGGGCGTGTGTCGTGCTTCGGTTGCTCAGATGGTAAAGCACTTGCCCGCGAAAGGCAAAGATCCCGAGTTCGGGTCTCGGTCGGGCACACAGTTTTAAAATGCCAGGAAGTTTCATATCAGCGCACACTCCGCTGCAGAGTGATAATCTCATTCTGGAAACATCCCCCAGGCTGTGGCTAAGCCATGTCTCCACAGTATCCTTTCTTTCAGGAGTGCTAGTTCCGCAACGTTCGCAGGAGAGCTTCTGTAAAGTTTGGAAGGTAGGAGACGAGATACTGGCAGAAGTAAAGCTGTGAGTAGCGGGCGTGAGTCGTGCTAAGGTTGCTCAGATGGTAGAGCACTTCCCCACGAAAGGCAAATGTCCCGAGTTCGGTTCTCGGTCGGGCACACAGTTTTAATTTGCCAGGAAGTTTCATATCAGCGCACATTCCGCTGCAGATTGAAAATCTCATTCTGGAAACATCCCCGAGGCTGTGGCTAAGCCATGTCTCCACAGTATCCTTTCTTTCAGGAGTGCTAGTTCTGCAAGGTTCGCAGGAGAGCTTCTGTAAAGTTTCGAATGTAGGAGACGAGATACTGGCAGAAGTAAAGCTGTGAGTACCGGGCGTGAGACGTCGTTCGGTTGCTCAGATGTTAGAGCAGTTGCCCGCGAAAGGCAAAGGTCCTGAGTTCGAGTCTCGGTCGGGCACACTGTTTTAATCTGCCAGTAAGTTTCATATCAGCGCACACTCCGCTGCACAGTGACAATCTCATTCTGGAAACATCCCCCAGGCTGTGGCTAAGCCATGTCTCCACAGTATCCTTTCTTTCAGGAGTGCTAGTTTTGCAAGGTTCGCAGGAGAGCTTCTGTAAAGTTTGGAAGGTAGGAGACGAGATACTGGCAGAAGTAAAGCAGTGAGTACCGGGCGTGAGTCGTGCTAAGGTTGCTCAGATGGTAGAGCACTTGCCCGCGAAAGGCAAAGGTCCCGAGTTCGAGTCTCGGTCGGGCACACTGTTTTAATCTGCCAGTAAGTTTCATATCAGCGCACACTCCGCTGCAGAGTGAAAATCTCATTCTGGTCACTCTGCATTCATTTTTCGAGTTTAATTTGTGTAGTTGCACTGTACAAACTGCACTGCGTACACTGCAATGCACAAAGTGCTCATATGCTTGTGACTGACGGTAGACCATGGACGCACTTCGTCCCTTTTGTTTCATGATATTCATGTTTTCCTACATGTGTTTAGAAAAAACTCAGCTAGCATCTTACCAAAAGTGAACGACCTGTTGATCTCAGGAAAACGGAATGAGAATAGTACATTGTGCACCACATGTTTCTTACGTTAGATTTCACTGCAAGGTGTTCTACTTTTCCACATGATTATGTTCAGTGACTGAGATGTTTATTGATATTTTATTCTACCTTCTACCCATCTCTACACTCTGCTTTCAATGCTACCCTTGAGTGTGTAACATGTACATGTCAGAATTGAACAGATTTTTTAAAGGTATGTATTTTAGTTTTATCTTTAAGTTACTTGGTAAATTTATTGTACAATTTTTATTCCTTGCTAGAAAATGGTGTACGACTTTTATTTTTTCTCGGTAAATATAATTTAAGTATGGACTCTGTTTAATGATTATGAATACTGCTGTTAGTGTAATAAGTACTGATGTTCTATATGTGCATACAAAGTTAGTATACATACTAAAACGGTGCTCTTAGAGTCATAACTTTGTACAGATCTTTACAGCGAACTTGTTTGTTAATCTTCTTTATTATTCTTATGGTCCTTTGCTACAATTTGAAAAGTCTGTCAGTGTTCTGTGTAATGGATGGCCCAAAAGTTATTCCATAGTTAAGGACAGAGTGCATATAAGAATAGTATCGTTTTAAGGCACGGTCTGTTAAGACAGACATTACTCTAATGTCTTCAGAGGTGTCAGTCATGTGAACGAAATTTTGCAACCTGTATTCTCGCAAATTAGTTACAAAATTATGGTTCAATCCATGCTGAATATGTACCGTAAGTAAAATTTCTTTACTTGTAATTTTTCCTAGTTTGTACCTCCTGTATCTTAATCCACATCGGCACTCGTCTCACATCCTTTCTGAAATCACTTCTTCTGTCCCATCAGTTATTGTACCGGTCACGTACGAAATATTCTCAGGAGTGCACAACACAATTATACTGTCTCAAGAAATCGTGCATCATCTTCGTAGCAAATTAAGATTTTTTTGTTCGTCTATCTTTACTAACGTACTTTATTACTGACTTGGACTGCGCTTTTGTTTCTTTTGAGTCATCAGTCTTATGACTGGTTTGATGCATCCCGCCACGAATTCCTCTCCTGTGCCAACCTCTTCATCTCTGAGTAGCACATGTAACCTACTTCATCAATTATTTTCTTGAAGTAGTCCAATCTTTGTATTCCTCTAAACTTTCTAGAGCTTTTACCCTTTACAGCTCCCTCTATTACCATGGAAGTTTGTTACGTCTGCTACAGACGGCCCCTGCCAGGCAGACTACTCTCAAGACACCCCTGTGTACCATATAAAATACACAAGCACTTGCAGGCGCAACCAAGAGGAAAACAATTCGTCAAAATAAACAGAACTTGCTAGTCACTAATGCGAACCTTATTCTGCAGAGATCGCCTCACAGAAACAGGGAAGTTGGAGTACTCCACCGACCTCCGCCGGCTTTATAAGGCCAGCGCAGCTGCAGTATAGCCAGTTCCTCGCCGAGCTAGGACCAGCTCCGACGGACCTCACCGACGCTCTTCATGAATAGTCGTCTACTGGTTATTTGTTTTCTTTGTGTGTATATAGTGATTGTTCGAGAAGTGTAGTTCAGTTTCAGTAAAAGACATTATACTGAGTGTTCTACAATACTGAGTATTCTTCAAAGATATTCCATGATGTCTTAATACATGTCCTATCATCCTGTCCCTTCTTCTCGCCAGGACCTCCTCGTTCCTTACCGTATCAGTCCACATTCGTCTGTAGCATCACATCTCAAATGCTTCGATTCTCTTCTATTCTGGTTTCCCCACAGTCGATATTTCACTGTGTTGCAAACATACATTCTCAGAAATTTCTTTCTCACAATAAGGCCTATGTTTGATATTAGTAGACTTCTCTTGACCGTAAATGCCCTTTTTGCCAGTGCTGCGCTTGGTTACCAAAATAGTCCAGCCATTGCATATATTGTATATCTGTACGCGTTCAATTAACTTTTTCCAGTATACGACACAAACCTTTGTTGCTGTTTTCTAAACGATTACTCAGCATAAAAAAAATGAAGAGAACCATTGTGACAGTAAAGGCAAGAGCAGCAACATTAAGAGTGCAATGGGAATTCCACTGTTAAACACATAGGAGTGAGCGGATAGATGGAAAATGTCCACTGTAGTTCTCTGTTATGGGGAGGAGGTGAAATGAATTGTCCGATAACGTGATAGAAGAAATTAGAGTCGACATGGAAAAGATACGCGATCCAAGATTAGTGCTAGAATTTGAATTATCTTTGGAAGGCTTGATATAAGGCAGAAGAGATACACTCCTGGAAACTGAAATAAGAACACCGTGAATTCATTGTCCCAGGAAGGGGAAACTTTATTGACACATTCCTGGGGTCAGAAACATCACATGATCACACTGACAGAACCACAGGCACATAGACACAGGCAACAGAGCATGCACAATGTCGGCACTAGTACAGTGTATATCCACCTTTCGCAGCAATGCAGGCTGCTATTCTCCCATGGAGACGATCGTAGAGATGCTGGATGTAGTCCTGTGGAACGGCTTGCCATGCCATTTCCACCTGGCGCCTCAGTTGGACCAGCGTTCGTGCTGGACGTGCAGACCGCGTGAGACGACGCTTCATCCAGTCCCAAACATGCTCAATGGGGGACAGATCCGGAGATCTCGCTG
This sequence comes from Schistocerca serialis cubense, assembly GCF_023864345.2. Classification (NCBI taxonomy): domain Eukaryota; kingdom Metazoa; phylum Arthropoda; class Insecta; order Orthoptera; family Acrididae; genus Schistocerca; species Schistocerca serialis. The sequence continues at coordinate 273,799,190 of NC_064641.1, forward strand.
GCCAGGGTAGTTGACTTACACCTTCTAGAGCACTTTGGGTGGCACGGGATACATGCGGACGTGCATTGTCCTGTTGGAACAGCAAGTTCCCTTGCCGGTCTAGGAATGGTAGAACGATGGGTTCGATGACGGTTTGGATGTACCGTGCACTATTCAGTGTCCCCTCGACGATCACCAGTAGTGTACGGCCAGTGTAGGAGATCGCTCCCCACACCATGATGCCGGGTGTTGGCCCTGTGTGCCTCGGTCGTATGCAGTCCTGATTGTGGCGCTCACCTGCACGGCGCCAAACACGCATACGACCATCATTGGCACCAAGGCAGAAGCGACTCTCATCGCTGAAGACGACACGTCTCCATTCGTCCCTCCATTCACGCCTGTCGCGACACCACTGGAGGCGGGCTGCACGATGTTGGGGCGTGAGCGGAAGACGGCCTAACGGTGTGCGGGACCGTAGCCCAGCTTCATGGAGACGGTTGCGAATGGTCCCAGGAGCAACAGTGTCCCTAATTTGCTGGGAAGTGGCGGTGCGGTCCCCTACGGCACTGCGTAGGATCCTACGGTCTTGGCGTGCATCCGTGCGTCGCTGCGGTCCGGTCCCAGGTCGACGGGCACGTGCACCTTCCGCCGACCACTGGCGACAACATCGATGTACTGTGGAGACCTCACGCCCCACGTGTTGAACAATTCGGCGGTACGTCCACCCGGCCTCCCGCCTGCCCACTATACGCCCTCGCTCAAAGTCCGTCAACTGCACATACGGTTCACGTCCACGCTGTCGCGGCATACTACCAGTGTTAAAGACTGCGATGGAGCTCCGTATGCGACGGCAAACTGGCTGACACTGACGGCGGCGGTGCACAAATGCTGCGCAGCTAGCGCCATTCGACGGCCAACACCGCGGTTCCTGGTGTGTCCGCTGTGCCGTGCGTGTGATCATTGCTTGTACAGCCCTCTCGCAGTGTCCGGAACAAGTATGGTGGGTCTGACACACCGGTGTCAATGTGTTCTTTTTTCCATTTCCAGGAGTGTAGATAACATTACATCGAAATTTTTAAAATCTTGAGTTTATGTGTAGAATGTATGAGACTGGCAGCATACCCTGCGATTTTCGGAAATATGTCATCTGTTTTACTCCCAAGATAACAAGAGCAGATACGTGCGAGAACTATCGTACACACATCTTAACAGCGCATAAATCCAAGTTGCCGACAAGAATAATGTACAGAAGAATGGAGGATCACTTCGATGGCGATCAGTTTGTTCTTATAGAAAGTAAAGGCGCTTGGGCGCCAGTTCTAACGTTGTACTTGATAAAGGAAGCAAGAGTAAAGAAAAATCGAGAATCATTCATAGGATTACTGCAAAAAGCGTTGGACAATATAAAATGCTGCAAGGTGTTGAAATTTCTGAGGGAAGTAGGAGTAATCTACAGGGAAAGACGAGTAATAAACAATATCTGCAAGAACCAAGAAGGAAAAGGAACCAAGAACGAAGTGCTCGGATAAAATGTGAGTGAGAGAGGGATGCAGTCTCCACCCCTACTGTTCCATCTGTACATCGAAGGAGCAATGGCGGAAATAAAAGAACGGTTGAAGAGTGGGACTAAAATTCAGGCTGAAAGGATATCAATGATAAGGTACTATCTTCAGTGAAGGTGAATTAACCAGACGGAACAATAAGAGAGGATGACCAAGAAAAAAGTGGTCGGATTAAAATGTGGGTAAGACAGGGATGCAGTGCTCGCCTCTGCTGTTCACTCTGAACATCAAAGAAGCAGTGACGGAAATAAAAGAATGGTTAAACAGTGGGATTAAAATTCAGGGTAAAAGGATATCTCTGACAAGAGTTGCTGGTGAAATTGCTATCCTTAATAAAGGTGAATTAGACTTACAGTATCTGTTGAATGGAATGAACAGTCTAATGAATGGAGAATATGGAATAAGAGTAAGACGAAGAAAGCCGCAAGTAATGAGATAGAGCAAAAATGGGAACAGCGAGAAACTTGACATCAGTATTGCTGATGGCAAAGTAGTGAGAATGAACATTTGGAGCACAGCATTTTATGGTGATTATGATGGACTGTGGAAAACCGGAAAAGATGAAAATCGAAGTGGTTGAGATGTAGTGCCACAGAATAGGGTTGAAATCAAGTGGGCTGATAAGGTAAGGGATGAGTTTCTCCTCAGAATCTGATAAGGAAGAAACACATAGAAAACACCGGCAAAAAGAAGGGACAGGAGTTTAGTACATATGTTAAGATGTCAGCTCCCATGGTACTAGAGGCAGCTGTGGTGCCTATAACTATAAAGGAAGACAGAAATTGGAAAACATCCAGCAAATAAATGAGGAAGTTGGCCGCAAGAACTACCCTGAGATCCAAACCTTGGCGCAGGGGAAGAATTTGTGTCAGGCTGCATTAAACCAGTCAGAAGACGGAAAAAAGAAAAGAAAAGATGCTTCTTCACAGAAAATTCCGCGATAAACTGAGTTAATGCCATGCTGAGCACGTTCGATATAAATGTAGATGGACTGTACACTTTGAAAATCCATGAACATGTTTACGAAGGACTGAGGATGACTGAAAGTGCTGAAACTGATATTGAACTAAACATAATCTATAAAAAACAGATTTCTGTCAGAAGAAACCGTTATGCGGACAGAAATTTCATGATCAGTCCATTGTTCTTACATCGTTGACGAAAATGTTTTGAACAGTTGCCTTGTCCGTTAATTGCAATTCACCTTTACTAGAGATAGCAATTTCGCCAGCACATGTTATTATTGATAACTTTTCAGCTTGAATTTTAATTCCACTGTTTAGCCGCACTTTTATTTCCATAACTGCTTCTTCTATGGTTGTCAGAATGTATATTGCCGCTGCTTACCAGAGGTGTTCGCTGTTCTGAAATATCCAGTCCGATAATTGCTGTGTGTCGGCCCAGAGCTCGAACCCGAGTCCTCGCCTTTTGTGCCAAAATCTTTAACCGACTGAACAACGCGACCCACCGTCATAGCTTTTTGCTGACGAAAAGTTTTGTGCGATTCTATCGAGGTCGACAAAGCAAATTACGCTGTGTGTTAGAATAGCTATGATGTTATTAAATCAGTAGGAATGACCAAAACTGAATGGCAGAAATATTTCGTGACAAAGCGTACCACACAGTTCCTTTGTGGCAGAGAAAGGGGAGATAAGAAAAGTATGGTGCCCTTATGGAGATGGCAAGGTTTTCTTGGAACAGCGGCATAGGCGAACATCAGAAGATAACAAAGATAACAGCAGAGGGACGCCATCTGGGGACGCCTCAGATTAGATTACAACTGAGAATCCAGCTAACGGTGGCGGGGGTCTTCTAACCGTTACTGCTACCAGGAGAAAACAAGACTTCGTGGACGACAGTTAACGAAGCGGCACATTAACTATGACACCGGCCTCGTGTGTACAGGGTTTGGAGCTTAAATTACCGTCTGATTATTCTCACTTTTGTTTGTTGTGCATCCCTTAATTCATCACCACATTAAAACCAGCCGTTGGTCATGTGTTAAACCCTTCACCAGACTGTTTCGAGCAATACAGTCTTAAGTCATATGCACTGACGTTCATCCTGAAACTCTATAATGCCATTTAACCACCTTTTAAGAGGCCAATTTCGGTATCTTGTCTCTTTGATTTATGAAAAGAACTTACTTTGTTCATCCATTTGTTTCGATGCAAATCCCGTCCACTTTGACAGATTTTATCCCGTCCGTTTCAACAGATTTTTAATTAAAAAAACAAATTTCGTCTTCTACTATAGCCTGCTAACTGATCAATTTCTTTCTTTTCGTTTAGTAATTTGTGACATGCTCTATTATTTTCTGATGAGCAATCCTCAATTTGTGAAAGGTTTTCACATTAAAGTTTAGTATCTAACCGTCACACCTCAAAACTGCTAATACAGACTGATCGATGATAACTTTCCTTTTGAGGCGCAATGGAATCTCATTACAAGAAAACCCTATACAGTTTATCAGAACGCTCTCGGCCACTTTTAGTACTCTGTTTATTTTCGGTATTGGTCACCTAGTTGTTGCCTTCAACTCTACTAAAACATAAAAACCTAACAACTGGTTCTATTAATTAGTTGTTAATCTGTGGTATTTTCATTTTGATATCATTACTACACATCATATCAGTCTTAATATTATCGATTTTCATTGCGTAGTTTTAAATTTACTCCGTTGTTGAAGCAAGAAGTGCAATCTCATCTGCAAAATGAATATAATTAAGTACTTTCGGCTAATTCGTGTTCTTACTCATAGTATACCAGATTGTAGTATTGACGCATTCCACTGTAAGCTAGCACAGGGTGAATCAATCCCTGTCTCCAAAGGGCTGTTAGTAAAGGTTTTGCTGAAACCGAGTTAAAATATTTCTCAGTTGTAGACAAAGTGGTAAGTCATGCTCGTTGCTCTGTTCTATAATTTAACTCCCGACTCACAAATGATCCCCTGTGGAATACTTACTGCTGAAGTCAGATTCTTCCTTTGCTTGATTAAAAGCAAATGTTCCTTCTAAGCTGTTAGTAACATTTATAGGAAATTTCTAGTGCATTTATTGTCTTGTACTTCTCATTTCTTGCCAAACATAATATTTAGACTGTTCTTCCTGTTTTGAGAATGTCCTCCGCAGGCTCTGTGTGAAAAATTTTGCATTTTCCTTTTGTGCAACTTTTACTCCAACTTTAGACATTTTAGTGGAATACATTCATCTCTGAGTGCCCATTTCAAGTATCTGAGTGTGTTGTTGTTGTTGTTGTGGTCTTCAGAGTGAAGACTGGTGTGACGCTGCTCCTGACACTGTTCTGTCCGGTGCAAGCCTCATTCTCTCTGCGTGGCTACTGTGCAACACATCCACTTGAAACTGTGTACGGGGATCAAGCATTGCTCTCCCTCTGTACTTTTTACTTCCACACTTCCATCCAATACAAAATTCACTACTCCTTGATGCCTTAGGACATGTCCAGTGAACCTAATCCTACTTTTAGTCAAGTTGTGTCACAGAGCTCTTTTCTCCCCGATTCATTTCAATACCACTTAATTACTTATCTTATGAAACCACGTAATTGTCAGCAGTCTTTTGTAACACAGTCAATAACTCTGTACTTTCTTCTCGTCAACTGAATATTGTACATAGAGGATTGTGTACCGAGGGAAACAAATGATTTTTTGGGTACTTCAGCGTAATGACTGCTTCTACAATCACATGAAGGAATGAGCACTAGAAACAGGCATAACCAGCTTCCACCGTTTTCTACAGTTCCTTTTGTTTGTTGTAACCTACAATGTTGTATTTTACGTCGAATTTTACGGTGAGTAAAATGCTATATATTTTTAGAATTATCATATAATATGTGGACAGTTAATACAATCTTCGTTGACAATACACCATCTTGTACCTTGAAACACAAGGTCTTTTACCATCGAATATGCGATACTTGCGAAAGAAGTAAGTTTATTCAATGCCTTAAATATTTTACCTGTCCTGAAAAGGGAGCCGGCCGTTGTGGCCGAGCGGTTCTAGGCGATTCAGTCCGGAACCGCGCTGCTGCTACGGTTGCAGGTTCGAATTCTGCCTCGGGCATGGATGTGGGTGATGTCCTTAGGTTAGTTAGGCTTAACTAGTTCTAAGTCTAGGGGACTGATGATGTCAGATGTTGTCCCATAGTTCTTAGAGCCATTTGAACCGAAAAGAGCAATTTGTTTTAGTTTACAACAGCTTCTACACTATGTGGTCAAAAGTATCCGGACACCCCCAAAAACAAACGTTTTTCATATTAGGTGCATTGTGCTGCCACCTACTGCCAGGTACGCCATAACAGCGACCTCAGTAGTCATTAGACATCGGTAGAGAGCAGAATGCGGGGTTCCGCGGAACTCACGGGCTTCGAACGTCGCTTGGGTGTCATTTGTATCGTACGTCTGTACTTGAGATTTCCACACTCCTAAACATCCCTAGGTCCACTGTTTCCGATGTGATAGTGAAGTGGAAACGTGAAGGGACACGTACAGCACAAAAGCATACAGACCGGCCTCGTCTGTTGACTGACAGAGACCGCCGACATTTGAGGAGGGTCGTAATGCGTAATAGGCAGACATCTAGCCAGACCATCACGCAGGAATTCCAAACTCCGTCAGGGGCCACTGGAAGTACTATGACAGTTAGTCGGGAGGTGAGAAAACTTGGATTTCATGGTCGAGCGGTTGCTCATAAGCCACACACCTCGCCGGTTAATGCCAAACGAAGCCTCGCTTGGTGTAAGGTGGCTAAACATTGGACGATTGAACAGTGGAAAAACGTTGTGTACAGTGACGAAACACGCTACACAATGTGGCGATCCGATGGTGTGGGTATGGCGAATGCATGGTGAACATCATCTGCCAACGTGAGTGCCAACAGTAAAATTCGGAGGCGGTGTTGTTATGGTGTGGTCGTGTTTCTCATGGAAGGTTCTTGCACCTCTTGTTGTTTTGCGCGGCACTATCACAGCACAGGCCTACACTGATGTTTCAAGCAAAATGGTTCAAATGGCTCTGAGCACTATAGGACTTAACATAAGAGGTCATCAGTCCCTTAGATCTTAGAACTACTTAAACCTAACTAACCTAAGGACATCACACACATCCATGCCCGAGGCAGGATTCGAACCTGCGACCGTAGCGGTCGCGCGGTTCCACACTGAAGTGCCTAGAACAGCTCGGCCACTCCGGCCGGAGATGTTTCAAGCACCTTCTTTCTTCCCACTGTTGAAGAACAATTCGGTGATGGCGATTGCATATTTCAACACGATCGAGCACTTGTTCGTAATGCACGGCCTGTGGCTGAGTGGCTACACGACAGTAGCATCCCCGTAATGCACTGGCCTGCACAGAGTGCTGACCTGAATCCTATAGAACACCTTTAAAATGTTTTGGAAGGCTGACTTCGTGCCAGGCCTCACCAACCGACATCGATACCTCTCCTCAGTGCAGCAGTCTGTGAAGAATGGGCTGCCATTCCCCAAGAAACCTTCCAGCACCTGATTGAACGTATGCTTGCGAGAGTGGAAGTTGTTATCAAGGCTAAGGGTGGGCCAGCACCGTATTGAATTCCAACACTAGCGATGGAGGGCTTGTAAGTCATTTTTAGCCAGATGTCCGGATACTTTTGATGACATAGTGTTTTTCTAAATGTATTTAAATTTTAACTGTTTCACATAATACTTGTGCTTAGTTTTATTTCACTAACTGATTACTGGTGTATAGTAGAGTAATAATTAACAGATAGACTGTTAAATACAGCAGTGACAAGATTTGTCGAGTGCAGTGTTTTTAAATTTCTATCGAACATTTGTTCCTAGGTACATGACCATGTTATACTCAGGAACAAACTTCCATATTTGGAAAAAACCTTAATTTTCTGGAGTAGTTTTTGTAATTTCAGTCATTAAAAAGTGAATGTCACAATTTAAAAATGGAATGAGAAAATATATTAAAGTTCTAGAGCAATAGTGCATACTGGAAACAATTCCTTATCTGTGTACGCTGATTTGTTCGTAAACAACATTTTTCATAGAAACGCCGCTTCACATTGCGGTTTTAGTAGACGTCGTACAGAGAAATGTGAACAATTTTGAAAGTCTATACCTTGAAGCTGTGGATGGAGTGAAATGTCCAAAAAGTAAAATGTGTTTAGTATTCCCAGAATGTTCCCTTGGCTCACCTCACTCGCACATTCAAGCCCATATCGACTCGTGGATGTTTATTGTAACCAGTCTTCTCACTGGTTTGATGCGGCCACAACGAATTCCTCTACTGTAGCAACATCTGCATCTCACAGTAAGCTCTTGCCCGAAATATTCAATTATTTGTTGTATGAATTCGAATCTCTGTCTTTCTCTGCAGTTCTTACCCGCTACAGCCATCTAGTACCATGGAAGCTATTCCCCAATTCTTAACTCATGTCCTATCGTCCTGTCCCTTCTTCTTTTCAATGCTTTCCACATGATCCTTTCTTCACCGATTCTGCGGAGAACTTCCTCAGTCTTAAGTTATCAGTCCACCTAATTTTCAACATTTGCCTGCAGCCCTGCAACTCAAACGCTTCGATTCTCGTCTGTTCCAATTTTTTCGCAGTGCATGATTCACTACCATACAATGCTGTTCTCCAAACGAACATTCTCAGAAATTTCTTCCTCAAATTAAGGTCAGTTTCATATTAGTAAACTCGCCTTGGAAGGGAATGCAGTTCTCACCTGTGTTACTTTGCTTTTTGTGTCCTCCTTGTTTCATTTATCATGGATTATTTTGCTACTAAGATAGCAGAATACCTTAACTTCGTCTACTTCGTGATCATCAATTCTGATATTAACCTTTTCGACTTTCTTATTTCTACTGTTGCTCATTACTTACGTCATACTTCGGTTGACTCTATATTGTGTAATAATTAGACAGCTGATTCACTTCAACAAATACTGTAATTCTTCTTGGGACTGATGACCTCAGATGTTATGTCCCATAGTGCTTAGAGCCGTTTTTGTAATTCTTTTCATTTTCTCAGCGAATCTTACCACTGATATCTTTTCAAGCTGAATTTTAATCCGACTCTTGAGCCTTTCATTCGTTTCCATCACTGCTTCTCCTCTGTACAGATTGAACTGTAGGGGCGAATGACTGCATTCCTGTCTTACACCAATTTTAATCCGAGTACTTCACTCTTGGTCTTCCAGTCTCACTGTCTCTCTTGATTCTCGTATATTACCGTCTTTCCCTATAGCTTTCTCCTATCTTTGTCAGAATTTCGAACATCTTGCACCATTTGACATTGTGAAACACTGTTTGTGGGTAGAAGAGTCTTAAGAAACGTTTCTTGATTTTTCTTCAGTCTTTCTTTGGTTATCAGATGCAACGTTAAGATCTGTCTCTAGTGCCCTTATCTCTTCTAAAGACAACCTGATCATCATCTCACAGATTATCAGTTTTATTTTTTTATTATTCTGTATATTGTTCTTTCTAGCAAATTGAATGCATGAGCTCTTAGATCATGCGTTATTTCTGGTATCTATCAGCCCTCTTCGGTATTGTGTAGATGTTATTTTCCCGAAAGTATGGTGGTATGTCGCCGGCCGGTGTGGCCGTGCGCTTCTAAGCGCTTCAGTTTGGAACCGCGTGACCGCTACGGTCGCAGGTTCGAATCCTGCCTCGGGCATGGATGTGTGTGATGTCCTTGGGTTAGTTAGGTTTAAGTAGTTCTAAGTTCTAGGGGACTGATGACCACAGATGTTAAGTCCCATAGTACTCAGAGCCATTTTTTTGGTGGTATGTCGAGTCTCTCATAGATTCTACCCACCAACCAGAGTAGCCCATTGGTTCCCACTTCCTCCAGTGACTTTAGAAATTCCGATGGAATATTATCTATCCCTTCTGGCTTAATTGATCTCAAGTCTTCCAAACTCTTTTAAATTCTAATACTGGTTTACCTATCTCTTCCACATCAACTCCAGTTTCTTCTTCTATCACATGTGAGACAATTCATCCCCCTCACATAGGTCTTAGGTGTACTTTGTTCACCTGTCCACTCCATCCTTCAAACCCGCTTGTGGTCATCCAGTTTTGGGTTTTCCATGATTTCCCTAAATCGCTTAAGGCTAATGCCAGGGTGGTTCGTTTAAAAAGTCAACGCCAATTTCCTTCTCCATCCTTCCCCATACCGAGCCTGTGCTCCCTCTCTTAACCAACTCCTTGTCGACGGAATGTTAAACACTAATCTCCTCCCTCCCTCCACCACTCTCTCCTCTGCGTTTAACAGTGGGATTCTCATTGATCCCTTAATGCTGTATTTCACCAAACGTTGTTTTAATTTTTCTATATGCTGGATCAGTCTTTCCGTCGATCATTTGTCTTTCCGATTTCTTCACACATTTCCTGCAGCCATTTGCCTCGCCTTCCCTGAATTTCACATGTTATTTCACTCCTAAGTGATTTTTGTTTGTGTATTCCTGTCTTTACCTGAACTTTTTTTATCTCCTTCTTTCGTCGATCAATATTTCTTCGCAGTTACCTTCCTTGCTGCTGTTTTCTGATTTTATGTCTCACACTTCCAGTTTCTTGAAAATTTTTGTAATTTTTGAAAAAGACACATCATGAGATCCTGGCATGGCCAGGATACCTTTCAGATTACGGCTGAGGTGAAACACAAAAGACTGTTGTGGTTCTAGCGCACAAATAGACACACGAACCAAACTTAAATTATGAGAATTATGAGTCTGCTTACATTGGGTACAGTGGAACTTTTTTTTTTTTCCTAAGGCGTGACAGTGAATTGCGGCGGGCGCTATTAATTTTGTCACTATTCGATCAAGCAACACACGCATTGTTGAAATCGAGTTTAGAAATTCTTTTCAGCGTCACGGAAACAGTTTATTGTATCATTAAAAACGGGATAGGTAGGTACTTTAATTCGGCAGTTATAAATGTTGAAACATGCCTTGATTACTTGAAAACATTCGCCAATTTTTTGGTATGACTAGGTGGGAACCACATTCCTTCTGGGTATATTTAGCGTTGCCTGCCTTAGATACCTCGCACTTTGTATGTTAGTGTAGGAAAGAACGCGGCTTCTTTAAGGGGTCAACATTCGAGAGATAGTGTCAGAGTTTCTGTTGTATCACTTTAATATCTCTAAGGTAACGACTGAGAAACACTAGAAGACGTACTGAGATGTGTAGGGAGCCATTACTCTCCCTTTCCACTAGCGAGTGCCAGCCGGGGTGGCCGAGCGGTTCTAGGCGCTACAGTCTGGAACCGCGTGACCGCTACGGTCACAGGTTCGAATCCTGCCTCGGGCATGGATGTGTGTGATGTCCTTAGGTTAGTTAGGTTTAGGTAGTTCTAAGTTCTAGGGGAATGATGACCTTAGAAGTTAAGTCCCATAGTGCTCAGAGCCATTTTTGAACCACTAACGAGTGAGACAGGAAGGGGAAGGACAGATAACGATCGAAAGTTCTCTCTAACATGTGCAACACAGTGACTTGCTCAGTATTACTGCGCACGAGAACGCTTAGCCAGAGACTCACCAGCCGTTGTGTGCAGCTCTCGGGAGCTTCTGTTCCAGTGCCGGCAGCTGGTACGACTGAGCGGCGTACACTGTTCGGCCGTGAAAACCGTGAGGTGGGTGATCGCCTCTGGCATTCTGCGAATCGGCAGACGGAACTTCCTTGCGAGTCCGTCCGCACACAGCGGACCGCCGTCACGTTGTGTAATCACGGCCGCTCGCCTGCTCTGAGCGCTGGCTGACTCACAACGTGACGGTAACGCCATTTCCTGGAACGCCCCGGACTAGCGATGCGGGCGGCGGAAGGTGTTACGCAACTTAATGTAAGTTGATGTGCCACAACAGCGACGTTAGCACCGTCCGTGTGTCGAGTCCCTGACACACCTAGTCTCTGTTCCCGAGTCGACCGCTGATATTGCTGATAAAGCGCACCCACGAGGCCATAATTGTTATCTGTCTGCAGCTCTTATCTGTACAGAAATGCCTGTAGCAAACCATTCCTTCGTTACGTTGAGACCAGAGATCGATGTGTCAGCTAATGCAGTTGCCACTAAAAATGATATCCAATCTCAGACCACAATACAAGGTACTTAACGCTTACACTTGGAACACGTTTCGATACGTGAAATTTGGTACTGACTATTTTCATCTAGACATCTAGTCACATGGTGCTAATAAAAAGCTGACCGTTGGCTTCTTGTAGTCTTTTTGATATAGCCTATGCTGGTTGCTTCTTCTAAGACCTGTCAGGAGCTGGTGTTTTCTGGGAGATATTTTTAGTTTGGTTTATCCAATGTGTTCAACGAGTCACTCCTTTCCACACCTGTAAGGCAGATGGAAAACCTGTAAGGTCTATGATTCGCATTGGATCTCATCATGGATCATTTCCAAGCCATGTTCGCTGAATACACATGCCAGATAATCCTTTTCGTGAATGACGTGGAGTTACGGTGAGAGACAACAATCAGAATTTTTGAATTTAAGCTGTATTTCAGGGTGGCCACGAATTCGGCCCATGAGCCGTTCCCTGGCATTAGTGCCATAGCGCTCAACCTGGCAGGCACATTTGAATGGCAATGTTGTCGCACTACATACGACATGGTTTTGTATTCATTTCTCAACACAGGTCAAAAACAAAACATATTTTCAGTATTATTTAACTATATTGTCGCTCTGAAGACATAGTACAATTTTGTCTGCTACAAACTGTCGATACAGGGGCAGACGCAGACAATTTCAGAGATTTTCATACTGAAGTTGCCACGTAATCTTATTTAGCTTAGTTAATGATCTTCACTTAGTTCAATTAGCAGAGGACTTCCGGCTTAAAAAGTCACCCTCATTCTGCCAACGGTTTGTCAAAGAGGGCGGAAGAACGGATAGAGGCTCAGGGTACTCTTTTGTCGTTGGAGTGGGAAACTGCACATAAAGGTGGAAGAATCAGCAATGATCAACGCCATGGGGATGTAGAAAGCAATGGAAACCACTGCATTAAAGACACATAACCTGTATCCACAGCACATATGAGCTGTAATAGCAAAGTGTCATGATGATCTCTGCATTGGCAAAATATTCCGGGATAGTCCCCCATTCCGATCTCCTTGAGGGGATTCCCAAGGGCAAGATGACCATGAGGAAAAGATTGAATAACCAACGAAAAGATAACGTTCTACGAGTAGGGGCGTGAAATGTCAGAAGCTTGAACGTGGTAGGAAAGCTAGAAAATCTGAAAAGGGAAATTCGAAGGCTCAATCTAGTTATAGTAGGGGTCAGTTAAGAGAAGTGGAAAGAAGACAAGGATTTCTGCACGGATGAGTATAGGGTAATATTAACAACAGCAGAAAATGGTATAACGGGAGTAGGATTCCTTATGAACAGAAAGGTAGGGCAAAGAGTGCGTTACAGCGAACAGTTCAGTGACAGGGTTGTTCTTGTCAGAATCGATAGCAAACAAACACCAACAAGTTCAGGTGTACATGCCGATGTCGCAAGCTGAAGATGAAGAGACAGAGAAAGTATATGCGGATATCGAAAGGGTAATACAGTACATAAAAGGAGATGAAAAGCTAATAGTCATGGGGGACGGGAATGCAGTTGTAGGGGAAGGAATAGAAGGTTGCAAGAGAATATGGGCATGGGAAAAGGAATGAGAGAGGAGAAAGACTAATTGAGTTCTGTAATAAATTTCATCTAGTAACAGCGAAAACTCTGTTCAAGAATACAAGAGGAGGACGTACACTTGGAAAAGGCCGAGCGATAGGGGAAGATTTCAGATCGATTAAATCATTATCAGACAGAGATTCCGAAATCAGATACAGGAGCAGATATAGACTCAGATCACAAGAGGAGACTGAAGTTCAAGAGATTACTCAGGAAGAATCAATACGCAAAAAAGTGGGATACAGAAGCACTAAGGAATGACGAGATACGGTTGAAGTTCTCTAAGACTATAGATACAGCAATAAGGAATAGCTCAGTAGGCAGCACAGTTGAAGAGGAATGGACATCCCTAAAAAGAGGAATCACCCAAGTTGGAAAGAAAAACGTAGGTACAAAGAAGGTAACTGCGAAGAAACCATGGGTAACAGAAAAAATACTTCAGTTGATCGATGAAAGAAGGAAGTACAAAAATGTTCAGGGAAATTCAGGGAGCCAGAAATACAAGTAGCTCAGGAATGAAATACATAGAAAGTGCAGGAAAGCTAAGATGAAATGGCTGCATGAAAAACGTGAAGAAATCGGAAAATAAATGATTCATATGTTCAAATGTGTATGAAGTTCTAAGGGACCAAACTGCTGAGGTCATCGGTCCCTAGACTTACACAATGCTTAAACTAATTTACGCTAAGAACAACACACACACCCATGCCCTTGGGAGGACTCGAACCTCGGGTGGGAGGGTCCCCGCAATCCATGACATGGCGCACTAAACCACGCGGCAAGAAGTGACTGTCAGAAGAACTGATTTAGCTTATAGTTAGTCAAAACAATCTTCGGTGAAATTAAAAGCAAGGGTGGTAATATTAGGAGTGCAACGGGTATTCTTCTGTTAAATACAGAGCAGAGAGCGGATATGTGGGGAAAAAAATTGAAGGGCTCTATGAGGCGGAAGATTTCTTTGATGTGATAGAAGAAGAAACAGGAGTCGTTTTAGAAGAGACAGTGTTACAATCGTAATTTAAAAGAGCATAGGAGGGATAGATAACATTCCATCAGAATTTCTATAATCGTTGGGGGAAGTGCCAACAAAACGGCTATTCACTTTGGTATGTACACTCCTGGAAATGGAAAAAAGAACACATTGACACCGGTGTGTCAGACCCACCATACTTGCTCCGGACACTGCGAGAGGGCTGTACAAGCAATGATCACACGCACGGCACAGCGGACACACCAGGAACCGCGGTGTTGGCCGTCGAATGGCGCTAGCTGCGCAGCATTTGTGCACCGCCGCCGTCAGTGTCAGCCAGTTTGCCGTGGCATACGGAGCTCCATCGCAGTCTTTAACACTGGTAGCATGCCGCGACAGCGTGGACGTGAACCGTATGTGCAGTTGACGGACTTTGAGCGAGGGCGTATAGTGGGAGTGCGGGAGGCCGGGTGGACGTACCGCCGAATTGCTCAACACGTGGGGCGTGAGGTCTCCACAGTACATCGATGTTGTCGCCAGTGGTCGGCGGAAGGTGCACGTGCCCGTCGATCTGGGACCGGACCGCAGCGACGCACGGATGCACGCCAAGACTATAGGATCCTACGCAGTGCGGTAGGGGACCGCACCGCCACTTCCCAGCAAATTAGGGACACTGTTGCTCCTGGGGTATCGGCGAGGACCATTCGCAACCGTCTCCATGAAGCTGGGCTACGGTCCCGCACACCGTTAGGCCGTCTTCCGCTCACGCCCCAACATCGTGCAGCCCGCCTCCAGTGGTGTCGCGACAGGCGTGAATGGAGGGACGAATGGAGACGTGTCGTCTTCAGCGATGAGAGTCGCTTCTGCCTTGGTGCCAATGATGGTCGTATGCGTGTTTGGCGCCGTGCAGGTGAGCACCACAATCAGGACTGCATACGACCGAGGCACACAGGGCCAACACCCGGCATCATGGTGTGGGGAGCGATCTCCTACACTGGCTGTACACCACTGGTGATCGTCGAGGGGACACTGAATAGTGCACGGTACATCCAAACCGTCATCGAACCCATCGTTCTACCATTCCTAGACCGGCAAGGGAACTTGCTGTTCCAACAGGACAGTGCACGTCCGCATGTATCCCGTGCCACCCAACGTACTCTAGAAGGTGTAAGACAACTACCCTGGCCAGCAAGATCTCCGAATCCGTCCCCCATTGAGCATGTTTGGGACTGGATGAAGCATCGTCTCACTCGGTCTGCACGTCCAGCACGAACGCTGGTCCAACTGAGGCGCCAGGTGGAAATGGCATGGCAAGCAGTTCCACAGGACTACATCCAGCATCTCTACGATCGTCTCCATGGGAGAATAGCAGCCTGCATTGCTGCGAAAGGTGGATATACACTGTACTAGTGCCGACATTGTGCATGCTCTGTTGCCTGTGTCTATGTGCCTGTGGTTATGTCAGTGTGATCATGTGATGTATCTGACCCCAGGAATGTGTCAATAAAGTTTCCCCTTCCTGGGACAATGAATTCACGGTGTTCTTATTTCAATTTCCAGGAGTGTAGAATGTGTGCGTCTGGCGACATTTTGTCTCATTTTACGAAAAATATCATCCACACAATTCTGAAGACTGATACTGCTGACAAGTGCAAGAGATATCGCACAGTCAGCTTAACAGCTCATACGTCCGAGTTGCTGAAAAGAATAATATACAGACGAATGGAAAAGAAAATTGAGGATGTGTTAGGTGACGATGAGTTCGCCTTTAGAAAAGGTAAAAGCATCAGAGAGGCAATTCTGACGTAGTGGTAGGTAATGAAAACAAGACAAAAGAAAAATAAAGACAGCTTCATAGGATTTGTTGACCTGGAAAAAGCGTTCTACAATGTGAAATGGCCTCACTTACAGCAGGGAAGCGGCCGCTTGGCACAGACAGACACACTGTGCACTTCTACTTCAGCTTCCTCCGCGACATTTATGGCGAGCCTCCTTCCCTGGAAGCGCAAACTGAACGCAGCATAATTAAGGCGAAGATACTATTACTCACCGAAAACTACATGGGGCTGTCGTGATCTCCCGCAAACCTGATGTTGTGTGCCGAGAGAATCCCTCCATGCAATATATTGTGCACGATCTCAGATACCACAGACGAAAGTTAGTCACCGTGCGCAGTGGGTCACCTGCCAAGCGGACACAGTCTACATCGTTGTTCAATATGAACCCATCCTGGACATCGGTCCTATCGCGGTGACTGTGCCTTGGACCTTCACGCTTGAGGAGGAGCTTATGCTAATAGGACCTTTCACCTCCGAGGAGGACACTACCACTATCTTCAGGGGTGTGCTGTGTAAGACGCCAGGAATTGACAGGCTCTCTACTGAATTTTATCGTACGTTTTGTGGTCTCATGTCTGCGCGACGGACGGAGGGGAATAGTGAAGTGACCACGCAAGATTTTGTCGAGGAAATTGTTATTCCCGTTCATAAACCCAAACCTTGAATCACGAGGGCCCACTACCACCCTATCACTTTGTTAAATACTGATTACAATATTTTTGCGCTGTTATTGACGGAACGTTGCAGACTCCTCTTACTATGTGTCCTCTCCACCGAGCAAACTACGGGAGGTGACAAAGTTAACGTCCAGACAGCCACTGGAGACAGTCCTGACGCGATAGTGGTAGCAGAAGCGTGCAGAATTCTACATCTACATGGATACTCTGCGGATCACATTTAGGAGCCTGGCAGAGGGTTCATCGAACCACCTTCATAATTCTCTTCGTGCGGCGATCGTAGCCGTAGAGTTACACAATGCTTTTGACAGGGTGCCCCATTTATTTCCATATTCTGTTTTAGGACGGAGGGGCTTACCTGCCTGCCTGGAGCATCAGCGTCCTTCGGCGGCTCTGTAGCAGCGCGTGTTGGTCGGTCCAAATCAAGGGCCGTGTGGTGGGTCCAGTACCGATCCAACGGTCTGTCCGCAAAGGCTGCCCCCTCTTCATGTACCTTTAAGCCTGCTGGCGGCGCAGTTGTGTGGACTCTCCTTGCGCAGTTACACCTTCCGATAAGGCGCTTACCCAGGTGAACTGTTACTGGTTCGTTCTCAGGAGGAGGTCGCAAAGGTCCACTACCCCATTACAGCTAAAGGGAGGACGGCTGAAAGCGTAATAAACGTACGCTGTCTATTGATCACCGACTGTCTACGGAAGATCTGGCGCCCTGCCCTGTCTCCAATGCCTCCAGAGCCTTGGGAGAGAAGCGGTTAACCTTCGTCAAGTTTGTGACTGATCATCATATGGATAGTTTTGAGACTTATCCATATGATGATCAGTCACAACTCGATCCTTTGCAGCCAGTTGCCTACCGGAATGCCTATGTGGCATCCAGAATGGTTCATGTCACGCACGTTCTACCTACTGTGTTGGCAGAAGAGCCAACACCGTGTTGCTAGAGGAGGCCGAAATGCACACGTTTAAGTTCACGCAGACTGGCGTGAGGTCTGGAACAAGGTAAAGTAATTATCCTATGAAGAAAAGAACGTAGTTGATTGAATACTTAACTTCAATCCATAATTGGAGAACATCGCTCTTGTTGACACATTAATAACAATCTCAATATAAACTGGTAATGGCGCCTTGCTAGGTCGTAGCAAATGACGTAGCTGAAGGCTATGCTAACTATCGTGTCGGCAAATGAGAGCGTATTTGTCATTGATCCATCTCTGGCAAAGTCTGCTGTACAACTGGGGCGAGTGCTAGGAAGTCTCTCTAGACCTGTCGTGTGGCGGCGCTCGGTCTGCAATCACTGACAGTGGCGACACGCGGGTCCGACGTATACTAATGGACAGCGGCCGATTTAAAGGGTACCACCTAGCAAGTGTGGTGTCTGGCGGTGACACCACACTACCGATACCTATTACTGTAGGACGTTGTAATCAAACGACATTTGGATATTTTATGACAGCTGGGTCCATCTTTGAAATACTCTAAGACACACTTACTCGCCCCCCGCGTGCGGGAGGGCTTGGTCTTACGAACGTCGGTATCGTGTTGCAACACTCTACATGGCCACCTTGTACAAACAATGGCACGGTATCGAGGCCTCCATTACGCACCATTTACTTGCCTTCCTTGGCCATTGTCCCTCTCCCCGCCAGTCCCGGTCGGTAGCATCATGCCGCGTTTGCACACATCGCGGTCTTCATTGTGGAAATCAGTTATGCTCGCACCGAACGCGCCATCCGCGGCCAAGCAATTCTATTTCCTTTTCCTGCTTAGCGTCGCCTTTAACGTCATAGAAAGTAAGTTCCCAATGTGGCGATGGACTAAGATTTGGATTCGTATTCATCACTTTTTGTTACTGACGCATATCATGTCGACTCGGAATTATGCGACCGGTGGGAAGTATCCAACCAATTAGCGACTCCATGCCATAGGACTGGCGTACTCTCCCCTTTACGCCGTCTGTCGTAGTGTCAACGATGGTCATCACCAATGCGGATGTTTAGTTGTTGGGGCGACAAATGATCGCGTGTTTTCTGCGATTGCCGCTGCATGTTCCTGATCGAGATTCCTTTCTTTACCCATTGGCGTAATATTTTCCTGCCACAAAATCTCGAGCGGTTCTTTGGATAAAGGGGTGCATCTTGGCTTACCTATATGGCAACGCTCATCACACACAATTGATTTTTAGCATTACTTGTAGGGGCTGCGCGTTGCTTCAGCTGTCGCTCGTATTTTGTCAGTGACCATAACAGCGTTTATACCACGTCCCCAGTAAGTTGGCGTGTTGCCGGCATGGAAGGCGTCAGGTCGATTCGGGACGACACATGATGCCCCTTCACTTCGGACTCGGCCGCCTTCTATCCTTTATCACCTTTCGGGGTTTTCTTGGTTCCGAATGGATGGACTAGACTTAATTTGTTTTCCTCTGCATATATGTGCAACATAATTAAATAAAATAAAAATTAGGAGTGTGAGGTTGCAGCACAGCGATTGGATTGGATTGGGGCAGGTCTCGGCAATCGACCCTGCCAATATTGTCTCTTTCAATCTGTAGCTGACAGTGACACTAATAAAAAATAATAAAAGTAAGAAAATATAAAATAAAAACTAAAAAATTAATCAATTAAAAAGACATAGAACACCGACAATACAGATAAAATGCCTTCCGAAAGTTTTTGCCGTTTAATATCCATTGATACTGCACTTCTAATTCTGAATATGTACGTTTTGTTACAGTGACTATATTCAATATGTAGTAGAGTATTTATTTTTGACTGTATAGAAATGATACTAATTATAATGAAAATATTGTAAGTTGCTGGGTAATGGCCAAGGGAACTTTATTTAAAAGTATCGATAGCAACGACGAAATGTCAGTAGCTGCGCCGCTGTTTACATTTGTGTATGAAGAATCTATGACGCGCTGTGATCTAAGAGGAAGCAGAGCAGCTTGAGTCATGAAAGTGTGCGGAAGTGTTTGTTTGGAGCTCCCGCGGACGCGGTGTGCAGCTATGATCGCTCCAGTGCAGGCGCAGCTACTTCGTTTATCCGGGAGTATTGAGAGCACGGCAGGAGCGAAGAGGCGGAGAAAGCTGTAGTTCTAAGATTGCCTGTCCCATAACTATCCGTGGCCCTGGAGAAGAATCGTGGTTCCCTACCAGCAGCAGCAGCAGCAACATCAGCAGGTCAGCATTGTCGTCGGCTACATTCTTCGTCGTCCGTACAGCTCATAGTATTGTAGAGGCTTTACCAAAGAGCATTTCTTTCACAATTTTTGACGATCTTCCATGAATAATAACCTACAACAGTTAGAACACCTATGTTGTCATTGTCCTCAGACATTACAACCAGGGCCCCTTTCCTTTCCGTGCAATCACCGACTGTCATAAAAATATGAAAACTGATTTACAGCTAACTGCCAGTCTTGTTCGTTTGGTAATGACCAGTTTCAGTCTAAATGTTACTGCCTCAGAAACTGATTCTTGTATTCCATAACAGAGACTGAAATAATTTACAACTCTAAGTATTAACTTCAATCAATTAAAGCAACATAAAATTTCGCTGCCAAAACTAATAACTTAAGATATAGCACAAATTACGAGAGTACAATTTCATTTATTCTGTATTTAGCTTAGCGAGTAACTTCTGCTGGCTTGATTTGTGTCTTATTGTTGTTATATTAAAAGTAAAAATCAGTTGCTCATTTGCTTAAAGTAAATTCAATTCAGTCTTTCAATAATCAAAAGTAAATTGCTTGCCTTTTTCTGAAATTTGTACTACGTTATGCTGAGGTTACTGAAAGTTATTTTTTACACAACGAAGTTTCTGTTACAGCCAGTCATTTCTTTAACCGGTAAGTTCATTTCACATTGCTTTCAAAATTTAGTATTTCAGATAAAGTACTGTAAACTCAGAGCTTTCTGATTCATTTATTTTCTCGCGAACTGTTGTGTTGTGGAAAAGCGTGACAACCTTCTGTTGCCA
This sequence comes from Schistocerca serialis cubense, assembly GCF_023864345.2. NCBI lineage: Eukaryota > Metazoa > Arthropoda > Insecta > Orthoptera > Acrididae > Schistocerca > Schistocerca serialis. Next base: position 273,819,881 of record NC_064641.1, read on the forward strand.
CGCCAGAAATCATTTGCCTAATTTTCTTTACCATTACCTTTCTTAAGATTCCGAATATTCACTGCCCTAGTGGGCTCGTGACGGTTGATTACACTTTTTTTTCTTTGCTAATCAGTGTTCCCTTTGTATTAAGTATTATGTGTTACCATTCCCCCCCTCCCTCCCCCCTATTTGGTTCGTGAGCGATTGCACTAAATTTCCACCCGTTTCAAAATTCTCATCAATATTTAGTTAAGATTTAGACCAGATTCTTCTTTCAGAAGGGTTTCTTGTACGCTTTTCTCCTACTAACCGATATTATTTTACTTCGGTAACGATAGCCTTAGTCACTGTAAAATTTCATTAGGCACATGCGATCATGGTCAATTAAATCGCAACCGAGTAGGCCGATTAGGAAGGAAGGGCTTACAGACTGATATATAAATTGTTTCAAACCTCCGAGAAATTCTAATTAGTATGTCACTTGAAGGAATGCGTAACGTACTTGAAAAAAAGGAAAGTAAGCAGAAGATCCCATGTTCTACTCCAGGTCAAGCACACATTTTCTCTCTTCGCTGCCGATAAAAAAATAAGGGATATCGTCTTAGGCTAGTAATTAAAACCTCCTAGGTCCTGAGTTCGAAACTCGTCACCGCTTAGATTTTAAATAAAAAACATCTTCAATGGCTGCCGAAGACTTCCGGCGTACGAAGGCTCCCACAATCTGCCAACAGCCTTGTCAAAGAGGGCGGAGAAGTGGACAGAGGTTCGGGGTACTCCCTTGCCCTTGGGCTGGCAAACAGCCCTCAAAGGCAGAGGAATCAGCGATGATCAACGGCATGAGGATGCAGAAGGCAGTGGAAACCGCTGCGTTAAGGACACAATTTATATCTACAGGAAATGTGGCCTGTTACTGAAAAAGTGTCATGATGATCTCTCCAGTGGAAAAACATTCCTGACTAGTTCCCTATTTGGATCTCTGGGAGGTTACAGCCAAGGGGGCGCGACCATGACAAAAACATTAAGTAAACAACGTAGGGAAAACGCTCAACGAATCGCGGTGTGTAATGTCTGTAGCTTTAACGTGGCTGGGAAACTAGAAAATTTAACAAGGGAAATGGTAAGGCTCAGTCTAGTTATAGTGGAGGTCAGTGAACTGAAATTAAAAATATAGGTTAGAGCAGTATGGATAATATAAACACAAGCAGAAAATGGTGTAGTAGGGCTGAGAGTGAATTAGTTTGAACAGTTCAGTTACAGAGTTGTTCTCATCAGAATCGACAGCAAAAGCTTTGAATGCCACGCGTGTGTCCTTCTGTCTGCTTTAATGGTTTACTAGAAAGGAAAATTTGTCTGACATTATTATCTTATTGTTGAAATTATCTTTTTAAATATTTGTAGCGAATATCTTAAATCTTTTAACTCGTTAAAAGGCGGTTAAGTTGCCGTGGTTTTTGCTAAGAACTCGGATTCAGTAATTTTACTTTAAGAAATATTTATTTGATGAATGGCTGCGTTTTAGAATTCTGTCTCGTTAAAAGTGTGCTGCAGTAAACTGTCGTTAATGTCTTGTACGCCATTGCTGGTACGTGTTACCTAGCAACGGGCCTTATTTACTCACTCTTCTTCGGCATGGTTAGTCGGATTTTCACGTCATTAGCAGTGCACACGCTCGGCAGCTCTCGCCTGTGTCTTTTGCGCTGTTCCCTCCAACCGTAGCCGCAGTACTTAATGTTGCTGTTCAAGTTAAGTTCATACTTGGAATAATTATGAATTTGTATCCATTAGCTTGTGCCCTCCACCTTCAGCAAATTTTGAAGTGTTGGGATCCCAACATATAACTTAATGTGTTGTAATTTAATTACTCTTGTGTTACTGGAAAATGGGTTAAAACTTCAGTTGATGTTTTTCTGGGCTGAAAATTATATTGCCTAGATACTGGTGTTAAATTGTTTTATATTGTTTGAAGTATGACTAAGTTTTTGTAGTTATTCAAGTGAAAATCATGTTGTATTCTCACCAATTTGTAATTAAGGACGTTCTGATCTGTTCTGGTACAGTTTTTTTTAGATTTATTTCTGTCTTTGTTACGCCTTTGGTCGTATTGCAATCTGTGGCTTACAAAGGGCGTATCTTGCCTTAAAGAATATTAAGTAGTCTTGGGTTAAAGTTAATTTTAAATTTTCAAATGGTTCAAATGGCTCTGAGCACTGTGGAACTCAACTGCTGTGGTGATCAGTCCCCTAGAACTTAGAACTACTTAAACCTAACTAACCTAAGGACATCACACACATCCATGCCCGAGGCAGGATTCGAACCTGCGACCGTAGCAGTCGCACGGTTCCGGACTGCGCGCCTAGAACCACGAGACCACCGCGGCCGGCTATAAATTTTCAATAAATTATTAAAAGATATTGGTGTTTTCACGAAAGCTACTGAGCCCTGACATCTTAAATATTGTGCAACAAAATACTCTCAAATGAAAAAGACAGTCAATGATTATATCTTATTCAAGTGGATTAAATCAATTAACACGTGTAAGCTGTTTCTTGAAATTTATAAAAAAGGTAACAGAGTAGTTTATGAATTTCCAACATACTGATGGAGTACGCGACCAGCAACTTTGTTATTAAATATTTTCATTTTCTTCCTCTATCCGTCGCAGTTGTGTTAAATATGATTTCTTTGTGGTGACTGCTTCGGGACTGTGGCACTCACTTTCTGACTAGAGCCTTAGACGTAAGTGTAATCGTACAATCCACCAATGAAGATGTAAGTAACCAGTTGTTCATTATTCGTCACTAGAAATCATTACACGTACACAAAGTGTTAAACTTCATATGAGTGTACAATGTGATTTCCTTCTAATGAAACGCAGCAAACTCTTGTATTAACTTGAAAACACTACAGTCATAATTTTTGTTTTGTTTTGGACAGTAAATCGCCAACATAAAGTTATCCAAAACCGATTATTCATAATATATCTATTTCATTTCCAACACTCAAGATAACGCAGATGATTTCAAAAGTGTCCATACTTTTGTCAGATGTATGCGGAGGTCTTCCCAAAATTACAGCGAAAGATGAAAAAGCGCCGAAGTTGCACAGTAAAAAATTGGAAGATCAGTGATAATGGGTGAAAAATGGTAGGTGTCATAGCCATATCAGAAGAAAGGTCACAGACCATTTTACATTAATACATTTGAGGTAACTTTGTGCAAATGGATGAGTAAAACTAAATGCAAAATCGAAATTCTTCACATTTTGCAGCAATCTGATCCGCCCTAGGTTTATTCAACTCTTAGGTGTGTGAACAAAGAGCTGAGGAAGTTGCTTTTGAGTGAAACGAATTCTCATATCTGTGCTGTGCCTATTGTCGTGACTGGGAGATGTGGATACACTAATCGTGGCCTCCACCTAAATAGGAGGGCAAGGTAGGATTAGTTGACTTGAGTATAAGGGGGGAGGAGAGGCATAAGCATACAAGACAAATCCCTGTGATTACTAGAATCAAAAGGGCACATTTATTTTTAGGTTATTAGTCAGGTTATAGACAGAGAGTATTGAAAGAAATTGGAGCAACACAAGACCATGATATTTATAACAGTTTTCGAAAAAATAAAAAGAGTTTTATTAGAATACTAGAAGGTTGAGAAACAATACAGATCAGCTTATTGTATGCCTAGAAGATATGAAGAATTCTGTGCCTCTCTGGACGCCATGTAACCACAGGGATGGAGAAGTTAAATATCAGGGATGACAAACTTGTATCATTTTCGTGTACAGTTAACATGGTAAACAGGAGTTACAACATATATAAAAATTGGACACAAAGTGAAAAATATTGAAACAAATAGTTCTTGTGTTCACCAGAATGTAGAAACATGTGTGAGTGAGCTGTTACTACGGAATACTTTTCTCATAATTCTAACAGTCTACAGATACCCTCTTCGAAATTTTCAGTTAGTTATGAGAAATCTGCCTACCTACCTCTCAAACAAGAAGAAACAGCAGTTTGAGGAGATTTCACTGTAGATTTCTTAAAAGATGCAGACAGGAAAAAAAGAGCTAAATTTATTATTTAGGTATTTAAATCCGATTGTAGTAGTCAATTTTCCAACTTCTGTCCAAAAAAATAGTAGGACACTGATAATGTTTTTGCAGACAGTGTTCAGGCTGAAACAACTAATATGTATACAGTTGCTAATGAACTATCTGATCATGATGCACAATTAATGGAAGAAAAGAGTATGACACATTACAACTAAGATTCAACTTCATACAATGAGGTGGGGCTTGTTAATGAGAATAGAATACAGTGTTTCAAGGGTAAGCTAAAAGGGGTGGTATGGGGTGAGGAATATTAGAAAGAGATGCTATAGTCAAATTCAGTTCATTTCATACTAAATTTGTCAGTATGTGAAAGTTGCTTTTCTAAAATGTTACCCAATAGGTCCATTAAAAAGACAAGTAAGCCATGGATAACTAAGTGAATTAAACTCTCGTGTAAGAAGGAGAGGAAAATTTATGTAAGAGCAGAGTAATTCAAAATACGACATTAACTGCATACTACAAAAAATACTTTAGTATTTTAAGGAATCATTTGACTGTCCAGAAGTATGCATGCACTAACAAAAATAATGCGCATAATAAAATTAAAACTATATGGGACACTGTGAAACGGGAGATAGTCAGTGCGCACTATTCCATAACAATATTAAACTAAATAACAATATTACGACATACTTTTAACAGCCGCCCTCTAAACGTAGCAGCAAATGTGGGATTAAATTGTTCAGCTGAAGAAGCAAGAGAATATATTAAAAATGACCCTCCATAAAACTTTAAGCAACCAGAGGTAGCACCAACATCCTTCGCTGAAATTAATACAGTTGTAAAAGTTATAAAAACAAAATCTCTTTGGGGTTGATGGAATTTCAAACAGAATTCGGAAAAGTTGTCCCGACTTTAGTAATGCGCGTAGTAATGCACGAAATGCATCAGTGGCACAGGGAATTTTTTCAGCAAGTTAAAATATTCAATCATTAAAACACTTCGTAAGAAAGCTGACAACACACAAATTTTCATATAATATCCTCTCTAACTTTTATTTTCAAGATATTCGGAAAAGTAATGTATTCAAGAGTAGTCGCACACTTACGTGGAAACAACTACTTAGCACATCACACTTTAAATACCAGAAAGGTTACTCGACTGAGAATGCTACTTAATGCTTCATTAAATAGTCAAGCCTTAAATAATAATACGTCATCAACTGGTACTCTTTTTATCTCTTCAAGGCTATCGATTGCTTACATCATGACACTCAAGTTTTATGGAAATGATGGTTTTACACACAGTTGATTTGAATTGTACTTGACAAACAGAATGCAAAACGTTGTTCTGAATAATTCAGACGATATCGAGAGTGCAGATAATTTTAGTGACTGGGGCAAAATCACGAAAGGAGTCCCACAGGGTTCTATTCCTTAAGTATGTGAATTACCTTCCAGTTAAGATTCGACAAGGAAAATCGGTACATTATGCAGCCGATACTAATGTTATAATAAATACCAGTAGAGAGAAAGCAACGAAGAGTTAGTAACAAATATTTTCCAAAGAATTATTAAGTGGTTCTATGAAAATGAGTGTCTTTAAATTTTGAAAAAAAAAAATAAAAGACGCACTACATTCAGTTCTGCACAACCATCACAATCATGCCAACAATTAATGTGGCATGTGAATGGGAGACAGTAAGTAGAGTAAAATGATCCAAATTTTTAGGTGTACACGTCGAGGAACATTTAATTTGGAAAAAGTGTGTTACATGCTTCTCAAACAGTTAAGTTCAGCTACTTTTGCTCTTCGTATAATCGCTAATCTTGGAAACAAATCTCCTGACAAATTTTGCATATCTCCACTCCTTAATGTCGTACAGACGTCCTGCAGGTACCTCTTCCAGGAGCTAGGCATGTTAAATGTGCCGTCACAACTCACATTTTCCCTAGTGAAATTCGTCATAAATAATCCATCACAATTTGAGAAGAACAGTGACGTACAATATACAACATTAGAGGGGAAAAGACCTTTATTACCCATTGTTAAAAATTTCTGATCGTTTGCTCAGTAACGTAAAATGTGTGGCAATGTAGTTTAACGAGTAGGAATAAGACGATGTGTTCACTAACGGTAATGCTGTATACATATCCTGTAAACTGACTTTCTCCACATCATTTCAATACAGTAGTCGTTCAAATGATCGGTGGAACATGTAACTAACTAACTCTACAAATTCGCTATCATTTTAAAAATGAAAAAAAGTTCTTCGTGACTAGTGAAGAGTGTCCACACATTCTCAGATCTGCCCATAGACTGCATTGCTTTGATGATGCTCCTTTCAGCTGTGAGTCTCTTTAGATTTCATTTTTAGGGATGCAAGTATTTAAGGAGGTAGATCCACAGTGGGACACTCCTCTGCCCGTACTGCAATTTCGCCCGGTATTTGAGTGAGACGAACGACGGATGTATCATGAGCCACATCTGGAACAGCCTAATCTAACCCTTGGAGTAGCGAAGAAAAATTATAGAGGAAACTGTACTTAAAAGAAAATTTATGCATCTACTAGATACCATTATTTTGCACTCGAAAGCCATTCTAGAGGGTTTCATTCGTGTCTACTCAATCATATAATCGAGCGTATTACTGGATTCCACACTGATCCTCAGTTTTTTGAAGCATTTGTACAGCAAAACAATTACTCACCCTGTTGCTTACGACATATAGTAACAGCCAACTGTAGTCCAAGACGATCAGGACAGCCAGTATTATAAAAATAAATGACAGTGAATGGAATCAGAGTATGGATTTTCCAGCTAATAAGATAATTGACAATTGAGAAATTGGTCAGTGTTGAATCAGTGCTAACAATTTCATACTGAGAACTGGAACTTCAGAAAAGTAGAAAGTAAAGAATGGCAAGAGTTCTTCACCGGTAAAGAAACAGCTGATCCACAAATTTACCAGTCCTCAGCAGTCTAGTTTTACGGTTCTGGCTCAGTGATTTATTACCTTCTTCCCCTTCCCGTCAAGCTTATCTCCACCACTCGCCACCCTTATCGACGATTAATGCACTCCCTCCCCCACCTCATATCCACTTACTCCTCCTCTCTCTAGCACTCAAAGCCACTCGTATACAGTGGCAATTGGCTGCACAGCCTGACTAGTTGCCAGATTCCTCCCATATGGCAGAAGGTCAAAACGTCACTAACATGGCTACTCAAGACGGCTACCTCCGTGAATTATTGTCTCAGTGGACACACTCCATTGTAAAAAAAAAAAAGATGCGAAATTTTTAAAAAATCGACGTTTTAATGAAGAGATAGCTTGTTTAACAGTTACAAATGCTAACGTCTATTTACTTAATCATTTAGCAACAATCTGATGCTGTGTAACATTTCACACTTTTTATGGGCCTGTGTGAAGCAGTATTTAATTATCAGGATGTCACAAACACACTGCAAGTCTAGTTCAGCAATGTTTGTTCTTACAATGTTATTATGTTGTCACACTATATTCCTCGTCTAGACTGACAATTGCAAACAACAACCAGTGGTGCTATCAGCCCTGAACTCGCTTTCCACATGTCTGTCGCCAGTCTCTCCACCAGGTATCTCCTTGTCCTGACCTGTCGTGATCAGACAGCTACATAGCTTCCACCCAGAAAGTGATCCTCCAGCACCCTCTTCTTACAAATTGATAATGTGTTTTTTTACACCCAGTCAGGTCAATTGAGATTGTATACGTTTCTAATGATACACAGTCATTGTAGCTCACGTAGTAAGGTAACTGACTGTTGAACAGGTGTTTATGCAAACTGGAGTAGTCCCACCGCTAACCTGTCCCAATAAGATGAGCAATAGTGAGTTCCCATTTTCATAAGGATTTTTTATTGAAAAAGCACATAATATAGGCCTACTGAAAAACATTTTATTTGTTGCTTTTTACAACGCTCATAGCTCAGTTTAATAGAAGGAGTTACACCAATTTGATGTATGCATTCAAATCATAATCCTTGTAACAATGTTCATACTTAGAAAAACGTTCATTGCTCAGAAACACTAGAGGTTACTTACGAAAGCTGTGTAAAATATCAGATAAAAAAGTATCACTTGTTTAGGAAACAAATAAGACTCAACTAAATTCAAATTATGACACGTTTCTGTAATATTTTTGTTTTCTTCCAACATACATCACATATACTTTAAAGAGCTTTAATACAAAATAAACTACCAAATATATCAAGTTGAAACTTGACTTCCAGTGTTATGAAACATCTAATAATGGATCAAAAGAAAATGATAGCTGATATAAACATGTCTCTGCTGGGCTGTAAAATTTGTGCCTATCCCGCATGTCTGAATATGAAGTTACATCCAGTGTGCCTCAAAATTACTAGACTCGGGTAATTTAGATTGGAATCCTATTATGCTTTTCAGGTATCGTTTACAACAAAAAATAATTTGAACATGTAGCAGATGGATAACAATGTGTTAAAGATGACAGTCAACAAAAATACAGCAACCTTAAAATATACTCAACAAATATTACTTGTAATTCTGTTAATGAAGAACAAATTCCACAACACAATTACAACTGAATATGATGTAGTCCACGTTGCACATGAAAATTGCTCTTGGATATACATTAATGAGATGACATACTCCATCACATACAGTAATTCATCAATGACCATGACTTTGGCACTCACAGAAAGATCAAACTTGTAACGCTGCATTGTGAGACATTCATTTACCAATCAATGAAGTACATTCCAAAGGTTGTTAAGTAGGCAGAAGACACTGAAGTTTGTAGTAGATGCCACGCTTTGCTAGCAGATCTGCGTGACTTCCCATCTCAGCAACTTTTCCGTTATTGATGACACATATAGTATCTGCATCTTGAACTGTTGACAACCTGTGTGCGATTGTGATGCAAGTTCGCCCTTCTTTCGCCTTATTGAGTGCCTCTTGTACAACCTGTATGGAACACGAAAATGTTTCTGATTTAAAGACATGGTTCTTATGTTTCAGATCCATGTTAAAAAGTTTTAATTGGAGTACTTTTTCCTCTACAATACACTGCCGAATAAAACGCAACATATTCGACAAGTGAGGTGACAGGTGGCACACTGTTGGAAGAGTATATGATAAATTCAGACCAAATGAAACACACATGTCACAGTAAAGAACGCCAAAACTAAGTTTAAAGAAAATGAATAATGTAAAATAAAATTAAATGTAGTTGCATGAGTAGGACTAAAAATAATGTGTTCGTTAATCATAACACTAATTATCTGTACATGCCTTTTAAGATCACTCGTTCCACATCGTTTCGTTAAAAGAATCGTTCAAATGATATGTGGGACATAACTAACTCGCATCAGTACACAGTCTGAATCTCTCTGGCAGCAACGCAGGCGCGTATTCTCACATGCTAACCATCATAAAGGTACCGAATGGCATCCTGAAGTAGACTGTCCGAAGCATTTTGCAGATTTTGCTGCAATTCGGCAATGGTTCTTGCAGGCCCTGGAGGACCAGTCAGTTCCCGCTTCATCATGTCCCATACATGTTCAGTTTGCGAGAGATCTAGTGATCTTGGTGGCCACAGAAGTTGTCGTACATTACAAAGAGCACGTTGCATCGCAGCAACGAGACGTGACTGCATTGTCCTGTTGAAGAAGCACATTACATTCCTATCGAAAAAACTGTAGTAGTACGGGGATAACAGCCATGCAGCGTTGCGATCACTGGTTACTCTGCTCTATAGGATCACCAAACGTGACGGCAACTTTTAACTGATGGCCCTCCACAAAATAGAGCCTCGGATGGAATCTGCGGGTCGTAGACGAATGCACTCTGATATAGGCAGCTCAACAGCACTACACCGCATGCATGTACACCCATCAGTTGCATGTGGAGAGAACCTCATCACTGAGCGCCATTCCAATCTCCAGTCAACTCTTCAAGACATCAGAGTAACCTTGCTTGGCGGAGTCGTGGTGTCAGAGGCATATGTGATATTGATCCTGCAGTAAGCTGGCGGTTCCGAATGGTCTCTGACGACACAGTATGTGCAACATGTGTCCATCTTTTGTCCGTGGATGATGTTTGGATGACCTCTGCTGGTTGCACAACGCGTCGATCTTGAGTACTACGCGTTCGACCAGAATCTGGTCTACAGCTGTGGTAATGTCCCACAGGCCAATACTGAAAGCACCGACACACCACTGACACATGGTGCCCAACAAGTGCAGAAATCTGTCGGTAGTTCCAACCAGCTTCCCGGAGACCCAGAATGTGACCCCATTCAAATGGTTGAAGCAGTTTCAACAAAAGTACTTAGTCATCGGTGGGGCATGGTTGTACCCTAGAATGAGTGTTGCAAACACTATTCACTTCTGAACTCATCGCGTTGCTGCCTACAGACTCAAAATAGAGGGTGCCGAGACAGGCCTCCAGAGCGCCAATGGATCACCTATGACAGTGACAAATGGATCAGTAACAACATTACAGCCGCTTAGTATGCACGTATGATAACACAGTGCCACTGAACACTGTCCTTGAGGAGTCTATCTCTTTCCGGCAGTATGTATATCCACAGGTGGACACATTTTAATTCCTGACATTCATGTCTGTACTATTACTTACGATTGTCTTGCTTATGAAATGAACTTCCCCAAGTGAGTATGAGAAATTCATAATACATTACAAATAATAATCCCTAGCAAACTGTGATGTAAAGTAATACATTGCTGGGATATACTGCTGTGTTAGCAAAGATCCTGCTTCATTAACTTAATCGAGTGACTATTAAAACTGCATGTTACATTGTGTCTGAATCCGTGACGGATCTGTGTAATGCTGATAACTAGTAGAATACCATATTAGAAGAGTAGTCACTAAACGAATGATATAAGTGCATATTCTTTGCTGTTATTTGTAAAAAAAACATTACTGCTAATGAAAATGGATATTACGGTTTAACGTCCCGCTGTTATTAGAGGCGGAAAATTTTCTGAATAATATCAGTTCTGAACTCACACTAATACTGCAGATATGACATAAGGATTACCTGATTACATTCTTAACGGTTCTTAGTGTGAAATATTTAAAGTTTCATTATATGACAGAGACACTCAAAAACAAATTATGAAGGAGCATGGAAATTCGTTACAACTTACGTGTTTTTCTACTAACGATATTGCAATACTAGGTCTACTTTCATTGTAGGTTTCCACACTTTCATTCAACTGTTATACAGATTATGTAATCAGTTCAAATGAACGCAATATTTCTTCTTTATAGAGGAATAAGGAAATTCATTGTTAATGGGAGCATGCCTAATCTTTACAGACACACATAATTTGTCAGCTATTAACATTCAGTGATCAGTTACCTTTTCACTATCTGAGTCCAGTGCCGACGTTGCTTCATCCAGTATAAGTACACTGGGATTGCGAAGTAAGGCCCTTGCAATTGCCAATCGCTGTTTCTGGCCCCCACTGAGTTGAACACCTTTGTCTCCCACAAGTGTTTTGTAACCCTGTAATTGTGAATTCTACTTATTTTAAGAAACGTTACGCCTTGCAACAAAAGTACAACTTTTTGATTGTAAATATCTTTTTTACATTTGATATTATATACCCAGATAAGTATTGGTTAATTTCAATACCTGAGGTAATGTTTCTATAAAATTGTGGATGTTCGCTTTCTTAGCAGTTTCAATGATGTGATCCATGGGTACGTGGCGGCTGTTGTCACCATATGCGATGTTCTCGCCGATTGTCCTGTCGAAGAGGACAGGTTCTTGCTGCACCAGCCCCAGCCGCGATCGCAGGGACGACATTTTGACTTTGGACACCTCACGGTCACCGAGAACCTGTAGATATAGAATCATGACAGTTAATTAAAAACCTGCTGATAAGTCCGAATACGTAGCGCGGTAGCTTGCGTTACGGGTATGTAAGCGACGCCCCGACACTCTGGTCAAATAATCACGGCGTGTTAACAGGTAACTGTCACTCTGGTACACAGACCAGCCTGAGTATTTTAGGCGGTTTTCCACTCTCGTTTCGGAAATCCTGGGTTAATTCACAATATCCGCTTCAGAAAATACTATACACAGATTATAAAATACGATAACACACGGGACAAAGTGTACACGATTCAGAGATAGGTGGCACACATACTTACCACCCCTTTGGTTAAATTATCGACTGTAGTGACACGAAGGGAATCCGGCCGCAAAATCTATTAAATTTTTGAAATTGTGAAAACTGTGGATTCTATGTCAGTATAAATGCTAGGAAAGAGAGGTGTCACTCAATTAAAACGCAAAAAGAGGCATCATTCTTTTTTTTAGACCCCGGTGGAAATGCACAGACTTCTTGCAAGCAGAAATAAATAACCGTCACAAGGCGTGAGGTGTAATGAAACATGCAACATATGTTATGGGTAAGATAATGTCTCTTTAGCACGAAGGGAAACTAATTATGCAGTGTTTATGTTTTGGTAATGTAGAGAGGAATGTTAACATTCTTCCTTAGGAAGAAGAACTGGATGATGTCTGTCAAGGCAGAGACATTGAAAAAGAAAATTTGCGATGAACGTTACGTCTATAGTGAAGGAAACCTCTTATTTATTAGAATATCAGAAAGTCATTAATCGATATGAAGAAATGGCTAACATAAAATAAGTACAGAGACAAGACGAATATAGTTATTAATGTTGTCTGTAATTGCACAGTTAAAAGCTGCTCATAATAGGCTCAAATCAAAACCAAAGTATTATTAGTATGACACACTGGTGGTCATTATTAAGTTTTATGTGTGTGCTACCTAGAAAGGACCCATCTTTTTCCATCAGTGTTATGAATTAGAAACAAATGTGTAAGTAATCATCTCACTTGTGAAGCATCTAACATATTCAAAATACATTCTTGTAAACTGAACTTCGTGTTTCGCTTTTTGGTGCAAAGTTGAATAATGTTTGTGACTGACCAACAAGCCAGCATGTGTAAGTAGGCTGTTTAGGTTTTTATGTAGGTAACGCCTCGTAGTGCTATGTATGAAAATCGATGACTGCGCTGCCGAGAGAGATTGCACAATGTTAAGCCACACGACTCATCTTTCCTAATTTTTCTGTGTTTTCCCTAAACCGGATAATACCTCTGAAAAATTTTCTTCCTGACCCTGTCCTAATCAGACTTTTGGCTGCATTTCTAATTAACTCTTGATCAGCGTTAAACTCCAATCTTAGTTTTCTTTACGCGTTAAACTCCGTCACACCATCATTTTCCTTCTTCTTGAATAGTTAGGAACATCACGAAATAATTCTGTGTTCCGTAGTATCAATGTGACAACGCAGTTCTTCTGTTTTAATATCTTTTATCGTTTAGTACTCACCACAGTACCGGAGGTGGCGTCGTAGAACCTCTCCAGCAGTTGTACGCAGGTGGACTTGCCGCAGCCTGAGAGACCCACCAGCGCCACGGTCTGACCGGGCTTCACAAACAGGTCCAGGCCCCTCAGGACGAGGGAGTCGGGCCTCGTCGGGTAGCTGAACTCCACGTCCGAGTAGCGCACCTTCCCTTCTGCTGTCTACAAAGTATGAAGCACAGTGCTGTTAAAATCTTGTTTGCTGCTTCTCTAAAGCTTCCATACATTTGATAAAGGAGTTCTTGCACACCAAGAGCTGCATTTAAAAGGTATTTATTTATAGAGTGTTTTGGTACTGTGACTGTAGCATCCAATACGACCCGGAAGAGTGGCTGAGACAAGTCATGTTGAATTTCACACACAACTGATAGAAAAAACTGTCTCGTGATCCAGTTCACATTTATTTCAAAGAGACAATCATTCTGATTCTGTTTAGGGTTTCACAGTTTTATAACATGTGTACGACTCGATCTATGTCTACAGAGTAATTGAGAAATCGACCCTACTGTGGTCACGTACGCATGGTTATGTAAAGGGTAGTAATTATGTTTTTATATATTCACTGATTTCTTGTGTTTCCTGTTCGACATAACTGATAATTGTTATGAACATATTACTCCTGACAGGCATATCCTCTGAAGTAGACGTACTCTGTATGTAGGCCTAAGTGATCTTACTTTTTTTTTACTTTAGCGTAAACAAAGTGTTCTTGTGTTATCGAAATAAGCATGGATTAGTTTGTCATCCAACATCCGAAACGGATGCCACTGATGAAGGACTCTATGTCCAAATACCGGTCAGAAAATAAACAGTTGCAACACGCCTCGTGGCGTATAAATACACTACCTGATCAAAAGTATATGGATGCCTATTAATGAATATTAATATGAGGTTTGTCCTCCTTAGGCCATTATGACGGCTTGAACTCTGTTGGGAAAACTTTCAATGAAGGAACAGCAGCTCCATCTTTCACAAGAGAGAAAACCAGAAAAGGTTGAGATGTTGGAACCTGGTGTGTAGAGCGGAGTCGACGTTCCAGCTGTTCCTAACGGTGTTCCACTGGGCTTAAGTCGGGACTCTGGATAGGCCAGTCCATTATAGGTATGTTATTGTCCACAAACAGTTGCCTCACTCATGATGCTTTATGACAGGGTGCATTGGTGAACTGTTCCTCTGCTGTACGTAGTACACAATGCGTTAAAATGAGTTCATATCCTTCTGTGTTTAGCATTTCCTTACCCCTAATAAAGGGACAGTATCCTAAGAAAGAGAATCACACTTATACCGGAATGCCACCTACGGCATACTCTGCTGTTGAGAAATACACATGATATCATGTAAGCTGTCAGGAAAATCCAACACTTCCATTAAAACCCTGACTTGATAGCAAATCCGGCAATATGTCAGATAGCTCCGAATAAATCCTGACTTTAAATTAATCAAAGTAATACCATCAACAGGTGAGTAAATGGAATACCACAGACTAACACAAGAACGTCTAAATGCATGTCATACCTTCCCACCGTGAAACAGACGCAGTTCCGAGGGGAGAAACGAGAACAGAAGCCGAGAGCAGAGCCATGTAGGCTAGAAGGCCCTACGATAAGAGCGGAACAATGGGACACCCGCATTGCTGGCCGACCGCCAAGAGGTCCATCGCCCAGCCCATGTTAAAAGATAGGGCCCTCCAAAAGAACAGTACAAATCTTACAATAACACTAAAAGGGCCACACCAGCTGCAAGGTTTTAGCGTGAGACTATACGTGTCTCTGTTACGTAGCAAACATTTAGAACATTGCCCCACCACGAGAAGTATAACGTTTCTCATTGGGTAGACAGAATTTTTGTAGGTGGAGCTTAAGGTGGACATTGAGACGCTGATTGGTCAGCTGAAAACACAGCCAGATACCTTTTTCTTAAGCCAACTTCGGTAAACAGTAGTGAGGATAAGTTCAAGAGAGTTGCTACCGAGACGGCGAGGTGTGTGGAGCTGCTCCGCCAGCCGCCCCTGATGCTGCCTAACCACCGACAAGGTAATGAACGCACGTGATGCTGCATAAAAGCGCATAAGGCTTCACTCAGAACTGCAGAAGTCTCATGTGTTACATCCCCTTTTAACGTAATACTAGTGTCGATCGACAATTAAACTTCATAGTATTCACATTTGCTACTTGAAGTTAAAATCTGAAACACGATGATTTTTCTGTTATATAATTATTGAGAAGCCGCATCAACCACTGTAATTTATGTCAAGTTAAATAAGTAATTAAAGATAATTGAGGGTCACTGTAGACCATTTTTGATAGTTTTCTCTTTTATGAAACTTAATTTAAACCTAGATTTAGATGTGATATGACCTAGGTCATTCTTCGATCCATTATAGAACTTGGAAACCCATTCAGGGAATATTCGTTCACATTTTTATTGAACGCAGTTGGTTTTTATCATCCTATATTAAAATATTTCCTTTTATCAATAGTACAATTTATAAACAATGTTTTGTGAGTAGAATAAAAATTCCAATGGTAAACTTAACTGCTTTTTCGATCTTATTTTACCACCTAACTAAAAATAGGAAAGCCTTGAACCACTTCCACTAAATTTAGTTAGTATTAAGATTCTTTTATAGGGACTGCAGTGGAGCTGACGCTGAAACCATGAAGTATTTGATTATACCATCGCTAGCCTCACTGAACTCTTCTGAACTCTACATGTCATATGAGGTCTGGCGTCTCCTTACAAGCAACAGGTCCCAAGTTCAAACTAGTCAATTCCCTAAAAAACACGTTCAGAGCATCGTTGCGCGAAAGTGGTAGGGAGACATGACTTAGAACGAACAGACACCAAGCACAATGTTAGAACCCGGTAACGTTCTCTAGGCATTCGCCAAACGCAAACACTACCGTCGGGTTGCCACAGGGTATAGCGTGAATCATCACTCCAAATGATTCGTTTCCGGTCATTCACCATTCACTGGCATCGCTCTTGATACCACCTCAAGCGTCGCTTAGCATTGATTATAGAAAGGGTGGCTTACGCGGAGATGCTAGACTATTTCACCCCCATTCTTCCTGAGCCTTTACGCACAGTCATCGTACTACCTGCACTGCCGGTAGCAGTTTGGAGCTCACGAGTGACTTCTTCCGCTGATTTCATGCGATTTTCTTACAGTCACTGTCCGAAATGCTCGACGGCCCCTGTCCATTAGTACATGAGGTCTGTCTGGTCTTGATTTAGATACGGGTTTTCCTTCACCTTTCCTCTTCACAATCACATCACCAACAGGCAATGGATTTGTTTCTCCGGTGACCTAGTCTGCTGTTACTGTTTCTCTACTGCCAACAATGTACTCCCCGTCTCCTTCTACACTGGCGAGACCGTCTCTCGTGACATCTAGCGGCCACATCCTCATTACATACGGTTATCCAGATGCTATTCATGAAGTAGTGTATTGATCTTATACCTGTCAGAAGCTACAGATTCGTGGGAAAACATGGGTTAATAATTCATGTTGCACCAGGCTCTTACTTCCACATCATGTAGACGTTCTCCATGTGGCTGATGCGGATTACCAGAACTCCAACGGCCATTGTGCTTCAGTTCACTTATCGCAATAAGGGCAGCGTTACTTCGTCAGGAAAGAAGAGCATTTCACGATCAATCTCTTTATCAACAACAGGTTGCAGCAGCCAATGGCATTACTCAGTACTGATTTTGAGCAACAGCATCTTTACTAATTAGTTGATGCACTTTGCAAGAGTTCAGCTTAAGTTTGTACACAGTGTTGCGGACAGATGCTATGCAAATAGGTTTTTGGACTTATTGCTAAGTAGCTTCTACTAGGGGCGATTAATAAGTAATGCAATAAATTTTTTTCTCAGTCAGTTTCGTTTGGATAAATGCGAAATTTGTTGTGGGACATCGTGGAATATTCCCTCTTCAGTCACTTTAGTTTCATGTATTTTCGAAAGTTGATGGCACTATACGAGCCTTCAAAATGGTGTCTGTAACAGAGGTGAAGTCCAAGCAGAGAGCTGTCATTGAGTTTCTTTTGGCGGAAAAACAGAGCGTCGCAGTTATTCAAAGGCGTTTGCAGAATGTCTTCGGAGAAAGGCAGCGAACAAAAGCACGCGATATCCCATGTGCCGACAGGCCGTACACAGATGTGTATCTTGATATTTTGAAACGTACAGACTCACTCATTCGAGCGTTTTCATCGCCACAAAAATCCAAAAGAATTTCTCCTTCTCTTTAACAACGCAAAGCCTCATACAAGTCTGCACACGCGAGAGTGTCTCACAAAACTTTATTAGACTGTTCTTCCGTATGCGCCCTTCAACCCGGATACCATGTCTTCCGACTTCCATCTGTTTGGCACAACGAAGGGTGACTCCTCGCGAAGATTACTGATGCAGCATGACGTTGACTCTGACACAAACCAGTATAGAGGTCCATGCGAGAATACAGGCCGTCTCACTGAGCGGTAATAATAATAAAAAATAGGTTTTTCTAGCGAAAAGAGTGGGGAATAATATGGTGCAATGGAATACTGAATAAAACTAACTTGCTTTCACAAAAAAATGTGTTGTATCACTTACTGAACGATCCTTGTATATAGTCTTTTTTGACTCAAATCGATGTGTGAACTGCCAAGATCGAGGAACGAGTGGAAGCGTATGCGACAATCACAACCTAAAAGCCGGGTGCTGGTTTCCTTGCAACGCTAGACACTGTACTCGCATCATCCTTGGAACACGATCTAAATATCTAAATATGGGTGATGAAGATAATGATTATGTCTTGCTTCGAATGCTAGATGTGCTCTCCCACGTAATTCCACTTCCTCTTCTGGTACAAATGCACTAATGTATGTTTGAAAAATGTTCAAATGTGTGTGAAATCTTATGGGACTTAACTGCTAAGGTCATCAGTCCCTAAGCTTACACACTACTGAACCTAAATTATCCTAAAGACAAACACACACACACACACACCCATGCCCGAGGGAGGGCTCGAACCTCCGCCGGGACCAGCCGCACAGTCCAGGACTCCAGCGCCCTAGACCGCTCGGCTAAAATGTATGTTTGAGATCCCCTTTTACATAGGTTTTCGGTTTCTTGCGGCATGTCTCGGCGAAAGTCTATTACTTAATCTTGTCCACTTTCAGAGGTTTGTTGCATGTCTCAAAGCGTGCATTTCATCCATTACTGGCTTCCTGGATTTGCTGTCGGTGTTTCCTCTCAAGTCTCTTTGGTTCCGCGGAAGGTATTTTAACTCTGTCCTACCCTTCAACATTCAGGTGGTGCTGATGGGCACTACCAGACCCGATGAGTAGCGACGAGCACTTTATTTTTAGTACTCTTCCTCTCACAACAGTATGGAAGGAAACGAGACATGAAGATTGGGAAAAAGGAATCATAATGTAAAATTTTTAATAAGGCCTGCAGGGAAGTATGCCAAAATTATATGGCTTCCGGTTTCATGCTTTGATGTCTCCTACCGTCAACGTATTTGAGGAGACCTTGGAAACGAGAGTATTGGAGAGAGCAGAAGAGAGAGTAACAATATAGTTTTAGATTAGGAATATCGACATTTGGTCCAATTTTTTTACATAAGGCAGCTCCAAGAGAGACATTACGGCTACGGCAAGGGTTCAGTAAAGGCGTTTCTAGACAATGGGAAGTCTTATGACAGTGAGAAAAAAAGCAAAATATTTTGGAAGCCCTCTAGCAAAGCGTCAATACCTGATTATGGCAAGACTGAAGGGCATTATCAAGCAAGAGTAGGTTTCGAAAATGTAGGAGGGGCTATGGCAGACTATTTAGAATAGAAAATGGGCTAAACAAGGGAGAGCGCTATTCCCATTTACTTTCACCAACGTTATGGGCGAGATAGCGACATGAGTGATAGTACGGGCAGGAGAGGAAAAAGTAAAGTTGAAGAACAAGACAGGGTAAATCTGGGGGAGGAAGTGTTGGAGAAGTATAGGTTGAACTTTAGTGCAAAGAAGTGTGAAGTGATGAAATGAAAGCAGCAACGGATATTTTAGATGGCAAATACTAAGGACGGCGGTAAGTTTCAAATACCTGGGAAGAGCACATCAGAAGACAGTGGAAGGAATGAGAGGCAGAGCTTAAAAAAATTTGGTCTGAAACACTGATGTACCACTAAAAAGCAAACAAGCGTCATACCGAGCATTTCACATTTCAGTACTTGCGTATGCATCGGAAACTTAGATAATGAAGAAAAGGTTAGCTATGACCATACAGATTTGTAAGAAGAAAGTTCGAGAAAGAAGCAGGATGGGACTAGAATTTGAAGCCATTTTGGCAATTTTTCGACGTGACTGTCTTAAGAAATATGTAAAGATTTTTTTTTAAAAATTACCGCTACCAGTTTGTGATTGGTAGCGGAAATTTAAAAAAAAAACTTTTCAGGATAGGACTAACTCGTATGGATACAGAAATACGGAAAGAAAAGTCCATGCAAGAGACTATAGATTAAGGTAGAATGGACGCGCTGAAAGAATGGAAGTTGGTAGAATATCAAGACAGGCGGCTGAAATGATAGTAGGAAGAAAGAGACTCAGAGGAAGACCGAGAGACAGGACTGATGATCGAAGGAATGTTTGAAGAAGAGAGGAAAAGTCTGTGACAGGTTGGAGAGAGGAATGTGATGAGTGAATACGGAAGGATGGGGAGATTTATGTTCTTAGCAGCTTCAGCAAGGGGCCGGAAACTATAATGATGATGAGGGTGAGGATGATGTCCATTGCCTAATGCTTGGCAGGCAAGAAGTGAAGTGCCAACAGAAGGACGTAGCTTTTATCGTCCTAACGATGGTACCAAGTACAAATTCTTTTCTATTTAATAATGTTAGACAGTTCACGACTTCCGCTGACAAACATACGGGATTCCTCATTTGTCATCATTACCGTCCACTTCATCTCAATTACTCTGTGGGATAAACTTGGCTGAAACTTATTGATCAGATGATACTGGACAAGAATTCCTGTAACAGCAACGAAATAACACTTCTCCGTTGCTGGGGTAGCTGACACACGTTTGTGGAGCGGCGCTCGACCCGGGGTTAAGCCGGTTCGAATCGTGTTGAAGGTAAAAAATTTCACTGCCAGTATTTGGCCGGCAAGAGGAGGAGAGGTGGTGGCGTGAATTTCCAGATCACCAGACTTCGCGCCAATGTCCTGGTTTAAATACCAAACCTCTCCGCAGTGTCCCATGAAGTGAGGCCGTGTGGCGCCGCTGATGGTGATCTGTCCGTTGGGTGGGGACATTAAGCTTGGCGGCCCCCTCGATGCTGTTCGCGAGGAGTAGGCTGTGTGACGGCACACGGTTTCTGTCTCCCCTCTCTCACGTCATCAACATCGTACAACACACACACACACACACACACACACACACACACACACACACACACACAAACACACAATACACACCTATAGTATTACAAACATCGTAATGGAGCACATAAAAGAAAACAGAACCAAATGAAGAAACTAGAAGAAGAGTCAGAAAAGTATAAGCTGTCTATTTAAAATGGTATTTTTCTGGCCGATATTGAAGAGAAAGGGATTATATTTCGGGACCTAATTTTTGGGGAAGTCTTTTCGTTCCTCACTCAGTGCAACGGATTCTTGTGCTACATGTTCACTTTTGCACCTTGTGTTACAGTAACGATTTCACTCTACTTGAGCCTGGTAATTAAATCTCTTACAATGATTTATGCTTTGTGGTTTCCGTATTCTGTACGGAACAATAACAGGTCATCTTATTTGTCGCGTTTTTTTATGAGATCACCGAACACCATTGGTATTAAGGAAGTGTTTCAGAAAAGGAAATACCAGCGAGTTGGCCAAAAATTTCTTGCTATCGTTTCTAATAAGTTCCCGTTGTATTACGAAGTATCTGTTGTGAAGAAAATAAATCGCCCTTTTGTTACAGAGTAGGGGAGAGAGTTGTACCTGATGGAAAGTGTAGCAAGGAACACACGATGTTTTTTGGTCGGTACTGATTTGAAATTCTCTTGAAGGAATTCGCGCTGGAGACCGCCATAAGCGGTTTCCGTCATTTTCTGCACTTTTGGTTGTTGTTAGACATAAGGTTGTGTTTTGTTCGGCAATTGTAAATATTTTGGATTCTACACATTTAATTTCTGTATAATATATTACAGTTACTTGGAATATATTGTAAATTATTCAGGTACAGAATAGTGAATAAAATGCTATACATTTGATAGCTATTTATGAAACATATGGGCAGTTAAAGTATAATTCGTCGGTCGTCCATCATATACTTTGAAACAGGAGAAACACTTTTACCATGGAACACGTGATACTTGCATTTGAAATGAATTTGCATAACGCCTTAAACTTTTCCCTGCCTTGAAAATGAAAATTTGTGTTTGTTTCCTATGGCTTCTATTTCAAAATGTCTTTAACTTGTAACTGATTTTTGATAAAACTTCTGTTTAATTTGATTTCAATTACTATTACTGGTATGTAGTAAAGCAACATCGTTCGCCCCCGGTAGCTGAGTGGTCAGCGCGACAGAATATCAATCCTAAGGGCCCGGGTTCGATTCCCGGCTGGATCGGAGACTTTCTCCGCTCAGGAACTGGGTGTTGTGTTCTCCTAATCATCATCACCTTATCTCCACCGACGCGCAAGTCGCCGTAGTGGCGTCAAATCGAAAGAGTTGCACCCGGCAAATGGTCTACCTGAGGGGAGTCCCTGGTCACACGACATTTACATTTATTTAGAGTAAAAATGTACCAGATAGACTGTTACATACAGTACTGACAAT
This sequence comes from Schistocerca serialis cubense, assembly GCF_023864345.2. Lineage (NCBI taxonomy): Eukaryota > Metazoa > Arthropoda > Insecta > Orthoptera > Acrididae > Schistocerca > Schistocerca serialis. The sequence goes on from NC_064641.1 coordinate 273,842,181, forward strand.
ATTTTCTCGATTGCAGAGCTTTTAAATTTCAGTCGAACGTTTGTTTCTAGATACATGACGATGTTGTAGTTTGGAACAGTTTTCCACACATGGAGAAGCTTTACTTTTGCAGATTAATTTTTGCAATTTTAGAAAAAGACTGCAGCACACATACAATGTAAGTTATTTCAAAATCGAATATGAAAACAGATTAAACTTCTATTACAGAGCCAGTTAGAGACGAGAGTCTAAAAATAATACTCTCCCCAACTTGACGGCCTATCCGGACTGTAAGAAACATTCTATAAGTAATATTTTTATATACAGATACGTTACTCAGTGGTACAACTTACCCACTTATCATCTGTGAGCTCGTGCGGATCCGTTACCAAAGGTCGACGCTCTAATAAAGTGAAGATTCTTGAAGCGGATCTTAGACCTTTCCTGAGGCTCGCGGTGCAGGAGAACACACTTGATATGGTGCCGGTCCCCAACATCAAAGCTTCTGCCACTCTGTAAAAACAAAGGTACACAAGAAGGTAGGTTCAGGCTGTGCGACGTTATGTCCAGGTTGTCTAGAAGTCCAGCTGAATATGATAAAAAAATGTTTTCATTCCTTGAAACAGAAGAGGTGAAGCATGGCTTACGTATAGCTCTGTCTTGTATATGCTACAAACACCAGTCTTCAGTGCCGTGTGATGCAACAGTTTTCTCGGACTTCCTTCCAAAACCGCTCCTGAGATTAAGCTGACGTTAGCATAAAACGTAATTTTCAAAGTATGCTGTATGTTTTCGAAGTTTAAACGAGAATGTTAGGGTACTGATGTGTAAGGAACTCTGAGTTCTGAACTGTACTACATATATGTTACATTGCAATCGCGTAGCTTAGAGAGCTGTGGCAGAGTATTGAGACTGCTATCTGGTAATAATCAGACGGAGAGAAATGACGCTATTTTCTTAAAATTTGTCGTATTAATAATTAATTGTTAGACAGAAGCTGCTTGTTTCTAGTAGTTTGTCTTACCGCACTAGTTTACGGCGTTGTCCATCATGAGCTGTAGCTGTATGACAGAAAAGACACTTATTTCTTATAGTATGTACTTGAAATGTATATATTAGTGTTATGTGCATGTGTGTTTTCAGTTCATTGTAATGTGAGTTTCCTCATATATAATCAGCACAAGGACTTTTTCACGAAAATGTACGTAGTTGTCACTGGCGATTGCTGTACAGGCAAAGATTATTTTTGATACACACTATGAAATTTACGTAATGTAATGTGTGGTCTGCTTACTGTAAGACCTTCGGTACACACACCATCAGATTAGTTGACTTGTCGCTGTAACGAAGTAGGCGAGTGTCAGAAATATGTCTCGTGGTCTTATTGTGGTGTGTTTATCTTTTGCCGTTAGGTCAGACGATAGAAATGCCACTTGCACGCTTAGAGTAGCAGATTGACGGTGACCAACTTTAAACAGAACTTGATTAATTTTCACACACATTTATTAAAATAATAACAAGCATAAAATTACTCAACTTGGTTCTGGATGCTATTTACAATTGTCAATCTGAAGTTCCTTTGCTCTTGGTACGTTAATCTTATTCTCACATATCTCTGATACTTGACAAAGTGTCTATTCATTTATCTTCATGGCTACGTACAGGAATGTGATAATCTTATTAGACATAGACTGAAACTTGACTATAGACTGGTACAGACAAAGGCAGACTGACACAGACTGGTGGAGACAAATGCAGACTGACTAATCGGAGGTCTGTACACTCGTTATAATACCTCGCACGTTCAGCATCACTGCGCGAGTGTGATCCGCGAGGAGAAAAGGTTCTACGTTAGCAGCAATCTCATTGGCTGCGTTACATATTAATACGCGGATCGGCGGAAGCAGAATTTGGTCCGTCTCTTAGGCAGCGCCATCTCGTAGTGTGGAGACGGACGAGCGCTGCGCCTGCGCTGTTGTGCTTAGCGGGGTGCGCTCTAGTGGGAAAGTTGTGTACGCGCTGACTATGTGGAACTATGTACACAACATAATGCTACTTTTATTTTGAATTATTTTTGTTAGTGGAACAAAGGAATTTGTTGTCATTAAAGAAAACCAGCAAAATTTTCGACAGCTTTTTCGCTTTTTAGATCGATGTGTACAATGATGTAGAAGAAATTCTGATTTTTAGACTGCAGTGGCTGAAATTAGTGTGCCGTTTGGAGACGGGAGTCTGGATGTTTGCAGGGTGATAGCGATCTATTCAGTACCACAGAATTTACCACAGATTCAAGATGCACCGGAATGGAGTAGTAAGACCGGCATAAAAGTGTGTTACTGTTAAAAAGTAAAAAATTGGAGAACAGAGTATTTTAACGATCTGATGAAGGTAGCAAAATTATTTTTTTAGACGTAGCAATAGATAGGACGTGTAAATACTCTGATATGGAAATGTAGATATGTCAGAAGTTATAATATGGGATGGGTGGAACGGGCATTAAAAGGAGCATACTATATATTAAACTCTCCAAGAAGAAGAGAAGCTTCAAAATGTGTTAAGCTGGTTGTTTGCCTTACGTGTTTGGAAAGAATGGAATAATGTGTGGTATAGGTGACAGAATGACCGTGGTTATAGCAGAGTATGCGATGAAGCATGCAAATGAAGGTTATCGCGGTGTATCAATGGACACAGAGATGGTGCAAAGAAGAAGCAGTTACTCACTTGTAGACATCTTGGTGGGGGACGCCGTCGGCATGGACGAGTGTTGCTCCATAGTACATGCATGCGGCGTAGGTGAATGTGCCAATGTTCCGAGCGAGGCTGTAGACAGCGGCACGCACGTGCGTGTGGCGCTCTGCGACTTGCAACGCTGGCTGCAACTCTGACAGGTACTGGGCGTGGAACTGACGCTCGCGGCAGAGACCCGCCACCGTGCGGATGTTACCAACAGCCTCCACAGCCACCTGTAAAAGTAGGATACTGTCAGTACCTAGGACGCATCGTCCTCTATCTTCATATGATCAAGAAATTCTCAGTAATAGTCATTTAAGATATTTCAAGTTGGTTTCTTTTCTTTTTGGGAAATAAATGTTCCACTTCTTGCAGTTGGGCTGATAGATATCTATCGGTTACATTACTGTTTATACCACCCACTGCTGTCACTCTGCATGACGTTCGCTGCCCTTCAGATGTACACTAGTGCTGAATGAAAAATGATCACTACGAAAGCGTGGATACCTGGCAGAGGCAGTAAAGGCAGCGATTTAAACCTTCGTGCTGTGGACATAGTATGAATAGTAGATTGAGCATGAAAACTCTGAGATCATGCTACTTCTGCTGAAAAACGGTAAATTGGTTGCTACATCTTAACTGAGTTCAAGATGTGCATCTCTACTATATGCTTGGAGAGCTGCAACAGACCATTCTTCGACTTGAAGACCACAACAGTAACTCGTCTCAATGATTCCATACAAATCACAGCTGTCACTTTTTCTTTGATTATGCACTATTTTACTTAGATCCTTGGTATAAGGGTAGTGTCTTCGACTATTAATCAAAAAGTTCTGGGCCCCAGGTTAGACTCTAGTCAGTGGTTAAATTATAAATAAAGACCTTCTACAATTTGGGCTGAATGCTTATAAGGAGACTATCTCGTTATGCCTATCGCCTTGTCAAAGATGGCGAAGGGTTACTATTTGCTGCTCTTGTGCTCGAAAACTGCCCCCAAAAGGCGAGACTTTTGGCAATGGTCAACGGTATGAGGGTACATAAGGCAATGGAAGCTACTGCATTAAAAACGCACACGCTAAAAACATTCAACACCCAAGATCACATAAATATACCTTTCTGGCCATTTCTACATGGTACTTTATGTTTTTAAATATTTTAGTTGTGACGAACCTTTTATAATGTGCTGATTTTTATCCACATGACACATTGGCGTGAGACCAAACGTAATATGAACACGTTTCATAAGGAAAAGATTTTTTAAGACCTGAAGGTGACAGTAAAGTTTATAGAAACCAATAGTATTAAATCAAGAAATATTTATGCGATCCTGGCCGTTGAATGCGTTTAGCAAGGAAAACAGATCGCTCCTTCGGTCTTCGCAAAATGAGAAAATTCAATTAAAAACACACAATGTGTATCCATAGGACTTGTGACCTGCATCTTGAAGAAGTATCATGTGGTCTCACCATTTGAAAAAGATTCCGGATTAGACCCCCATTCCTATCTCTGGGAGAGGACTGCCAAGAGGGAACTAACTATGAGGAAGAGATTGAATAACCAACGAAAGGGTAAGATACTACGATCCGCATCATGACCCAGAAATCAAAGGACAGCGGATCGAAGTGGCACTGAAAACTGTCTCTTATGCTGGCAGTTGAAGTCAGCTTCGTCGTAGCAAGGAGGACGCTACAAAGGGTATGAAATTTTCTAAGACTTATTTTTCGTTATACTATATGACCCTGTCTATATGCAGTCTACGAAGTAAATAATATTCCCATGAAATCCATTCATATCAAATTCAATTTGAACATTTTTCATTTTGTAGCTCTTATTGATGTGTATTGCTGTGGTCTTCAGTTCTAACACTTTCTTCATTCAGTTCTCTTTGCTTATCCGGTGCACTACTCTTCACCTCTGCGCAACAATTGCCACTAACATCCAGTAGACACCATTTACTGTTCTTAAAACTTTGTGTCCTTTTATAAGTTGAACCCTCCACACCCACCCACACGCATACGTTTTGTTCTATTACCAAATTAACTGTTTCTTGACGCTTCAGTTTCGTCCTGTCAACTGACACCGTCTTATAGGCAAGTTGTACCACAATTTTCTTTCCTCATCAGTTCTGCTCGCTGTCTCCTCATTGGTTACATAGCGTACCCACCTAATTTTCAATATTTTTCTGGAGCACAAAATATCAAAAGTTTCTGTTCTATTGTTGTCTGATCTGTTTATGTTCCGCGTTTCACTTCCGAGCAAGCCTCTCTTCAAACAGATACCTTCAGAAAAGACTAACTAATACTTATGTTTACTTTCGATGTTAAGAAATTTTCCATTCACAAATGCTTCTCTTTCTGTTGCTAGTCTACGTTCTATAACCTGTCTGCTTCGGTCAAAGTCGGTTACTTTGTACCGAAATATCAAAACATCTCAAGTACTTTTAATGTTTCATTTCCTAATCTGCTGCCCTTTGCATATCCTGGTTTAATTCACATACATGTGAACACCCTTGTTTTACGGTTGTTGATGTTTATCTTACATCCTCTCCTCGAGAAACTAGCCATTCTGACAGAATTACTATGCCATCAGCAAACGTATAATTTTTTTTTAATATGCCTGAACTTCAATTCCCTTTCCAGATTTCTCATTAATTTCCTTTACGGATTGCTAAAAATACAGACTGAGCACTGAGGATAAGCTACCTACGTAAGTCTTCTGAACTACTGCTTTCATCCTCTTACTCTTGTAACTGTTGTCTGGTTTCTGTACAATCCGTAGGTAACACTCCACTTTCTGTATTTTACTCTTGGTGTCTTCAGAATTTCAAAGATTGTATTCGAACTTCGTCAAACTCTTACATCAGATTGGAAACCTATACAAAATTAAAATTGTACGACATGTACATTTACGTAACTAAAAAACAAATTTTTTAAATTTCTTGTTTTAGACTGCATTAAATGGTATCTGCTTTTAACTGCTTTAGACATATTACCGTAGATCTTATACAAGACACATGCATTTATTTAGTACTACCTCAGAAATGAGTGGACAATCGTTTCCATTATTCCACTTTTAAAGACGTATTACGTGTCTAAACCGCTATTCTGTTCTCTTCCATCCACTATACGCCTCCATATTCATCAGTCCATTGTCAGTATTGTTTGCCTTATCTTCAGTTTTATGACATATTTTCCCCCTAAAAAAAACATCTACTAAAATACTCTCTCCTTCTTGGTCTGTCACTCTTTCTTTTTTCCCAGGGGTTTTTCTAGACACTAGGCACATCATATAGCCACATGGGCCAAGTGTATTGCTTTACCCTACTTCATCACTTATAAAATACATTCGAACCCATTTTCTGGTATAGCCTCCATCGCTGATTATCGTTTAGATCCAACTACCATGCTTACCAATTTCATGTTCCTTACATTTCCTCCGGGAACTACGTCAGCAGTAGGGCGAGAAATCCTGCTTTGCAGGTAGTTAACAATCTCTGTGCAACGGAAGTTCGAGCTAATCACCCTTTCGGTCATTTTCGTTATGTCTTCCTTCAGGAGCGACCTAGATCACTTATCCATGAACTGAGATAAGTGAATTTCTCAGGTAATACATCACGTAATGAGGAAAGGAAGACCCTAGTAAGTGAGTTCTGGATGTCTTTTCTTAAAAAATCAAAATCATTAATGAGTAATAAATATCTACTAGATCAATGATATCGGTCCATATTAACCCCAGTTTTACTTATTCTTTGCTGGTACACACCCATCAATGAAAATTATGAAGATACAAAAACAAAGCGAAATACAAGCGATGAATATTAGGACAATTTACGTGAGTCTTAGATCTTCTTGACAAGTCCGCAAGCCATGGGTTAAGCAAGAGTGATGATCCCATCAACAGTTTGTTCTGATCGCACCAGCAAACAAGGTATTGGTTTCAAGTGCAAATCTCTAAACCCGCACTGTCACACCCCATAACCTATTAGCAGGAGCTCTGCTGGAGCGCTCGTACTCACGGAGTACTGTTTGCACAGGCCTGCCTTACAGTTGCAAACATGTAACGGATACTACACTGATCAGACAGAACATTACGACCACCTACCTAATATCCAGTATGTCCATCTTTGGCACGGATAACAGCGGCGACGAATCGTGGCATGGAAGCAACGAGGGCTTCGTAAGCCGCTGTAGGGAGCTAACACACCACATCTGTATACACAGGTCACCTAATTCCCTTAAATTACAGGGAGGGAGACGATGAGCTCTGACGCCACGTTCAATCACATCCCAGACGTGTTCGATCAGGTTTGGATTTGGCAAGCTGGCGGGCCAGAACACCAGTTGGAACTCATTGCTGTGTTCCTGGAACAACTTCATCACACTCCTGGTCTTGTGAGCTGCCGTCGGGAATTTTATGATCGTCATGAAGTGGTGTACATGGTCTGCAACCAATATACGTACAATACTCCTGGGCTGCCATGGTGTCTTGCACGAGTTCCACTGGACTCATGGATGCCCAAGCGAATGTTACCCATCGCATAATGGAGCCGCCGCCAGCTAGCCTTCACCTTGCACTAAAGATGTCAAGGAGGTATTCACCTGGAAGACGACGGATTCGAGCCCTACCATCGACATAATGAAGAAGGTATCAGGATTCATCAGACAATGCAACACGCAGACACTACTTCAACGTACAATGCCAGTGGTCATGTGCCCATTTCAGTTGTAGTTTGCCAATGTCATAGTGTTAACATTGGTAAAAGCAAGGGTCGTCGACTCCGGAGTCCCATTGTTAGGGTTGTTCGGTGCACTTTGTGTTCACACACGCTTTTACTCTGCCGGCATTAAACTCCGATGTTAGTTCCATCACATTTCGCCACATGTTCTGTTTTACCAGTCTGCTCAGCCTCCAACGTACAAAATCTTTAATGAGGGGTAGCTACCCAATCCCATGACATTTGGAAATGGTTTCACTACATGTTAAAAACGCTCACCACAGCACTCCTCGAATATCCGACAAGTTGTGCAGTTTCCGAAATGCTCGTGCCAGGCTCCTGTGCAATCAGAACCTGCCTTCTGTCAAACTCACAAGGGAAGCCACGACGTTTGGAACGCGGATTTACTGTAAACTTCGTACACTTGTAGTACTCCATGAGGACAACAAAATGTGTAAGCAGTAGCGCGTACTTCTCAAGCGTTACTGAGAAAATCGCAAGATAATTTCGGTCGTCAAATATATATATATATCTGTGCTTGGCGAATGTAACCATGAAGCGGCTGCAGCCGACTGGTGCCGGGACTGTAGCGCAGCGTGTTCAGTCAGAGCGTTAGTTACCCTTGCTAAAAAAATGACTGAGCGAACGCATCATCGAACAAACTGAACTGGTGTCATCGGGCGTCCGCCCTGTACAAATTCAACGAATAATATAGAAAAAAAGTTTTTTTTTTTTTTAAGTGGTTGGCGTTCAAGCCGCTGGATCGCTGGATCGAGTTCCGTGCGTTATTTTTTTTTTTATTTTCAACACAGTCCTTTTCTTTATGATTTATATTATAATTGATATAATGGGGAAAATACGTGTAATCGGATGAATTTCTATTAAATTTAGAATGTTATTTGGCAGTCTACTAATTTTTATTGTCACAAATAATGTAATATTCGAAACTATCGACTAGTAAACGACCAAACGCATAAAGTGATACTGAAAATGTATGCTTGTCTGTGATTTGAGAAATCCCTTATACCTGGAAGGGCCCGAAACGACCTGCTACCTCCAAGTTTTGACCAGCACAGACGGCTTTCGAAAGATGTGCAATTAATCTTCGCTTTCGACATTACAAGTTGCAGGATGCTATTTTTCGTAAAAAACATGGAAAACGTAAAGTTAAACGGCACAGCTGCATTGAATAAATGCTATGTTTTCGCATACGCAAGGTCTTTTGACGTTTTCCGTGGAAAAATAAACCTCGTTAACATTTTAAAAAACCTCTCTCTCAGACGATAGTTTGGAAGCAAACCATGCATAACGCAGTATTTCCTTAAAAATCGGCGCTGATAATTGATCATGCAGTATCGAGTGTATTTTAATAGCGTCTTCCGAGAAGCAATTTCTCGTTCTCTTTCGATTAAATACGAACAGTTTTGAAGACACGGACAAGCATACATTTTCAGTATCACTTTATGCGTTTGGTCGTTTACTAGTCGATAGTTATGAATATTATTTTATTTGTGATAATAAAAATTAGTAGACTGGCAAATAACATTATAAATTTAATAAAAGTTCATCCGATTACACGTATTTTTCCCACTATACAAATAGTAAAGGAAATGACTGTGTTGAAAAAAAAAAAAAAAAAAACTGACGAACGGAACTCGATCCAGCGATCCAGTGGCTTGAACAACAACCACTTTAAGAAAAAAAATTGTTTCATGTTGTTCGCTGAATTTGTTCGGGGCAGACGTCCGATGACACCCGTTCAGTTTGATCGATGATGCTTTCGCTCAGTTTTTTTATTAGAAAGGGAAAGCTAACGCTCTGGCCGAACACCCTGCGCTACCGTGCCGGCACCACTCGGCTGTAGCCGCTTCATGGTTAAAATGGCCAAGCAAAGATATATATTTGACGACCGAAATTATCTTGCGATTTTCGCAGTAACGCTTGACAAGTACGCGCTACTGCTTACACATTTTGTTGTCCTCATGGATTACTACGAGTGTACGAAGTTTTCAGTAAATCCGCGTTCCAAACGTCGTGGCCTCCCCTTGTCAGATAGATTGCACACCTCCATTCTTCACACAGACAGCACACACACAGATACTACATGCACCATCCGCGTGTCTCACTAGCACTCATTCCCTGTCGCTTGGACAGGTTTACATTGATAGTAGGTTGGTGGTCATAATGTTCTGGTTGATCGCTGTATTGTGGTCACATGGTCTTGGTTATGTACAGGGTTATATTTTGAGTTTAGATAACGGTGGGGTTCCACGTTTACTAGTTCCAGATCGTTGTTAACCAGCAGCAGAATTTTATTATCGGCGGACATGTCATTTGATGCAGATGTGTACAGCATATAAGTAATGTTATCTTTCTATTTTAGTGTGTACAAAATATTCTATATTATCGACATTGCGCACATACTTTTTTGTGTATCCTGTGCATCAGATTCCACTGACGATGGATTATATTCTCGAATACTGGCATGGCAGCTAAAATATCTGAAATACTGCTCATGCCTGTACAACTAGAAATTCTTTATCAGATAAACACTTTTCCTGTGTACTTATGCTGTAGTAATGTAAGTTAGACAGACGATTCTGTCGCAGAAGTGAAATTAGATGCGGCTCGGCAGGATGGAACAAGTACCTTGGTGGCTTTCTCCACGGATTTTCGAATACGCTCGTCCCCGGCCTCCTCTAGGCGGGCATCGTAGTGGTCGGACGCCATTAGGACGGGCATGAAGGCGAGCGCCATCAGCCCCAGTCGCCACTCGTAGTACAGGCACACTCCGACAGAGAGCACCAGCGTCGCCAGCGCCTGCACCACGGAGCTGATAGGCTGACCTGTAGCCTGCACAACACATCAACTTAATTACTTGCTCAACTCGACAAAAGCAATCATTCATTTATTATTCAGCATGCAATAAAAATGGGTAAAACATGAAAATATTGATGTTGCTTATTGCTCCGTAGCTGCCTCGATTTTGACAATTGCATTATGAGGAAGAGTCAGGTCAGCAAATGTGCACACTCATTGAATGTTGCAGAGAAAGAAGTACAATCACGAATGGGGTCACTGATATAGCGCCCTCTCGCTGCGCCCTTTTTGGGCAACGAATACTTTCGTGCGTACTAATGCTACCAGGAACTAGTCAGTCAATATGCGGAAATCTAGCTGTAGTAAGTGAAAAGTGATCACAAATTCGTTGATGAGAATGCACAACCAATACAACGAACTTGGATGTTCACCCAATCGTGACTTTTCAAGGACTACAGATATCACAACTTTTTATCCCAGATTATTTTGGACATTCTTTGGTCTTCAATCTGCCAGGACCTAACAACTCAAAACAAAGTAAGTATCTCTCACATTTTCCTTAAATTCTGTAGCATTTTTGCAAGTGGAGACATCCGTGGTCGTTGTTACATTAAATTCTCATGAGTTTATTATCACACTGTCAATTTGTAAAATTCTCCAACGCTTCGGCTGCTGTTGCAAAAGGCCTTCCTCAGGGTGTTTATGCTAAGTTGAGTTAGAAAAAATACCTCGAGGAATTCCATTTGCTATAGTAGCCGAAATCTCGGAGAATTTTACACATTAACAATGCGGTCACATACCCAGAAGAATCTTACTGTTTGTAACATTTTAGACATAATATTTGTGTTGGGCTGATTGTGCGCATACAGGTATATCAAATGATGAAGTATGACATCGCAACGATAAAGGGGTTCAGATGGCTGAAATTGTAGTACAGTAAACAGTCATTAATTAGGACTTCACTAATTTGAAATTCGCGAAAATTGTACTGTTTTTATCGCGATGTGAAATGGTATCTTTTATTGGAGGAGAGTATTGTACCTGGATAACAGTGTGCTTACGAATACATCATGTTTGATGGTCGGTGATTTTTTTTAGAACTGTATGAAGGAATGCGCACTAGAAAGCTTCATATTCAGTTTCTGGCAATTTATAGTATTTTTGTTCTGAGACTCAAGGTCGTCTTTATGCAGCGTTTGTAAATATTACGAGTTCTACATATTTAAGTACCGTATAGTATATTAAAGCTACTTGGCGCACACTGTTAGTTCTTCGATCAGAGAGTGTTATGGCTAGTAAAATTTTAATTTTTTGAAACTAGTTACGTAGCATGTGGACGGTTAAGCTATATTGCATGTCATGCACCATCTTGTACCTTGAAATGGAAGAAGATGTTCTACCGTGAAACACCAGATACCTGCAAATGAACTGAGTTTCTTTAGTCTTTCCCAGTCTTGAAAACCGAAATTTGTGTAGACCGCCAATACCTTATATTTCATATGTTTTTTTGCTTGTCATGGGTTTTTGGTAATACTTCTCCTTAATACGATATTACTTATTAATTCTTGGTGTTTAAAAGAATAACAGTGTAACACATAGAGTGTTAAATGCAGTACTGACAAGATTTTCTCGATTGGAGTACAACATTTATTCCTAGGTATGTAATCATGTTGTGTCTTGGAACCGTTTATCATACTTGGAGAAACCTTACTTTCCCAGAGTAATTTATGTGAGGTTAAGAAAAAACCTGTACCACCAATGTAGTGAATGCTATAATTTAAAGATGGAATAAGAAAAAAATATTAAACTTCCCTTATATTGCTTGCTAGAGGCGAAAGTTCGAAAAGTGCTCGATGTTACTGCCCTCTATCGGAGATCATTCGTGCCAACATGATTTATTGTAAAACGTCGAACGTGATTTCTTCCTTCCCATACATTTCACGGGGACCGATGAAACGAAATGATCGGATGGAATTACTGGCCGCGAGACCCCGTCTATGGCTGTTCGGCCTCTTTCTATTTGACGCCGCTTCGCGCTCATTTGCGTGTCGGTGAAAATAAGATGAAATGATAAGGAAAACCCAAACACCCAGTTCCAGCGGGAAGAAAATCCCCGATCCGACTAGGAATCGAACACGGGACTCCATGATGCAATGAAAGCGGCGTTAACTCCGAGACCACGCAGCAATGTCAAAGTCTGCTCAGTTCGCTTACTGAAGCCCACATAACTGCTTAAAAGTGTGTTAGTGGTACAGTACGACACAGTAACCAAGAAGAGTGTTAGATAAAAATACCAACAGTTAACTTTAGAAAACAAAATGAAAGCGTTTCATTAAATCCAAGCCGGTACTTCTGCCTAGAATGTTGAGGCAGAATTTAGTACTGCTAGTCGACTTTTTACGACTTTGAGACAAATCCAAATAACACTTCGGTTCTAGCGCTGAAACAAGACGAACTAGACGGAGAACGAAAGCGGACAACTGAACCCAAACTGAATACCACTGATAATATCATATTAGACTCATGCAAACAACAAGTTACCGTTTACACGGTCCGTCCAAGATGTTCCGAGACTGCTTTTGTTCCCCAGGTACAATCGCCTACAGCGACAGCTTGAACCATCATCTGTAGGGTTCGGATAATTAGCTATTTAAATTGGTAGAATACGTAAATATAATAGTGCATAAAAGTTTAAAATATGGGAAAAATATGGAGACAAAAACTATTATTTTCAAATAAATCACACTTTATTATACCAAAAACAAATAATTTTATGCGTCTTCAGTCTCACTGGCATCATTTGTCTTGTTACAATACACAGTCACATTTTTTTTTAATTTCCAAAATCAAAACTATTTCTGTGTGAATGAAACAACACTTCGTACAGACCGAAAGATCTTTCAACGTCGCGAGATGTGATCAGAGTAGATTTAAATTTGCACAATTGTGGAAGTGAGTATGGGACGTCAAGTTTGTCATCTGTTCTTCCGTATAGCATATTGTTAATTTTAGTCAGGTGATTAAAAACTTTATTTGTCTCAAGTGCATAGTTTAGTTTTTGCTTTAACAATTCAGCAACGTAACTCTGTAGAGTACCATTTTTAAAAAGCTCTTTAGCATTCAAAATACAAGCAGATCCGTCTTCAAATTGAAAAATAATTGTTTTAATATCACTGAAATGCTCAGCGTAGTATTCAGCTGCTTCTAGACAAGTACGCCAACGTGTCAGAACTGGTTCTGGTGGCAAAATAAGATCGAGATACATCTCTTTAAATTTGGAATCCTACTGGGAGCTTTCAAAAATATTTTTTCACATTTGATTTTAAACTATCAATATTTATGTAATTTATCCTTATCCATTCAGTCAATCTATTTATTCCGGGTGCCAAGCACGTTACGTGGATCACTTCAGGATATAAAATATTCAGGTCATCTACAGCTTTAACCGTGTAAGGAGCAGTGTCGGTAACTAACAACTATTTGTGGCTATTAGGCCACCAAACACTCACCACCAGTAAAAAGCTTTTCTAGTGGTTGGTGGTTATATTTTGGAAGTTCTTCTCACGCCAACAGAAAGGATTTGCTCGATTTATCTTCAAATAGTGGTCCTATTCCTACATTGACAGTACACCGCCCTTGGGTGTCCGTAGTCTAGTAGATTGTGACTCATACAGGACCAACAAGAATTACATCTCTAATCGACGCCAAACAAGCCTTTTAAATGCTACTGAAATAGTTTTTTCTAATTGTAGATTCGTCAGGAATATGATTGCCTGAATACTTCTCTAGTAAGCTTTTAAACACTGGGTTATACACAGAAAAGCCAAACAAACAGGTACACTTGCTTAATATCGTGTGTGGCCTCCACGAGCACGCAGAACTGTCGCAACACGACTTAGAATGGACTCGACTAATGTCTGAAGTCGTCTTGGAGCGAATTAACGGCATGAAACTTGCAGGGCTGTCCATAAATCAGTTAAGAGAATGAGGGGGTGGAGATCTCTTCTGAACAGCAGGTTGCAAGGCATCCCAGATATGCTCAATAATGTTCATGTCTAGGGAGTTTGGTGGCCAGTGGAAGTGTTTTAACTCAGAAGAATATTCGTAGAGACACTCTGTAGCAATTCTGGACCTGTGGGGTGCCGCATTGTCCTACTGGAATTGCCCAAGTCCGTCGGAATGCAAACTGGACATGAATGGGTGCAGGTGATCAGACAGGATGCCTAAGTACGTGTCACCCGTCTGGACGAATCAGGGTCCCATATCATTCCAACTGCGCACCATTACAGAGCCTCCACCAGCTTGAATTGTCCCCTGGTGACAGGCAAGGTACATGTGTTCATGAGGTTCTCTCCATACCCGTACACTTGCATCCAATCGATACTATTTGAAAGGAGACCTGTCCGATCAGGCAATACGATTCCAGTCATCAACATTCCAATGTTGGTGTTGACGGGCCCAGGCGAGGCGTAAAGCTTTGTGTCGTGAGGTCATCAAGGGTACACGAGTGGGCCCTCGGCTCCGAAAGCCCATATCGATGATGTTTCGTTGAATGGTTCGCACGCTGACACTGTTGATGGCCCAGCATTGAAATCTGCAGCAATTTGCGGAAGGGTTGCACATCTGTCACGTTCAACGGTTCTCTTTAGTCGTCGTTGGTCCCATTCTCTCAGGATCTTTTTCCAGCCGCAGCGATATCAGAGTTTGATGTTTTACCTAATTCCTGATATTCATGGTACACTCGTAAAATGGTCGTACGGGAAAATTCCACTGCCTCGCTACATCGGAGATACTGTGTTTCGTTGCTCGTGTGCTGACTATAACACCACGTTCAAACTCGCTTAAATCCGGACAACTTGCCATTGCAACAGAAGTAACCGATCTAACAACTGCGCCAGACACTTTTTGCCTTACATAGGTCTTATACTGGCGCTTCAGTGAGTGATTTATGTAAAGGTATATCTGCACATATCGTGGCATAACATAAATCTTTCGAGAAGGTAGAACTTTGAGAGCCACTGGCAGCTGCATCAGAAAAACACTGTCGTTTAAATTCATTCTTCGTTACAATATTTACCTTATATGTTTTGGTAGATGTGTGCTGTGAAGTTAGAAACCGTTGCTCAGTCGACACGGATTTTTCACAAGTACTACAAAACAGTATTTTTCCGTCTGTACTCACAGACTGGTTTCGGAAATCATCAATATACCTGCAATTGAAATACAACTGTTGCTTATCCTTCGGAATTTTTACGCATGTATAAAAAATAGCGCACTACTTGCGGAGGTGCGAGTCAGACGATGCGCGTTGAACGGAACACACGAATATAACAATGAAGAAACAGTTAATGCTTCAGTCGTATTGTTTGCATCCCTGGCAAGAAATAGTCCGCTTCATTATACGGCCTAATTGCTTTGCGTTCGATGCGAATGATAATAGTATGGCGAAACAGAAAAGTGAAGGAATAGAAAAACTGGAACATATCTACGACGAAGACGGTATATAATGTACCGTCTGTAAACTCCTCAGCGAGCCCTTGTACTCTAGGTTCAAATGGCTCTGAGCACTATACGACTTAACTTCTGAGGTCATCAGTCGCCTAGAATTTAGAACTAATTAAACCTAACTAACCTAAGGACATCACACACATCCATGCCCGAGGCAGGATTCGAACCTGCGACCGTAGCGTTCGCTCGGTTCCAGACTGTAGCGCCTAGAACCGCACGGCCACTCCGGCCGGCTTTGCACCCTAGTTTCGACTGGTAGATTTCACGGACATCGAGGGTACCGAAAACCTTTGCCAGCGAAAGAAATTGTGTTTTAGCTGCCTTATTTTAATAATCATGTTTGTTACTGCAAACAGGTACGACATTTGATAATAGCGTGTTTATAAATGTGTCGCCACGAAAGTATATAACTTTGGTGAGGCATTTTCACTACAGGGAATTTATGATGGGGAAGGGTATGGTGACAGCAGTGAACAAAATGACAAAAACTGTTCTGTCCTTCCCACCACTCCTGAAACATCGTTTCAGTGCTTCACTCCCAAGGAAGAGATTTTGCTTCTTTCCCTCTAACCACCATCCCTGGGAAGCTTGACTATCTGAAAGAATAGGCTGCTTCAGATAGTGCGATTCGTGTTTTCGGCTCCTCCGTTCCGAGGCCAGGAATCGCGCTTTGAAGTGTCATTTAACGAATTTTTTAATCATGTTACACTTTAAAAAGATCATATTCTATGACGCAGCGTTGAAAATATGGATTAATGCAATTCGGATATAAAAATACGGACTAAACTTTGAAATATGAAAAAATATTGAAAATGAAAGCTATTTTTTCAGATTCTAAATTTCATGAATTACGTAGAAAACTACAAAAAGAATGGAAATTACTTAAAACGAAAATATGTTTATACATATTAATTCGGCTCCTAGTACCCGTAAACAACAGGTGTGAACTTGGCCAGGCAGTTGTGAGTACGCAGTGTGAAGTAGCGGACGTGAGTCAGTATTGTGTCGTTGCTGTCACAAATAGGAATGGAGCAACGAACTGAACACCCCTAAATCAAGTGTTCAAGACATTCTCCAGAATGCTTTGAAGAAGAGAAAAATGTGCGCAATGATTGCCGTGCACGCCTTGACTCTCGAACAAAAGCAACGACGTCTAGACTCCTGCTGTGACGATGGAAATGCCGAACGGGGACAATTCTGTTCTGGATAACATCATCAAGGGGTGACGAGACTTTGTGTCATCAATACCCCAAAACGAAAGAGTGCACCAGTTCATATAAAGAGTCAACACTTTGTTAACATAACCTACATTCAAGCCAATGTATGCAAGAATTGAACAGCATCTGAAAAGAAACTCTTTTCTGTCAGATTCACATGCTTGTATGAATGTTCTGTGCGATACAGTGAAGTGGGAGGAGACCTGAAGCATTAAAATTAACTTTTCTCTAGCTTTTCTATTAATCCAGTGTCTAAGCTTTTTGGACTGGGAGTTTGATATTAGAATGCCTCAGGACGAAGCACACACAGCCGGCCGGTGTGGCAGAGCGGTTCTAGGCGCTTCAGTCTGGAACCCCGCAACCGCTACGGTCGCAGGTTCGAATCCGGCCGCGGGCATGGGTGTGTGTGATGTCCTTAGTTAGGTTTAAGTAGTTATAAGCTCTAGGGGACTGATGACCTCAGATGTTAAGTCCATAGTCCTCAGAGCCATTTGAACCAAACACACACAAATTAACTACTTTAAAATTTGTGTAAACAAAACCATTGCACATATTGTCCGGAGATTACGGTGCTACACCAGGGTCAGCAACGTATATCGACAGAACAGACATTAGCGAGGGCTCGCAGGAATCCGCAGTGATTCTGTTGACCACGCCTACCTCACACACAGCAGTGCCCTCGCATTGGAGGTCAATATGGAGCCAAGCAAGTGCACAGCCCAGTTCATGAAATCATCTGAAGGCGTCAGCATCACAGTGTAGGACCAACGAGCTGTTAAGGTTTCTAATGAACTTGTACTTCAGTAAATGATGAACATCGTACCTCAAGAGAACAGTTTGTTAATTAGAGCATCAAGTGATGCTTTCATAGTCAGTGGCAGTTGTACATTATCAACCACTCCGGTTACAAAGAAGTATGTCAAACTTAAGTAAATATTTTATTCTTTTAGGTAATAATTCATGTGCTCTTGTTTGATTAGCCTTCTCCCAGAGCAATCAAAGAACCTACTGTTATGACCGGACGAAAGTAGTTTCGTCTGTGTCACGACATATGTCAAGTTCTCACTTTACATACATTGTATGACATGTAACAACACAGGAAACAAATACTTTGTTGAGACAGAATACTTGCCACTACATACTTTCTGTAGGTGAAATAATTAGAGCAGCTGAGAGGCGCATACGAAACTAAACGAAACTTTTCTAGGTTTCGGAACTATTAGTTCCTTCCTTCGGCAGAAAAGGGGCGCAGTTTGGGAAAGTAGACCTTAGGACGAGTAGGAGATCCACCTGTAACGAGGACGTCTCCTCTTTAGAAACGTAAACAAAATGTTATTGATACAACGCTTTCGCTCGGTCTGGTCGCCAGTTTTTGGCCGTGCCCTCGTAATTTATTGCTGAATTCATAACGAGCGAGTGTCGATAGCTTGTACTTTACGAAAGAAAAGGGGATAACTGTAAAGAAAGGAAAGGAAGAAGGGGTCTTGTATTTCTCTGGAAGAAATATACAGCATGAACACTGCTAGTTGTGACTGAACAAGATGTTTCAGTAAAAGCGAGCAAAAATTTAACAGAACGTAGAGGATGCTCCACTGAACAATTTTGAGGTAGGGAATCTGGGGTCGGAGAAGCCTGCTTAAGATGATAATAGGAATAAAATCACGTTACCCTGGTCTTTTTTATTTACATTAGTTAACTGAAAATACTATAATTGACACAATGAACGTACCATTTGTACTGTATCTTACAAAATGTGCTGAAATTGACGGCCATCAGTCTCAATGCAAGCATGACATCGGCGAAACAGATTCTGACGCACCCTGACAAATGTCCCTGGTGTGTTTTGAATCACATCACATAATAGGAGGTAGCTACAATGCTGCCAACTAATTCCATCTCCGTATCCAATGGGGCCTCATACACAAGTGACCTTAGATGTCCCCGTAGGAAATAATCAAGGGGATTCAGGTCAGGTGACCTCGCAGGCCATGGAATAGGACCTCCCCTTCCAGACCAGCGACCAGGAAATACTGTACCGATATTGCTCCATCATATTATACTGTACGTCTCTGCACAGGAGTGAGCAATGAATGGGTCTGTCGTTGATTCATAGCACGTTCTGTCATGGGACAATGTAAACACGATACAACAGAGCAACCTTATGGACAAGTAAAGTAAACAAAACCTGCATCATGACTTCCTGGAGATCAGGTTCGTCCTCCTTGTTTCCTTGCCGGAAATAAAGAATGTAAATGTAAATAAACAGTACAGTACGTGTAAACATGTACGCATGTTAGTTGTAGATGAGGTGGAAAACAGTCATCCTAGACAAAGCGGTAAACAAGTTTACTTCCATATCTCCTTAATCTGGCTTCTCCGACACCAACTCCTACCTCAAATTGTTCAGTGGAGCATTCTCTATGTCTTGTTACATTTTTGCGCGCTCTTACGGAAACACCCTGCATATCGATTATTATTACACACAGTATCACTTTTCCTTACGTACAACGTCTTTCTTTCTTTCTTTTTTTTTTAAATCTGGTGGGGTTGCATAATGAATACTGACTTATGATTTCAGTAACAGTAGCTCACCCCTTGCACGTCAGAAGTATCCGTGGACAGCCTGGCACAGAGCGCTCCGGTGCTGTTGTTCTTGTCGTCGAACCAGGCCACCTCCTGCCGCAGCATCGCCGAAAAAGTGAGTTTGCGCAGCCGCATCGTCAGCCTGTCCCCGGCGACGTCGAAGGTGAACATCTGCAGCAAGTACAACATGTCTGAAATCACAGCCTTTTATTTCCTCCAAATGGGTGTAACTGTGCAATCAGTTAAGTCTACGGGCCTCAAGATGGTTCTTGTCTTGTGATGGAGGCTTCACATGGGAACACAACTTTTACGATACATCAAAAAGAGTATCAGCTTTTACCTCCTGCACTGTTTCTCCACTTAAATGTCTCACAATCGCGATTTCGGGAAGTGTACCATTTCAAATGGTAACTCATCACGAATTGCGTACAACCATTATTCTTCTAGAAATGAAATGAATTAATTGAGTAAGAGGAGTATTGTTCCTAGTTAGTAGCGAAGGACTGCAACAACCTGCAAGAAGATAGTCTCTCTCTCTCTCTCTCTCTCTCTCTCTCTCTCTGTGTGTGTGTGTGTGTGTGTGTGTGTGTGTGTGTGTTAGTGGTACAACAGCAGATATTTTAATTAGTGACTGAGGGCAGTGAACTGCTGAACAGCTTTACATCAGTATTTACTGCATTTGTGAACTAATAATTATAGCTATTAAGAATAGTATGATTATAGGTTGGCAAGCCGTTAGGTCAGCCGTTGAAGAGTGGGTATGTTGATGCCAAACGGTTAGTCGATATTGACAGGTGTATTCCACTGTTTTAGTGCTACAGTTACGACCGCGCAAAGAACATCACGTAGTAAACTATGTGACGTGTTTGATGGAAGTCTGTTAGACGCGGAGAAAAAAAAAAGTTTTGCGTCAACTCGGTTCCGAGAGTTCCAGAAGCTATACAGAAAATTGGAATAGAGATCAACATAAACATCACTTCCGCCCTTTCTATTGCTCGTGAAACCACACATTGCATATTGCAACACCATACAGAGATTCCTTCAGAGGTAATGGTCCACATGGCTGTACACACCGGTACCTCTGATACTCAGCAGCATCTCCTCTTGCACTGATGCATGCCTGTATTCGTCGTGGCATACTATCCACAAGTTCATCAAGGCACTGTTGGTCCAGATTGTCTGACTTCTCAACGGCGATTCGGCGTAGATCCCTCAGAATGGTTGTTGGGTCATGTCGTCCATAAACAGCCCTTTTCAATCCATCCCAGGCATATTCGATAGGATTCGTGTCTGAAGAACATGCTGGCCACTCTAGTTGAGAGATGTCGTTATCCGCGGCACCCCCTGTCGGAGATCCGAGTCATCCCTCTGGCATGGGTGTTTGTGTTGTTATTAGCATAAGTTATTTTAAGTAGTATGTAAATCTAGGGACCAATGACCTCAACAGTTTGGTCCCTTAAGAATTCACACACATTTGAACATTTGATGTCGTTATCCTGGAAGAAGTCACTCACAAGATGTGCACAATGGGGGCGCGAATTGCCGTCCATGAAGACGAATGCCTCGCCAATATGCTGTCGATATAATTGCACTATCGGTCGGAGAATGGCATTCACTTGTCGTACAGCCGTTACGGCGCCTTCCAACACCACTAGCGGCGTACGTCGGCCCCACATAATACCAACCCAAAACAGCAGGGAACCTCCACCTTGCAGCACTTGCTGGACAGTGTGTCTAAGGCGTTCAGCCTGAACTGGTTGCCTCCAAACACGTCTCCGACGCATATGCATATGTGACACTCATCGGTGAAGAGAACGTGATGCCAGTCCTGAGCGGTCCATTGGCGTGTTGTTGGATCCATCTCTACCGCGCTGCGTAGTGTCGTGGTTGCAAAGATGTATCTCGCCATGGACATCGGGAGTGTAGTTGCGCATTATGCAGCCTATGGCGTGCAGTTTGAGTCGTAACACGACATTCTGTGGCTGCACGAAAAGCATTATTCAACATGGTGACGTTACTGTCAGGGTTCCCCCGAGCCATAATCCGTAGTCAGCGGTCATCCACTGCAGTAGTAGCCCTTGGGCGGCCTGAGCGAGGCTTGTCATCGACAGTTCCTGTCTCTGTGTATCTCCTCCATGTCCGAGACGACTGGACACTTCCCCTGTTGAGAGCTCTTCCTGGCACAAAGTAACAATGCTGATGCGTTTGAACTGCGGTATTGACCGTTTAGGCATGGTTGAACTACAGACAACACGAGCCGTGTACTTCCTTCGTTGTGGAATGCCGGCCGGGGTGGCCGAACGGTTCTAGGCGCTACAGTCAGGAACCGCGCGACCACTACGGTCGCAGGTTCGAATCCTGCCTCGGGCATTGATGTGTGTGATGTCCTTAGGTTAGTTAGATTGAAGTAGTTCTACGTTCTACGGGACTGATGACCTCAGAAGTTAAGTCCCATAGTGCTCAGAGCCATTTGAATCTTGTGGAATGACTGGGACTAGTCGGCTGTCTAATAGGCGCAACTGATGCATGGTTGTTTACATCTTTGGTCGTGTTTAGTGACATCTCTGAACAGTCAGAGGGAATGTGTCTGTGATACTATATCCACAGTCAACGTCTATCTTCAGGAGTTCTGGGAACTGGGGTGATGCAGAACTTTTTTGTATATAGTGTGTGTGTGTGTGTGTGTGTGTGTGTGTGTGTGTGTGTGTGTGTGTGTGTGTGCATCGGGTGTCTCGTAGGGGCTGTTATGCACATTTTCTCTAGTAATTCGGCAGATATTTGCAGTTTCGTTTTTGCGATGTGTAGCTGGAGTCAGCCGAAACAAGCTACGCTCGTCGTGTATCACATACGACGTCCTAGCTTAGTGCGATATTCGCTTTATAGATGTGTGTTAGCAGGAACAGTAAGACACTAGGAACAGCGCTGCTGCATGGTGGCAACAGCCACCGCGGGCCGCGGCGGTGCTGTCGCTGCTACAGTACAGGGTACTCTTTGTGTCTTACTGTTCCTGAACACATATCGATAAATCGAATATCGCCTTAGACTAACTTGCGAACGTACAATTCCACTTTTAAAAATTATTTTGTTTGCAACGAGAAACAAACCGACTGTTTCCATCGACGCTGGGTGTCGCATGAAAGACGTGATGAGCATTTCTTGTTACCTGGGTTTTGTAGAGAATATGGGATACAGTTTTCTAAATAATTTTCTTGAGACCATGCAGTGCCGAAAATACATATTTCATCGGATCGTGAAAATGAACGGAGTGTTACTCAGTTGATAGAACGTAGCCTTTCGACGAAACAGCATAGGATTTTTGCAGATATCAGTGTTCAACCTACAAGATTATCGTGGACATTAAGCTTGTACGGCCTTGATCCTTATCACTTATAGCAAATCATACACATTGGAGAACGAGATAAAGGTAGGCGATGGGAATTATCTAGTTGATTAATTGCAAATCAGCGACTAATCCAGTTAAGACTGTTTAAAGATGAAGCTGCTTTCACTCGTTGCATGATCACTCGTAACTCACGTTGGTGGTCCGACGGCAACAGACTTGACTCTGTGGATAAATGTAGACGATGGGAATTATGTAGTTGATTAATTGCAAATCAGCGACTAATCCAGTTAAGACTGTTTAATGATGAAGGGGGTGTAAGGTACAGTGAAGCGACTCTAACAGCCTCTCCTGTACAAATGTCAACCTCACCTACCCGAGTTGCAGCTAAGGATTGCTGCACGGTACACCCTGTTATTGCTAACGAGGCTCTGACGACCGAGTGTTTCCCGGGATAAGGAAACGCCCCCTATCAAGTGCCAACGGTCTCAAAGAGAGCGGATGAGCGGATAGAGGCAGGGCACTCTCTTGTCCTTGGAGTGAGAAATTGCTCCTAAAGGCGGAAGAACTTCACAGTCAACGGCATAGGATGGAGAAGGCAACGGGAAACCACTCCATTAAAGATCACTCAAGATATCCCAAGAATCAGTAGCGCACCATGCCAGAATCTTCTGTTAAACATAAATCCGGAGTAATAGTCCCCCAATCGGATCTCCGGGTGGGGACAATGGAAGGTCAGGCAAAGTTGAAGAATACACTAAAAATAGCAACATGGAATGTAAGAACACTCCTCCAATGCGGGAAATTAGAGAACCTCAAACTAGAGATGGACAGAATGGGAACAGACATAATAGGAATATCTGAGATGCGATGGCCTGAACCAGGAGACTTCAGATCAGGAAATTATCGTATCATTCATACAGGTACTAACCAAGGAACAACTGGAATCGGTGGAGTTGGAATAATTCTAAAAGGAAAACTCGGGAATCTAGTCACAGGATATGTGCAATTTAACTCTAGGATAATACTAGTCAAAATTGGAACCAAACCAAAGAACACGGTAATAGTACAAGTCTATATGCCGACATCGGCAGAAGAAGACGATGTAATAGAAACAGTGTATGAAGACATCAACAAAGTTATAAATTATGTTAAAGGTGAAGAGAACTTAATTATAATGGGAGATTGGAATGCTAGTGTTGGAGAAGAGAAAGTTGACGGAATTGTAGGGAAATATGGTCTAGGAGATAGAAACGAAAGAGGAAGCCGGCTAATTGAATTTTGTGCCAAAAACAAGTTGGTCATAGCGAACTCCCTTTTCAACCACCATAAAAGAAGAAGGTACACGTGGAAAGCCCCAGGAGATACTAGAAGACACCAAATCGACTATATATTAGTAAAATCGCGTTTTAAAAACCAAATCAAGGATTGCAGAAGCTACCCGTCTGCGGATATTAATAGTGATCACAACCTTGTAATGATGAAATGCTTACTCAAACTCAAGCGATTAGAGAGAAAAACGAACAAAGTATGGAACAGAGATAACCTAAAGTCTGAAGAACTAGTGATCCCTTACGCACGGAAAACTGATGAGATGGCATCAAACATTATTCCCGGGAGTACTAACGAGGAGTGGAAACAAATCAAAGAAGGCATACATAAAGCAGCAGAAGAATTTATTGGGAAAGCCAAACCTGTAAACAGGAAAGAGTGGATAACACCTGAAATAATTTGTCTAATGGAAGAAAGAAGACTATACAAAAATGCCTCTGACGAGCAAAGCGAAAACAAATATAGAAAGCTTAGAAACCAAATAAACAGAGAATCTAGGAAAGCAAAAGAAAATTACCTCAACAGCATTTGTAAAGAGGTGGAGGAAAACATGGTTAAAGGAAAAACTGACTTGGCCTACAGAACAATAAAACAAAACTTTGCTAAAAGGAAAGTAAAATCTTCAGGAACTATAAAGAACAAAGAGGGCAAGGTACTATTTGGATATGACACGCTGAAGAGATGGCAAGAATACATTGAAGAGCTATATCAAGGAGACCCTCTAACAGATAATATGATAGAATTAAGCGAAGAAGTAGAGAAAGAAGAACTAGGGGACACAATTCTGAAAGATGAATTTGAAAAAGCACTAAAAGAACTACCAGATAAGAAAGCGGCAGGTGTTGATGATATACCTTCTGAACTAATTAAGAAATCAGGAGACAAAATGAAAGCTACATTACTGCAACTCATACAGAAAATATACAAAACAGGTGAAGTTCCTGAAGACTATCAGAAATGCATCATATTCCCCATACCTAAGAAAGCATCTACTATGGACTGTGAAAACCATCGAACACTCAGTCTTCTTTCACACGCATCAAAAATTCTAATAAGAATAATTTTGAAAAGAGTTGAAAACCAATTGAATAGCACTCTAAGTGAAGACCAATTCGGTTTTAGAAGCGGTGTAGGGACGAGGGAAGCAATCTTATCTTTAAGACTAATAATTGAGAAACAAATTTCCAAAAACAAACAAGTATTTATAGCCTTCGTAGACCTCGAAAAGGCATTTGACAATGTTGTATGGCCAGAAATGTTTAGAATTCTGAAGAAGGCTGGTCTGAAATATAATGATAGAAGGATAATCTTTAAAATATACCAAAATGAAACAGCCTTAGTTAAGAAGGAAAACAAAGAAGAAACAGCAAGAATAAGGAAAGGAGTGAGACAGGGATGCCCACTATCTCCAGTAATTTTCAACGCATATATCCAAGAAGCAATAGACAAAATAAGAGAGAATATTGAAGTAGGAATAAAACTTAACGGAATGAAAATAGATATGTTGCGATATGCAGATGATATCGCCATAATTACAGAAAGGAAAGAAGATTTAGAAGCCGCACTCAATGAAATGGAAAACACCTTAAAAGAACAGTATGGAATGAAAATAAATAAGAAAAAGACTAAAGTGATGGTGAGTGGCGCCCTGAACTACAATGAACCCATACGAATAACAATAAAGGGAGAGAAACTAGGGCAGGTTACAGAATTTAACTACTTAGGTAGCAAAATAACAGCAGATGGAAGGAGCAAAAGTGACATTAAAAACAGAATACAACTTGCCAAAATAGCATTCAATGGAAAAAGAAACTTACTGACGAGTAGAAATGTTAGTTTAGACGTAAGAAAGAGAGTCATGAAAACCTATGTGTGGAGTACAGCCCTTTACGGATGTGAAACTTGGACTAGTGGAAAAGAAGAAAAGAGAAGATTAGAGGCATTCGAAATGTGGTGCTACCGGAGAATGGAAAAAATCAGCTGGCGAGACAAGGCTACAAACGAAGATGTCCTCAGAAGAGTGAAAGAAAACAGATCTCTTTGGCGAAATATACAGAAAAGAAGAATAACCTTCATAGGTCACATTTTACGGCATAACAACTTCATTAAGAGAATATTAGAAGGAATCATTGAAGGAAGAACTCGCCGAGGACGACCTAGATTAAGCTACATTCAACAAGTAATAAATGACATCGGGTGCCAGACCTATGCAGATATGAAGAAGAAAGTTGACAAAAGAACGGAATGGCGTGCTGCTGCCAACCAACCTGTGGGTTGATAACCGAAGAAGAAGAAGAATGATGAAGCTGCTTTCACTCGTTGCATGATCACTCGTAACTCACGTTGGTGGTCCGACGGCAACATACTGGCCTTTGTGGATGCAAATTTTTAAGATCACGTTTCCATATATATGTCGTGTGGTATGATAGACAATCACTTAACCGGGTCTGTTGTGTTACCGCATCGTCTTACATAGCCTCATTATTTTGACATTTTATAAAACGAGGTTCCTTTGGCTACAAGAAAGGCTGTTTTTTTCCAGTACTATGGGGCCACTGCAAGTTCTACTCGTCAGGAGAAACATTTTCTAACTCTGACATCCCCTGCAGAAGTGCTCATATTTCTTCAGCACCAAGGTAGGCTGTAGACACGTTAGTATGCATGCAGGACGAAGTTCACAAAAGAGAAGGTAAGCACAAGAAACGAATTAATCGGATTGTAAATAGTGTTTCCCTATAAAGTAACGAACACACAACCTCAGAAGAGTTACACGCGGTGTTTTGAAGAGGATTAGAATGCCCCTTGAAGTCGGTGGCGGAATTTGTGATATTCAACTTTGCATTTATCAGCGTGCATTTGCACATCTTCTGTGAGTATTTGTCTGGGTTACATACGAACAGCTGCTTGTGTGTCGGTGGGCAGTTTTCAAGTACAGGCATTCACGGAATACTTTGTAGGAAAATCTGCAAAAGCATTCATCACTATTGTCATTTGGTTTCAAGGCGTTGCAAGGATTGGAAACTTTCTTTAAATGTTAAGAAGTTAAAAGTGTTCTCTTCACTAATCAAAATACCAACGAGTCACGACTGATATATCTCAAGTCACACAAACACCCGTCTGTAACGTTTGCGGAGAAAGGATGGTGAGATACGCTCATTCGTTGAAAAGGCAGGTCGTAGACTCCATTTAACTGGTAGAATACTAGGAAAATGCAGTCAATTTACAAAAGAGTTTGTTTACAAAATGATTGTGCGACCCATACTGAAATATTGCTCTAGCATGTGGGTTCCGCACCAAATACGACTCATAGGAGATATTACCATAAACAATGAAGGGCAGTGCGAATGGTCACTCGTTTGTTTCACCCACGAGAGTGGTTAAAAAAAAGAAAAAAAAAACTGTACTGCAGACTCTAAGCGCAAACTTTCCCGTGAAAGCCTACTTACAAACTATCAAGAACCATCTTCAAGTGAAGAACCTGCTTATTTATCGCTCCAGTAGGGATAGTGAAGACAACTTAAAAATAACTTCAGTGCTCACAGAGGCATTAAAATTATCATTATTCCCGCGCTCTATAGGAGAATCGAATGGGAAGCATCCATAACGACGCGCACAATGAGAGGTACTAGAGATCAGAACCGGAGCGGGAACGACTTTTACGTTCCGGGTGCATACTTCACAAATCAAGGAGCCTCTGCTGCATCAGTACTAACGGGCTTCCTTCGTTCCCGCTGTAGTTCAGCGAGTATAACAAGTCTGGCAGCAGTAGCACTGCGTCGCTTCGTACTAACGATCTCTCCCTCTCTTACTGAAGCATGCAGGAGTGTAAGGCTAGCAGTGACTTATTGTTAGTACGGAAGATGAGTACACGATCTTGTTGCTGTGAAGTAGCGCTGACCAGGCGAAATGACCGATTGTAGGGATCAGATAGCCTTTAAAGAAGCTTTGTTTCGTGAGACTGCGGAGGACCTAAGATAAAAATTAATTGATGCAAAGTACACGACTGCAAATGTGTTCCATTTGAGGAGTAATGATACCTGGAACTAGTTTCACCACACAGCCCAAGCTTCAGACGAAAAGACATACAGATTTCGTCAGATGCAAATAAAATGGTTGTATTCTTGTTGATTCCGCTTCCACCATGAGAAAACATATGTGCTTTGTCGAAAGAAAACTGGGCAGTGAGGGCAGCGTACTGTTAAAACATGTTCGATAACACAGGAGAATTTACCAACTGGACGAAGACTGCTGGCTTAGGAAACAAAAAAGATAAACGTAAGTAGTTTTACTTGATAAGTTTGCAGTTCAGACAACGAGACTATGAGAATGTTACGTAAGTGGATATAATCAGAAAATGAAGTCACACAACCAGAAACAATTACGCAGAAGGTTATCCCACAGATGGGAAACTATTTTAAGGGAAGACAGGAAACTGATAGCGACTCCTATTTCGACAGACACTCGTTATCTTTCAAAATACCTGTTTACAGACAGAGAGGTATTTTACATAAAAACAAGTTTATCAGTGGCCACTCTATTCCTAAGCTTCTTCTAGTTACTTATGTGATTTCGCCACTTGCGGAGTATCGTAGCATAGATTTGGAACATACCTGCAGGAAAGAGCTTACGCCCATGATGACCGCTATCACGATGAACACGGCGCAGTACCAGTATGTCTGACTGCGGACAACAGCAGGGTCCGGGTGAGAAAGGACCTGAAAGAAGGGAAACGGTTTGTAGGAGTCACTGAAGAAAATTTACCGCTAATCTTCTCTTCTTGAAAGACTAATTTACTTTATGCCTACATAATTAGTATTCAGGAAAGTAAAAAGACACATTAAAATCTCTTAGTATCTCCTACATTTTGTTTGACAGTCCTATGGTAAGTAATATACACGTGCATGCGGCTTTAGTTCTACACTAATCCTGCTTTGCATTAGGTCGATATGATTACAAACAATATGTAAAGGAGGAAGTCCTCTTTACCATTATTTAAAAGGCATTTCAAATGGAACTAATGTTATCTGTTAAAGGACTTTTGAACAGGCGGGAGGCACGTCAATGTTGATGGAAGTTTAGATGCCCAAGAACGGTGAAGAGAACTTGAAAGCTGTTCATTAGAAAATGGCTTTCAAATCAATTACCTTGACGCGAGTTATTAAGCGCTGGCGAGGTGTAAAGACACACTAACCGCGGATTTCGTGTGCTACGAATTGCACTATCTTTGTCTGCATGGAGGAGATATATGGTATATCTGTATGATATAAAAAACAAAGACACACCAAGAAGGAATTATCTGAATGGGACGGGTATCGATGGATGTGATGTACATGTACAGACAAACAATGATAACAGTTTCAGAAAAAAATTGATGATTTATTCAAGAGTAAGAGCTTCATCAAGAGAACAAGTCAATGACGCGTTGTTCCACCTCTGGCCCTTATGCAAGCTGTTATTCGGCTTGGCATTGACTGACAGAATTCTTGGATGTTGTCCTGGAAGATATCGTGCCAAATTCTGTCCAGCTGGCGCTTTAGATCGTCCGAATACCGAGATGGTCCTCAAACCTTGTCCAAACTTTTTCAACTGGGGGGAGACCCGACGACCTTGATCGCCAAGGTAGGGTTTGGCAAGCTGTAGAACTCTCGTCGTCTGCGGGCGGGTAATATCTTGCTGAAATGTAACCCCAGCATGGCTTGCCAATAAGGGCAACAAAAGGGGGCGAAGAATGCCGTCGACGTACCGCTGTGCTGTAAGGATGACGCGGAAGACAGCCAAAGGGATCATGCTGTGAAGTGAAACGGCACTCCAGACTATCACTCCTGATTTTCAGGCCGTATGGCGGCCGAGCCGTAGGGAAGCCAGAAAATCTGCTATGGGTCAGTGTAGATATAGTGGGAGTCAGCGAAGCGAAGTGGAAAGGTGATGAGAATTTCTGGTCGGATAAGGTAATATCAACAGCAGCAGAAAATGGAATAATAGGAGAAGGATTTGTTATGAACAGGAATGTAAGGCACAGAATGAGTTACTGCGAAGAACTCAGTGTTAAGGTAGTCCTTGTCAGAATCGACAGCAAACCAACACCGACGACGATAGTTCAGGTATACATGCCGAAGTCGCAAGCGGGAGATCGGGAGATGAAGCGATACAGAAAATATATGAGGATATTGAACGGATATTTTAGTACGTTAAGGGAGATGAAAATCAAATAGCCATAAGGGGACAGAAAGGCAGTTGTAGGGGAAGGAAACGAATAAAGGGTTACTGGGCAATATGATCTTGGCACAACGAGTGAGAGAGGAAAAAGACTAATTGAGTGCCGCAAAAATTCCAGCTAATTATAGCGAATACTCTGTTCAAGAATGATAAAAGGCGGAGGTATAGTTGGAAAAGGCCTGGAGATACGGGAAGATTTCAGATAACATTATCGTAAGGTAGAGATTCCGAAATCAGATACTAGATTGTAAGAGGTAACCAGGAGGAGATATAGACTCAGATGATAAAGAGTAGGCTGAAGTTTAAGAGACTAGTCAGGAAGAATCAGTGCGCAAAGAAGTACTAAGGATGAAGAGATACGAGCGAAGATCTCCAAGGCTATAGAGAGACAAGGAATACCTCAGTAGGCAGTTCAGTTGAAGACTGAAGAGGAATGGACCTCTCTGAAAAGGGTAATCACAGAAGCTGGAATAAAAAATATAGGTACAAATAAGGCAACTGCGAAGAAACCATGGGTAACAGGAGAAATACTAGAGTTGATCGATGAAAGAAGGAAGTACAAAAATTTTTGAGGAAATTCAGGAACACAGAAATGTAAGTCACTTTGGAATGAAGTAAATAGCAACTGCCAGGAAGCTAAGAAAGAGAGAGAGGGACAGAGGTTGTCAGGACTGATTCAACATATAGAAAAGTTATAAGAACCTTCAACCTTCGGTGAAATTATGAAATTAAAAGCAAGGGTGGTAATATTAAGAGAGCAATGGTAGTTCCACTGTTACATGCAGAGGAAAGAGCTGATGGGTAGAAAGAGTGCGTTGAAGGACTTCATATGGCAGAAGACTTGTTTGAGGACATGATAGAAGAAGAGGTAGAAGCAGATATAGGAGAGATATGGCATCCGGTATTTCAATCAGACTTTAAAAAATCTTTGGAGGACTTAAGTTCGAACGAGACAGAACGGATGGATAACATTCCACAAGAAATTCTGAAATTATAGGGGAAGAGGCAACAAAACAACTACTGACGTTGGTGTGTAGAATGTATGAGTCTGGCCACATACCACAATTCTGAAGACTGAAAGAGCTAACAAGTGCGATAAATGTCGCACAGTCAGCTTAACAGCCCATGAAACCAAGTTGCCGACAAAAACAACAAACAGAAGAATGGAAAAAAAATTGAGAATGCGTTAGAGGACGATCAGTGTGGCTTCAGGAAAGATGAAGGCACCAGAGAGGCAATTATTAAGGTGCGGCTGATAATGGAAGTAAGACTAAAGATAAATCAAGACACTTTAATAGGATTTGTCTACCTGGAGAAAGCATTCGAAAATGTAAAATGGTACAAGATTTTCGAAATTCTGAGAAAAATATGGGTAAGCTATTGGAAAAGAAGGGTAATACACACTGTTTACAAGAGACCAGAGGGAACAATGAGAGTGGAAGACCAAGAACAAAGTGCTCGCCTTAAAAACGTTTGTAAGACACGGATGTAGTCCTTTGTCTCTTCTGTTCAGTCTATACATTGAAAAAGCAATGACGAAAATAAAACTAGGGTTCAAGAGTGGAATTAAAATTGTGGTGAAAAGACATCAGTGACAAGATTCGCTAATGACATTGCTGTTCTCTGTGAAAGTGAAAAGTATTACAGGATTTGCTGAATGGAATGAACAGTCTAAATAAGTACAGAATGTGGATTGAGAGTAAACAGAAGAAAGACGAAAGTAATCACAAATAGCAGAAATGAGAAACTTAACATAAGAATTGGTGATCACGAAACGGATGAAGCCAAGGAATTCTGCTACCTAGGCAGCAAAATAACCCATTGCGGACGGAGCAAGGATGAAATCAAAAGCAGACTTGCAATAGCAAAAAGGGCATTCTGACCAACAGAAATCTACTGGTATGAAACACAGGACTTAATTTGAGAAGAAATTTCTGAGAAAGTAAGTTTGGAGCACAACATTGTGTGGTAAGGAACAGAAATTTGATGCTCCAGAAGAATGTCGAAAATTAGCTGGGCTTCCCGCAGAATCGGCAAGGAATGAAACATATGGAAACATTGACAAAAAGAAGGGATGGTAGGACGTCTCTCAAGGCGTCACGGAATAACTTCCATGGTACTAGAGGGGCAGTAGAGTGCAAAAACTGTAGAGGAAGACAGAGATTGGAATACACGCAGCAAATAACTGAGGACGTAGGTTGCAAGTGCTACTCTGAGATGAAGAGGATGGTGCAGAAGAGGAATCCGTGGTGAGGCGCACCAAACCAGACATGTCTTCACTGGTGTCGTGGCCCAATACGACGAAACCGGACTCATCACTAAAGGCAGTTCTTCTCTTGTCTATGATATTCTAAGCTGAAGAAATGCTTGACAGATTCTTAATTCAATAGAATACTGGAATACGGTTTCTTGTAGACTGTGATATGATTGGAAATAACGCGAAAACTCACAAGGACAAGCTCCTACCGCTGTATAAACTGAAAAATAAACGCTCCAGGCACGTCCTCTCAGCTAACACTTTTATTTCTGTAAACTTCCGAGCAGTGTTCGGAGTTTATATCTCGCTTAGGAAGAGATTTTATTGTAACTACACTGATGTTTGCTGTACGAGTGCTAAGTTTTTAAGGGAGAAGTTTTTAGTTTTTTTTTTACCTTTGTAGCCTGGTAATGTACACTTACAAACTCTTCTTTTTGTATTACTTCAATTAACTGAAAAGCAACACCTCCAAATTTTTATGTGAATACTCTTAAAAATTTTTGAATAAAACAATCGTTATTAACCCTCTATCTTTTTGTTCTTGATGTCTACGTACTTGTTTCTCAACATAGGCAACCTGGTGACGGACACATTACTCCCAACGAGAAACAAGTTTGTTGATGCCATCAGAGGAAAATGTTTGACTTTGTTGACAGAACCACGACCTCAACTCTGTTTGCAGTCCTTCTTCAATATCGAAGTGGAGTCCTCGAAGGTGTTCTTTAAGTTTTGGAAACAGATGAAATTCGGATGAGGCCAAGTTGGAGGATGATCCTGACAGTGAACACTAGGCGTCAGATTGTTGCAGATGTTGCAGAATATGTGTGTGGCCTGGAATTGTCACGCTGAAGGAGGGGCTGTTCCATGTGCGGACGAACTGTTCCAATTCGAAACCCGATTGCAGAACGGTGTTTCTCACTTACCGACGTAGTTACGTCAGACACTGCCATATTACGCGCTACATACAGGAGCTCTCTAGCGGAAGGGGGCTGCAAATAGGTAGACATGAAGCATAAAGTTGTAGAATGTTAATACTGTTTGTTTTATTTAAAAAGCATTGAGAGCTTATAAAAAGTCAGAGGCATTACTTTTCAGCACGCTCTAGTACAAATCTGATGATGACAATAGCCGGAACATCGTAATACGATGAGGTGACAAACGTGTGGGATAGGAACACGCACATATCAAAACGGCGGCAGTGTCACGTACACAAGGCATAAAAGGGCAATGCATTGTCGGAGCTGTCATATGAAGTCAGGCGATTAATGTGAAAAGCTGTCCGACTGATTATGACTGCATGACGGAAATTAACAGACTCTGAACGCGGAATGGTAGCTGGAGCTAGACGCATGGGACATTCAGTTTCGGAAATCGTTAAAGAATTCAGTATTCCTAGATCCACAGTGTTAATAAGGTGCCGAGACAAAATTTCAGGTATTACCTCTGACGAAGGCTAATTCATTGGTCGACGGCCTTCACTTAACGACCGAGAGCAGCGGCGTTTACGTAGAGTTTTCAGTGCTAACAGACAAGCATCACTGTGGGACGTAGGACTTGCAGCCATCCAAGGACTTTCATTCAAACAACGATGGGATTTTCATGGTGGTACAGTTGTTCGTGACTTGTTTGAAGAACATCCTGGAAAATTCGAGCGAATGACTTGGCCACTCAGATGAATAACATCGAACTTTCATAGGACATCATCGACAGGTCAGTTCGTGCACATAATCCTGCGCCGGCAAAACTTTCGCAATTATGGCCGGCTATATAAGCAGTATGGCTCAGTATTTATGCATGGGACTTCCGACGACTTGTTGAGTCCATTCCACGTCTAGTTGTTGCCCAACCCTGGGCAAAAGGGGGCCCCACGCGATATTAGGAGGTATCAGAGGACTTTTGTCACCTCAGTGTATTTCACACATAGTTCATCCGTATCTACTACTGAATTTTGCCCGGCAGTTTCGCTTTGAAGCATATCAGTGTTTACGATGTCATATTTCCTGAACTTTGTGTCGTACAATGATATTATTTTGGAAATACATTAGGCGGAATGCGTGAATACCGTCTACGAAGTGTCTCGCGACTACAGTTAGAATCTGTAGATTAAAAGGTCATGCTGTATGCGGTACTTTTACCCGATGAACAGCGAAAATGCAGTAAGCCATAAACTTGTTTCGTTTCATCATTTTGTCGAGGCTGTCAGACATTGAAAGTTTGTTAAAGGCTCGAAATTATGTATAAAGTTTGTTACAAGTCACTAAGTGCTCTCATCCTCAGATACTGGATGAAGGAAGTCTCGATATCCGCGCGCCGTGGGCTCTCCCCATCCCTCTGGTGGGTAGGTGATTCTTACCCTCTCAGCGATTCTTTCCAGATACAGGGCTATTACAAATGATTGAAGCGATTTCATAAATTCACTGTAGCTCCATTCATTGACATATGGTCACGACACACTACAGATACGTAGAAAAACTCATAAAGTTTTGTTCGGCTGAAGCTGCACTTCAGGTTTCTGCCGCCAGAGCGCTCGAGCGCGCGGTGAGACAAAATGGCGACAGGAGCCGAGAAAGCGTATGTCGTGCTTGAAATGCACTCACATCAGTCAGTCATAACAGTGCAACGACACTTCAGGACGAAGTTCAACAAAGATCCACCAACTGCTAACTCCATTCGGCGATGGTATGCGCAGTTTGAAGCTTCTGGATGCCTCTGTAAGGGGAAATCAACGGGTCGGCCTGCAGTGAGCGAAGAAACGGTTGAACGCGTGCGGGCAAGTTTCACGCGTAGCCCGCGGAAGTCGACGAATAAAGCAAGCAGGGAGCTAAACGTACCACAGCCGACGGTTTGGAAACTCTTACGGAAAAGGCTAAAGCAGAAGCCTTACCGTTTACAATTGCTACAAGCCCTGACACCCGATGACAAAGTCAAACGCTTTGAATTTTCGGCGCGGTTGCAACAGCTCATGGAAGAGGATGCGTTCAGTGCGAAACTTGTTTTCAGTGATGAAGCAACATTTTTTCTTAATGGTGAAGTGAACAGACACAATGTGCGAATCTGGGCGGTAGAGAATCCTGACGCATTCGTGCAGCAAATTCGCAATTCACCAAAAGTTAACGTGTTTTGTGCAATCTCACGGTTTAAAGTTTACGGCCCCTTTTTCTTCTGCAAAAAAAAACGTTACAGGACACGTGTATCTGGACATGCTGGAAAATTGGCTCATGCCACAACTGGAGACCGACAGCGCCGACTTCATCTTTCAACAGGATGGTGCTCCACCGCACTTCCATCATGATGTTCGGCATTTCTTAAACAGGAGATTGGAAAACCGATGGATCGGTCGTGGTGGAGATCATGATCAGCAATTCATGTCATGGCCTCCACGCTCTCCCGACTTAACCCCATGCGATTTCTTTCTGTGGGGTTATGTGAAAGATTCACTGTTTAAACCTCGTCTACCAGGAAACGTGCCAGAACTGCGAGCTCGCATCAACGATGCTTTCGAATTCATTGATGGGGACATGCTGCGCCGAGTGTGGGAGGAACTTGATTATCGGCTTGATGTCTGCCGAATCACTAAAGGGGCACATATCGAACATTTGTGAATGCCTAAAAAAACTTTTTGAGTTTTTGTATGTGTGTGCAAAGCATTGTGAAAATATCTCAAATAATAAAGTTATTGTAGAGCTGTGAAATCGCTTCAATCATTTGTAATAACCCTGTAGAAAGTGATGCATGTACCAAGTTTGCTTGAAATCGGTCCGTGGTTTAGGAGGGGAAGTTTAACAAACATACTTACATACGTACAGAGATTTTTATAATATGTATGAGTACAACAGCTTCTACTGAAATGGCCTTCTGTGAGAGATGACGACCACGAGGTGGCGCAGTGGTTAGCACATTGGACGAGCATTCTGGAGAACGACGGTTCAGACCGGTGTCCGGCAATCCAGACTTAGGTTTTCCGTGATTTCCATAAATCGCTCCAGGCTAAAGGACACGGCCGATTTTCTTCCCCATCTTTGACACCATACGAGCATGTACTCCATCTCTGATGACCTCAGTGTCGACGGGACTTTAAACCCAGTCTTCCTTCCTTCCTTATACGACCTCCATGACCTTGCATCCTCCCCCTCTTTCCGTTTAGACTCGCGCCTGAGTGCTGCTTCAGTGTCCCAATCAAACCTGCCCCTGTTCGGTCATGGTTTCTCTAACAAGGCGACTCTACGAACCGGCGTCTTCAACTTCCTCCATACTTAATAAGACTCGATAATTAGTGTCCGGGCATCTATTTCCAAAATCAGTACTATGAAATTATCGAAAATACACAAAAATTTTTTTGAAGATTAGACGAGTTCTGAGCGCTCTGAAACACAAAACATTCGTAGATAGTTGCTGGTAGCTTTTAGAGAGTAGCCTACATCTACTGCACAGAAATAGGCTACTTGGGAGAGGCCACAGTGATGCAGTCGTCTGAAAGAATATACCAACAAATAATCTGATGCGCTCCTAAGCACTCTGTGACAATGATATTTCATCACACGAACTGTTCACTAGTATTGGAGCACAGTAGCTCGACGTCTCTATCGAAACCTTCCCAACTCTTGCTAAGAAATATAAAATCAGATTGACACCCTTAGTCTTGGGGAAGTTTATCGTTCTGAAGCGAACATGTAACACATAAATCTATGCAAGGAAACTATTACCATTCAGAATCGAATGAGAAAAAGTTCTCTATCGTCACCGAAACCAACATAAATACGTTAAACGTCGAACAAATTTTGCCACCAGATTAGAAATTTTACCTTGCCGATAAACACAACGTTCACGCCTCGTATGTTCAAAACTTGAATTTTTCCTCGCCAAACTCAAGTGAACTGATATATAGGAACGTATCAACTATTTGTCATTACAGCATTGAAACCTAGTTTTCTGGGTGAGGTTCTCGAGACTGGTTAAGAGGGGAAAATGACCACGAAGTGTTCACCTTAGTCAGTAACATCAGCTGATGCAACAAGACAGTTGGTCAACTAATGTCAAGGTTAAAAGAAATACATTTAAAATGCAGACTCTTTGAGACCGCATCTGGGAATGCAACACACACAAATCATCGTGTGGTGTAACTATCTGCTTTCGTTTCATATTACTGTTACTATTTTTATTATTGTCAGAGAAGGAAATATGTTCTTGACTCTCATGTCAATTGCATAAGTGCACAGTTTAACTAACGAAAATTGGGCACATCTATTTCTTTTCTAAGGTTTGAACAAATCATACGCATTGTTACCGTAACTATCACATGTTCGTCTTCTTGTAACACACACGAAATTCTTTTTTTAGGAAGAAACATAAATCCTGTAGAAGTTGTTGCAATTCTGATGTTTAATTTCTCTGATTTACGTTTTAAAGCACTTCAAACAATATATAACACTGTATAAAGACAATCTTCTGAAAGGTGGACTAAAACCATTTTATGTTGTCTAAAAAACAGGTTTCTATGGGTACAGAATATTCTGTGGTA
Source organism: Schistocerca serialis cubense (assembly GCF_023864345.2). Lineage (NCBI taxonomy): Eukaryota > Metazoa > Arthropoda > Insecta > Orthoptera > Acrididae > Schistocerca > Schistocerca serialis. Next base: position 273,880,395 of record NC_064641.1, read on the forward strand.
CAATTGGCCTTCTTATCATACTACTTTTATCATTAATTTATTGTTTGATGTAAATAATATGAAGGATAAGCTGATGATGTGCATCGACATTTGTAAAAACGTTGCTATTCTTGTATTTCAGTTTAGTAAAAGATTTAGTTTAAAAGAAGTAGCTGGGTATGTAATATACAAGTGAGTTAATCGTACAGTTCTCGGCTTGACTCTTATTTATTAAGAAATGGAAATGTCAACACGTATTGAAGCTCAAGTTTTTAATAAAAGTAGCACCTACTTATTTTTTAATTAGTAACCACACGAAATACGAATACCAATATTTGCAATATACTAATTAATTTTTAATTGTATTGTTATGGAGGTTCACAGTCTCAATGTGTTCTGAGAAATAAAATACAGTCCAAGGAAGCTGTATTTTGTTTACTATCCGTGGAATTGGCTAACTTCAACTGTGGGTAATTTTCAGGCACGTTGAAACATTAGTTTGTGTATCAATTGTCTACAAAGGTCTTGCATATCTTCAGATGATCGCAGCTTGTAGAAATTTAATGTTGAATTGGAATCACTCGTTCAATTTTGCCATTTTTGTAGACATCCATTAACAGTAAGTAATTTTACCCCAGTCCATATTTGGCAAAGTTTCTAAACTTTTTTGTGGGGATCCACAGGCTCAACGCGATTTCAGAGTGTAAACATGGTTCATGTAAGCCTCAAGACCCCCAGAATGTTTTTTTTTTTACACCTTTCCCAGATATAGAACGGGGTTAAATTATATAGTATCAACAGATGTTCGCAACATGGTAAAGTTGAACGAATGTATCCGATTCAAGAAAAAATGTCTACAAGCTGCGGTCAACCCAAGACATACGAGAGCTTTTAGATAATTGATGTACAAACCACTGTCAACATTTTGGAACGGATTACTGTTGCTTGAAAACGACACTCGGTTAAAATTGCCCGACTGTATGGCTAATAAACAGAACACAGCCTCCTTGGACCAAGATTTCATACTCAAAGCATTAAAATTAGATCAAAAACGCAGAAAATCAAATATAAAATTAAATGTATTGTTATTTTAAGAGGTACTGATGTGCATAATAAATTTTCTCATTTAAAATGTGGCGTTTCATGTCAGTGTCCAATTTCAGTTTATTTTCATATAGCTAATAATTAAAAGTAAAAACACTTTTTATTAAAATTATGAATCAATTTTAAAATTAATGTTTCCATTTGAATATTAATGTAAGATTGAAATAAAATTTGAAGATGCTGCTAGTGGAAGCAACAACTTCTTGATTGTAAGAATTGTACGCTACACGCTCAACTACAGGCAGATATTTTAACGAATTCGAATTTTGTTTTGTTTTTATAATTAGGAAACTGTTGCGGGGCCACTGACCTCCAAATGTCATGAGGAAAAATATTAGAGGTCTAGTCCGTAAAGCCCCGCTCTAAACTGACTCCAGAGTCACATGAAAGCCGTACAGGTTTAAGGTTAGGTACTGACCCCAATAACGTCTCCGTAGAAGATGCTGAAGATGGGGAAGCCGACGCCCACGACGAGTGCGCTGAGCGTCCCTGCGGCCAGCAGGCGCCACTCCGGGCCGCTGAAGCGCAGCACGGACATCACCCCCACGCGACGCACCCCTACCCCCTCCGACCCATCCCCTTCATCCTCTTCTGTATTTTCCGACACGTCAGCTGCCGACCCCCTGCGGCCCACCACCGAGGAAGCGTCGCACTGCTCACTCTGCAGCCGCTCCAGGACCGGACGATCGTCTCCTACAATTGTCAGTCTCATACAGAACGAATATTACCAGCTTTTGGAACGCTTTATTACTGACAACTTAACATAGTTTACTACCTGAAAGCAGAGACATAAATAGATTTTATGCTACTTGATGCCACAGGGCTACTATTGTCAGATAACCCGTTTTAAATCAATTTCCAGTACCTAGTCATAGGGGCTGAAGCGAGTTGTAATGAAAAACTTAGTAGTAGCTCTGGCTGAGGAACTGAAACATGTTTATAAACACTTACGAGCTGTGGGGGCCACGTTCACGAAATATATTAAACATCGCAACTAAAACAGGGAATAAGAAATTATTGAACATTCGAATAAGGAATAGGGTAAGCTCGCGGGGCAGTGACTGAATACGCACAATTTTAGAAAATCGATTCTCCAGTAGAAGTTAACTGCATACAAGAAGGTGCTGCCATCTCCAGATAATAATCGTCTGTACTTGATGTACGAGGTGCATTCAAGTTCTAAGGCCTCTGATTCTTTTTCTCTGCACTGGAAAGAGATAGAAATATGCATATTGTTTTAAAATGAGGCCGCGTTCAATGTCAATACATCCCAGAGATGGCAGCACCGTACAGCAGATGGAATTTTACCGCCAGCGGCGAGAATGAGAACTGTTTTAAATGCTTAAAATGGCGACGTTTTCCTTACTTGAACAGCGTGCAATCATTCGTTTTCTGAATTTGCGTGGTGTGAAACCAATTGAAATTCATCGACAGCTGAAGGAGACATGTGGTGATGGAGTTATGGATGTGTCGAAAGTGCGTTCGTGGGTGCAACAGTTTAATGAAGGCAGAACATCGTGTGACAACAAACCGAAACAACCTCGGGCTCGCACAAGCCGGTCTGACGACATGATCGAGAAAGTGGAGAGAATTGTTTTGGGGGATCGCCGAATGACTGTTGAACAGATCGCCTCCAGAGTTGGCATTTCTGTGGGTTCTGTGCACGCAATCCTGCATGACGACCTGAAAATGCGAAAAGTGTCATCCAGGTGGGTGCCAGGAATGCTGACGGACGACCACATGGCTGCCCGTGTGGCATGTTGCCAAGCAATGTTGATGTGCAACGACAGCATGAATGGGACTTTCTTTTCGTCGGTTGTGACAATGGATGAGACTTGGATGCCATTTTTCAATCCAGAAACAAAGCGCCAGTCAGCTCAATGGAAGCACACAGATTCACCGCCACCAAAAAAATTTCGGGTAACCGCCAGTGCTGAAAAGATGATGGTGTCCATGTTCTGGGACAGTGAGGGCGTAATCCTTACCCATTGCGTTCCAAAGGGCACTACGGTAACAGGTGCATCCTACGAAAATGTTTTGAAGAACAAATTCCTTCCAGCACTGCAACAAAAACGTCCGGGAAGGGGTGCGCGTGTGCTGTTTCACCAAGACAACGCACCCGCACATCGAGCTAACGTTACGCAACAGTTTCTTCGTGATAACAACTTTGAAGTGATTTCTCATGCTCCCTACTCACCTGACCTGGCTCCTAGTGAGATCTGGCTTTTTCCAACTCTCCGTGGCCGCACATTCACCAGCCGTGCTGCTATTGCCTCAACGATTTTCCAGTGGTCAAAACAGACTCCTAAAGAAGCCTTCGCCGCTGCCATGGAATCATGGCGTCAGCGTTGTGAAAAATGTGTTCGTCTGCAGGGCGATTACGTCGAGAAGTAACGCCAGTTTCATCGATTTCGGGTGAGTAGTTAATTAGAAAAAAAAAAAAAACGGAGGCCTTAGAACTTGAAAGCACCTCGTATTATACAAACACTTATCAGACTGCCAGTCTACCGTCGTGTTCTAAATTCCTCATAACAATTACTAGTTGAAGGTAAGTGGAACAGAAACTTTTGCTTTCTAATATTATGTTTCTTTAAATTTAGTTTAATTAGTTAACCGTTGCTCCGATTATGTGTTAGTTTGTGGTGGAATTTAAATCGGAGATCTCAAATGAGATTATGTTGCTTTTCCATACAATGGAAAATGGTTTCCGTGCTACCAACCTCTGTAGCACTTACTTTCTGGGTGAGTAGGGGCACTAAATAAAAGCTGAATAGAGACAACACATTTTGCTGATTTATTTTTTACTTTTTTCTCGCAGGTGGGTTATGATAAACATAGTCGGACAGAAGATGATGTTCACGAAGCTATTGCTGCGAGGATGGAGCACATGGCATCCTGCAGAACTATTTGGGGAGCATCGTTCACGTCTTCACCATCGTCTACAAAGTGGTAGTGATGGTAAGCTGAAGAAGAATGGTGGACAAACTATGTTCACCGCCGAACAAGAAAAAGCTTAGGTTGTCTGCTTGTGGGTTCGTTGTAAGAAAAGCTGATTTATTCTTCGGAGAGCAAAATTGAATCTAACTTCAAGTTTTCGAGGCAACATCAAATGGCAGGAATTGATTGGCTATTTGGTTTTCGTAAGGGCAATCCTGAAATCACATACAGGAAGGTTGAAGGGCTCTCCTCATATCGTTGCAATAAGCACGACATTGAGCAATGTCTTACCTTATTGAATAAAACCATGGAAGAATTTAATTTACGTGGTAAGCCACAATTGATTTATAACTTTGATGAATCAGTCTGCTAAATTAATAATAAATCAAACAAGAAAATGTTTGCGGCAAAAGGATGCAGAGCTGTTTCATTCGTATTCTTGCGTAGAGAGGGGTGCCTGCACGAATGCTGTAGAAAATTTAATTCCACCTGTAGCAATATTTAAAGGCCTGACAATTTCCCTAGTGACTCATTGGTGACAATAGCAGAGTCAGTTTGGATAAATGAAGGTGCCTTTTTTAAACGGTTGCTTCATTTTCAAATCTTAGGGTCCTGGAAGATGTCTCTTACTACTGGATGAGCATACTTCTCATAAAATTTTACAGGTATTGGGGTTTTGCGAGGAAAATTAGGTGCACATAATGTGTTTACCTAGTCACACAACTCTTCGACTTCAGCCGTTAGATAGGTCAATTTTCAAACCTCTGAAGTCCTATTATGACAGTGAGAGTAATATTTTCATGAGAAACGATCAAAGGGAAGAAAAATTAACAAATTTCAAAGCATCCTTGTTGAAAGCAACGACAACTGCTATTGGTGAGAGTGGGTTCAGAACAACAGGGGTTTATCCATTAAATGCAAATGTTTTCGCTGCACGTGAGTTTCGTCCTGGTTGCAACTCAAGAAACCGGCACCAAAAACAAGACGGAATCCAAGTCACCTTCGGTATCTTTCCGTGATCTTCTTCCAGCTACGAAGAAACAATGGACCGCCGTCCATCGACAAGGAAGCTACAAGCAGTTCTCTTAACGTCTCAAGAAGATATGGCTGCGGTAAGAGGAGAAAAAAACAGTGAAAATCAGGAACGGAAAGTGGACTAGAAAAGGAGGGGGAGAATACTTACAGAATCATAATCCTCAGAACCAGAAGGACGAGATACAAGGTGTGCTGTTTGTTGTGTGAAATACGGTGTCCCCTTACCATCAAAACTGGAAGGCTGGATACAGTGCCAAGGAAGGGAAAAAGGAGTGGTACATGAAAAGTGCGTAGGGCTGAGGGAAGGAAAAAGTTAGGTGTTTTTAAGAAATGACATTCAGAAGTGCAGAAGCTATCCTGAGACATTCAGTGTACCCCCTTAATAAATATTTGGAGTCTACGACACTTAAAATAAGAAACGCTATTGTAACACTATCCCCATTCAGCTAAGTGACTGTCGCCATTAATCCTCACTGGCATGGATAAATAGGGACATGTGGTACCTAACTATTATCCTTCGTACATTCTTTATGTATCTGATTATAAAGCCCTGTAATTTGTTCCCTAAATATTACATTAAAGAAAGAACTGTAAACTTTACAGTTTATACTAATAATGAAACCATTATTTTAATCTTCCAAATTTTTATCCCGACTCACTGCAACTTACCATATGTTCTCTGAGAGGCTAGTCTAAAGAGAAATCCCTAACACCTTGTCCTTTTTTACATATGTAATTCAAACGAAACAAGCTTGTCAATTATAACAGAACCGCAAATATCCTGTTAACACAATGCATTCCCTAATAGCCAAGAATAGATTAGAACAGATTTAACACTATTTTGTTACTTCTATGCTCTTCAGTCCAAAGACTGGTTTAATGCACCTCTCCACGCTAGTCTATCCCGTGCAAGTATCTTTATCTCTACATAACTACTACAACCTACATTTATTTCAGACTGCTAAATGTAGTCAATATTTAATTTCGATCTACAATTTTAACCTCCCATACCCCCCACATTCCCAAAATTAATCACTGTTTGATGCCTCAGGATGGGTACTAAATGGCTCTGAGCACTGTGGGACTTAACTTCTGAGGTCATCTGTCGCCTAGAACTTAGAACTAATTAAACCTAACTAACCTAAGGACATCACACACATCAATGCCCGAGGCAGGATTTGAACCTGCGACCGTAGCGGCTGCTCGGCTCCAGACTGTAGCGCCTAGAACCGCACGGCCACTCCGGCCGGCCCAGGATGGGTACTATCCGCCGGTCGCTTCTTTTAGTCAAGTTGAGGCACAAGCTTCTATTCTTTAGTAACTGCTCATCAGTCATCCGATACACCTATAATCTTCTGGAGTCCTCTTTAGCGTCACATTTCAGGAAACCGTAATCGTGGAAATCAGATTAACATTACGCAACAGATATACAACAGGCCACCATTTGAACACCCGATTAAGCAGGGAAATATAGTGTTCAGCGTTGCTATGATGTGGCCATCAAAAGGTGCAAAGTTTTCTCGCTGTTACAAAGGGAACAGGAGCAAATGTACTTACTCTTTGCTTAGCTGGTTTATGCACTAAGCCTCTCAGCGACAGCCCATCTTTATTTTAGTTTGTTCTTCCCTTGGTACTTGTCCAAACTTAATATAGATAGAGTAGTCCTTCATGGTGCCTCAAAATCTGCAAAACAAATCTTCTCGGGAAATACATCACTTCCAATAATAACTACAACCAATTCGCTAGAGGAACGGAGAATATGGTTATTAGAGTACTGTTTGCACTTTTGCTGTATAGAATTACTTTAATGTAGAGAAAACTACGTATCTTGAAGACAGCAAGCAACAGAGTTAAAACTTTCATGAATGTACTGCATGTTTAAATACGCAAATTATTTGCATTTCCAGACAACTGTAGAATGTCGGTAGCAGTTACGCCTTCTACATGCTGAATACAAGGAAAGTTTACGCACGTAGCTTGAATCAGGAACTGTGTTTGTTTGCTGCAAAACAAGTATCATGCATACAGACAGAGCGACGACATCTGAAGACTCACAGCACGTGACCTCTGTTGTGGATCCGCCTAATGTGGCAACTGAGAGGCGCACCGATAAAACTGCGCCAAACGATAACGCTGAGGAATGGCACTGTGCTCTCTTTCCACATTAGTCCCGGTCCTGTGGACTGAATCACAGTTGGGCGATTCCGTATGCGGAATTTCTGAGAAGAAGAGACATTGCCACATCGTATTGGTCACCGTGGTATGGGCCCAGCATCTGAGATGGTACAGTGCTTAATCTAATATTTTACGTGCCGGAACGTACCTCCTCAGCCACGCAATGCCCCCCCCCCCCCCACCCTTCACCCCTTCAACCATAATAATAACAAAATCTGAGTGTGATAAAAATGACAATGAGAAATCGTGGCTTTAACAAAATACTGTTCTGAAATTCAGATTATTTAAAAAATAATGTCTTATAATCAAAACAATAAAACCATACGATTTTAGATGAGCGTCTGTCGCTATAGCAGTGCCACTCTGATCCCTAGTTCTGTTCGATACACATCGGCACAAGTCAGTGTTCTTCACGGCTATGACGTCATGTTTTCAACTGCTACCAGCCGCAACGTTCAGACAGTTACATTGTAGTTGCTCGTGAATGTGTGTCCATTATTAATTATTAAACCATTTAGTGATGTATGACGATAAATTTATTCCTGACCCACCGGGATCACGTAAAATTCAGACTTCCCGAAGAGCCGGCCGGTGTGGTCGAGCGGTTCTAGGGGCTTCAGTCTTGATCCAAGCGACCACTACGGTCGCAGGTTCGAATCCTGCATCGGGCATGGATGTGTGTGTTGTCCTTAGGTTGGTTAGGTTTAAGTAGTTCTAAGTTCTAGGGGACTGATGACTTCAGATGTTAAATCCCATAATACTCAGAGCCATTTTAACCATTTTCAATTTCCCGAAGAGTGAGGAAACAGAAAACTCCATGTGATATGGGACCCACAGTTATGTGCTTTAAATGTCATTTGTCTTCTGCTCATTGAGTTATATTATACCCGGACTGATGTAAATTCATATTCGTTACTACAAATAATCAACACATTCGAACACTAAAGTCCCTGTAATACGTCTTCACGTTAATTCCGTGTGCCATAGCAATTGTTCAGTGAGTAGCTCCTCACGTCGCGGCTGCCTTAATCTTCCTCCTCTCGTCCCCACCTCATGTGACAGTGTATGGGGACAGACTGCACGTTTTTGTTTGTTTTATTTGGCCTCCAGAGTTTGTACTCTGTGTAGCCATCGAAGACACTTGTTTCCATAAATTACGTAGTGATACACAAAACATGAATAAATGTATATATTGGTGGCAGTCGTAAACAGAGATCATGAAGGTTACCGATATGTACCGATCACTACTTTGGATTGGAGCTCGACTTATCTTTGGTATACTGCACGTACATGCACACGCACACACACATGCAGATGCACAGGCACAAGCACAGCCACAACCTCGCCCCACACCTCTGCCCGCATCACATTGGTTATCCACGGTCACGTTTATTGATGCCGACACGGAGATAAAGCACAATTCCGTTGCAATTTAATACACGTGTACTATTTTAAATCTACGGTGTCAACTTGTCCCAGTGAGTTTAAAATAAAGAAAAAGAAGGAAAATTCCCCGGGAGGTACCGGAACGGGCTGAGCTCCGCGGAAATTATACCCTGGTGTGACGGTATGGACTGCCATTGAAAGCACAGTACGATCAAAATCACCTCTTGACCTCTTAACTAGTCATTTAGAGTGCAGCTGTAACATTTCTGACGTATTAATGGGGGAGGGTGGTTGTTCCTTACCTTTGATATTTTCGTGAATTATCTCTCAACAAGAGAGCGCAACGCCGCATGTAGCCTGTGTTGCACTTGACTACTTGATACAGGGTTTGTTCGGCTGTCGCCATGGCCATCACGTTCTCCAGATCTCTTATTGACTGAAAGCATCTGCCATCACTGAAAGCGTATGGTCATGGGTTGCAAGGAGACGAGAACTTCACCTGCCCCCAATCAATACGACCAGTGAACTCTGGCATGTATTTTAGGCAGCATAGAATAATGAAGCCATATCTGTCATCCAAACTCAATTCAGTGCGATGCCCAGTTGGGTTAAAGCCACTGGCGTTACTGCAGGTGGTGGCCGAATTTGTGCTGGTTCCCGAAATTTAGGCGATGCCTGGCCGTACGCTATTTACCGAAATGTACTGTTTGTTCACCTCAAGCCTGGATGAAAATTTATAAAATGCTACGAGTCAGTGCGTTATGCCAGGGAGAAAAATACATTTACTCCGTGACATATAGTTGCTCCGAAGAGAGCGGATCGCTTACGTGAAAAATTAGCGATCAACGGGGACTCTGTTACAAGAGTCGCTAGCATGAATATGTTTGCGATTCCGAAGCTAATAACTGTCTATTGTTACAGGCCATTTGTAAAACAGATGGGAACTAAACTATTTGACGATCATAGAAAGAGGTAAAGAAGCCACTGGCGAAAGTTTCAGCAAGAGTGTATTGATATATTAAAAGGTACACTCCTGGAAATGGAAAAAAGAACACATTGACACCGGTGTGTCAGACCCACCATACTTGCTCCGGACACTGCGAGAGGGCTGTACAAGCAATGATCACACGCACGGCACAGCGGACACACCAGGAACCGCGGTGTTGGCCGTCGAATGGCGCTAGCTGCGCAGCATTTGTGCACCGCCGCCATCAGTGTCAGCCAGTTTGCCGTGGCATACGGAGCTCCATCGCAGTCTTTAACACTGGTAGCATGCCGCGACAGCGTGGATGTGAACCGTATGTGCAGTTGACGGACTTTGAGCGAGGGCTTATAGTGGGCATGCGGGAGGCCGGGTGGACGTACCGCTGAATTGCTCAACACGTGGGGCGTGAGGTCTCCACAGTACATCGATGTTGTCGCCAGTGGTCGGCGGAAGGTGCACGTGCCCGTCGACCTGGGACCGGACCGCAGCGACGCACGGATGCACGCCAAGACCGTAGGATCCTACGCAGTGCCGTAGGGGACCGCACCGCCACTTCCCAGCAAATTAGGGACACTGTTGCTCCTGGGGTATCGGCGAGGACCATTCGCAACCGTCTCCATGAAGCTGGGCTGCGGTCCCGCACACCGTTAGGCCGTCTTCCGCTCACGCCCCAACATCGTGCAGCCCGCCTCCAGCGGTGTCGCGACAGGCGTGAATGGAGGGACGAATGGAGACGTGTCGTCTTCAGCGATGAGAGTCGCTTCTGCCTTGGTGCCAATGATGGTCGTATGCGTGTTTGGCGCCGTGCAGGTGAGCGCCACAATCAGGACTGCATACGACCGAGGCACACAGGGCCAACACCCGGCATCATGGTGTGCGGCCGTACACCACTGGTGATCGTCGAGGGGACACTGAATAGTGCACGGTACATCCAAACCGTCATCGAACCCATCGTTCTACCATTCCTAGACCGGCAAGGGAACTTGCTGTTCCAACAGGACAATGCACGTCCGCATGTATCCCGTGCCACCCAACGTGCTCTAGAAGGTGTAAGTCAACTACCCTGGCCAGCAAGATCTCCGGATCTGTCCCCCATTGAGCATGTTTGGGACTGGATGAAGCGTCGTCTCACGCGGTCTGCACGTCCAGCACGAACGCTGATCCAACTGAGGCGCCAGGTGGAAATGGCATGGCAAGCCGTTCCACAGGACTACATCCAGCATCTCTACGATCGTCTCCATGGGAGAATAGCAGCCTGCGTTGCTGCGAAAGGTGGATATACACTGTACTAGTGCCGACATTGTGCATGCTCTGTTGCCTGTGTCTATGTGCCTGTGGTTCTGTCAGTGTGATCATGTGATGTATCTGACCCCAGGAATGTGTCAATAAAGTTTCCCCTTCCTGGGACAATGAATTCACGGTGTTCTTATTTCAATTTCCAGGAGTGTAGTTTTACCAGTCTTAATTATTTTCAGAAGGTTAACTCTTGAAGAGTGAATTTGTGTCGGGCTTCTATGCAGAAATTTGCAAATTTCGTTAGTGACTTTTGCTGGTGAATTTGCAAGCATGGTCAAGGAAATTGGGGAAGTGTTTTTCTGCAATTGGGAGAAATCTGTTTTACAACTGCACATCATACAACCAATGCGAACTGAATAGCACCGAATCAGTATCCGAGGATTCTATGTAAGTTTCTGTTTATGACCAGTAAATTCATACACGACCGGAGATCATCGGCGGATGCTTCTGCTCTACGAGATCGACGGGTTTATACAGGGTGATTTTTTTCACCGTGTACAAACTAGGGATAGTTCGATGACAGGATACGGAAAAAAAGGCAGCATGAATACGCCGTGCCAGTATCTCCACATCTGGAGTGGGCTCTGCATAAACAATACTTTTTGAGAGGGCCCCATAACCAGAAACCGCAAGGGTTGAGATTCGATGAATGAGCAGGCCATGCAACTGAACCCTCGAGTCCGATCCATCGCCCAGAGAAGATAAAATTGAGATGCATCCGAACGTTAACGGCGAAGTGGACTCGAGTCCCATGATATTCACATTTTCCTCCAAGTGTGGTGTCCGAGCATTTCGGGTACGTCCTTCATGATTTCCTGCTTCCTGAAATGATCCTGTCTCAGACAAACGGTGAAACACTCTTGCAAAACATTGAATGCTGTGGGTGTTGTTGGCGGGGATAGGTCTCCTGATACAACTTTGCTGACCGCCGCCCGTTGCCATTTGTCTTTCCGTAAGTAAACACCATGTCGGAAAGCTCTCGATTCGAATGCGGAACCATTGCGTACAACCCCGTATCCCATCCACTACAAAGTGAGGCAGCAAGAGAAGGGAACTCGACACAACATTACCAATTACTATGGCAGGAGAGGGAGCTAGAACATGACTTAAGAGGAATAGTGCACCTTCTAGGAGGAAACCATGCATACTGTAACTGTTGCTGCATGGTACAGCGCGAATTAGACCGCAGTCTCTGCAACAATGTGTAATTGAGTAAATGGTCTCTAGCATGGAAACCATGCATTTTCAGACATAAGTTCATTATACCTTTTTTGTTCCGTATCCTCTCATCGATCAATCCCTAGAGTTTGTAAACGGTCGAAAAAAATCACCCTATATAACTGCAGTTTTATTATTATTGGCAGGTCATCTTTGTATTTGCGCACATTATATGACACAGTTTCGGCGAAGACATAACGATTACTGCTTGTGTTTTGTGGGACTTTGACGATATAATACGGAACCATTAGGTCTTTGTACATTTGTTAAAAAAAAGGTTGAAATGGCTCGAAGCACTATGGGACGTAACATCTGAGGTCATCAGACCCCTAGACCTAGAGCTACTTAAACCTAACTAACCTAAGGACAACACACACATCCATGCGCGAGGCAGGATTCGAACCTGCGACCGTAGCATCAGCACGGATCCGGACTGAAGCTCCTGGAACCGCTCGGCCACAGCGGCCGCCTACATTTGTTCTGACTTTGGATAATTAACGAGAATAATTTCACTCACGAGATTAATTTTTATCAGTGTTGAAGTAGTAGCACAAGACATTACAGTTACGCATCCTTAGAAATCGAAAGTTTAATAACTTCAATCAATCGTTAAGTGTATCTTTAACGGATCACGTCATCATATACATACACACATACATACAGAAATACAAGCTAGGGTGACTATTTATGACTTTAGTAGGATGCTCAGGCCAGTAAAGACCGAAGAGAAGATCTCACAAGGAAGATTGCCGACAAGCCTCAAAAAGAAATGCGATAATGAACCGTGCAAAATGTGTCTGTGTCCTGATGGTCAAAATAAACAGTTATTATAGCATTTTCTGTAACTGATTTTACAATTTTTTCATAAAATATTCGGCTAAATATTATTGTTACAGATTTAATGAATGTAATTATGGTTTCTCTTTTCATTCACGATGTCCAGAAGATTGTTCGTAATGTAGATCACGTTGCTCCTGGGCTTCTCAGCTTCAGGAAGGAAGACGATACAGTTTCGCATCGTGCATAGCGAATATCGGAAATGTCACGCTATCTGATCATATGTATCAGGCCCAAGATGCTGGACATTAATAACGTTTGTGTCCGCCCTAAGCCTTTATGACGGCTTCAGCGCTGCTAAGTATACTTTCAGTGAAGTGTCAGAATGTCAACAGAGGAATGGCGGCCAGTTCTTCTCCAACGGCCGAAACCAGAAAAGGCAGCGATGTTGGGCGCTGGCGTCTGAAGCGATGTCGATGTTCTAACTCATTCCAAATGATGTTCCATTGGGAACTGGTCCAAACTCTGGGCGGGCCAGTTCATTTAAGAAATGTTATTGTCTTGAAACCACTACGTCACAGATGCTGCTTTGTGAGAGGGTGGATTGTGCTGAGTCCCTCAAAACTCTTCCTCTACTGTACGCAGTAACCAATTCTGTAAAACGCGTCCATTTCCTTCTGGATTTAGCGTTTTCTTAAGCAAAGTAAGAGATCCACATCTTAAGCACGAGTACCACCCCCATACCGAAGCATCAAATTAACCGCATTTAACTGTTGGCACTACACATGATGGCAGGTAAAGTTCTCCAGGAATTACTCAAACTCAAACGCTTCGAACGGATTGATAAAGGGTAAAGAATGATACTGCAGACCACTCGTTTCCAGCCTTTCACTGTTAAGTGGCGTCGTTGTTTTCGTGAAGAGTCGCTCAGCATTGACTACAGAAATGGGTTGCTTATCGGGACTTATTCGACTATTGTACGCCATTCGTTTTTTATCCCAACGCAAAGTACTTGTGCTAGCTAGACTGCTGGTTGATCTTTTGGAACTCACGAGTGATACCTTTCATGTGACTGTTTACAGCCACCCTCTGCAATGATCGACGGTCCCTGTCCATCGGTGCATGAGGTCTGTCTGGTCTTGTTTTAGCTGTGGTTCTTCCATCGCTTTTCAAATTCACGTAAACGTCATCAACAGCCGCGTTGGAAAGCTTTAGAAGTATTAAAATGCTCCTGATGGATATGTTATTCAGGTGACATACGATGAGCAGTCCGAAGCATCGGGACATCAAGCTAGCCTTCTAGGAGCTCCATAACTGTGGACGGGTTGGCATGGTTCCTGTAATCAGCACCGAGGATGGCAACATCTCGCGAATGGCGAATGAGGATCCGGCCCCTGCAATTTGGGCTAGATGTAGCCTGCGACGCGGATGCGAAGGCTACGCTGACACGTTTACAGTTATGGCCGATCGAATCGACGACGAGCATATTCGTCTGGTGGAGGAGTCTCATGGCCGGGACTGAGGATGATGCGATCGCACCACACTCCGAGGAGGAGGCGGGACGACATTTCTAGCGTCCCAGTACGAAGAAATCAAGAGACAATGACGGGCTTGACAACGTTCTACTGATGTAACTCACCTGAAGTTCACTGGACATTAGCAGACAACTTTAACAGCTTCTTGTCGTTCGTTTATTACCCTTCGATGTGGGAATATGCGAAAATGCTAGCTATCCTAAAGAGCAGCAAGGACCACTGGCTGGTGAAGGATTTTTGGCTAATCAGCCCACTTCCCTTCATAGAAATTTTCGAGAAGCTGTACGCCAAGCTTCTGCTATCAGACCCTGCTGAAGAAGGCCTCGTACCAGATGAACAGTTTGTCTTCTGGAGGGATCATTCCAAGTCACAACATGTACTGGATCTGACAGAGCAAGCACTGAGAACCATGGATTGTTGCTAATACCTGGAGCCATGCTCCTTGACGTTTCCAGTGTTTTCGATTCCGTGTGGAATGACTATATAATGTACAAGCTTTCTGTGCACAGGGTACCGACGTCACGTGCTTCTCTCCCACCTCTCCGGAAGAACGGCCCACATTTGGACCAACGACGGGAAATCTACAAAGTAGCTGACACGTTCAGGGGTACTGCAGGCGCCTGTGCTCGGCTTCCTGCTGTTCTCATTGTGGAAGTCCTGTACTCCCACGGTGGCACACATACAGTTGGTTCACGCCTGCCCTGTTCATCCACAGCATGAACACCAATATGCTTCACTGCCGTCTCCAGTTTGGATGCTGCTGCTTTGGTTAGTGGTTCGTGAAATCGTGTTCCAAGTATAATGCTGTTACAAGTTGGATTCTCGTATTAACGAGAAGGAAGCTCCCTTCTACTTTACCACCTGTCGTGATCCCAGGTGGCCCCATCCCATGGTGCAGGACAGGGTGGGGATGATTCTTGATAGACATCTGTAGTCGCTACCGCACATCCAGGGCACTAAGAAAGGGGCACTCTACCCTTTCACCACATCGATGTCGAATCTGACACCACACCTTGGTATCAGAATCTACGCAGGCCTGCTGAGACCACGGATGGAGTAAACAGCTGTAGAATGGAGATATGCTGCTGCCACATCCATAGTGCACCTCAAGAGTGTATAATCGAGCCCTGATGTTCGCTTTATACAGTCCGTGGGGATACACAGCGAGGCACAATCTTGTGAGACAGATTTCGGTAGAGTGCACACCTTTTCTATTAGAAGGTACAACGGTCGGCAAACCTACTCGTCCGACACTTGGGACAGTATGCCGGACATGGTACGAGTGTAATTCACCCTCGCAGCGCCAGATGCACTAGAGCAAATGCATCCAGCCCACGTGACAATTCAACAACTGAGAAATAAATCAACACCGTCTGATGCGAGAATCCAAAGAATAGACTGCTTGGCCTGCACACAGTCAAGTGAGCTCGTCATTTCGAGTGCATGCGAAAATGGAGTATCATTCTAGTGACGGTGTGGGTCGGAAATGGACAACTCTACTAACGTAAATGACTTTCTCAATGGGAGATTGTTACAGCCTGATGTCTGATAATCAGCATTTCAGAAACGGTGAAGGTGGTCCAATATTCATGGTTACTTTCGTCAACACATTTCTCGTTGCATCAGCTCGATGTTCGTGTACTGGTGTGCCATCGTTTAACGAACGGCTGCTCTAAACGTGCACCGCAGCATGCAAGCGAACTGGAGGTAACAGAGGTATACCGTCTGGGACGTTCATTTGGGCATCGCTGATAGTTGTGATAGCAGTCTGAGGCATCATGACGCAGTCCACTACGTAAATATTATGCAGACTGATGTGTTGGCAAATGTGCCAACACCTTGTAGATAGAGGAGGCCGAAATGCACGCTATCTAACGCAGACGGGCGTGAATTCTGGAACAGGATAAGTAGTGAATGATAGCAAGAAAAGTATGCAGCTCCTCGAATACTTAACTTTTATTCCTTGTGTGAATACAGCATTCTTGATGAGACATTTCATACGATAACTATCAAACTATGTAAGACTAATGGCGCCTTGCTAGGTCGTAGCCATGGACTTAGCTGAAGGCTATTCTAACTGTCTCTCGGCAAATGAGAGAAGGCTTCGTCAGTGTAGTCGCTAGCAAAGTCGTCGTACAACTGGGGGCGAGTGCTATTCCGTATCTCGAGACCTGCCTTGTGGTGGCGCTCGGTCTGCGATCACACAGTGGCGACACGCGGGTCCGACATGTACTAAATGGACCGCGGCCGATTTAAGCTACCACCTAGCAAGTGTGGTGTCTGGCGGTGACACCACACAGACCACCTGCATGTCCTCATGCCCGATGTCTTCCCCGTCAGCGATGAATTCTTTCGTCAGCATAAGGCCGCAATAGTGCTACTGTAGTTTGAGGAACATGATAGTGAACCAATTTTGTTGTCTTTGCCACTAAATTCGCGTGCTCTGGACGCGAGGGAACGCATCTGGGACGCCGCTAGACGTAAGATCTGCGCCCACAAATCAGCGGTTCGTAATTTACGGGAATTGCATGACCTGTTCATAGCTGTCTGGCGTCACATGTCCCCCAAAATCTTCCAAAGACTTGTCGAATCAATGCCTTGTCGCGTCGGAATCACATTAAATTACAGAAATGAACCAACGACCTATTATGTAGATGGTGATAAAGTTTTGACTCGTCAGTGTGCGAGTACCTTTATGTACCCAAAATGAAAAAGGTCTATTATTTGCATGTAGTTAAAGTGTTCGCCACAAAATAAATAGTAGAGTCGTAACTGACTGCTATGACACGGAAAGGTTAGAGTACCTGAACAACGAAAATTGTGCATCAACCTAACTGTTCACTGTGGAGTGTATAGTGACGATAGAAGAAGTTTAGGGTGTATTCTAATGTTTCTACACAGCCTTTTCCTCTCTGATAGTAACCAATAATATATTATGATACTGAAAGGCTATTTCAGTACGTAAAGGAAGATGAAAATCTAATAGTCTTAGGAAAAGGAGTAGAAGAAAAGGTTACGGGAGGATATGGGCTTGCAACTAGGAATGAGAGAGGAAAATGACTTATTGATTTCTGCAATAAATTTCAGTGATTAATAGCGATTACTCTCCTCAAGAGTCATAAGAGGAGGAGGCTTACTTGGAAAAGGCCGAAAGAAAAGGGAAGACTTCGATTAGCTCACATCATGGTCAGGAAAAGATTCTGAAATAAAATATTGGATTGCAAGGTGTATTCAAGAGCAAATACAGACTCAGGTCACAGTTGCGCGATGATAAAGAGCAGGATGTAGTTTAAGAGACTAGTCAGAAAGAATCAGTTCGCACAGTGTGGGATATGGAAGTACTAAGGAGTGAAGAAATAGGCTTGAAGTTCTCTGAGGCTATAGATAATGCGATAAGGAATAGCACAGTAGGCAGTTCAGTTGAAGAGAAATGGAAATCTCTAAAAAGGGCAGTCACAAAAGTTGGAAAGAAAAACATAGGTACAAAGAAGAAACTGCGAAGAAACCATGGGTAACAGAATAAATACTTCAACTCATCGACGAAAGGATGAGGTACAATAATGTTCAGGGAAATTCAGGAACACAGAACTACAAGTCACTTAGGTGTGGAATAAATAGGAAGTACACGGAGACTAAGGCGAAATGTCTACACGAAGATGTGAAGAAACCTAAAAAGAAGTGATTGTCGGAAATAATGGCTCAATATAGAGAAACTTCAAGCCAACCTTCGCTGAAATTAAAATCAGGGTGGTAACACTAAGGAGGCAATGGGAATTCCACTATTAAATGCAGAGGAGGGAGCGTATAGGTGACAAGAGTAAACTGAAAGCCTCAATGAGGCTATGATAGAACAAGAAAGAGGAGTCTATATAGAAGAGATAGGGGGATCCAGCATTAGAATAAGAATCTTAAAGATCTTTGGAAGACTTAAGATCGAATAAAGCAGAAGGGAAAAATAACATTCCATCAGAATTTCTAATACCTTTGGGGGGGAGTGTCAACAAAAGGACTATTCACGTTGTGTGTAGAATGTAATAATCTAACGACACACCATAAGACTTTTGGAAAAATATCATCCATACAATTCCGAGAATTATTGCACAATCAGCTTAACAGCTCATGCATCCAAGCTGCTGACAAGAATAATATACAGACGTATGGAAAAGAAAATTGAGGATCTGTTAGATGACGATCAGTTTGGCTTCAGGAAAGCTAAATGCATCAGAGGGGCCGTTCTTACATTGCGGTTGATTATGGAAATAGGACTAAGGTAAAATCAAGGCACTTTCGTAGAATTTGGCGACCTGGAAAATGCGTTCGACACTGTCAAATAATTGCAAGATGTTCGAAGTTCTGAGGAAAATAGGGATAAGCTACAGGGAGAGGTAGGTAGTGTACAATACGTACAAGACCAAAAATGGAATAATAAGAGTGGAAGGACAAGAACGAACTACTAGGATTAAAAAGGGTGTAAGACAGGGATGCAGTCTTCCATCTCTGCTGATCAGTCTATACTTCGAAGAAGCAGTGATGGAAATAAAAGAAACCAGTGATAAAATTCAATGATGACAATTCTATTCTCAGGAAAATGTGAAAAAGAATTACAGAACTGTTTGGAATGAAGAGATTAATCAGTAGAGAACATAGATCAAAAGTAAATCGAAGAAAGTGGAAATTAATGCGAAGTAGCAGAAATGAGAAGAGAGAAACATTAACATCAAAACTGGTGATTAGCAAGTAGTTGAAGCTAACGAATTCTGCTACTTAGGCAGAAAATATCCGATGATGGACGAAGCAAGGAGGACATACAAAGCAGACTAGCATATGCATAGAGGGCATTCTTGTCCAAGAGAAGTCTACTGGTATTAAACATGTCTTAATTTGAGGAAGAAATTTGTGAGACTGTACGTAGGGAGCACAATATTACACGTAGCGAAACATGAACTGTGAGAGTACCGCAATAGAAGAGAATGAAAGCAATTGAGATATGAATCTACAGAAGAATGCTGAAAATTAATTATGCTGATAAGGAAAGAAATGAATTGGCAAGGAAATGAATATATGGAAAACGCTGACAAGAAGAAGGGACCGGCTGGTAGGATGGTAGGATATCTGTTGGGACAACAGGTATCAGAGGGCGCTGTAGAGGTTAAAAATTATAGAGGAAGACAGAGATATCAATGCATCCAGCAAATAATTGAGGACTTCGATTGAAAGTGCTACTGTGAGATGAAGAGTCCCCACAGGAGAGGAATACGTGACGGACCACATAAAAAAAAGAAGGAATTGCCACATTTAACGATTGTGTTTGTAAATTGTCTCGTAAAGAGGTCGATAACTGAAACTAAGGTACACTATGTGATCAAAAGTATCTGGAAACCCTCAAAAACATACGTTTTTCATATTAGGTGCATTGTACTGCCACCTGCCGCCAGGTGCTTCATATCAGCGACCTCAGTAGTCATTAGACATAGTGAGAGAGCAGAATCGGGTGCTCCGCGGATCTCACCGGTCTTGGAACGTGCCCAGGTGATTAGGTGTCACTTGGGTGACACGTCTGTACGCGAGATTTACACACTCCTAAACATCCCTAGGTCCACTGTTTCCAGTGTGTAGTGAAGTTGAAACGTGAAGGGACACGTACAACACATAAGCGTAGAGACTGACCTCCTCTGTTGACTGACAGACAATTGAAGAGGGTCATAATGTGTAATAGGCAGACATCTGTCCAGACCATCACACGGGAATTCCAAACTGCATCGGGATCCACTGCAAGTACTATGACAGTTAGGAGGGAGATGAGAAAAATTGGATTTCATGGTCGAGCGGCTGCTCATGAGCCGCAAATCACGCCGATAAATGCCAAACGACGCTTCGCTTGGTGTAAGCAGCGTAAACATTGGACGATTGAACAGTGGAAAACGGTGTGTGGAGTGACTAATCACGGTAGACAATGTGGCGATCCGATGGCAGGGTGTGGGTATGGCGAATGCCCGGTGAGCGTCATCTGCCAGCGTGTGTAGTGCCAACAGTACCATTCGGAGTCGGTGTTGTTATAGTGTGGTCGTATTTTTCATGGAGGGAGCTTCCACCTCTTGTTGTTTTGTGTGGCGCTATCACAGCACAGGCCTACATTGATGTTTTAAGCAACTGTTGAAAAGCAATTCGGGGACGTCGATTGCATCTTTCAACAAGATTGAGCACCTGTTCATAATGCACGGCCTGTGGTGGAGTGGTTACACAACAATAACATCCCTGTAATGGACTGGCCTGCACAGAACCCTGATCTGAATCATATAGAACACTTCGCGCCACGCCTCACCGACCGACGTCGATACCTCTCCTCAGTGCAGCACTCCGTGAAGAATGGGCTGCCATTCCCCATGAAACCTTCCAGCAACTGACTGAACTTACCCCTGCGAAAGTGGAAGCTGTCATCAAGGCTAAGGGTGGGGCAACACCATACTGAATTCCAGCATGGAGTGCGCCACGAACTTGTAAGTCATTTTCAGCCTTGTGTCCGGATGTTTTTGATCACATAGTGTAATTATGGATAGTCAGATTATTACGATTCGCTACCCTTGCATTACTTATGCATCACCAAGCACGATGTAAGAATTTTCGTTCGCCAGACGTTCATCATAGGACTAACTTAGGGTTCTAGTGTCGCCGCAATAAAACACGGGAACTTCGGAAGCAGCAATTCGCAGTTGTAAACATGTCGTGTCAAAGATACTTCGCAAGTTGTTGTTGACAGCATATTGTCCGATAATTCAGTGCACTTACCTATGCGCTCGCCGGTTACAGTAGTCTTCACTTGAGTAGTGACGAGTGCATGGTAGTGACTCCTGAACGCCATCAGCTGGTCGTGGCTGCCTTCCTCGACCACGACCCCTCCAGACAGCACGAAGATTCTGTCCGCATTGCGTATTGTCGACAGCCGATGTGCTACAATGACCGTAGTACGTCCTTCGATGGCCTGAAATATAATTTTGGTACCTTTAAATGTAGAGTATTAATGGACCAGACAGAAGATTTATGGCTCAAAAGAGGAACAGAAAAATGCTGGTTGCTACTTTATAAATTTGCTCCGCCCTTCCAAATTGTCTATGCGTCTGATTCCTCGAGCATAGGTTGGTCATCAGCTTTTTGTTCTAATTTACAAGTACTGTGCCACCTAATGTTTTCTTATTTCTGCTAAGCACGTAGTAGTGGACTCTGATACAAAAACAGTTGTTTCCTTCAGTAGTAAAAGGATGAAAACTAGTGCCACCACATAGCCCATTTCTTATCTGATAGCATCAAAGGAGTAGGCAAATTTAATGTTTCATCCATTTTATGTCTACAACGGATGTGTCGTCCATCTGCCTAAAAGAGATGTGAAAACAAGAGCGAAAAAACTGACTTTCTTTCTCTTTTGAAAAAAAAAAGTGACATATTGCCAGATAGAAATAAGCGAATTTTGTAATTGTTTGCATAATTATTTATTATGTCACAATCGCTTGGATATATGAAATATAATCACATGAGTAGTTTTGGGAAATCGTTGCCGTCCTCATATGCGCTTAATCCAATAAGAAACTTCGTACACATATATGTGAAGAAATATAGTTAAACTTTTTCAATATAATAAAGTCATTTAACGTATTTCAATGAATGTAAATATATCTGCACTTGATAAAAAGACTATCATGTGAGTCTTTTATGATGTGACTATATGACTTACATATTTGGATTCCATTACTTCAAAGAGCCGAACGATATTTCCTTATACATCTCTACGAAGGTATTTAGTGGATTAAGCACTTCTGATGATGGCAACTACCAGCCGAAACTAGTAATGCGAATATACACCGACGGAAAACAAAATCCCAACATCAAGAAGGAGTTGTATGACGTAATAGAAAGTTGGCTGACGTGCTTCTACAGCTGAAAGATTCAAATTTTAGACAGTCACATAAGAGTGAGGCTAATAGACCACTACGAGAGTAAAAATAAGGTTTGATTTAAATACCCGCTGTAATGATAGTGAGCATTAGGTACCTTTCAGATCGAACGTGGTGCTAATGTCTTTAACGCGACAAAGACGTCACTGAGTTTGAACGAGGTCGTGTAATAGGGCTAAGAGAAGCTGGATATTTCGGCTGCGATATCGAAAAAGTCTTGGTAGGAATGCAAGCACTATACATGATTGCTGGCAGTGGTCATCACGAGAATGTACGGTCGCAAGAAGACCTAGCTCGGGACTACCACTTGTCGACACTCAGAGGGAAGACCACTGTGTTCGGCATATGGCCTGGCACATCGTACTGCATCTGCAGTATCAAACTGGGTAGTTGTAACAGTTGGCACCACAGTGACACAACAAACCGCGTAAGATCGGTTACTTAAGGGCAGCTCCGAGCCAGACGCCCTGTAGTTTGAATTCCATTAACCCCAAACCACCACCATTTGCGACTGCAGTGTTATCAAGCTAAAGCTCACTGATTAACATGTGATTCTGCTATGTTAATCACTTACATATGTTGCCTTGACAAATGTATTCATGAAATACCATTACTCTGCACTAATTACCTTTTGGTGTTGCGATTGTTTCTTCTCTCAGGTACTTCATATATCCAGGCGATCGTGACGTAATTTATTATTATACACACTTTCTTTGTGAAACATCGTGGTAGACTGAAACTGTGTATCTCTCCAAGCCTCGGAACCTTTACCTTTCGCCGTCAAGTGCTCTACTGATCCTTTTTTTTTTATAGAGACGCAACTCTCCCTTTTTCGCTCTACCAACTTTGATTTTTTACGCTATCTCGTCGTGTTTTAATAAGGAAAACATTTTTATTTTTATTAATTTTTCTTTTTTAATTTTTTAAAGTTATTTATTTATTTTTGTTTTTTCGGTTTGTTAGGGCCACAGTCAGTTACAAGTTGGAGGAGAGTAGGTGGGCAGGAGTCGAATCTCGAGGCCCTTCGCCGTGCTGCACCCTCACATTACTCATATTAATTTTACTTATTTACGTATTTATTTCATTTTTTGTGCACATATATGCAAGTCCACTCATCCGGAACCCCGAAAATCCCGCAAGGTAATAAAGGATGGCAGGCGCACCAAATCCAAGGTATAGACGTGTCATGTTTCATTCCGAATCGGGCGAGCAAATGTAACGTCAGAAACAGACCAACTTAGTGGAGGCGTGGTAAAAACGCTGTTAAGATAAATGGTAAATTACGTGCGATCACGGTAACTGCGCGCAGCCTCAAAATGTGCAGTCTAGAAGTATTGCCAAAAATCAAGGCGCGAATGATGAGCATTTCGATATAGATATGCCAAGGAAAATATTCCACCGCTGCATAAGAAAGGACTCGGTGCCAGTAACGTGCGGCGGCACTTGTAGAAACCAAGCGACCATTTGTCCCTCCAACAACCAGACATCCGTAACGGCTACACAGTTGAATCTGTGATGATCATCGTCGATACTACGTCAGTCGGCGCAGAGGGGAGAGTCTGCCAGTCCCATGGCATGGAGCCGCTGATTAGTTGGATACGACTTCCCACAGGTCGCATAATACCAAGTCGACCTGATATGCGTCAGAAACAAACTGTGGTGAATGTGGCGCCAAATCACAGTCCGCCGCAACAGTGAGAACTTGCGTTCTACGACGTTGCAAGCGACGCCACGCAGGAAAAGGACGTAGTAATTCTCCACTCGCGGCAGGCGCGTTCGTGGAAGTCGGGCGCGAGCATAACTGAATTCCACAACGAAGCCGCGATGCGTGCGAACGCGGGCCTGACGTTACCGATCGGGACCGGCGGGAAGAGGGATAGTGCCACAAGAACGAGAGAGGTCTGCCGTGCGACACCAATAACCATTCAAAAATCTTGGTCATCCTTATTTAATAAGGTGTCAGGGCAGTAGTGGCCCGTAGTAATTCCAGGCGTCGGTTTATGAACGGGAACAATAATGCCCTCCACAAAATGGCGGAATGGCAGCTCCAGACGTGATCAGTTCATTACACATTTCCGTCCATCGTGCAGACATGAGACCACAAAACGTACGATAAAATTCAGTAGGAAGTTCGTCGATGCCTGGTGATTCTCAGCGGATCCCTGGAGAAAGCGGTAGTGACCTCCTCGGAGGTGAATGGTTCCATTAACGTAACATCCCTCCTCCTTGCACACCAACTGAGCAACCCAAACATGACTCACGATCCTTCCTCACAGCATTACTTCCGCCAGTACCTCGTCTGGCCGGCCGTGGTGGGCGAGCGGTTCTAGGCGCTACAGTCTGGAACCGCGTGACCGCTTACGGTCGCAGGTTCGAATCCTGCCTCGGGCATGGATGTGTGGATGTCCTTAGGTTAGTTAGGGTTAAGTAGTTCTAGGGGACTGATGACCTCAGAAGTTAAGTCCCACAGTGTTCAGAGCCAGTACCACGTTTCCTACCTTCCGAACTTCACAGAAGCTCTCCTGCATACCTTGCAAGACTAGCACTCCTGGAAGCAAGCAAATTGCCGTTACATGGCTTAGCCACAACCAGGGGTAGGTTTCTAGAATGAAATTTTCACTCCGCAGAGGAGTGTGCGCTGATACGAAACATCGTAGCAGATGTGCCGGTCCGAGACTCGATCTCGTCGTGCTTGGGTAGTTCAATCGGTAGAGAATTTGCCCACGCAAAGATCCCGAGTTCGAATATCGGTCCACCACATTGCTTTAATCTACCAGCAAGTTTAATATTATCGCACTCTCCGCTTCATAGTGAAAATTTCAATCTGGAGACTGCCCTTTTTGTTATGGGGATGACATTCATGTGTTCAAAATTAATGACTCATCCGATTATCATATATTCATAGTTGCTTACGTAATATACTCATTGCACCAGCGATGTGCTATGTGTTGTGTGTGTATCTTTGGCATGGAATCTCATTGACTGGAGTTGGATTGTTCTTAGTGGTGTGTCCCGTTTAGCACTTAGCCCCAGTGACGGGAGATGCGCCGGACAGCGGTGGGATATCGAACTGACTGTCGACCGCCGTAAGGCCCAACAACGAGGAGTAATGATCTCGGATGGCATTACTTCCCATAGTAGGACCATTTTGGTTGTCATCTGCACACCCTTACAGGACAGAGGTATGTCGACGACATTCTACGCCCTGTTATGTCCCCCTTGTAGGCAGACCATCCTGGGCCTACATTTCAGCAAGGTAATGCCCGCTCGCACACGACGAGAATTTCTACTGCTTGTCTTCGTGCCTACCAACCCCACCTTGGCCAGCACGGTCGCCGATCTCTCCCCATTTGAGCTCTATGGGCAAGGCTCTCCAACCAGATCGGTATTTGAGCAGCGCCAATTCGACAGAATGACAACCCTCAGGGAGGCATGGAACATCTCTATCAATCAATGCTAAGGCGAATAACTGCTTACATAAGGGCCCGAGGTGGATCAACGAGTTATTGACTTGCTCAATTTTTGAAACGCTTTACCCTGAACAAATCATCCATTTTTTTAAAAATTGTAATCATTTTTTAGTCCGTAAATATACAGCACATCTATCAATTTCAGTCCTGTTCGGAGAATTCCGACATCGTGTGTATGTGTGTGTGTGTGTGTGTGTGTGTGTGTGTGTGTGTGTGGTGTGTGTGTGTGCGTGTGTGTGTGATATTTTTACGTTATAAATAAGGTAAACTTTCATTAACATAGGATGAATTTCCGTTCGTGATAAACCACCCAAAAAACTGTGTTATAATAGCATGCATGGTGTTATAGTTGAGGGTTGTGAATGAAACGTCTAAAAAAGTAGTTGAAAGAAACCATATACATGAAAGTATTTCGTAGATCTCGTTGCCACTTGGCTTGCGGTGCTACATATTGCAATAGCAACTTTTCATTTGATTGGGGGACAATCTTTGCGGAAAGCCGTGAAATTGTCAGTTTGCTCTAGTAATGTAACGTGCGATGAACGTGTTCAGTGATGGTTTTGTGACAACCTATTCTTGAGGAGTGTTAGACTTGAATAATCAGATGGCAACAAATTTAATAAAAAAATTTAAAAATGACTGGAGTCAATCTTACAATTATTTAAGAGTTGATACGTTGTCCCCTCCCCCCCCCCCCCCCCCTCAATGAACAATGGACCTGGCCGTTGGTGGGGAGGCTTCCGTGCCCCAACGATACAGATAGCCGTACCGTAGGTGCAACCACAGTGGAGGGGTATCTGTTGAGAGGCCAGACAAACGTGTGGTTCCTGAAAAGGAGCAGCAGCCATTGCAATAGTTGCAGGGGCAACAGTCTGGATGATTCACTGATCTGGCCCTGTAACACAAACCAAAACGGCCGTGCAGTTTTGGTACTGCGAACGGCTGAAAGCAAGGAGAAACTACAGCGGTAATTTTTCCTGAGGGCATGCAGCTTTACTATATGATTAAATTATGATTGCGTCCTCTTGGGTAAAATATTCCGGAGGTAAAATAGTCCCCCATTCGGATCTCTGGGCGGGGGCTACTCAAGAGGACATCGTTATCAGGAGAAAGAAAACTGGCATTCTACGTATCAGAGCGTGGAATGTCAGATCTCTTATTCGGTCAGGTACATTAGAAAATTTAAAAAGGGAAATGGATAGGTTAAAGTTAGATATAGTGGTAATTAGTGAAGTTCGATGGCAGGAGGAACAAGACTTTTGGTCAGGTGAATACAGGGTTATAAATACAAAATCAAATAGGGGTAATGCAGGAGTAGGTTTAATAAGAAATATAAAAATAGGAGTGCGGGTAAGCTACTACAAACAGCATAGTGAACGCATCGTTGTGGCCAAGATGGACACCAAGCTCACGCCTACTACAGTGGTGCAAGTTTATATGCCAACTAGTTCTGCAGATGACGAAGAAGTTGTATGATGAGAAAAAAGAAATTATTCAGGTAGTGAAGGGAGATGAAAATTTAATAGTCATGGGTGACTGGATTTCGACAGTAGGAAAAGGAAGAGAAGCAAACGTAGTAGGTGAATATGGATTGGGGCTAAGAAATGAAAGAGGAAGCCGCCTGGTAGAATTTTGCACAGAGTATAACTTAATCATAGCTAACACTTGGTTTAAGAATCATGAAAGAAGGTTGTGTACATGGAACAACCCTGGAGATAGTAAAAAGTTTCAGATAGATTATGTAATGGTAAGACAGAAATTTAGGAACCAGGTTTTAAATTGTAAGACATTTCCAGGGGCAGATGTGGACTCTCACCACAATATATTGGTTATAAACTGTAGATTAAAACTGAAGAAACTGCAAAAAGGTGGGAATTTAAGGAGATGGAACCTGGATAAACTGAAAGAACCGGAGGTTTCAGGGATAGCATAAGGGAACAATTGACAGAAATGGGGGAAAGAAATGCAGTAGAAGAAGAATGGGTAGTAGTGAAGGTAGCAGAGGATCAAGTATGTAAAAAGACGAGGACTAGTAGAAATCCTTGGGTAACAGAAGAGATACTGAATTTAATTGATGAAAGGAGAAAATACAAAAATGCAGCAAGTGAAGAAGGCAAAAAGGAATACAAACGTCTCAAAAATGAGATCGACAGGAAGTGCAAAATGGCTAAGCAGGGATGGCTAGAGGACAAATGTAAGGATGTAGAGGCTTATCTCACTAGGGGTAAGATAGATACTGCCTACAGGAAAATTAAAGAGACCTTTGGAGAAAAGAGAATCACTTGCACGAATATCAAGAACTTTGATGGAAACGCAGTTCTAAGCAAAGACGGGAAAGCAGAAAGGTGGAAGGAGTATATAGAGGGTCTATACAAGGGCGATGTACTTCAGGACAATATAATGGAAATGGAACGGGATGTAGATGAAGATGAAATGGGAGATGTGATACTGCGTGACGAGTTTGACAGAGCAATGAAAGACCTAAGTCGAAACAAGGGCCCGGGAGTAGACAACATTCCAGTAGAACTACTGACGGGCTTGGGAGAGCCAGTCCTGACAAGACCCTACCATCTATTGAGCAAGATGTATGAGACAGGCGAAATTCCCTCAGACTTCAAGAAGAATATAATAATTCCAATCCCAAAGAAAGCAGGTGTTGACAGATGTGAGGATTACCGAACTATCAGTTTAATAAGTCACAGCTGCAAAATACTAACGCGAATTCTTTACAGACGTATAGAAAAACTGATAGAAGCCGACCTTGGGGAAGATCGGTTTGGATTCCGTAGAAATGTTGGACACGTGAGGCAATACTGACCCTACGACGTATCTTAGAAGAAATATTAAGGAAAGGCAAACCTACGTTTCTAGCATTTGTAGACTTGGAGAAAGCTTTTGACAGTGTTGACTGGAATACTCTCTTTCAAATTCTGAAGGTGGCAGGGGTAAAATACAGGGAGCAAAAGGCTATTTACAATTTGTACAGAAAGCAGATTGCAATTATAAGAGTCGAGGGGTGTGAAAGGGAAGCAGTGGTTGGGAAGGGAGTGAGACAGGGTTGTAGCCTCTCCCCGATGCTGTTCAATCGGTATATTGAGCAAGCAGTAAAAGAAACGAAAGAAAAATTCGGAATAGGTATTAAAATCCATGGAGAAGAAATAAAAACTTTGAGGTTCGCCGATGACATTGTAATTCTGTCAGAGACAGCAAAGGACTTGGAAGAGCAGTTGAACGGAATGGACAGTGTCTTGAAAGGAGGGTATAAGATGAACATCAACAGAAGCAAAACGAGGATAATGGGATGTAGTCGAATTAAGTCGGGTGATGCTGAGGGAATTGGTATTGGAAATAAGATAAAGTAGTAAAGGGGTTTTGCTATTTGGGGAGCAAAATAACTGATGAATGTCGAAGTAGAGAGGATATAAAATGTAGACTGTCAATGGCAAGGAAAGCGTTTCTGAAGAAGAGAAATTTTTTAATATCGAGTATTGATTTAAGTGTCAGGAAGTCGTTTCTGAAAGTATTTGTATGGAGTGTAGCCATGTGTGGAAGTGAAACATGGACGATAAATAGTTTGGACAAGAAGAGAATAGAAGCTTTCTAAATGTGGTGCTACAGAAGAATGCTGAAGATTAGATGGGTAGATCACGTAGCTAATGAGGAGGTATTGAATAGAACTGGGGAGAAGAGGAGCTTGTGGAACTACTTGAATAGAAGAAGTGATCGGTTGGAAGGACATGTTCTGAGGCATCAAGGGATCACCAATTTAGTACTGGAGGACAGCGTGGAGGGTAAAAATCGTAGAGGGAGACCAAGAGATGAATACACTAAGCAGATTCAGAAAGATGTAGGCTGCAGTAGGTACTGGGAGATGAAGAGGCTTGCACAGGATAGAGTAGCATGGAGATCTGCATCAAACCAGTCTCAGGACTGAAGACCACAACAACAACGTTGTCAAATGGAATAACGCGATCTTGAATATATTTATATAATAAATGATTACGTAAAGATAGAGTAATTACCAGTTTCAAAAATTTATTGCCTA
The DNA here is from genome assembly GCF_023864345.2 of Schistocerca serialis cubense. Classification (NCBI taxonomy): domain Eukaryota; kingdom Metazoa; phylum Arthropoda; class Insecta; order Orthoptera; family Acrididae; genus Schistocerca; species Schistocerca serialis. The sequence continues at coordinate 273,910,283 of NC_064641.1, forward strand.
TTTCACATATGAAAATTAATCGAAAAACAGTTTCGTCCTAATGTATAAACGTAAATTAGATGTAATAAAGTAGTGTCTCCAGCGATAATATTGAATGAAACGTTCCCGGGTTTCCAGCAGCGTCAAGTGATTAAAATAACAATAGCTCTCGCCTAAGCGCACCTTGGCCATTGTCAAATGGTATGACTGCTAGTGGGCTGCCGTACATCCTTTATACATCCTATATGCTGGCTGTGAGGTCACTGGTGGTCGCAGCATCACCATATATGGCAATGTTTAGACTCGGCGTTCAATGTACCCGTTTCAACCGTGCGATCGCTGGATCCCACACTGCGCTGAGCTGCAGGCTGCCGTCTCTATTTAGGACGTTATCTGCGATTTTTTTCAATATATTCTTTAATTACACAGTTCCAGAAGTCATTAGTGCTACCCACTACAATGGTTTCGTCGAATTTTAACCGGTGACCGTTTTCTAAAGCATGCTCAGCTGAAGTTGATTTCTCGGGGTAGTGGTGGCGGTAAAAACTTTCATGCTCCTTCCTGCGTTGTTCCAATGTGCATATTGTTTGTCCGACCTAAGAAAAAATGGTCCAAATGACTCTGAGCAGTATGGGACTTAACTTCTGAGGTCATCAGTCCCTTAGAACTACTTAAACCTAACTAACCTAAGGACATCACACACATCCATGCCCGAGGCAGGATTCGAACCTGCGACCGTAGCGGTCGCGCGGTTCCAGACTGTAGCGCCTAGAACTGCTCGTGTCCGACGTAAGACTGGCCACACTCGCAACCTATCTTGTAGACCCCAGGAGTTCTGAACCTGCTGCGTGTTTAACTGGTCTCAGTACCTCATGGATTTTTGTCGGAGGCCTGAAGATCGATTTGACCTTGTTTCGTTTGGCCAGCCGGTTTATACTGCCCGACGCGGAGCCACGAAAAGACAAGAAAGATAGTTTCTTTTCCGGCGGCTCGTCGGTAGTGTTACTGTGATTCTTGTTTCAAATCACTTCATTACTTTGACGAACGCTATAGCCGTTGTTCCTGAAGACCATGCGTAGCTGGCTCAGCTCGTGGGGCATGTTATCAGCATTATCTCCATCTGCTACAAACCGCTTCATCGAGAATTTTGAGGATACTGCGTTAGAGACGGCACCATTAAAGCCTAGCAGTTTCTTTCGATACTTTGACCCCGCGGACTTGAGAAACTTGATGAGTTCTTGGAATACCTCAACGGCATTAACAGCAGCATCCAGTTCACCATGGAGGTAGAAAAAAATAATGCATTAACCTTCCTCGACGAAATGAAATGGACGTCTTGGCCACAGCGTCTATTCAGTGTTATCGCCGCGAGACTCTGCTTTCTTAAATGCAGCTTAAGTTTAGACGTCATGAAGAATCTGTTTTCGATTAATTTTGATCTACGAATATGTCAATAAGTTAGTGAAACCGGTAATGCGAATATTATAGTAATCAAGCTCTCTTGACATAAGCAATTATTATCTTAATATTTTCACGGTCGCTGTAGTCCATTTGACAATGTATCAATTCTTCAGAAACTTACACAAGCCTTTTTGTAGTGCTAACTCCAGCCAGTTTTTATTACTTTTCTATATACTGAAGTTTGCTTATTCGATCCCAAAAATACTTAACAATATGTTGCCATGAAGCCAACACTGAACACATTCATTCTAAGCTACATTACTAGGGCAAATCGAAAGTTTCTTAGCCTGCCACAAAGATTGTGTCGCATTTCCATAAAAAGTTACTACTGCAACGTGTAGTACTACAAGTCAAGTAGCAAGTGGATTTACGAAGCAATTTCATGTGTGCGATATCTTCCAACAACATTTTTAGTCATTTCATTCACAAGCGTCAATTATAAAGCATTCCGATAAAAAACGGTGTATTTTTGAAAGTTTAACACCAGTGGAAGTTTATGCAATGCTAACGAAAGTTTGTAAACAAACTACTGCTACATTTCTAAAATTAAGAAGTGCAAAGTTAAATTTGAACAGGTCGTAAATACCCTATAGGTGATCCACGTGAAAGATGAATATTACAACAGAATACTATAAAGAAAAAATACTACAACAGATGAAACTTCAAAAAGTGTACGACGGAGTGTAGGACGATCTTAGATTAAATGTGTCTAAAATAAGGAACAGAATAGTTACAAGTATGTCAGAAAAATTACTGAATATTTTACACAAGGAAGTAACCATTAGATATCACTTTGCGATTTGGATCTACATTTATTGAACGCTTACGAAATGCGGAAATGTACGATCGAGCGTCGTGCACAACCATATCGTATACTTCCTTGCTTTTCATCTGCTGTAGCGGTTTTAACGTCTTTCGTGTGACTTATCTTCAAGATCAGAACAGTGACGTTAGAGCATACCCACCCTTTTTTTTAAGTCTTCGTGGGGACATTTTTAATGTACCTCCGTAACATTATGTACCCACTGTCAATCATTGATCCTCCTGAAGCAGACGTTTTTAAAGACATCGAAACCTAAGTGAAGGGGTTTTCATATACTTTCTTAATATTGCAACTGGTTTGGCTGTTTTTCGTCGTTTCCTCACGAAGACTGCATTCTACAGCTGATGTCTCCAGCCATAGTCAAGATTTTAACCATTTTTAAGTGTTAAAATGAATCAGATATCTACTTGTAAAACTCCATTAACTTTGAATCAATCTCCGTTGGTGATAATTGATCCAAAACAGTGTTACGTCTGCACGGTGTTCCAGTGTATGTTTAGCTTCATGACATTTTGCTGATACATACACAACAGTGGGAACATCGCTGGTGCAATGGGTGTATCACGTGAGAAACTAAGAACTTCGTATGAGTGGTGCATGAGTAATTCAATCCGGAAGCCTGATACCTTTTTATTTAAGCTACATGTATTGTGAACTTCATGTAATGGCATAAAAAAATCTGTGAAATATACATCTTGTCTCATGATAAAAGAGTCTCTTCCACCATGTGGCAACTCGTGTGTGTGTGTGTGTGTGTGTGTGTGTGTAAGTGCGTATTGTGAACTTCATGTAATGGCATAAAAAAGTCTGTGAAATATACATCTTGTGTCATGGTAAAAGAGTCTCTTCCACCATGTGTCAACTCTTGTGTGCGTGCGTGTGTGTGTGTGTGTGTGTGTGTGTGTGTGTGTGTGTGTGTATTTGAGTGTGTAAGTGCGTATTGTGAACTTCATGTAATGTCATAAAAAAGTCTGTGAAATATACATCTTGTCTCATGGTAAAAGTCTCTTCCACCACGTGGCATCTCGTGTATGTGTGTGTGTGTGTGTGTGTGTGTGTGTGTAAGTGCGTATTAAATCAAAGAATGTGGAGGTAACGTGATAACCGTATTAGACGTGGGCGTGAGTTGCTCGTCTCTCACCTTGTCCAGCGCGGCCTGCACCTTGGCCTCGCTGCTGGTGTCCAGAGCAGAGGTGGCCTCGTCCAGCAGCAGGATCTTGGGGCGGCGCACCAGCGCCCTGGCGATGGCGATGCGCTGCTTCTGGCCGCCCGACAGCTGAGCCCCGCGCTCACCCACCAGCGTGTCGTAGCCCTGCGTACAGCAAAGGACTGCGGGAAGATTAAGAGTTTAACGTCCCGTTAACAGCCATTACGGAGCACGTGCTCGGATCTACGAGAGGATGGGTAAGGAAATCAGCCTTGTCCTTTTTTAAAGGAACCATCCCGACATTTGCCTGGAGCGGTTAAGCGAAATTTAGGAAAACTTGCATCTGGATAACCGAACTGGGATTTGAATTGTCGTCTTACCGAATGCAAATTCAGTGTGCTAACCACTGCGTCACCACGCTCGGTATATATGTAGTAGGGACAGGGTCTGCTGTTTTGGGCAGTGAAGAATCGCTTGACATGCAGAAGTGTCGAATATTCCGTTCTTCCGCTTCAGGGATGTACAGTCTTGGCCGTGATCGCCAACTCCCCACTGTGGCTAGGTAAAGGAGGGACGGCGGTTATCACTGAAACAACCTTTTTTCGGTTACACCGGTTTATTTCAACTACAGTTTAACCTGACTCATAAAGTCACCAGTTTTTGAAATAACCGTTTTTCGGCATTTTGTTGTTATTATCGCTATAACAGAGACATCGAACAAACACTGCATAGTAAATTTCAAGCTATGCTAACTAACACTATTCAATATAGTAGTCAAATAAAAGAAAAAGTGGTCTGTCAATTGTTCGCCACATTCCTCGAAATATGATAAGGACTATTACTAGAAGGAATGACCAGTATATTCCACTCCTCCTCCCCGGACGTTCTTCCGGTGTAAACAACGGATGTGTTAGCCTGAGTTTCTGGCGGCTTATGGGCTTCACCATATTGTTTTGGAATAGATATAATGAGTATTTCAAATTATCAAAAGAAAGATAAGTTTAGATTTGGAATTGACTGTAATTTTGCAAGATCAAAGGCGACTGAAATCAAAATGTGGCTAAAGGAAAAAATAGGAATATTTCCAGATGGTATTGTGGACATTCACTTATTTTTTCTTAAAAATGCTGTACTCCTGATGAAGGAAACGGCAGAAATACGTTGTTCTATTGTAAAGAGGTGCGGCTGCGTCGTAAAGTTCAATCATTCTGATGGAACAGGTAGTTATTTACTGTGCCTTATCTGGCTTGGGTAATCGTACAGTTAGAGTTTTAGATCTTCTGCTTAAGATCACCGCTGAGAAAATAAATTACGCTCTGAAAGACCATGGCAGTGTCATATCGAGTGCAGAAATGTGGTTGGAACCATCTATGTTCCCTATCCCTAACGGAGTTCGACAAGCAATAATCGAACTCAGGAAGCACATTTCGTCTTTTATAAATGTAAACGGCTATCGTGTCTTGTAATTTATGGTGGACAAGCTCGGACATGCGCGTTGTGCAATTATACTGAACATATTCGCGCTGAATGTAACAGGAGACGCGTGTCGCAGTTTCGTACCGGTGAGCTCCAAGTCTAAGCCCTATGACCAGTATGAAAGTGTCAGACGCTGTTGTCACGTCCGCTCGCTAGGTTCGTGAACAGAAACCGTCCGGACAGGCGGCAGAATTCGGGACGCAAGAGGACTCGAATAAGAATGAAGAATTTGCTTTCGTGCAGGACAAGCAGATGATGACCAATTGAACTTCATGTGAGCAGCGCCTCGTGCTTTACCGATATTGACTGTACTGTGTCGCTATCTCGTTAACATCAAAGTAAGCAATCGTCGCAAGAACAGGAAAACGCAGACGGGCTCTCCCATGAGGAGAGTATTTCCGGAAATGTAATCGAACCAGTCATGCCGATGGTACACAGCGAAGGAAGAACAGGACAGGAATTATGCTATTCCGAACGATATGTAACGAAACAAAGGAAAGGGAAAAGAGGGGGATAAGAAGTAACCATGACTCGAACCATGGCGAGGAAGTGAATACAGCAAATGTGCAGATTATGCACCTGTCTGCACGGGGAGAAGTGACACGAGATGATGACGTCACGTCACACGAGAAGGATTTCGCCATCTTCCAAGAAATCTCCAAAAATAAGAAACGAACACGCTCGCACCAGACGGCAGAGAATCTGCTCCCGCAATAAGAGACACAGAGTTGTGCATGAATGTGAAAAAGGTCGTACAATAGAATAGGACACCGACATGGCGATGTTGATGACAGGTCAGGGAGGAACCGACTCTACAAGAGAAATTGGCACTCGACATGGACATGACAGGTCGGAATATAAACACGATTGGGCAGAAGACGTAGAATCTCAGACTGACCAGGAAATGGAAGATGTTCCGGAAGTGGCAACAAAAACATGCAGACAGTAAAGCAACAAACATCAGAGTGGGATGGAACATGAAGTTGGGAGCTAAATTGCCTTCTGTGTGTGTCACTCCCTGTATGTTTTTAAATGTCATTGGAACAAACGTATGCTGTAACTCCTGAGAACATCAATAAAATACAGAATGATACTAAGATGGCTGTTTTAAAAGACGTTTTGTATCAATCAGATACGGACATTTGCTGTACTTCAAGAAGTGAACATTAAAACTTGGATGTTTTGGAATTCCAAGTGTTTTTAAATATTTCCCGTGAGAAAGGACGTGGTACTATAATCCTCGTGAAGGATGAGGTAGACACGAAAGCCGTTAGCTCCTTAGAATCTGGACGGCGTATTAGTTGTCGGATTTTTAATAGTACAAGTAATGAACGTTTATGCTGACTCAGGGAACAATGTTAGAGAACAGAAGTCCGATTTTTTGAAAGTGATTTAGTACTTTTACTTGAGGACAACCTCTTGAAAGCTTTAATTGGCGGCGACTGGAACTGTGTTATACACAGGAAAGATCAAAGCTCAAATTTCAACTCTTTCAAAAAAACTTGAGGCACTTATTACAAATATGGGATGGAAAGATGCGTGGGAATTAAAGTACTCTACGATAGTGAAATATACGTATTTCGCTGCACAGCCGCAAAGCAGGATCGGTATAATATATATTACCAGAAACTTAGCACACAAACTTAGTGCAGTCGGAACGATACCTGCAGCCTTTCCCGACCACTTAGCAGTGACGTGTAGCATCAGATTAGTTAAACAAAAAATATACTGGGGTTGTCCCACATGGGATCTAAACATTAACGTGCTGCATAACAATGATCTAGATGAGCAAATATCCTGTGCTTGCACGCTTCTCTCCGATTGCGTTACAAGTTACCGAATGCTGTAACCTGGTGGACATTATGTACAAAAATGAAGCTACGATCTGCCTTGAAAGGTTATGGTAGAGAAAGAGCAAGGTGGTTGAAAGATACAATTGAATTTTATTAAACATGTCTGTGGGAGCTTTACGAATAGCCAAGATGTTTTAATAAATATACGGAAGATTAAGGCTAAGCCAGTAAGTCTTAAACGCAGCTGGAGGGCCTAGAGATAAAATCGCATGTTACCTCAGTTGTGCCGGAAGAAAACACATCACTCTTCCATGTGATAATACATGAAAAGAACAGAAGAAGGAATTTTATCGAGAGTCTGAGAACAGAAGACAAAGGAGATCTGACGGAACACAAAGATATTTTAACGGAGGCATGTAGGTTTTGCAAGGTTTTATATGGTAAAAGTCAGTTTGAACCACGCTTTGTAAGGAAACTGCTGATGAAAAGTGGTCTACAGAATATAATAAACGAAGAAGAAAATAGGAGCTAACAACAGAAATGTCGTGCGATGGCGTTTCGGACATCATTAAAAGTGTCCCCGTCAAGAAGTCACCATGTCCCGACGGATTGCCCTGAGACTTTTATGCAGCTATTTGCACATTATAGGCAACACCTTTATGGAAGTAGTGAATGACGTCATGAAGAGAGAAACAGTTCCTCCAGAATTCAAAGAAGGTGTAACTGTCTTGCTTCCTAAAGGAAGAACTATTGAAATCAAAGACCTTTCCTAAAGGAGACCCATATGTCTTACGAATGCCGATAATAAAATCGTTGCGCGGGCGGTGAAAGAAAGACTTAGACTAGCCTTGCAGAAGATAATCATATGTCATCAGACACGCCTTCCTGGTCGAAGTATTTTCAAGACACTGAGTGCGCATCGAGATACTACAAGAATATTTTCCAAGATCATAGCAAAAGCAGGACTCCTTTTTATAGATTTTGTCAAAGCTTTCGACAGGATCAAACACCAGTATTTATTTACTTTGATAAAGCATATGGGTTTTAATGAAAATTACGTGGGCATTTTGAACAACATCGTGAAAGGTATCAAAATGAAAATCTGAATGAATTGACACCACATCCAACCAATTAGAATTATCAGTGGCGTACCCATTATCAATGTTACTTTATATAGCTGCATTAGAACCGCTGTTGCAGATTCTTGATAACTAAGAGAGCATTCAAATATTAGTGACGAGTACAGCCGCCAACGCGTACGCTGATGACGTAGGAGTTGTCATACGAAGTAGGGAAGACGTTAAACGTCTCACAGAAACTGTACTCCTTTATTGTAGCGCGACAGGAGCTAAAATAAATGACTAGAAGAGTTCATTCTTCAGCCTCAACTGTTTTAACAGCATACAGTTGTAAAGGATAAAGTTGGTTGACCATCATACGGCAATAGAAGTGACTTTCATCTCAAACGACAACTTTTACGTGGAGGAAAATGGCGAACTATATTCGAGGGGCTTAAATGTTAGATTAAATTACGAATCTGAATATTATGGAAAACATTAATCAATTGTGCTATTCTGTCTAAAGCAGTGAACGTAGGACAAGTCCTGTCGATTCCCGAGGCAATTGCAAAAAACATCATGAGTCAAATATGTAGATGCATCTGGAAAAGGCATATCAGTAGGTGGAGGACTTTGTCTTACTGACATTTATCGCAAAAATATGGCCTTATTAATCAAAGTTTTATTCCAGCACACACTCTGCAGCAAAATGAAAATTTTATTCTGACTACAGCAGGAAGTTCTCAACTATCGTGTGGAACTCGTGCATGGGAGTTTACGGTAAGGATATCTTTCTATTTAAAGTTGAAGACTTGAGGCTCACCACTGAACTTTTTTCGGTTTTTCTGGAAGTCTGTTCAAGATGAAACCTGCTATAGTGCACACCTTTGTGAAAAGTACTTAAGGAAGTGGTGACTCGGGCGCTTCATGGTGTAACACAGGTCGGTTTGGAGCGGGTTCTGCGTTAAATGAGTGGAGGCTTTATTACCTAAATTCATAAAACAGATTAAACAGGTAAAGCAGTGAACTAATATTTTCATGCAAGCAGTTAATTAATAAGTTACATTAGACAATTATGCATTTAAAGGAAATTTAGTTTTCATTACGTGACCGGCTGGCCTGCTGACGAGACGTCACAGACAATTTCCAATGGGCCGCTCAGTACACTAATAAAGAATGATGTGGAGCGAGGCCGTTGCAGCCACAGGATATCGCTTTAGTTTCAGACGGGGCCACTAAATACAAGTTATATACAAAGAGATTTTGCTTATCTGAAAAGAGAACAATATTTGCCTTTGGCGGTACAACAAATTACACAGAATCGAATCAGTTAGCTTAAATGACCTTCACCTCCTTACCATATGGGCACCCTGAGCGGGAATTTATGTTAAGATGAATGTTAACTACCCAATAACCTTAAGTAAATGACAACCTGATTACACAAGGTTCTGTTTACACAGTGTCGCATAGACCTTATACCAAAACTCAGTATAGAACTCAGTAATTAACTTAAAATCTCTATTACTTAGATTCACGTAAGGCATCCAACGAACATACCAAATATTACAAAAAAATTAAAAGTATAGTACAATCTGTGACCTAAGGATAACATATACTGCAGTACTGTCCCTGAACATAAGTACAGGCCAGAATATTCAACCAGTAAATACAATGGACGGTAAGCTTTCCAGTGTAGTGGTGCCACGTATACACACACGGGAGGCACCTTATTACCAAACACAGCCACAGTGGCACGTGCTACAGAACCAACTGAATTTCTCTCTAGTAAACTTAGCAGTAGAACTATTCTAGCTGACCAGGCTACATGCGTTCGGACATAACAACAAGAGTTGACGTAAGACGTCTGTCTTATGAAGCAGTGCACTGTACAACCAGTCTGGTTTTATCCGAAACACTTTAGTTAACAGAAATGACAGAATCTAGGATGGAGTATTGTTTAATTATTCAAAATTATTTGCCCTTCTAGCAAAGCAGTATTCAGACTCGATTCACACTTGTCGCCAACACATGCAATCCATTCAAGCTGGGCGTTAATCCAAATTGCAATGCCACCGTGCAACGGAACACCGAGCAGAGTTCATTTCAGACGCAGAATCCATTGCTGTGCATGTGTGCTGGACCAAATAGCCAACCATAGGCAACGGTAACTTCGTCCTCAGGTGAGTTCTTTCACGAGCCCGCACCGACTGACTGCCTCGCCCGCTGCGGGTCCAGCACTCTGCATCCACATACGACCACACACAGCTAGCGCTCCATAGCAGAGGTGCCGCTTGGTAGCACAATGTCATTCACAAGTTTCAGCTTTTTGTTTATCAAGTTTTTTGTTTTATGCATATTTTCTCACTATTTACGTTCAATACTGGTTTTGTAATGAATATGGACAATTTTTATTCGTTGAATGCATACTGTTAAAAATTAGTATTTACTTTACCGCTCCAAATAGCGGGTGCCCGTTCTGCGTGTCGCCAGGCGCATTTTCTCTGATGTTTCGGCAGATATTTGCGTTTCGTTTTTGGAATGTTAACTGAAGTCAACCCAAACAAATACTATACCATATCGCTGTGCCTGTTCTGTTAGCAAGCACCACGCAATGTTCCTTCGAAATTGCATGCAATTTGGGTGTGGCCGTGAAGCGTGCTCCGCTACCGCTCGCGGTAAGTGGGTAATCCGGGTTGAGGCCCGGTACGGCACAAATTTTCACTATCATTATTCATTTATACAGCTGATAGGTGTACATATTCGCAACTACGAATACATTTCATGCAAAACAAATATTGGCCATCATGTCTTTCATGCCACACACAGTATCCACGGAAAGCGTCAGTTTGTTTCCAGTTACATACAAAATGATTTTAAAGCTGGGTTTTACGTGCCCATTCTATAGAGTGGTCTGAAATAAGCCTAGTGCGATAATTATTCTGTCGAAATGTATTAAGAGGGAGAGTAAAGCACGAAGAATAACCAGGACTCCTTCAGCGACAGCACCACCCTGGCCCGCGCTGACTGCTTCCGCCATACAGAAGCGCTGCTCAGTCGCTGCTGGAGTATCAGTTATTCTTGGTGTTTTACCGTCGCTATTAATAAATTTCGGCAGAATAATTATCGCACTAGGCTAATTTCAGACCACAGTATCGAATGTGCACCTAAAACTCCGCATTAAATATCGTTTTGTTTATAACGGGAAATAATCCGACGTTCTCCGTGGACACTGGGCGTCCCATCAATGACGTGACGAGCAGTACTCCTTTGGGCTGGCTCCACATACACATTGCTAAATCGAAATTGCAAATATCTGCCGAATCATCAGAGGAAATGCGCGTGACGACCCTTAGGAGGGACGCCAGGTATGTGGTTAGAATTGTAACAGCACGATAGGAAAAGCTGGAGGTAAGTGCCCTTACGTTAGGGAGACAAAAGCACGCCAGTAGAAAAGATGGAGATCGCGTTGAGAGTACCGCAACTGCGAACAAATTACCTGTCTTTCGTAAGGCATCAGGCCGTACGCATACCGCTCTCCCCAAGTCCAAGGAGCTAGAGCCTCACAAGAAAATTAAATCTGTATGTAAAGACGGGGAATAAGTCTATAGTGCTTCACGGCAATTGGTAACCGGAAGAAGAGCCATGTCTGAGCTAATAAACACTGAGGCTATTTTTAAGCAGTGCCGACTCATCGCTTCGCATCGTCGCCTACAGGCAAAGTACTTTATTCTCCAGAAACGGTAAAACTTGTTACTCAATATTTACTGTGTGTTCTTTTTAAATGTAAGGACAGAATTCAGTTTGCACGTGCAGCGTTATTGATTCAAGTTAAGTCACCTCGACTGTATCCGGGCCTGATTCGTAAAATACAACCTACCGTCATAGTCGTAATGACAAATCTGCCATTTTTCCTAACAAACATTGTCCGGGACTAGTATTTGCTTCAAAAAGACTTTATCAATGGAGTAACGATAGAATGGTTTCAAGTAAACTATTACGCAACATTGAAATGGAATTTTACTTTCATAAAATAATTAGTCGTTAATATGAAAATAAAATGAATGTGCTAGTATCATTTAATGAACATTCAAGATATGCCTAAATTTTATTTAGCATTTCATTGTTTTGCGGCCTGACTAAAATATATTCATCTAGACGTATTTGCACAAATAGAATAGCTATGGAAAGAAAGTAGGTCTGCAGGTTTATTTCAGTGTTAACTGTACATGTACCTTTATTCATAACCATCCTAATTATTTTCGCAATAGTTAATGTGAGGGGTGATTTTTTTGCAAATTAGTGTCACACAGTGAGGAACAAAATCAATATTGTAGTGAAGTACTGATTACAAGAAACAGTTATCTCCTGAAACAGTCAGAGAACAAATTTAATGTGCTGATCGAAATTTTCAGCTTCGTGTGAGCTTACAGAATAGTTTCACAATCGGCATTCTTTTGTATACTAGTTGTGATATAATTCGGAGGTAAATTAAAACTTAGTGTCCGTCTGCCTAAACAAACCATTAGTAAAACTGTAAACGTCAAAATTTAGTGACATAATAGATCGCGACGTACAGAGTAGTGAGGAGGTATGGTAAAGTGTTATCCATGTACAAAGCGTTTTCCTATCTACTGTTCACGTAATGAATGTGGAAGTTTCTTCTGAATGAGTCGATATTATTAAAAACAAATCTCGTGGAGTAAATGTACAGGAATGGCAGAGTTAGAATCCCGAGAGGCCGGCCGGGGTGGCCGAGCTGTTCTAGGCGCTACAGTCTGGAACCGCGCGAAAGCTACGGTCGCAGGTTCGAATTCTGCCTCGGGCATGGATGTGTGTGATGTCCTTAGGCTAGTCAGGTTTACTTAGTTCTAAGTTCTAGGGAACTGATGACCTTAGAAGTTAAGTCCCGTAGTGCTCAGAGCCATTTGAACCAATCCCGAGACGTCAGAACGCCAGCCTTAGAGAAGTTCGTGAACTGGCATCGCATGGCTGTCTAACTGCCCCTTTCTGGGCCAAGATTATTCCTCGGGACAGCACAGGGTTACCTTAGTATAGAGTCTTTGTGGATAACAGATGATTCTGCTAAACAACTTTATCCCAAGGTTGTCTCTAAAAATGATAAATTGACAGGCAAAGAGCAACCTCCTGTAAGAAAATGCAAGACAAGGTAAATCAGGCTTTATTCCTGTACTACTTATATGAACCAGGTCTTTACCTGATTGCACCTTGCTCCAGGTACCTGAATATAGGTTATATTCTATTTTCTGTCCACAGTTAACGTTTCCCGTTCTCAGGTCCCTGAATCTCTTGAAAACCAAATCAGTACTAATAATTAAGAGCAGCCAAGGCAAAAGTCAAACAAATTTGAGCAAATGAGTCTGCGTAGAAAAAACACGTTATATTGTCACACTCTGAACCTTTGTTCATAACATACACCATGTTGTTATTGTTATTGTTGTTGTTGTTGCTGCTGTTGTCTTCAGTCCTGAGACTGGTTTGATGCAGCTCTCCATGCTACTCTATCCTGTGCAAGCTTCTTCATCTCCCAATACCTACTGCAGCCTACATCCTTCTGAATCTGCTTAGTGTATTCATCTCTTGGTCTCCCTCTACGATTTCTACCTTCCACGCTGCACTCCAATACTAAATTGGTGATCCCTCGATGTCTCAGAACATGTTCTACCAACCAATCCCTTCTTTTAGTCAAGTTGTGCCACAAGCTCCTCTTCTCCCCAATTCTGTTCAATACCCCCTCATTAGTTATGCTATCTACCCATTTAATCTTCAGCATTTTTCTGTAGCACCACATTTCGAAAGCTTCTATTCTCTTCTTATCTAAACTATTTATCGTCCAAGTTTCACTTTCATACATGGCTACACTCCATACAAATACTTTCAGAAACGACTTCCTGACATTTAAATCTATACTCGATGTTAACAAATTTCTCTTCTTCAGAAATGCTTTCCTTGCCATTGCCAGTCTACATTTTATATCCTCTCTACTTCGACCATCATCAGTTATTTTGCTCCCCAAGTAGCAAAACTCCTTAACTACTTTAAGTAACTCATTTTCTAATCTAATTCCCTCAGCATCACCCGACTTAATTCGACTACATTCCAATATCCTCATTTTGCTTTTGTTGATGTTCATCTTATATCCTCATTTCAAGACACTGTCCATTCCGTTCAACTGCTCTTCCAAGTCCTTTGCTGTCTCTGACAGAATTACAATGTCATCGGGGAACCTCAAAGTTTTTATTTCTTCTCCATGGATTTTAATACCTACTCCGAACTTTTCTTTTGTTTCCTTTATTGATTGCTCAATATACAGATTGAATAACATCGGGGATAGGCTAAAACCCTGTCTCACTCCCTTCCCAACCACTGCTTCCCTTTCATACCCCTCTACTCTTTTAACTGCCATCTGCTTTCTGTACAAATTGTAAGTAGCCTTTCGCTCCCTGTATTTTACCCCTGCCACATTCAGAATTTGAAAGAGAGTATTCCAGTCAACACTGTCAAAAGCGTTCTCTAAGTCTACAAATGCTAGAAACGTAGGTTTGCCTTTTCTTAATCTTTCTTCTAAGATACGTCGTAGGGTCAGTATTGCCTCACGTGTTCCCATATTTCTGCGGAATCCAAACTGATCTTCCCCGAGGTCGGCTTCTATTTGTGTTTATCTGCTCTGCATAGTAACTAACAGTTCTTGATAAAACATTACGTAGTTTTCGTGTTAGATTTCTTAGTGTTTTCTTGATCGTTTAGAACAGAAAGCGCCCTAAAACCGTCTTTTGTTTGTTTCGCGGCCGTTAGCCACTAGTCACTTGAATCAGCAGTTGTCTTGTGACAGCCAGAGCGAGAGCACCAGCAGCAGCGAGTACTGTTTGTATAAAGCGTTTATTTTGCATTTTGTTTACGACCTTCCACTAAGGAAGGGATTCTATTTGTGTTTATCTGCTCTGCATAGTAACTAACAGCTCTTGATAAAACTTTACGTAGTTTTCGTGTTAGATTTCTTAGTGTTTTCTTGATCGTTTAGAACAGAAAGCGCCCTAAAACCGTCTTTTGTTTGTTTCGCGGCCGTTAGCCACTAGTCACTTGAATCAGCAGTTGTCTTGTGACAGCCAGAGCGAGAGCACCAGCAGCAGCGAGTACTGTTTGTATAAAGCGTTTATTTTGCATTTTGTTTACGATCTTCCACTAAGGAAGGGATTCTATTTGTGTTTATCTGCTCTGCATAGTAACTAACAGTTCTTGATAAAACTTTACGTAGTTTTCGTGTTAGATTTCTTAGTGTTTTCTTGATCGTTTAGAACAGAAAGCGCCCTAAAACCGTCTTTTGTTTGTTTCGCGGCCGTTAGCCACTAGTCACTTGAATCAGCAGTTGTCTTGTGACAGCCAGAGCGAGAGCACCAGCAGCAGCGAGTACTGTTTGTATAAAGCGTTTTTGTACTTATTTGCTGCGCTTAGCTTTTAAATAGTTTTTCTGGGAAAACCTAGCGTAGTTCTCGCGTCTCGTATTTCAGTGAGTGTTTCTTGATTATCAGAGTAGCTCATCAGAAGATTATCTTGGGAATTTGTCACCGTATAGAGTAGGGTAAACATAGTCATGTATAGGGACTGTGGTTGTTGTGAGCGGACGCAAGGAGAATTGGCCACTCTTCGGGGGCAGGTGGAGGCTTTGTCTGTTAGGCTCATCGAGCTCGAGGCGCAGGCGTCGGCTCGTAGTGGCGTTGGGGCAACTGTGGTGAGACCTATGCCTACTTCGGTGGCCTTGGAATCACATGGAACCCCTGATGTCGCTGCGTCTTCCGGCAGTGAGCATCTTACCGGTCAGCCATCACTCCAGGGTGAATGGCGGACAGTGGTGGGCTCGCGCGTGCCTGGCCGAAAGGCGAAGGTGGGATCTGGCCGCGTGGCAGCTGCCTTACCCCTTTCCAACAGGTACGGGGTGCTTCCTAGTGGTGATGACATCGTTTCCGAGCCACCACAGGATGCCTCGCCTGTTGGGCCAGTGGCCGATTCTCCGGCAAGGTCCCGACAGTCACAGAGGGCGGGCCTATTAGTTATAGGGAGCTCCAACGTTAGGCGGGTTATGGAGCCCCTTAGGAAAATAGCGGGTAGGTCGGGGAAGAATGCCAGTGTGCACTCGGTGTGCTTGCCGGGGGGTCTCGTCCGTAATGTGGAGGAGGCCCTTCCGGCAGCTATTGAACGCACTGGGTGTGACCGGCTGCAGATAGTAGCACATGTCGGAACGAATGACGCCTGCCGCTTGGGTTCTGAGGCCATCCTTGGTTCCTTCCGGCGGCTGGCTGATTTGG
The DNA here is from genome assembly GCF_023864345.2 of Schistocerca serialis cubense. Classification (NCBI taxonomy): domain Eukaryota; kingdom Metazoa; phylum Arthropoda; class Insecta; order Orthoptera; family Acrididae; genus Schistocerca; species Schistocerca serialis. The sequence continues at coordinate 273,926,341 of NC_064641.1, forward strand.
TGAAGACAACCAGCATCGCACGCGGAGTGCAAGCTGAGCTTAATATCTGCAGCATAGTGCCCAGAGTCGATCGCGGTCCTCTGGTTTGGAGCCGTGTGGAGGGTCTAAACCAGAGGCTCAGACGACTCTGCGACTATAATGGTTGCAAATTCATCGACCTCCGTTATTGGGTGGAGAACTGTAGGGCCCCCCTAGACAGGTCAGGCGTGCACTACACACCGGAAGCAGCTACTAGGGTAGCAGAGTACGTGTGGCGTGCACACGGGGGTTTTTTTAGGTTAGAGGGACCCCCCCTTGGGCGAAACGATAAAATACCTGACGGCTTACCAGAGAGGACATTATCATCGTTGATAAAGAACGTCCGTCCTCAGAGACCAAAAACAGGAAAAGTTAACGTAATATTGGTAAACTGCAGGAGTATCCAGGGCAAGGTTCCTGAATTAGTATCTCTTATTAAAGGAAATAGTGCGCATATAGTATTAGGAACGGAAAGTTGGTTAAAACCGGAAGTGAACAGTAACGAAATCCTAGACACAGAATGGAATATATACCGCAAGGATAGGATAAACGCCAATGGTGGAGGAGTATTTATAGCAGTAAAGAATTCAATAATATCCAGTGAAGTTATTAGCGAATGCGAATGTGAAATAATCTGGGTTAAGTTAAGTATCAAAGGTGGGTCAGATATGATAGTCGGATGCTTCTATAGACCACCTGCATCAGCAACCGTAGTAGTTGAGCGCCTCAGAGAGAACCTGCAGAACGTCGTGAAGAAGTTTCGTGATCATACTATTGTAATAGGGGGGAGACTTCAATCTACCAGGTATAGAATGGGATAGTCACACAATCAGAACTGGAGCCAGGGACAGAGACTCTTGTGACATTATCCTGACTGCCTTGTCCGAGAATTACTTCGAGCAGATAGTTAGAGAACCAACTCGTGAAGCTAACGTTTTAGACCTCATAGCAACAAATAGACCGGAACTTTTCGACTCCGTGAATGTAGAAGAGGGTATCAGTGATCATAAGTCAGTGGTTGCATCAATGACTACAAGTGTAATAAGAAATGCCAAGAAAGGAAGGAAAATATATTTGCTTAACAAGAGTGATAGGGCACAAATCGCAGAATATCTGAGTGACCACCATCAAACGTTCATTTCTGAGGAAGAGGATGTGGAACAAAAATGGAAAAAATTCAGAAACATCGTCCAGTACGCCTTAGATAAGTTCGTACCGACTAAGGTCCAAAGCGAGGGGAAAGATCCACCGTGGTATAACAATCATGTACGAAAGGTACTACGGAAACAAAGAAAGCTTCATCATAGGTTTAAGAGTAGTCGAATCATAGCTGATAAGGAAAAGCTGAACGAAGCGAAAAAGAGCGTAAAGAGAGCAATGAGAGAAGCATTCAACGAATTCGAACATAAAACATTGGCAAACAATCTAAACAAGAACCCTAAAAAGTTTTGGTCATATGTAAAATCGGTAAGCGGATCTAAATCCCCTATTCAGTCACTCGTTGACCACGATGGCACCGAAACAGAGGACGACCGAAGAAAGGCAGAAATACTGAATTCAGTGGTCCGAAACTGTTTCACTGCGGAAAATCGTAACACGGTCCCTGACTTCAGCCGTCGCACGGACGCCAAAATGGAAAATATTGAAATAAACGATACCGGAATTGAAAAACAACTGCTATCACTTAGTAGCGGAAAAGCATCCGGACCAGACGAGATACCCTTAAGATTCTACAGTGATTATGCTAAAGAACTTGCCCCCTTTCTATCAGCAATTTATCGTAGATCGCTGGAAGAACGTAAAGTACCTAGCGACTGGAAGAAAGCGCAGGTCGTTCCCATTTTCAAGAAGGGTCATAAATCAGATGCGAATAATTATAGGCCTATTTCGCTTACGTCAATCTGTTGTAGAATAATGGAACATGTTTTGTGTTCTCGTATTATGACGTTCTTAGATAATACAAATCTCCTTCATCATAACCAACATGGATTCCGCAAACAGAGATCATGTGAAACTCAGCTCGCCCTATTTGCCCAAGAAATTCACAATGCCGTAGACACTGGCGAGCAGATTGATGCCGTATTCCTGGACTTCAGGAAGGCATTTGATACGGTTCCGCACTTACGTTTAGTGAAAAAAATACGAGCTTACGGAATATCGGACCAGGTTTGTGATTGGATTCAGGATTTCCTAGAAGAAAGAACACAACATGTCATTCTTAACGGTTCAAAATCTGCAGATGTAGAGGTAATTTCGGGAGTACCGCAGGGAAGCGTGATAGGACCTTTATTGTTTACAATATACATAAATGACTTAGTTGACAACATCGGTAGCTCCGTGAGGCTATTTGCAGATGACACGGTTGTCTACAAGAAAGTAGCAACATCAGAAGACTCGTACGTACTCCAGGAGGACCTGCAGAGGATTAATGCATGGTGCGACAGCTGGCAGCTTTCCCTAAACGTAGATAAATGTAATATAATGCGCATACATAGGGGCAGAAGTCCATTCCAGTACGATTATGCCATAGGTGGTAAATCATTGGAAGCGGTAACGACCGTAAAATACTTAGGAGTTACTATCCGGAGCGATCTGAAGTGGAATGATCACATAAAACAAATAGTGGGAAAAGCAGGCGCCAGGTTGAGATTCATAGGAAGAATTCTAAGAAAATGTGACTCATCGACGAAAGAAGTAGCTTACAAAACGCTTGTTCGTCCGATTCTTGAGTATTGCTCATCAGTATGGGACCCTTACCAGGTTGGATTAATAGAAGAGATAGACATGATCCAGCGAAAAGCAGCGCGATTCGTCATGGGGACATTTAGTCAGCGCGAGAGCGTTACGGAGATGCTGAACAAGCTCCAGTGGCGGACACTTCAAGAAAGGCGTTACGCAATACGGAGAGGTTTATTATCGAAATTACGAGAGAGCACATTCCGGGAAGAGATGGGCAACATATTACTACCGCCCACATATATCTCGCGTAATGATCACAACGAAAAGATCCGAGAAATTAGAGCAAATACGGAGACTTACAAGCAGTCGTTCTTCCCACGCACAATTCGTGAATGGAACAGGGAAGGGGGGATCAGATAGTGGTACAATAAGTACCCTCTGCCACACACCGTAAGGTGGCTCGCGGAGTATAGATGTAGATGTAGATGTAGATGTATCAGTTTTTCCATTCGTCTGTAAAGAATTCGGAATTTGAATTATTGTATTCTTCTTGAAGTCTGATGGTATTTCGCCTGTCTCATATGTCTTGCTCACCAGATGGTAGAGTTTTGTCAGGACTGGCTCTCCCAAGCCTGTCAGTAGTTCTAATGGAATGTTGTCTACTCCGGGGGCCTTGTTTCGACTCACGTCTTTCAGTGCTCTGTCAAACTCTTCACGCAGTATCATATCTCCCATTTCTTCTTCATCTAAATCCCCTTCCATTTACATAATATTGTCCTGAAGTACATCGCCCTTGTATAGACCCTCTATATACTCCTTCCACCTTTCTGCTTTCCCTTCTTTGCTTAGAACTGCGTTTCCATCAAAGTTCTTGATATTCATGCAAGTGGTTCTCCTTTCTCCAAAGGTCTCTTTAATTTTCCTGTAGGCAGTATCTACCTTACCCCTAGTGAGATAAGCCTCTACATCCTTACATTTGTCCTCTAGCCGTCCGTGCTTAGCTATTTTGCACTTCCTGTCGATCTCATTTTTGAGACGTTTGTATTCCTTTTTGCCTGCTTCACTTGCTGCATTTTTGTATTTTCTCCTTTCATCAATTAAATTCAGTATCTCTTCTGTTACCCAAGGATTTCTACTAGTCCTCGTCTTTTTACCTACTTGATCCTCTGCTGCCTTCACTACTACCCATTCTTCTTCTACTGCATTTCTTTCCCTCATTTCTGTCAATTGTTCCCTTATGCTCTCCCTGAAACTGTACAACCTCTGATTCTTTCAGTTTATCCATGTTCCATCTCCTTAAATTCCACCTTTTTGCAGTTTCTTCAGTTTTAATCCACAGTTTATAACCAATAGATTGTGGTCAAAGTCCACATCTGCCCCTGGAAATGTCTTACAATTTCAAACCTGGTTCCTAAATCTCTTTCTTACCATTATATAATCTATCTGAAACCTTTTAGTATCTCCAGGGTTCTTCCATGTATACAACCTTCTTTCATGATTCTTGAACCAAGTGTTAGCTATGATTAAGTTATACTCTGTGCAAAATTCTACCAGGCCACTTCCTCTTTCATTTCTTAGCCCCAATCCATATTCACCTACTACGTTTGCTTCTCTTCCTTTTCCTACTGTCGAATTCCAGTGACTCATGACTACTAAATTTTCGTCTCCCTTCACTACCTGAATAATTTCTTTTATCTCATCATACATTTCATCAATTTCTTCGTCATCTGCAGAGCTAGTTGGCATATAAACTTGTACTACTGTAGTAGGCATGGGCTTCGTGTCTATCTTGGCCACAAATATGCGTTCACTATGCTGTTTGTAATTGCTTACCCGTTCTCCTATTTTTTTATTCATTATTAAACCTACTCCCCTATTTGATTTTGTATTTATACCCCTGTATTCACCTGACCAATAGTCTTGTTCCTCCTGCCACCGAACTTCACTAATTCCCACTATATCTAACTTTAACCCATCCATTTCCATTTTTAAATTTTCTAACCTACCTGCCCGATTAAGGGATCTGTCATTCCACGCTCCGATCCGTAGAACGCCAGTTTTCTTTCTCCTGATAACGACGTCCTCTTGAGTAGTCCCCGCCCGGATGTCCGAATGGGGGACTATTTTACCTCCGGAATATTTTACCCAAGAGGACGCCATCATCATTTAGCCATACAGTAAAGCTGCATGCCCTCGGGAAAAATTACGGCTGTAGTTTCCCCTTGCTTTCAGCCGTTCGCAGTACCAAAACAGCAAGGCCATTTTGGTTAGTGTTCCAAGGCCAGATCAGTCAATCATCCAGACTGTGGCCCCTGCAACTACTGAAAAGGCTGCTGCCCCTCTTCAGGAACCACACGTTTGTCTGGCCTCTCAACAGATACCCCTCCGATGTAGTTGCACCTACGGTACAGTTATCTGTATCGTTGAGGCACGCAAGCCTCCCCACCGACGGCAAGGTCCATGGTAGATCAGTACTAATAATTAAGAGCAGTCGAGACCAAAGTCAAACAAATTTGAGCTAATGAGTTTGCGTAGAAAAAACACGTTATATTGTCACACTCTGAACCTTTGTTCAAGTCATACACTATGTTGCTAGTAAATCTACGTGCAACACTAGCCTTCCACCAAGCATTAATGTACATGCGGGCCAAAACTCAACTACAGTCTTCTAGTGACTTTTCATCAGCCAGTCTAAAGGAATCCCGCCCCTCACTTCCCGCTACTTCTACACGCTTGAATAATATCTCCACTTATCTCAATACCATGAATCACATCAGGAAAATAGTAGAAGTGCTGTGCGTTCCTCAACCAAAAATCTCAATTTCGCAACATAGAGTTCCACATCCAACTCTTTGGTTTCTCTTGTCCAGAAATTCTCCCAAAAATTCGTCGGTGTTCAACGTTTGAGCTAATCTAAGCCGTGGTTTTGGAGTGAACAATCTGAGTAGGTTTGGCCCACCTTCCGCCAAGTAAACTTCTCTCATTGACTTTTCTTAGCACGACTACTACGTACCTTCTGAAGTCTTGAAAAAATTCGCTGTTGTCATGAAAAACTTGCGATCTCAAGGCAAGACCAGAAATTCCTGTGAGGATATTGTTCTATCTTTGCGGTTTTTAAAGCCAACCTATGGGGGTACCAGATGGACTGGATGCATCTCTGACAGAGGAGCAGTCGAATTTCAACTTCAGTCGCAGCTCTCACACTACATACTTAAATTGCATGCAGTAACCATTGAATGAAATCGATTTCAGGAACTAACTACTGTGAAAGCTCATTCCACAAGGCCCAAAACGTTTGAAGTCTGGGACGGATCATTGCATAACAAAGACGCTTTTTTGAAGACAGTACATAACGGCTATGTCTATCACTGATTAAAACACGACCACTCGAGAGATAAGGAGCCAGAGAGAAACAGAGAGAACAGTTTTGAGAAAAATGAGGAAATGCGGAAGGCGCTGCAATTTAAAACTCCACGCTCTAAGACAGTAAGGATGTTGATTAGTCACGAGAGAAAATGAGCATCTTTGGTAATTATATGACACGATTTTTTCCAAGGAATAGACCAACCTCATATTTAAGTTCTTGCGAAAGAAAAAAATAACTATTATAAAATATTCTTCGTTTCTGTCACTACGTCCAGTCGCAGTGAATCGGAGAATTTTCGTGACGCATATTTTCTGCTTTATAGAAGATGAAGGCGAATATATGTCTGACGAAGCGTCCCAGATTCTCTGCTAAATGAAGTGGCAAGGAACACTACCAGTAAAATAATGTTTATAGAAACAGAGAAGGACTCAAATAACACAAGCAGAGCAGGCCTAAAGTAAGCAGCTGGTTTCCACAAACAAGGTGAAAATAGTGTGCTAGTAAAAAGGACGAAAAGATTCCCCAGGAAGTAGATACGATTTTACTAGGAAGAGATAGGCGTAATGCGAAGTAGTTCCATTCGAAAGATAAATAAAGGCAAATGCTTATCCCCAGAGCAGATACACGAATCATCCCTGAGTGAGCCCGTAGTGATGTTTCACAGAACAAAGCTTGTTATTTGAGCTTCTAATCTGTGAACTGGTGTCAACACACCTGCATGATAACGTAAACACTCTTTACCAGCGGTCTCAACGTCGTTTGACGATAAATGGCTAATAGCCTAGTCTGTGGTGACAACGGTTAGCGTAGCATTCAGTTTCAGGCCTGGTAAGAACACTAAACAGGAACAACACTAATGCATCCCGCTGTCCGTTGTAGTTGTCAAGGTAATTTGCAACTCTTTATCATTTACATTCCCTCCGACGGTGTGTACGTGTGCGATGACACCCGGTCTTCTAGGTGCTTCACATTTTTTTTTTTCTCTCAGGTTGTGTAGTTTGGATCTACTGGATGGTCCTTTCGAAGAGTTGACCAAGAATAGTACGTGAGGTGTAATTCGTGACTCGACTGGTTGTCTCTTGCTATTTCTCCTTCCAGATTATGAAACCTGCCTTCGACGGTGCAATGAAAAATGTAACTGGGGAAACTGACGAAGCAGATTTATTAAACACAAATAAATTCTGCTTTGATATGATGCTGGTCGTTTGCGAATATGACGACAGCTTGGGGAGAGACCACTATGTTAGTGAGCTGTGCACTCTCATGGACGACCACTTCAGGATTCGAGTTGTGGGGAACCTGCTTCTCTTCAAAAGTACCGAGGTAAACTCGTAAATTTGTAGTTAATTACTTTTCATGTGGAAGTGTTGTCTGCACTGTGGACTAGTGAAGAAGTGGCTGTAGATGGGGAGGGGATTGTGTATTACGAAAAGAAAATATCTACTATTGAAAAAAATCGCAACATCAAAAAAATTAATGTAGAGTCATGACATTTCGGAAGTACATTTGTTTATGAAGCGTATGTTAGTGATTAACATTACAACATCACAGATTAATGTAAGCGCGAGAGAGCTATTGCAAATGTGAAATGCTGGTACATTAATAACAGGTGTAGCCTCCAGAATATCGAATTCAAGCATGCGAACTGCATGCATTGTGCTGAACAGAACCCGGATGTCAGTTGCAATACAGCGACCGTTAATGTTGGTTGTGGATGATACTGCAGTTGTAATCCGATGTCCCATATGTGCTCGATTGAAGACGGATCTGGTGATCGAGCAGGCTAAGGCAACATGTCCACACACTATAGAGCATGGTGGGTTACAACAAAGGCGTGTGGGCGAGCTTTATCCTGTTGGAAAACACCACCTGGAATGCTGTTCATGAGAGGCAGTACAACAGGTCGAATTACCAGATTTACGTACAAATCTGAAGTCAAGGTGGTGGGATAACCACGGGAGTGCTCCTGCTGTGGTATGAAATCGCACCCCAGACCACAAGGCCAGGTATAGGTCCAACGAGTCTAACTCGCAGACTGCTTGGTTGTAGGCCCTCAACTGGCCTCTTTCTAACCAACACACCGCCATCATTGGCACCGAAGCCGGACCAGGTTTCATCGAAGAACGCAAGAGACCTGCACACCGCCCTCCAATGAGCTCTCGCTTGAAATCATTGAAGTTGCAAATGGCTGGGGTTAGGTGTCAGTGGAATGGATGCATTAGAGCGTCTGGCTCGGAGCTGTCCTTGAAGTAACAGTTCGTTCTGTGACTGTGGTGCCAACTGCTGTTCAAATTACTACTGCAGATGCAGTGCGATGCGGCTGAGCCATACGCCGAACACGATGGTCTTCCCTCTCGATAGTCCACATGACGCTACGGAACCTGCTCTTCTTGGAACAGTGCATTCCCGTGATCACCGCTGCCAACGATCACATAGAGTGGCTATCTTCCTGCGAAGCCTCTCTGCAGTATCGTAGAAGGAACATCTGGCTTCTCGTAGTCCTATCACCAGACCTCGTTCAAAATCAGTGAGGTGCTGATACCGGCGTCCTTGTCGCTTTAAAGGTATTTTTAACTAACATCAACTCATCACGTCGAATTCCACAGGTAACTAACGCTCACGACGTACAGCGTGTATTTAAAGTAAACCTGATTCACATCCTCATAGTGGCTACACTAGTGCCACTCTTACGCGACTGGCGCGAATTTTGAATAGCGATAATGTTTCGTTTATGTCCCACAACTCCTTCTTGGTGCTGCTACTTTTCTTGCGTCAGTGTAAATCGTGGGCAGTGAGGGACATTAAAGGTGTAAAACATGAATTTAAACGCTCTTCTGTTTCAGGCATTTATATTTTCTCCTTTGATTCGTTTCCGTGGCCCACTGCTGGTTGCGGTTGTCGGCGCCAAAGGCTGGAATTTGCACGCCAATACTGCAACTGGACGTCCACTGAGTGGCGACAGGTGTCTTTCTCAAACGAATAGCGTTTTATTCTCCATCGGATAGATGGCTGTTTGTGTGTACGAGGTGAAACATTTCAAAGGAAATGCCCTGCAGCCAATGTCGGAACGGCTCAGGCCGGAGTAGGGATAATTTTTTCGTGACATTCACTTAGGGGGGGTGGGGGTGGGGGGGGTGTAGGGTGGCTCATAATTCTGGATGGCGTAGTAGATCAACAGAAGTTTACATCTATCCATGGGGACCATGTCCACCCCTACAAGCAGTTCTTTTCCTTCCAGCGCGATGACATCTACCAGCAAGACAATGTAACGTGCGTAGTTCGAAGAGCACCAGGACGAATTTACCGTACTCCCGTGGCCACCAGACTCGCCGTATTTAAACCCAATCGAAAATCTATGTGATCACTGCGATCGGGCTGCTCGCGCCGTGGATCCTGAACCTGGAAACCTACCGCAGATGGCCACGGTACTGGAGTCGACACGTCTCCACATTCCTGTCGATACCTTCCAGAACCTCATTCACTCCCTTCTTGCAAGTCTCGCATAGGTCCGCGCTGCAAAAGGTGGAAATTCAGGATTTCCAGCGGTGTTCACATTAATGTGACTGGACAGTGTATGTGGGAGGACGCAACATGTTGTCCGACTCTTCCCAGAAAGTGCTGTCCCGAAATTTCAACACTGGACCTCTCTGTGATGCAGAAGGCCTCTCTTCTAGTTTTCGCACTGGAGTTCGTTGAGCAGCTCTGTAACTGTCTCACGTGACCAAACGCTCTTGTGACGAAACGCGCCGCTTTTCGTTGGATCTTCCCCGTCTCGTCCATCAGTCCCTTTTAGCCAGACACCCAGACTGATGAACCATGCTTAAGAACCGGTCGAACAAGCGCCCTGTAAGCCACTTCCTCCGTGGATGAGTTACATTACTTTAAGAGTCTTGCTACGAACCTCCGTCTGGCATCTGATTTTTCTACTATTTGTTTTATATGTTCATTCCATTTAAGGTCTCACTGCACAGTTTCGATAGATACTGTTTTGATCAATTTATCATTGATAGTGCCCTTCTACAGCAGTGGATTTGTTTTCCTATCTATGAGCAACATGTTAGATTTATATACGTTCAGGCCGAGACAGTTCACCATTCATCAATCCTTTGTAGGTTATTTAGCAAACAGAAATTTTCTTTCAGTTGGAACATCTTCGGAAAGGAAGTTCGAAAATGACACCTGTCTACAACTGCCAAACTAAACTGTAAAATAAATCATATATCTAACTAAATGTGAAGGTGTAGGTGTATGCCGCTAGAAACGTTTCATGAGAGAACATGTAACTGACGCAGATAATATTTTAATTCATCTTTTACTTCATGACAGTCGAGTTTTGCAAATCATTGCTTAACATGGACGATATAAAGCGATAAAAGCATAGTATACATCGCTACTCAACGTACGCATTTATTATTGTTATTTGAACTGCCCACTTAGGTGACACAAGAAATTTGTTGGAGTTAATTTATCCGTACCGAAGCATCATTAAAAACAGAAACGGTATCACATTCATCAACTGATAATATAGAGCTGTGGCCAGTCCAGGCCAGAGAAATGCAGACCACGTGTTTAGTCAAGTGGAGGAGATAATGTATACGAAAGGAAAGTAAGACTTGCACAAGTGAAGGTCGAAAGATATTATCTCTATAATTTGGAGGTGGAAGGATGAGAGACGTCATCTCTGTATATAAAAGACAATGTTCTGACTGGCTGGCTGACTGACTCACCGTTGCCCAGCCCAAACCGCTAAGGGTGGAAATCGAAATTTGGAGAAGGTGTGGATCCTATACTACAGGCGTCGCTTGAGAAGGAATTTTTCGAAATTCCAACCCTATGGGGATGTAAAACTGGGCGAAAGCCCTTTTTGAAAATATATCCTTATTAAAGAACTACTAAAATAAATGTAAAGCTGCATCTATGGTATTTGAATTTTCGGTTGTAAATACAAAAATACAAAAATACGAATTTCAGTGTTTTTGGAAATTGCACCCCTAAGGCAGTGAAATAGGGGACGAGAATTTTTATGAAAATTATTATGAAAGCATTTTTAAAGCCAAATCTATGAAAATTTAAATTAGAATAGTTAGGAATAAAAAAATACATGTTTCACTGTTTTTGAAAATTCAGCCCCTAAGGGGGTGTAATGGGGGAGGGGGGTGAAACGTTTTGTGAAAGTATTTCATTGCGAAAGCATTTTGAAAGCCAAATCTTTTTTAAAAAAATGTGTATGTCTTCTCTCTTATATATGAAAAAATACGTGTTTCATTGTTTTTGGTAATTCAACACCTAAGGGGGTGAAACAGGGTCAGAGTGATTTACTGACTCATCATCGCCCAGCACAAACCGATGAGGAGGGAAGCTTGAAGTTTGGAGAGGGTGTGGATCTTATATTGTGGCATCGTTTCAGAAGAGATTGTCCAAAATTCCAATCCTAACGGGGTGAAATAGGGGATGAAAGGCTTTTCGAAAGTGTATCTCTGTTAAGGGAATTTTGAAGCTAGAACTACGAGAACTTGTATTTCGTTTTTCAGTCAGAAAATAAAAAATATTTGTTTCAGCATTTTGGAAATTCAGTGTCTAAGGAGGTAAAGTTGTGGTGAAAGGTTTTTGAAAATATATAATTTCTAATGAACTATTAAGGGGTTTTTGAGCCTATATTTATTCCAATTGGTTTCTGACTTTTCGGTTAGAAATTAAAAAACCACGTGTTGTAGTTTTTCTGGAAATTCAACCCGTAATGGAGTGCAACAAGGAATGAAAATTTTTAGTAAAATATTCCGTTATATTAAAAAAAATTTAAAGCTAAATTTACGAAAACTGATGTTTCACTTCTCGGTTAGACATAAATAATGTTTGTTGGGGGATAAAAGTTGCCATGGGAATATACCCACAGGAACGCAAAAGGCATGATTAACAAAAACTTCGGACTCCAGCTACCAGAATCGCCTTTTGGTCAGAAGTACTTACAGGGCCTTAGTTAGGTTGAAAAGCTCAGAAAATGTTGAAATTTGTGAACGACCTAAAAATTCGAATAAATAAACCAAAAAAATCCGTGCAGGCCATATAGCCTACGCGAGCGAAGCAGCCGGTGCTAAGCTGGTGAGTGACATATGAAGTGGAGGTGCACAGCGATTTTTCCTCTTATACGATGTGGGCTCATCACTCACAAGTTGACCAACGTAAACGCTTGCTCATTCGATTGAACAGTTTCTCAAAAATTTAACTGGAGAACAAAGGACGGTAAAAACAACTGCAAACAACAAATGGTACAGAATGTATTCATTAGCTCCGCATTATATCTGCCCGTCCGCAGCATTCATCGACTGTCCATACTGCGTGATGTTGACTTTGCCGGCCCCTGGAAACGGATACCCCACCTACCAGGTGTCTATTTGAGAAGTTACGGTGGAAGGACCCCAACAGAGATAATCCTACCATCGCGTGTTTTGACACACAAAGACAATACGGCAACGATTTACGTATTTACCCTACGTTCAGATTAGAGAGAAATTTATCAAGGTGCGTCATATTATAATTTGTGTGCGTGATGTCAGGATGTAAGTGACGATGAAAGCAGGGGAGATGAAATAGACCCTTTTTTCGATGTGAAACCCTCAACAGTGCGTTATACACCCAGGAAGCCGGTTTGCTCATTCCGTTGTTGTTCGGATGTTAGACAGATAATGGTTTCCCAGAAGGGCGATCCCGTATACACACTTCTCGTATTAGCAGTTCAGAGAGCTTTTAGGGACGTAATGGCCAGCATTTGGTGTGAGCTATTTTATCAGTGGCATCCATGAATCATCCGCTGCAAATGGTGAAAGTAGTGTGAAAGTACTATCCCCCAAAATACTCATCATTTTAGCGATGGCCCATCAAGGGATCACCAATTTAGCATTGGAGGGTAGCGTGGAGGGTAAAAATCGTAGAGGGAGACCAAGAGATGAATACACTAAGCAGATTTAGAAGGATGTAGGTTGCAGAAAGTGCTGGGAGATGAAGAAGCTTGCACAGGTTAGAGTAACATGGAGAGCAGCATCAAACCAGTCTCAGGACTGAAGACCACAACAACAACAACATCCTATAAACAGGTGCTGTACTACGTTGCATGAATAGTGGACTAAACAAGATATTCAAATAGCTCTACAGGGATATCTGTTCGCAGCTGCGTGGTGCTATGATTATGAATACACACAGCGCACAAACTATTTGAGTTCACACACACACACACACACACACACACACGCACACGCACACACAAGCAAACGAAATTTTACTTTTCAAAAATGCACTATGGGACTCAACATTTGAGGTCATCAGTCCCCTAGACTTAGAACTACCTAAACCTAACTAACCTAAAGACATCACACACATCCATACCCGAGGCAGGATCCGAACCTGCGACCGTAGCAGCAGCGCGGTTCCGGACTGAAGCGCCTAGAACCGGTCGGCCACAACGGCCAGCTTTTTAAATTTTTTTATTGCCTGAGACAATACATAACATTGTTCCGGAATCTTTGTTACTGGATCTCTTCTTTTATTTTTCCAGGTACGTATAAATTTAACTTTATTGGTGTTATTTTAATATTTTAAGAGGGACGTTCAAAAAGCAATGCAACGCAAATTTTTACGTTGAACAAATGTGGAATTGGTTGTGGTACATCGTAGAACATTCTCACTTCAGCCCCTATAGTTTTATGAAGTTCCGATAGGTGGCAGGCTATACGTAGCCATCGAAATGGCATGTGTAACGAATGTGCGTTCCGAGCAGAGTTTCTTAAGGCTGAAAACAAGAGCATCGCAGATATTCATAGGCGCTTGTGGAACGTCTAAGGAGACTTGGCAGTGAATAAAAGCACGGTGAATAGTTGGGCGAGGCGTCTGTCATCACCGCAACAGGGTCGCCCAGACCTGTCCGATCTCCTGCACGATGGCCAACCGCAAACACTTGTGACTCCTGCAATGTTGGAACGTGCGGACACCCTTAGTCGAGGTGATCGACGGATCACAATGAACCACCTCTCGCTGCTCAATTTGACGTCTCTGCTGGTAGTGCCGACACACTCGCCCATCAGTTGGGGTACTCAGAGGTGTGTGCCCCCTGGGTTTCTCGCCGCCTAATAGTAGACTTCCGTCTGATTGGCCCAATGAAGGATGCACTCCGTGGGAAGCAGTACGTGGATGGTGGGGAGGTCACTGATCGACCACGCCTTAGTTCCTTCGTCGACCAGTAGAGTGGTAGCATGAGGGCATATAGCCCTTCCAGTAAGATGGAGTAATGCTGTCGCATTGAACGTATATTATTTAGAAAAGTAAGATTTTGTAGCCAAAAGAGCTGAGAATAGTAAGGTGTACTGGATTAATGAATAAAAACAACCTGATTTCAGTAAAAAGCGTGTTGCATTGCTTATTGAACGCCACTCGTAGAACAAAGAAACCCATTGATTTCAACGGAAGCAGTTTGGGGAGTTAGAAACGGAAAATATTTTGCATCAAAGTGGACCCACACTGCCATATTGTCCCAGAAATATATTAAAATAGTTACAGTCCGCCGGTTCCGACCAAGATTTTCGGGATGTTTCCCTTGGTTATCTGAAAAATGCCTGCACCGACGTCACCACCCACATACTCGTAGTTCCAGCTGGGATTCCCTCTGCCGCACTTTTCGCCTGCAGCGACATTTCTCTGAAAATAGCCGCGACTCTTTAATTTGCTGGATCTCAAACAACCCTATGTTATCTTTGGACTACAAAATTATATTAGATGTGCTCTACAACAATCCTCCCTGTTGTCAGGAGAAAGGTTTGAAAGATATAAAATAGAAATAACTGTATTTTTTGTTGATTGTTGTTAAGGGAAGTTAATTTTTATTTATTGTTAGAATATTCATTGAGTTAATCTTCACAGAGGTAGCGTTTAAAATGAGGTATACATTAACAAAACAAATGAAGATTAGCAATCAAAGCAATTAATACCTTACTAGCATTGGATATGAGCGAGGATACAGGAGGAGGAATGGAAATATACTTTGTGCAACTAAAGGAATGATGAAAAGTTGGTCTGGTAAGTAAGAAGTATATCTGAAAATAAATCTGTTTATTACTATACAGTGACGAGAACCTAGTATTAAATTCTAGAAACATCTGTGGGGTAGCACTTCGTAGATGTGAACAATCGCCTGATCGAAACGAGCATTTTTTCAGCAGAAGTGTGTTTCACTGCAGCCAAGACCAACAAGGACTCGTAGCTCTTAAAGTATGCACTGCGGAGCCCATGTTCACACAGAACTGTTTTTCGTCTTTTGGTCCTTGTCAATACATCTCAAAATATTGAAGGCAAAAAGCTTGCAGTAGAGGGATTTGTTTCACCGTATCGAAAATGGGGAAGTGCTCATAGCTCCCATTGAATGATCGTTCCTATCATCTCTCTGAGTATTGACATTTCTCCTGAGAAACCTTGTATATTAAATTTCGTGATGATAGAAAACACGATCTAAAGGAAGTGGCGTATCCTACTCCCGTGAATTACGAAAAGTGAAGTGAAGATTTAAATGACAGCGGAAACTGACGATATAGACTGTAACAATTATCTAGATATGGAAATATTGACACTACATTGAATGTCATTAAGCTGTATTGGATGCAAATAAATTTTGAAATAGTAAATCTCTCTTCAAAATGAGGTACATTAATTTCGTTTACATTTACAGACTTTGACCAATGGCGTGGCACGCAAATTACGCTTACCGTCAATTTTTCTCTGTCAGTTCGAAACGTACAATCGGAAATTGTATGCTGCCTCAATTAGCAGGATGTATAAGTAAAACGATGTCAAGAAAAGAATATATTGCTATACATTTAGATATCAGCTGCTTCTTACTTGTTATGAAACAAGAGCTGATATCAGAAGGCCTAATACGTGGACGAATATGGATTGAATGGTCTAGTTATCGTACCGATTTCGTATCTTATGACGTTGACTGGCGTGATAACAGAAGACCAGTTTAACTGTTTAGGCCATCAACACACACTTGTGATAGAAGGGTGTGTATGGAATTTTAAATCCTCCAGTAGTTTCTACCCGCTGGTTCAGAAGCTGTGATGCACTGATTTCGTTTAAAACATCTTTAGGAGACGGAGAATATATAAAAAAAAGTGCGTCAGGTATTAAGAAAGATAATAAGGGCCAAGGAAATCTGATGCGATAGAATTTTCCCGAAAAAGTATTCGATGGAGTACGCAGACCTACTCTAGCGAACTTTAGAAGGACTACAAGAAGAACTCCAGAGGGTTCACCTACGTGATCACTCTGCTATTCACAATTAAGTGTCTGGTAGAGGGTTCAATGAACCACCTTCAAGCTTTTTCTACCGTTCCACTCTCGGAAGGCGCGCGGGAAAAACGAGCACTTAAAGTTTTCTGTGCGAGCCCTGATTTCTCTTATTTTATCGTGGTGATCATTTCTCCATATGTAGGTAGGTGCCAGCAGAATGTTTCCGCAATTGGAGGAGAAAACTGGTGATGAGAACATCACGTCGCAACAAAAAACGCCTTTGTTTTTATGAATGCCACTCAGCTCACGTATCATGTCTGTGACACTATCTCTCCTATTTCGCGATAATACAAAACGAGCTGCCCATTTTTGAACTTTTTCGATGTCATGCGTCAGTCCCACCTGATGTGGATCTAACACCGCACAGCAGTACTCCAGAATAGGGCGGACAAGTGTGGTGTCAGCAGTCTCTTTAGTAGATCTATTGCACCTTCTAAGTGTTCTGCCAGTGATTCGCAGTCTTTGATTTCCTCCACCCACAACATTATCTATGTGTTCGTTCCAATTTAGGTTACTTGTAATTGTAATCCTAAGTATTTAGTTAAATTTACAACCTTCATATTTGTGTGATTTATCGCGTAATCGAAATTTAGCGGATTTCTTTTAGTACTGATGTGAATAACTTCAACAACTTACATATATCTTATCTAAATCATTTTGCAATTCGTTTTGGTCATCTGATGACTTTACAAGATGGTAAATGACAGCACTATCTGCAAATAATCTAAGAGGGCGGCTCAGATTGTCTCCTATGTCGTTAATATAGATCAGGAACAATAGAGGGCCTATAACACTTCCTTGGGGAACGCCGGATATTACTTCTATTTTACTCCATGACTTTCCGTCCATTACTACGAACTGTGACCTCTGTAACAGGAAATCATGAATCCAGTCGCACAACTGAGACGATAATCCATAGGCACGCAGTTTGATTAGAAGACCCTTGTGAGGAACGGTGTCGAAAAGCTTCTGAAAATCTAAAAATATGGAATCACTTTGACATCCCCTCTCGATAGCACTCATTACTTCATGAGTACAAAGAGCTACTTGTGTTTCACAAGAACGATGCTTCCTGAATCCGTGCTGACTTTGTGTCAATAAATCGTTTACTTCGTTGTTGTTGTTGTTGAAGAATGTTCATAAAAATGTGTGTGAAATCTTATGGGACTTAACTACTAAGGTCATCAGTCCCTAAGTTTGTACACTACTTAACCTAAATTATCCTAAGAACAAACTCACACACCAATGCCCGAGGGAGGACTCGAACCTCCACCGGGACCAGCCGCACAGTCCATGACTGCAGAGCCTCAGACTGCTCGGCTAATCCCGCGCGGCTGTTGTTGAAGAACAGAGGGAAAAGACATAACCAGATATAATATGTTTAAGAACACGTACTATATCAATAGAACTTCGTCACGGATAATACTGAAAGAATCGTCGCGATGTGGAAACAATTTTTCAACAGTGTTCTCAGATGAGATGAAACAAACCATTCGCATGTGTTCCACTATCCCGAACAAACTGTTTTCTCTCGTCAGTGGAGATTATACAGTTGAAAATGAAAAATATGAAGAGAAAAAAGTGCAGGTGAATTAGGGAGCCGAGTGGATGCAATTCAAGAGGATTAACGGAAGTTGCAAACGAGTCCCCACCAAATAATCGGGAAGGTACGGACAGTAGTACATATTCCAGAATACGGGAAAATAATGATCATCTTCCTCATTTGCAAGAAGAATGATAAAATGAAGTGCACTAACTGTTGTGGAATTGCTCTCCGAAATATGTGTTATTTGATACTGTGCAAGTGTAGACTGGACTGAACCGAGGGCACAGCGGAAGAGAAGACTGCTGACTATCAAAGTAGTCCCGTAAGAGCGGATCCATAGCCAATAATATGTTTGTGGACTGACAAATCATAGAAAAAATATGGAGACACGTGCTTTTGGTAGGTTTCAGAAAGGCATTTGAATTTATTCACTAGTAAAACTTAATGAAGTGCCCAGCTAAGTGCAGCATAGTTAAATGACACAAAAGACAAAATGAAACTTCATCCACACAAATGACAAAATGATACTCCTTCTTCTCCCGTCATGGATTAGGCATGCTTGTCCGTTCCAGAAAAGTAAACCTGAAGAATAAAATTACGACCCTTGACATTGGAAGCTGAGGTAAGAAGACAGTAGTTCACGCAAGTGTTGTTCCACCTTGCTCTAGAGATAATATTTACTGTAAAATTCAGCAAGAAATTGCACAGAATTCACTTTGTACATACAAACATCACCCTCGTGGTATTTATTGATTATGTAGCCATATGGCTTAGGCCCAAGAAAGAACTAATATGAAGGAGCACCGCGATTGAGATTGCAGCGCATAGGCCTCATCATCCAAAAATGACTCTAAAACTGAATATTCTCTTTATAAAATGTACTATTGGAGCAAGGGTTTCACTGTGGGCTGTGATAAAGAGGAGACGTTGTGTCAGTGAAATACCTTGGCATTCCTCATGTACTACCATTCCACACAGAGATCAATGCGAATATCCACCCGAATATCCACCCGGAGAATCTCTCTTACAGTCTCTGTCATATTCCTGAGCCACATAGACTCCCAATAACCTACACGATGTTCAGTCAACTTGTGATATTATATGGAAGTCATACGTGGTATGCCCAACGGGATTCCCATAACCTCCTCATTCTTGAACGGAAAGCCTTAAGAAAAATCTTTGGGACAGTGCAAGTCATGAATACTGGGCAGTCGTGAATGCGGTACAAACGTGAACTGCATGAAATTTATCAGAGCACAGGCATCGTAGGTCTGTTGACAAGCATACGTCTTGACAGGCAATAACATTCTGATGGACGTGTTAGGGAAAGGAAACCGATTGAGAGATACACCGCCTGAAGAAAAAGTACAGATTGAGAGGTTATGTGCTGTTATTTCATTGATTACAATATCGCGTCAAATTTGCAAATAACTTGGCAGTGTGAGCTCATTCATCAGTGTGACGTTGCACGCTCTCTGGCTTGGTTGTGTGCAGCAGTTCGCTTGGGAAGGGTGTCACAAGGTCGTTGTACCATCTCCTGAGGTAATCTGTCTGACAACTGTTACAGCTGGTCCTTGATATCCTGCATACTGGCACTGGTGTGGAATTGATGTCCGAGCTGATCTCATACATGTTCCATTGGGACAAGATCTGGGGATCTTGCTGCTCACGTGAGTTCCTCGGTATCACACAGACAGTTAATAGAGACGTATGCCATGTGTAGACGAACAATCTCCAGCTGAAAAACGGCACCGCGATGAGAGGTAACACATGACACCGCAGACGTATCACTGTGCCTTCGGGGTTCCCTCAGTCGCTAACAGCCGTGCACTGATGTCACATCCGATGGATTTCCACGCCATAACAAGTGTAACACGGCCGTGCCTCTCCATAACATTGCAAAAATGGGACCTCTCCCTAGCTCGCCGGCATGCTCGATGAAGTTGGTCATCCGGGATAGGGCAGAAACGCGATTTATCGCTGAACACAATACAGCGCCATTAATCAGCAGTTTATGCTGCCCAGTGACGCCACTACTCCAAACAGTCGTTTGTGTTGTGTGTTAACAGTTGCTCTAGTCTCCGTCCAGTGGTGCGGGAAGACACAAAACGTTTCAGGCAGGTGTTACTTGTTCTCAGATGCCAGACGCAGATTTGAAGGGGTTACGATGTGACGGTGCAGAATATGGCGATATTCCCTTGTGTTGGTCAAATGTGGTCGACCGAAACCGAGTATGCTCGCCTTCATGTTCCCACACAGTCCAACATCGGGCCACTGTCACATCTAAATGCCCTACTAATCTAATTCTACCAGCCGGCCAAATGGAAAACCACACTGATCCTCTTTAAGACTGTCTGTTACTGGTAACGAGTACGCATCATCTGTGTCCTTCACAGAGGTTACTTAACATCTGATGCTGTTCATATCCGTTACATGCTCCACCAGGCCTGTTAACAGCACTAAATAGCAACAACACAGATGGACATTGGTGACTGCTCTACTGGTGACAGAGAATTTCAAATCTATTCATTTACATATTCATCGATGGTATCTATTAGTACGAAGTTTCGTCATCCCACCTTGCCTCCTTGCGTTTCACTTTTGTTGTTAGGCAGTGTGCTGACAGAACGCTGTTGCGCATTGTTATATGGCCTGCCCTGGATCTGACGGCTATATGATGATGATGATATTGCACACTCATGTTACACTTGTAATATCAAGCACACTTTTCTTTCTCAACAGAAACATATCCCATTGACAGGAGGTTCCAATCTCAGAAAATCTGTAGCGTGAAACACAACTGTAGTGTCACACTCACAGTAAGAATTCAGAGGGCTTCATTATACCACAACTCTTTCTTTATATGCTGGACTTTCTTAGTTCTTCTTAAGCTCACCGGCAAACAAGCAGTCACTCCAGAGCACATGTATGAATGAGACTTCAGCATTTACAAATGTCGTAACAATCGAGTGACGTGCTCAAACGCTCGCGCACTGACTCTACGGGAACATAAGGCAGTAGCGATGAGGGAGACATTTATGTTCCATGCGGACAATGCACGTAAACGTCGGTAAATGTAAGGACGTGACAGAGTGGCAAAAAGTGGCCTCGTGTTTCGCTGTGGCTGTGCCCAAACGGTGCGTGAAGTTGCAGGATTTGTTGGTGTTTCGCGGCTGACTG
This sequence comes from Schistocerca serialis cubense, assembly GCF_023864345.2. NCBI lineage: Eukaryota > Metazoa > Arthropoda > Insecta > Orthoptera > Acrididae > Schistocerca > Schistocerca serialis. The sequence continues at coordinate 273,947,463 of NC_064641.1, forward strand.
TTCAACGTGTCTACAATCAGTGGTATAACACACATGGCCAAGCAACACGACGTCTGAATTGTGGTCGATAAAAGATCCTGACTGAGAGGAAACGGAGACGCCTTTAGCGATTTGTGAATCAATATCACTTCCAAAGCCGACAGGAATTTGTGCCTGCAATGAACGAACGTCATCCCCACCGCTTAACGAGAGAACATTACGATGGGAACTGCGCTGCATTGAACACTTGTAGTCCGTCACCTCGCAAGAGGTCTCTGCTCACCGGATCACCTGACTTTATCCCCACAGAAAATCTGTGGGACATGTTGCAACAGCGGGTAAAACGACGTCATCAGCATCCTCGCAAATGGGTAGAACTGTCCTATCGAATTCTCAGCGAGTGTCTTAACTTGGATACGACGTACCTGTACGACCTTGTTGATTCACTTCCTAACCGAATCCAGGCTGTTATAAATTCCAGTGGCGGTATTGCAAGGTATTACGAGGGCTGTTCGGAAAGTAAGGTCCGATCGATCGCGAAGTGAAAACCACAGTGAAAATCAAAAATTTTTTATTCCCAACAGTTAGCCACACTTCCAGCTACCTCTCTAGCTAGTCGCCGCTCCGACTTAGACATCTGTCGTGACGTTGTACAAACTTTCCAGTATCCTTGTAACAGAAAGCAGCCTCCGGTGCTTTCCGACAATCCTCTAAGCTGGTCTGCTGCTCGTTCTTTGTGCCAAAATGTTGCCTTCGTAGACAGCGGTTCACGTGAGCAGAGATGAATAACGGAGGGAGCCAATTAAGGGCTGTATTGTGAGTGATCAAACACTTCCCATCGAAAATGCTGCAGGGGCGTCTTCATTGCCCGTGCAGAATGCGGCTGAAAATTGTCTTGAAGAAAGAAACACATGATATTTATGTTATGTGGGCTTCCTAGCTTCATGTGAAATCTCTCACCAGATCCACATACTTGCCGGGAGACACTATTGTTTTAGGCTTTTCTACGTGATCACTTTGCGCTCTGAACTGAAAACTGCGGCGTGAAGCTATCGACAGGCATACTAAATAAAGACACCGCCCAACACATCTGTGCAAAGGTCCATCGGATTTTCAAAGTGGTTTCCATTCCGCACCTAATCGGACTTTACTTTCCGAATACGCCTCATAAATGATGCTTGTAATGGTTTCTCTGTGGGTAACTAATTTATTGTCCTTGGGCTTATTATTTCGTTCCTCAGATTTACATATAGAACTTGTGCAGCAGTTATTTGGTCATGAAATGAGTCATATGTGTTGTTCGCGGTTTGAAAATCTAAAGGATCACGTATATTTAAAAATGAAAAGATTTTCAGCTCATGTTTAAAATTCTTGGGTTCATCGTACACCTTTTTACGTCTTTCCTGAAAGCATGTTGCAAGCAGACTCTGACTGCCTTCCAACGCACGAGATACTGAGCAGTTGCTACTGCGGTGTTTTCTGTGTAATGTTCATTAGCTGAAACGTAAAATTTCTTTTGAATGACTGTATGATTTTAACCACAAATTTCATGCTATGAGAGTAGTAAAATTCACAGAAAATTGAACAGATTATGCAGTGCGACTTAGCAGCATTCAATTTCTGCAGAATATCCTGGAAGTGGAACTCCGAAGGACGTTTTCTATTTAAGCCCTACAAAACTGAAAGCGATCACAGATATTTGAACACTCTTCTATACTCCGCTAGCCATAAAATGCCTTACACCAAAAAGGACAGGAAATAACGAAATTTTAGCACAGTAGTAACAAGACATCATGAAACAGATGGGTGATTTTGTGGTATAGAGAACACTCAAAGTTGCTTTCTCTAGCAGTAAAATGGCCCTAACTTGCCTAGCAACGAATCAAAGTTATCTCAGATGACACATACGGCTTCAAACATTTTCGGAAATCACGAGAAGCATACATTTTTCAGAAAATCTTTACGCGTTTGGTCGTTTACTCGTCGAAATTGTAAATATAACATTTGTTCTGACAATGTTGGCAAACAACCAAATAACATAGGAAATTCAATAATAGAGCCTGCAAATACACGTGTATTATCATCATATTACCTTTCAAACGTAATGTGTGTGAAATAACATGACTAGCGTCTCAAAAATTGTGAATAACAAAAAAAAGAACATGAGCGATAGTCGATCCTGCGATTCACCGATTAAAGGACTTCAGCGTCAACCACATGATGATCGAGAGCTCGTGGTCAGGGCCGCAACGCACGGGTACATAACTAACGCATAAAACATCCCTTGCGATTTTTTTTCGAAATCACCTAAGTTGTACGCCTCACTACTTGTACATCATGTTGTCGTAATTGACTACAAAAGTGCACAAACTTGAAGTAAATCGGTGAGCCGAACGGCATCGCCTCTCCTTGTTAGTAAGATTCAGAGCGAACCGGACGTTGCTTTCTTGAAGTGTGAATGGAGAACACGAAGTAGCAGGCCTTACCTGCGGTAGCTTAGAGATAAATCCGTGCGCATTAGCTGTCTTGGAAGCTTCCACAATATCCTCCATGGTGCAGTCCTCTCGCCCGTAGCGGATGTTCTCCGCGACGGTGGTGTGGAAAAGCACCGGCTCCTGGCCCACCACGCCAATCTGCGAGCGCAGCCAGCCCACGTTCAGCGTCCTCAAGTCGCGGCCGTCCAGTTCCACCTGCCAGCGAAGAGAACATTCTTTTGTTAGTAATGTATACATTATTCTGCATATTGTCTCAGATTTTTCTTCGAATTGGTAAGAAGGTTAGGGTTTCATGTTTCGTCCAGTGGAGATTTAGAAACCAAGCATGGGCATAGACTAATACTGACGTCAAATGACTGTAACAGTCAATAAAATCTTGTCTTCAGCGGTAAAACCACTGAATGTCGGGCTGGTTTTTTTTTCTCTTTTTTTATTGTTATTTCAGTTCCCCACAAGGGGAGGCGGGCTGGCAACAGATAAAAAACCGCTCTTCAGCCAAAGGCTACAAAAACTCTAAAAATGGTTAAAACATACAACAGGAGATGATTTTGTAAAAAATACATAGGTGAACGATAGTGACGATTTTTACATAAAAGCAAATGGCAATAAACGAGGATTTGTAAAACGATGAAAATACTGACGGTTTTTAAAACTCGTTTGATGATTTTATATTACGGTTAAGATACAGTCACTCTTGAACGAGAATGATTCCGTGGTATAACAGTGATGCGAGGTCAGACACAAAAAATTATTATGATTAAGATGCTGTGACGAGTATGGCTGTGGAGCCCTGTCGAACCGCAGGCAACGACTACAAGTCAGCAAGGTGGATAAAGGGAGAAGGAGAAAATTGGAGGATGGTGTGAGGTGGAGCGTTGTGATTAGAGTTGGAAAGAAGGTTTTATCTCGGGACGGAATTCATCGTTGTGGAGTAGCAGTTGGTTAAAATTCCGGCGGCAGATGATGGATAAGGCGTGGATATGCATGGAGGGTTCAATATGGACGTAGTGCCGCAGCAGGGTACCTAGATTGGCGATTAGCGGGTGGGAAATAGGGTGCTGGGACTGGTTTTGCGATTTATGTAGTGGATTCGAAGACCTTCTAGGAAGAGAAGAAGATATGGAAAATGAATGAGTTGGTACGGGATGCGAGTTGCAAACGTGCGAAACAAGCAGGCAAGCATGCCGCGGAGACGCACTCGTGCTACCTACAGCCAACTGAGCGAGTCGGAAACATCCCAAATTGTAGCGTTATCAGTGTGGTGGTGGTGGTGGTGTGTGTATGTGTCTGTGTGTGTGTGTGTTGGGGGGGGGGGGCAGTTCGGGAATTGCCACACAAGTTGGACATGCTGCATCAGTGTTATACAATATGCAATGATGCTAGTACCAGTGGTTGCATGTACACTGACACACACGTAAACGAGGTTCTGGATGACAATGCAACACAGACGCTCACCAGGATTATAGCACAGCTACCACAGCTCAGGTAAGAGGACTTGTGAGCCCGGAAGTGTCATCACGAACTGTTGCGAGCCGGTTGCTAGCAGTGGCACTACAGGCACGCGCATCTCTAGCCCGTCTTCCACTCTCGCCTTAGCATCGACGTGAATGGCTCGACTGGTGCCGTCAGAGGATCACTTGAAAGATGGCGCGCCGTAGTCTTCAGCGATGAAAGTATATTCTGCAAAGACCCCAGTGATGGTCGTTTGCGCCTACGACGTAGACCTGGTGAGTGCTGTCTCGTAGAGTGCATTAGCCCAAGACGCACTGACCCCTCCAAAGACCTTATGGTCTGGGGTGCGAAAATCCATAACTTTATTTTACCTTTGGTTTTTCTGCAGGGGACGCTAGCCAGTGCTCGGTACCTGCAGTATGCTGTTAGACCCGTTCTTTTGCTATTTTCACAACAAGAAGGCGATGTATTGTTCTAACAAGATAATGTACGTCCACACACTGCCTGTGAAACTCAACGTGCTCTGCAGCTTCCCTGACCAGGACGACCTCCAGACATGTCTCCAATCGGACACGTGTGGAATATGACGGGACGAGAAGTGACTCGTGCAGCTTGTCAACCAACAACTCTTACAGAACTATGTAAATAGGTCGAGCAAACGTGACATAACGTATACCAGGATAGTATTCGCCATCTGAATGATCATCTGGATGCCGCCCAGCGCCTACATTAACACCCGTGGAGGCTACACCACGTTCAAATATTGGTGTTTCAACATGCGTCGTTACCTGGTACCTCAGAACCGCTTGTGCTAGTGATCTGTAAATGTAATCATTGCATGTACTCCATATGCACTGTTTTAATAATAAATCTTGAATGAACTGCAGTCCTCGAAAAGGGCATACTAATTTTTTCCAGCAGTGTATTATATCACGTTGATTATAAAAACTGGCGGCAATAGGTACGAAGCGGACTTCACTGTCGCACATATAAGGCTCAGTAAAAATACTGAATAATGGATGAGTGTATCAGGTGGTGGAGCAGATCTGCGCAGAGTCGTCAAAACTGACCGGAAGGCGCTGAAACACCCGTCGGTCGTAGGCTGATGAAAATTATGTAGCAGATTTGTCTCCGTACAATAGCAGTAGGAACGGCTTCCTGAGGCCCCTATGGCTCTGCTGAAACGGAGTGAAGTCTGTTCGTCAGACGCTTGTGGTGGTCCAGAGTTGCTGTTTATGCAATTAAAAACAGTGTCTGAGAGATATTAAACACCTATCCTGGACAGTATTTCCACAGAAACCAGTATTTTTGTGTAAATTTGCGCTGATTATCGTATCACGCTCAAACTTGGTTAATTCACAACGTGCTGCCGTGTTCAGTACGCTCCTCTTCTTAACAGACTGTCTACACTCACACTGTTAGCAAGGTATGTCCTTCCCATGACGTGGCCCTTAATTTTTTCTAATCTTTCTTGCACTCACTTTAAAATCTCCACAGAAGAGGTAAATTTGTGGACAAGCGCACCCAGAGAAGCGAACCTGATTATCAAGTGACACTAGAGGCATATTGTATCCACAGCGTCATAGCTAAAACTTATTCTGGTAATTCACATTACTATCAGTCATCTAAGGAAAGTCACTGACTACAGTAGAGACTAACTAACTGTCCTATTAAATACCTACCGAACCGATTTGAGAGTCGTAGAATCTTTGGATGAGTTGGATGCACGTGGACTTCCCACAGCCGGAACTTCCGACAAGCGCCACCGTCTGGCCAGCTTTGATCTTCAGGTTGAGGCCTTGAAGGACCTGCAAGCAGGAACAAACTTCAACAGAATACTGAACAGCGTAAACGATAAATAATTCACTTCTGTGTTATTTTTCCCAGTATAAAGCACTGCAGAATTTACAACAAGGGAGTTTCATTAGTTAATTCTTGATTTTTCTTCTCTGGAGTTGTTACGGATATAAAACTTTTTGAAAAGTGTCATCGACACCTTAGTCTGTTGAAATTATTTGTTCGAAAAACACCCTACTACATTTTCAAATGATATACAGTTCAGTTTAAATTTGTGTCAATACATCCGACGCTTGTAAAGGTGATCCTGGAGGTACGGTCAGTATTCCACAGATAAAACAGGAACGGTCTTTCGAAGCAAAGAAGTCTATTGAACAAGAACTGCAAAGTACATACCTTGAGAGCTATCAGCACTTCTTCGATGCTGTGAAACAAATGTCTTCTGCTGCAAGATCTTTGCTTTCCATATTTTGCGAGGAAGTAGCATGGACCCGAATAAGAAACAGGTATATAGTAAACATGGACTCTAAAATGCACACTTTAAGAGCTATGAGCACTTGTTCAGCAGAACACATGTGTTTCACAGTAACGAAGATGAACGAGTGCTCTTAGGGTATGCATTTTGTAGTCCAGGTTTACTGAACATTTTTTTCTTGTTTTGGTCCACACTGGTAGTTCTCAAAATATGGGAAGCAAAGAACTTGCAGCAGAATAGATTTCTTTCACAGTATGGAAGATGATAAATCTTTGTAGCTCTTAAGGCACACAGTTTTAGAACCCATATTTACTAGACCATTTTGCTTAGAATGGTCGTTCTTGTCATATCCCTGAATGTTGACCATTCCCGCTGGTACACCGTATGTATACATGTCAGACAATCTACTGCAGTTGAACATGGCTAAACAGCCAAAAGTGTGGGCGACTATGATGTCTTTGAAAGAACGCTCTGTTCCTCTTTCCATGATTTGTTTCTCTCAATAATAATAGTTTGAAATTAAGCATAGCATTTATTAGTGACTCTTAAAGTTTTGCGGTAGGTGTTTTATTGCATATATGGCAGCAGCGCAAATACAGAGCTTCTTCTATTCATTGCTTTCAACAGAATATGTGTTTAAAACTGGACATATACAAAAGGAAATTATGATATTCACTGCCTTACGTATCAGACAGGAAAGTATCAGAAAGAGGGTAAAGGACAGTCCCACAACCCGGTGCGGCAAAGAAAGGAGTTCCAAATGGGGATTTGACGATGAAGATTAGAGTCCGTTCCTCGGAAATGAGTTCAGTATCTTTTTCAGACACTACATTTACCAGTGGACTTGACAGTGAGGCTATGCAACGATGACAAAGTAAGTGAAAAAAGAAGTCGTGTAGAGGGATTATTATTTGCGTTACCTTGACACCTCGACGTGACGGATATTCAAAGTGGACGTCGTTGAAGGCGATGTCCCCTCGGGCGTAGTGTGGCCTTTCTCCTTCGTCAGACAGACTGTCGATGGGCGACTCGCGGTCTATGACGGCAAATATCTTGGCGGCGGCGCCTCTAGCGGTGGAGAAGGCCTCAAACTGACGAGTCGCCGCAGAGAACACCCACGACGTGTCCATAACCGAATAGAAAATCTGCAAGGAACAATAAAAACCAACCCGATATCCTAATACGTTTTTTGCCCAGCTCCTCAAATCCCCGAATCAATCCTTAATTCGATCAATGTAATATAAGAAGTGAAGTGAAAGATAGAATGCTTGAAAACTAACCCGTCCAGTGCTGGTTTTCTAAATGTATTCCATAGAATTCCGCGAGAACAACGTCTTCTTGCTTCCAAATATTCCGTATAATCGATATTAGTCTCTCTGTTACGATTTCGTATGTGCTGTACCGACCTATTAAGCTACTACGGCACTTCTGTGAATTCCTTACGTGTCTCCTCTCAAAGCTGCTTTTTCGTCAAAAGACTTGGAACAAGTTTTAAGCTGCCCACCACAGCTTCCTTCCCTATCCGAATCTCTTTATCCCATAGTAGAACTTACACTTAACATCCTCGATTATTTGTTGGATAAACACCAATATCTGTTTTCCTCTACAGTCCATGTTCTTCAGCAACATGGAGGTGTCTTAACATTCGTCATATCATTATGGCTCTTCCTATAGCCATACTTTTGCCGCATACTGCATTTGCTTGCCGATCTTGCGGAATTTCGTCATTTTTTAATCTTATCGCCTTACTTAATTTGCGTCTCTCTGTAACACCACATGTTAAACGCTTCATTTCTCTTTTCTTCGCGTTTTCAGCAGTCCAGAAATTTTATGCTACGGATACACATCCTCAGAAATTGAAACCTCAAAATTTTGCCAGTGTTTAATGCAAGTAGACCTCTTTAGGCATACTTGCCTGTGATGGTCTGCTTCCTCCTTCATATGTTATTTTGTTTCCTGGGAAACAGCAGGAAAGAAGGAAGCAAGATTGGACATTGACGTTCTGTCAACAGCGGAGTCATTAGCGACGGAACACATGTTCGAATTACAACAGGATGGGGAAGGAAATCGGCGGTGTCCTCAGCAAAGGGGAACCATGCCAGCATTTGCCTGAGTGATTTAGGAAAATCACGGAAAACCGAAATCTGGATGACTGGGTGCGGATTTGAACTGTCGTCGTCCCGAATACGACTCGGTGAGCTTGTAATCAAATAATATCAATTTTTTCTCTTTTTTATAGTCGATATTTTCCACTGATCCTCAATTAAAGACAGCTTCTTTCACTATGCCATGTCACAGTACTGCCTTAGTTGTTTTGTAATTCATTAGTACCATGCACTGACAGTACTTTCATGAGGATAGGAGCGTCGTCCTCGAGAAGTATGAGAGTGCTGTTTATACTATTTGATAAATCACTTAGGTAAATTGTGAACGTTACTCAACATTCAAAGCATTCCTGGAACTCACCAGCCAGCTTTTGTTACATATTCGTCACATAGTAAAATTTAATGTGATTTATATTACTCAAGTATTTTTGGCATCATTCTCATAAACGTAATGTAATAACGTGTTATCGTATCAGGCTCACATTTAAATTAAGTAATAGGTTACTCATATGATAAGGAGTCTAACAATCAGACAAGAATTAAACTAAAAAGCATAAATGAACTGCCGGCCGGAGTGGCCGTGCGGTTCTAGGCGCTACAGTCTGGAACCGCGTGACCGCTACGGTCGCAGGTTCAAATCCTGCCTCGGGCATGGTTGTGTGTGATGTCCTTAGGTTAGTTAGGTTTAAGTAGTTCTAAGTTCTAGGGGACTGATGACCACAGCAGTTAAGTCCCATAGTGCTCAGAGCCATTTGAACCATAAATGAACAGATTAAATCGTATAAAGCATGTCAAAAGAACGAATGAACATAGCAGGTCTAAAATAATAATGAATACCAGGAGGGAAAAGATCAACGACTGTACTAAAAAAGAAGCGATAAAAACAAATAGAAACGAACTCCAGACAAGACACAGAACAGGAGGACGTAACAGACAAATGCCTAACTCCGGAAGAAAGAAGAGGAAGAAGAAAAAGAAGTTAACGGATACGAACACAAAAAAGAACTTCATTTCATATTGGTGTCACGGAGAGAAAATTTCAGTTGCCATAATACCTTCAATAGCCTGCTTGTCCCATTTGCGTCTATAATTATCACTATAGCGAATATTTACTCGCGTTGTCCCAATTTTGGCTCTCACGCCCCTCATTCTTCACACAGAATAGAAACATGTATGCAGTTATACAGATTCAACGGATGAGCGAAACATGATTGACTTCCATGTTAATCATATCCATTCTCTTGTGTGGATAAACGATTTGTCAAATTATTTTAAGATGTTGCACGCTGTGCCTCATACTTACGGCAATCATAGTGCCAGCGTCGTAAGTTCTTTGACTCTCAGGATAGTCTTTGTCTCTGATGATGAGCTCCACGCCATACCAGAAAGCCAGAGAGTACCCGCCGAACATTGAGATCCACGAGATTGCTTCGTTTATTCCATTTACGAAGTGCTTTCTCTTGCTGATATTAACGGCACTTTGCAGTTTTTCGCTGTACCTGGAACAACACATTTGGTATGCCTCAGTTCAAAATTTTTCGGACTGTAACAAATGACAGAAGGCACGACATTATCAAATTCCGTTGCTGATTTATTTAATGTTTTTTGAACACACACAAACAAGAATAAAACGCTCTATTATTTCAGGTATTACTGCAAATGTATCAAGCTGACGGACAGCTCTTTTATTTTCGTTTCTGAGACGTAAGCTTCTTTCTTGTTATCTACTTGGTACACACAGTTCCTACTCCGTACACTAATCACGGAGTTTGTATGAGTAAATAAACACTTCCTGCTTTAGGCAACGTACTGTCTAAAATGAGAAGCAAAGGAGGAGAGGGAGAATATTCTGTAGGTCGATAGGATAATTATAAAATTCATTTAGGCTCCACATCAGGTATTATCACAAATGATAGTTATTATAAATAAACAAACAGATTACTGTCTTTCAGAAGGAATATGTACATCTCACTGGTCTACTTAAGTTTCCCGACTTTGTGAAGTGTAACTCGAAGAACACATATTTCAAAATTTTAAAAACTTTTTATGGAGAACTGTAAAAAGGGTGTGTATGTTCATGGGCCTCATTAGGAGTATTTGTGAGGAGAAACTAGAAAACATTGAAATGGTGCCTCAAACTGCTAAAGAAAATTTCGAAAAATCTGTATATGATTTGAAAGAAAATAGAAGTAATGGTATTGTTAACATCCCAAGGGAAATGCTTCAGGTATTAGACTCAAAAATAAGTCAGTGATATGCATAAAACTGGTAATACCCATAAAGACCTTAAGAAAAGTGACATGATAATGGTCCAAAGAAGAACACAGCGGTTACTAATGATGATCACAGGACTCTGAGCCCTCTAACTCACATTTCAAATATATGAACAAGAATGATATACAGACGCATTAAGAACTAAATTGAAGCTAATTCAGCTGTAGATAGTAAAGGCAATAAATGCACAAGAAGAAGCTAGAATTCTAAAAAGGTTTAAACAAGGATGCAGTCTGTCCCTATCCCTATCCAACACGTACATTCAGTGTGGAGTACATGAAAGCAAAGAATATTGTACAGGTACCACAATAAATGAAAAAAAGAAGGAATATAGATGCGTAGATTTGCGGATGACATAGCTGTGATTGCTTCACATGAAATAAATCTCTAAAGAATCTTAACAGGTATGTGTTTAGTGTAAAGGGTTAAGTACAAAATGCAAATTATCCCATGAAAGACAGAAATACTCGTGAACTACAAGTATTCAGAAGAAATAAAAGTTAATGTTAGAGGAAGTAAAAGAGAACAAACAAATTCATACAAATATTTAGTAAGTAAGATAATTGTAAACGGAAGAAACAAAGAAGGTATATAACAAATAATTGAAGAGGAAACAGCAGTGGTCACGAATTAAAGAAAATTGCTTTGTTCACGCAACATAAACAAAGATGGTTAACAGCTGAATTTGTAGCCTATTTTATGGATGCGAAACATGGTCTATAGGGAAAAATTAAATCTCTTGCAGCGATGGGCTCCTGTTAAAGATGTAGTGGACAGTAAAACCGCCAACCATGGAGTTCAGCAAAGATTTGGTGAAGAGTGGTAATTAAGAAAAACAATAGAGCGAAGACAGCAGGGATGGACTGGCCACGTAATATGAAGGAACTAGTTCCTTATAAATGTCCTATAAGGAAAATTTCAAGGAAAGGTAACCCTAGGATGACGGAGACTGGTATTCTTAAAACGAGCTTATTCATTATGCTAGAGACTCCAGTCATGCAGTGATACAGATATGAGGGAGTCAGCTTATAGTAGATGTCAAAAGTTACATAGATTGAGTTCGTGCCACTATTCGATTCCAGTATTAGTACATAGTTTCGACAAATAGGAAAAGAAGGAAGATTAGCTTTTAACTTCCAGTCGAGGGTGATGACATTGGAGACGGAGCACAAGCTCGGTTTACGAAAGGATGGGGAAGGAAAACGGCAGTTCCCTTTTCAAAGGAGCCGCCCCGGCATTTGGATGACGTGATTTAGATGGGGACAACAAACACCTAAATATGAATAGTTAGACGAAGACCTGAACAGTCGTCATCCCAATCATCCACAAAAACTCTTATTCTTTGCAGCGAGGAGACTTCAGATGGTGCGAGAAGGGTGAATATTAGTTGCTGCACTGACGTGCAGCAAACCATCCTTTTCCTACGTATGTATTTTATGCATACAAGGTCATGTTTATAAGAGATGGAATATTCAGCTGTAGAAACAGTCATGTATAATGACGAAAACGGCCTCTCAAGGCCAGTTTTACACACTGCCCAAAGTAAATGCCTACACTAGGTACTGTGAACATATTCATTCATCAGCTCACTGGGAGACGAACTCATGTGGAAAAAGTGGCTAATGCTGACACTACGCGAAAGACATTTTGGACATTACGAAGGCAGCAAAAGTGAGATAATCACCAACAGCACCTTACAAAGGTCGTTGGCCATCGTAGAAATATTTTCAGTTCGGCTGAATAGCTTAAACATAGTGATCATCAGCCTCTCCGAGAATACCACAATAACAACTTTCAGACGTATACCAGTTCCCTGTACGTTTTTGTGACAGTGTTCATTCATTTCAACGACTCGAAAATTATGAAATAATTTGTTTTTCGATGTAACAGTTCCGTGCCACGAGATATTAGCTTCAGCTCGTGGGCACAGTGAGTTTGGCATTTTGTACAACTGGCATTAATCTAGTAAACAAATATCTACATCTATGGATTCGACATGGAGATCAAATTGGGCACAGTCCAAGGCGAGTGGCAGCAGCAATTATTGTGGATTCACTCTGTGACGTCATGAATCTGGCTGGCAACGATCCCAGCCGGCAGGATTCGAACTGGCTGACAGAGGGCCAGGCAGTGTTGTGACGTCAGAAGCGCTACAGTGTTTTACGACTGCGTGGTTTAACTACCTCTTTTAAAGGAAACGTGCTACCATTTCGTAGACGCGTAAAAATGATAGATAAATTAAGGCATTGAAAAGATTTGTAGAAGTAATATCGTTTTCAAAGAACTAAAATTTATTCAGTTATAATGAAGACCACTGCCTCCCTACGATTTTCTAAAGGATTTCTTCGTTTCCTTCTTCTTCCTCATTATCGATCCTTTGATTGATTGGTAGCTCTCCATCATACAACTAAGCAGTACTTTCCATGCTATTTACCTCTCGACTTCCTTGTCCTGTCCTTCGAAAGCGACTACGGTGCGGATGGCGGCGAACACCTCCTCAGCTATGGCGCCCGCCTTGCCTTCTTCATCCGCCTCCTGGTCCGCGAGGCGAGACGAGTAAACGTCGGTGGCAATGAGCGAGCCCACGCACACAGGCAGGGATAGCAGGCAGACGAGAGCCAGCTCCCAGCCACGCACCAGGGCCAGCAACACGCAGCCGATGCAGCCCACCATGTTGGTGGCAAAGACCACTACCTTCTCCCCGATCCCGTCTTCCAACTTTGACAGGTTCCTGTGGACATGGACAACAGGTATAACGTGTGCTTAATTGAAAGATGTCTCGAGTCCCATGCATATTGAAACCAACACCAAACAGTCGATTTAGGCACACCATCTTGCTGGTGAACATCAGAACACCTTCCCGATTCCCTCTTTCAGCTTCGACAGGTTAGTGTTCACATCGCCAAAAGTACTGTATAGTGTATATTTTATCTAACAGCGACCCGAACCCTATGTACAGCAGGGCCTTCATCATGCAGCTGACGACCCGTCACATTGCTGCTGAACATCACCATCTTCATCTACATCTACATCTACATCCATACTCCGCAAGCCACCTGACGGTGTGTGGCTGAGGGTACCCTGAGTACCTCTATCGGTTCTCCTTCCTATTCCAGTCTCGTATTGTTCGTGGAAAGAAGGATTGTCGGTATGCATCTGTGTGGGCTCTAATCTCTCTGATTCTATCCTCATGGTCTCTTCGCGAGATATACGTAGGAGGGAGCAATATACTGCTTTACTCTTCGGTGAAGGTATGTTATCGAAACTTCAACAAAAGCCCGTACCGAGCTACTGAGCGACTCTCCTGCAGAGTCTTCCACTGGAGTTCATCTATCATCTCCGTAACACTTTCGCGATTACTAAATGATCCTGTAACGAAGCGCGCTGCTCTCCGTTGGATCTTCTCTATCTCTTCTATCAACCCTATCTGGTACGGATCCCACACTGCTGAGCAGTATTCAAGCAGTGGGCGAACAAGCGTACTGTAACCTACTTCCTTTGTTTTCGGATTGCATTTCCTTAGGATTCTTCCAATGAATCTCAGTCTGGCATCTGCTTTACCGACGATAAACTTTATATGGTCATTCCATTTTAAATCACTCCTAATGCGTACTCCCAGATAATTTATGGAATTAACTGCTTCCAGTTGCTGACCTGCTATTTTGTAGCTAAATGATCAGGGATCAATCGTCTATGTATTCGCAGCACATTACACTTGTCTACATTGAGATTCAATTGCCATTCCCTGCACCATGCGTCAATTCTCTGCAGATCCTCCTGCATTTCAGTACAATTTTCCATTGTTACAACCTCTCGGTACACCACAGCATCATCTGCAAAAAGCCTCAGTGAACTTCCGATGTCATCCACCAAGTCATTTATGTATATTGTGAATAGCAACGGTCCTATGACACTCCCCTGCGGCACACCTGAAATCACTCTTACTTCGGAAGACTTCTCTCCATTGAGAATGACATGCTGCGTTCTGTTATCTAGGAACTCTTCAATCCAATCACACAATTGGTCTGATAGTCCATATGCTCTTACTTTGTTCATTAAACGACTGTGGGGAACTGTGTCGAACGCCTTGCGGAAGAAACACGGCATCTACCTGTGAACCCGTGTCTATGGCTCTCTGAGTCTCGTGGACGAATAGCGCGAGCTGGGTTTCACACGACCGTCTTTTTCGAAAGCCATGCTGATTCCTACAGAGTAGATTTCTAGTCTCCAAAAAAGTCATTATACATAATACGTGTTCCACAATTCTACAACTGATCGATGTTAGAGATATAAGTCTATAGTTCTGCACATCTGTTCGAAGTCCCTTCTTGAAAACGGGGATGACCTGTGCCCTTTTCCAATCCTCTGGAACGCTACGCTCTTCTAGAGACCTACGGTACACCGCTGCAAGAAGAGGGGCAAGTTCCTTCGCGTACTCTGTGTAAAATCGAACTGGTATCCCATCAGGTCCAGCGGCCTTTCCTCTTTTGAGCGATTTTAATTGTTTCTCTATCCCTCTGTCGTCTATTTCGATATCTACCATTTTGTCATCTGTGCGACAATCTCGAGAAGGAACTACAGTGCAGTCTTCCTCTGTGAAACAGCTATGGAAAAAGACATTTAGTATTTCGGCCTTTAGTCTGTCATCCTCTGTTTCAGTACCATTTTGGTCACAGAGTGTCTGGACATTTTGTTTTGATCCACCTACCGCTTTGACATAAGACCAAAATTTCTTAGGATTGTCTGCCAAGTCAGTACATAGAACTTTACTTTCGAATTCATTGAACGCCTCTCGCATAGCCCTCCTCACACTACATTTCGCTTCGCGTAATTTTTGTTTGTTTGCAAGGCTTTGGCTATGTTTATGTTTGCTGTTAAGTTCCCTTTGCTTCCGCAGCAGTTTTCTAACTCGGTTGTTGCATCACGGTGGCTCTTTTCCATCTCTTACGATCTTGCTTGGCACATACTCATCTAACGCATGTTTACGATGGTTTTGAACTTTGTCCACTGATCCTCAACACTATCTGCACTTGAGACAAAACTTTTGTGTTGAGCCGTCAGGTACTGTGTAATCTGCCTTTTGTCACTTTTGCTAAACAGAAAAATGTTCCTACCTTTTTTAATATTTCTATTTACGGCTGAAATCATCGATGCAGTAACCGCTTTATGATCGCTGATTCCCTGTTCTGCGTTAACTGTTTCAAATAGTTCGGCTCTGTTTGTCACCAGAAGGTCTAATATGTTATCGCCACGAGTCGGTTCTCTGTTTAACTGCTCAAGGTAGTTTTCAGATAAAGCACTTAAAAAAATTTCACTGGGTTCTTTGTCCCTGCCACCCGTTATGAACGTTTGAGTATCCCAGTCTATATCTGGCAAATTAAAATCTCCACCCAGAACTATAACATGGTGGGGAAATCTACTCGAAATATTTTCCAAATTATCCTTCAGGTGCTCAGCCACAACAGCTGCTGAGCCAGGGGGCCTATAGAGACATCCAATTACCATTACTGGGCTGCTTTAACCGTGACCTTCACCCAAATTATTTCACATTTCGGATCTCCGTCAATTTCCTTCGATACTATTGCACTTCTTATCGCTATAAACACGCCTCCCCCTTCACTGTCCAGCCTGTCTCTGCGGTATACATTCCAATCTGAGTTTAGGATTTCATTACTGTTTACGTCTGGTTTCAGCCAACTTTCTGTCCCTAGTACTATATGGGTGTTGTGACCGTTTATTAATGAGAGCAGTTCTGGGACCTTTCTGTAGATGCTCCTGCAGTTTACTAATAGCACTTTAATATTCTTATTCCCTGTTGCATCTTGCCTACTCCTACCTTGCTGCGTCTCAGGAGGCGTCTTGTCGGGCCTAGGGAGGGAATTCTCTAACCTAAAAAACCCACATGTGCACTCCACACGTACTCCGCTACCCTTGTAGCCGCTTTCGGCGTGTAGTGCACGCCTGACCTATTCAGGGGGATCCTACATATCTCCACCCGATAGCGGAGGTCGAGAAATTTGCACCCCAGATCTCCGCAGAATCGTCTGAGCCTCTGGTTTAAGCCTTCCACTCGGCTCCAAACCAGAGGACCGCGATTGGTTCTGGGAACGATACTACAAATAGTTAGCTCTGATTCCACCCCGCGAGCGAGGCTTTCCGCTTTCACCAATTCCGCCAACCGCCTCATTTTCCAGTTTCGACGGCTTCCTGTGGACATTCCCACACGTATGACGTACGTTTAACTGAAAGATGTATCGAGCTCTACTTATACGAGGGCAGTATCACGCATCTGATATACCCATCCATCTTGCTTGTGGACATCTCTGTCCCTTCCCTAATCCATCTTCCACATTCGACATCGCCAACATGTATAACGTGCTTCACAAGCTTCGACATGGTCACGAATCGAACAGTGACCCGAATAAACAATAAATTTCCTTTACTTCATGTCTATGGTCACAAATTTTTTTGTCATCAGACTACCGGTTTCGGTCTATAATGACCATCATCAGACCTGTTTTATAAAATTATTGTGACATGTTTTTATAAAATGGATCTGATGACTGTCATTATAGACCGAAACCGGTAGTCTGATGTCAAAACATTTGTGGCCATAGACGTGAAGCAAACGAAATTTATTATATATAACATAGTTAAATTTAATGAAAACATGTCTTGAACCCTAATGGGACTGACCATCACCACAGTGACAACATAGCCACTTGGGGGTGAACATCACCATCCACTCCATGATCCCATCATCCTGCTGCGACAGGTCCCTGTAATCATCGCCAGCATCTGTCACCAATCAAAACTGTTCCTACCACTATATGTTATACTTCTATGGAGCTGCTTGTATCTTGTAACAAGCCGAAATTGGCATACATTTCATTTATTTGCTCATCATGTTCGAGCGAATCACATGGTTGGGAAGCGAGCCGAATTGTCATTACGATACTCGGTGAACCCCAACGCCACCCACAAAATTTCGGTTGTTCTTCAGGGACCCTTTCGGAGTATTTTGATATAAGGAAGCCACGGTCTCAGGTGACTTGGCACAGAGAAATTACGTTTCGTTTGCTTTATTACACCCTTTCATCTTTGTATCTGTATTGCAACGAAAATATCTGCACAACAATGCAAATGTCGACAGTATGCATTGTGCGTTTTGTTTGTAAACAAACTTATCCCAATCACTGGCGGTTCTTTATCCTACGCCTTCCAGTATGGCAGCGAAACTTTGTAGATATTCCAGTATGTTAATGCGGAATCGATTAAAGTTGGAAAAAAATTAATTGTAATTTTGGCCACCAGGTGCAAATCTGGATATGCTATGAATGCAAGAAAACACTGTAGAAATGTTTCCAAATGTAATGAATTAGGAATGGGACGTGGGGAGAAAAGGTCAAACGAATGAGAAAGGCACAATGTTGATTTTGTTGTTAACCGCTGCTTGCACAATTTGTTCAATATGAGCACTGGTGACGGCGACAAGATGCTTCATCCGTAAAACGATGTTGTCAGAAGTTGCAATGGAGTACGAACAATGTTTTCCTTTGAACTGGCCTTCAGATCTGGTAGAGACTGAATGTGTCACTGGTAAACGTGATCTTTCAGATATCCCCAGAGAAAGAGACATGGAAAACGTCTGGAGATAACACGTTCGTCGAAGGTTGCATTAAGCAGATCTTTCACTGGGCGAGCGACATGAGATGTTTCACCATCTTGCATGAAAATGCTGATTTCCACACAGCAGCGATTTCCAAAGCAGAGAGCACGTTCTGTACAAGGAGGTCTCGATAACGTGCGGACATCTCAGTACACCTGACAGTTCTTCTGGGTGTATTTTCCTGAAAGAAGAACGGACCGAGAATAAAGGTGCTTGTGGATCCAAACTACACAGTCACATATGGCGAGTGCAGTGGCTCTTCCTGCACAACACGCGGTTTAACACTACCCCAAATTCGCTAGTTTTGTGAGTTCATTGCACCCTGTATCTCGTCACTCCACAGAACGTTGCCCAGCCACATGTCATCAACTTCGATCTTTACCAGAAATCGAAGAGCAAATTCAGAACGTTGCTGTGGATCTTGGGGTTTCAGATGCTGCACCGCTTGGATCTTGTACGGGTACCAATCTAAAATAGACCGCAAAACTTTCCGTATTGTGTGTCATAGGTCGGACAATACTCACAACACCGCACGACTACTAACACCACCTGGCGCACATCTACATTTCAAAATTTTTTCATGAACGCATTAGCATATCTACGCTGAAACGCGATGATTCCAGCCGACGCTGGACCTGCGTGAGTAGCTGCACTTTAATTGCAGAGTTGAGAGTGATACACAACAGCATGGATAGGTTCACTGCTGAAGATCTGCAGAGATTACAGATGCAAAAGTCTTTTGAACTGGTTGACATCACCACAGGGATAACAACAGCATCGAGATATTGCACTTCTCTTCAGTTTTATTCAGTGGCGTATCGGCCAACTCCTTATACTTATTAGCGCTTGTGTGAGGCATAGCTTGAACAGCATGGGATATGTAGAAAGTGTTCGAACGAATTTGACCCTGCATATGCCGATACTTTACTTAAATAAATTAGACACTTACTCCACACGATCGACCTGTATCTGCAAGCTCGTGGAGTATGTATTTGATTCAGTAAATTCACGATGGTTATAGACCGTGGTGTGTAGGAAGTTTGATGAATGTTGCGCTCACCCTGACATGCGGCTGGCGAAGTCTCCCGCCTGATGCTCGTCGTACCACGCCATTTCTTGCCGTAGCGCAGACCTCAAGTACAGGTCGCGGATTCTGTGGATCTGTGGACAGACAAAACAATTCATTCTTATAGACATCACAATTTAAAGACATGTTTAAATTCCTTGTGAAGTATTTCACCAAACTATTCTAGGAAACAGCAGTAAGCCTCGGTCACATCGGATAGCGAATTTATGCTACAATTTTACCTAATTTTCGAAAAACGACAAAAGCTCTCGTGTTTTAGTTACTAATTGCAGGGTAGCTAAGAAAATCTAAACTAATATCATTATGATACCCAACTATAAAGCTTATTACGCTCACTATCATATATCAGATAATCCTTGAAAACAGCAACTCGAACTGGGAACAGTAGAAACTAAAATTGTTTGTAACAAGTGTAAGTGAGGGTTACTACATTCCACTGAGTACGTTTGAGTCATACGAATCCCTTATGAATTCATAATACACTGACGAAACAAAAAATCGCAACATCAAAAAATAATTAATGTGGAGCAATGAAATTTCTTTAATTCATTTGTCTAGGTAACATATTTAAGTGATTCAAACTGCAAGATAACATGCTAATGTAAGTGCGAGATAAATGTGAAATGCTGGTACAGTTATAACCATTGTAACCGCCAGAATGTTGAATGCAATCATGCAAAATTGCATGAATTGTGTTGTATAGGTGCCGGATGTTATTTTGTGGGATGGAGTTCCATGCCTGTTGCACTTGATCGGCCAGTACAGGGATGATTAGTGCTGACTATGGATGACGCTAGAGTTACCGTCCGGTGATGTCCCACATGTGCTCTACTGGAGACAATCTGTAGATCATGCTGGGTTACAACGGCGGTATGTGGGCGAGTGTTATCCTGTTGGAACACAGCCTGTGGAATACTACTCATGAATGGCAGAATGACAGATCGAATCACCAAACTGACGTACAAATTTGCAATCAGGGTGCGTGGAATAACCACGTGTGTCATTCGAAATCGCTTCCCAGACGGTAACTCCAGATGTGGATCCATTGTGTCTACCACTCCGACAGGTTGATTTCAGGTCCTAAAATGGCCTCCTCCTAATCAACATACGGCCATCAGTGGCACCGAGGCAGAACGAGCTTCCATCAGAAAACACAACCTATCTCCACCCTGCCCTCCAATGAGTTCTCGCTTGACGTCACTGAAGCCGAAAATGGCGGTGGTTTGGGGTAAGTGGAACGCACGATACGTAGTATCTAGCTCGGACCTGTTCTTGAAGTAACCGATTTTTAACAGGTCGTTGTGTCACTGTGGTCCCAGCTGCTCTTCAGATTATCACTGCAGATGCAGTACGATGCGCCAGAGCCATACGCTGACCGCGAGGGTCTTCCCTGTCAACATTGCCACGTGGCCGTCCGGAGCCCGGTTTTCTTGCAGCCATACATTCTCATCGCCACTGCTGCTAGCACCGAGCGAGGTGGCGCAGTGGTTAGCACACTGGACTCGCATTCGGGAGGACGACGGTTCAATCCCGTCTCCAACCATCCTGATTTAGGTTTTCCGTGATTTCCCTAAATCGTTTCAGGCAAATGCCGGGATGGTTCCTTTGAAAGGACACGGCCGATTTCCTTCCCAATCCTTCCCTAACCCAAGCCTGCGCTCCGTCTCTAATGACCTCGTTGTCGACGGGACGTTAAACACTAACCACCACCACCACTGCTGCTAGCAGTCACGTACAGACTACATTCCTGCCAAGTCTTCCTGTAATATCACAGCTACTCGTAACCCTTTTGCACAACTTCTTTCGAACCCAATGACGTGTTGACAACGGCGTCTTTGTCGCGTTAAAAGCAGTCTTGACTAACATCAATTCACTACGTGAAATCCCAAAGGTAACCTACGGTCACGAACGCTGACAGCGTATATTTAAAATAAGCCTGATTTGCACTCTCATGTTTTTGATGTAGAAACACGCCTAAAAAATTTCGTTTATGTCGCACAACTCCTTCTTGGTTTTGCAACCTTTTTTTTCTGTCAGTGTATGTAAACAACAGAACGCATTGATCATGGGAAGGTATTGACATTCACTTAGTTTTTCAGATTCACTCATCAAAGACTGTGTGATAAGGAACTATTTTCTCGACTGCCGTACTTAATTACGTTATTAATATCTCAAATGACTCGGGACGGTTGCTACGTATTTTGGAGTTCGGATATATTTCCAACAAAATTGTAAAGTTTATCTTAAAGACTTAACATCTTCCACCAGTGTTGTCAAAGGAAGCTGGATTAACTCCTGGAACTTCCTTCTTTACACCGAGAGATTCAAATCTCTTTCTGACTTTATGATATCATCAACAAAACATGTTTTCGATTATCTTCACGTTATTAAATCAGTGAGTAATTCAAATAACGTATCTATCTTGGAGGAAAGAGACTTTGGCGCATGTTCAGCAGTGAGAACTTGTTTCTAACGCCTATAATCGCACAACGGGCAGTCAGCTACATTCCTGATGATGCATTGCTTGCAGAAGAAATAGTTTTACAGAACTAGTTTCTCCGATTTGTTGTCAACATTCTATCCTGCCATAGGGCTGTGCCACTCAACGGTCGTCAAAACATCATTTGTGTAGTAACAATGGCGTGCAAACTGGCCGTTCGACGAATATTGGATAGACTGCTTTGATTGAAGTTTGGCCTATAATTGCGCCAGTTTTTTAAATGTGAAATACAAAAGTAAACACTTCAACAGCCAAGATAGCTAACTACAACTTTTTGATGGGGGATTACGGTAAATGCAAGTTTTCGTCATCGGATCTTATGCAAATACCTCTCAGTATATCTCCATAATATGCACAGTAATTGGCCAAAACGATTGGATATATTTAGTAAACAATTCCTTATTCCGGTTTCATATATGTATATACAGAGCAAATCATGTAATAGGATTATTACACAAACATTAAGAAATATTGTCATCGGGGTGTACTAGAAAACATCACATACAAGGCAAAACAAATTACAATGAATTTAAAAATCTCATATTGATAAAACACTGCAATATACACTGTAAGTAACTTATTACAGGAAATATGTATATTTTCTGTAATACAGATACCACTGATGATGGGCAACGCTCGACACTAGGCAGGTGAAATAAAATACTACCCCAAAGCAGCTTTTGTCAAACAGTTAATTAATAAGATGACGTATTTATAAAATTACAATGTACGGTCCTGGTTGTTGAAGGTTTACTTCTATATTCCACATTACTCTAGATCGCCTCCGCACTTGAAAGGTTAAATGATTACGTTTCGCTTGCAATTTTCAGTTTTATTTTATTTATTGTTCTACAGCACAATTACGGCCTTAGGCCATTCTCATGAGTCATTTACCGTCGCTGATTTTGGAACAATGTAACATCTACAAATGTCGACATACTTGAAAATGGCCCAAGGCTGAAATTGTTAAGCAATAGAACAAATAAAAATGATAGTTGCAGGTGGGGTACAATTATTTAGACTACTGGATAGTTAACAAACAAGGTATGCTATTAAATGTAGTATAGATGGTCGTAAATTTGATAGTTTATCGTGTAAAAGAAGCTATGAGTCATTTTGTTCACTGTCGCTGCATGTATTATTGTTCCCTCGCGTGGTATACAATATATGAGGTTTTGTAGAGCAATTTTTTATTATCAGTTTAAAGGTATTGAAGCTAGCAGTCGAGGGCATTACAACTATGAGCTGCATGTGATCGTCAACCAGCAGCTCCTGAAGTCCTGGGTTCACGAAAGGCCTTAAGAGAACTGCAGTGTTGCAGGAAAACCGTGCCTCTGTGTACAAACTGTCGATTCACTGTTGCCTGCTAATCGTCTGATTGGGTGACACTGGCAACAGCCATCCTCAGAGTCACCACTCCATAGGCATTTTGACTGTCTAATTACGTGTTCAGAAATGTGACACAGGCTGCCATGTGATAACCGTCTGTTTTAATAACGGTTTTAGTTTCAAAAGACGCAGCCCAATGCTCAAAAGGATTTTTTGAATTTCATACTGTCTGTGGAAGCGGTGCCAAGACAGCGTCAACGGAGAAGCGCCGTCAGTGCGTCATCTCGTCGCAGTTATTAGACGCAGTCGACCAGTGCTGATTTGTTCTTTAAATTGCTTACCGGCCGACGGTTGGTATCACAGGCGGACAACGCAACAGTCTTCGAAGTTGACTATAGTCACATCTATTGCAGAAAATACCTTAACTTTGAGACACTTGCAAACACTGCAGACGGTCCATCGAACCCTTTGATGGCCAGGTAGGCGTCTCTGCTGGAGACGTCAGTGATGCGCTTCCACTGACCCGTTTTAAGCAGAATAGCCTTGTGTTCGAGGGAGTGGAGACTTGAACGTTCATGCGGCCATCCGCTTTCCGTGGTTTTCCAAAACTAATTCAGGCAGATGATGGGATGGCTCCGCTTATAGTCCCACTGCGGACTGCCAGTCCCATCCTTGTCATACTAGTTTATAAGCATGTAAATTCTTGTATGTATAAATTAAGTTATTTTTGTTGCAGTTACATTTAAAGACCCTGAGATGTCCAATGTCTCAGTAAAAGGTATCTACGAAGAAAAAGATAATATAATTATAGTGATTTCTCTCTGCAATGTGACGGATATTTCTAAATTTTCTGGGTCACCTACCTGTCTGTGTGCGACACAGTTGAAAGTAAAGGTGGAGACGTAGGTAAGGAGACAGTTGATGGCGCCCATGATGCACCAGTACATGGCGTATTTCTTGGCATCATCCAGGAAAATTGTCGCGTCTTTGTCGGAGACTGTTGTCCCAGAGGCAGTTGCATTTGCCACGGCTGAACCGAAGTCCACCATAGTCTTAACGAAGCCCCCGAACAGCAGGTTGTTGATCGGCTCCGTGACAGCCTCGCCCAGGCCAGCCATCAGGCCTATCGCGAGAGCAAGTCGCTCCCCGATTGTCGAGAAACGGTACTGCGAAACAAGTCATTTCCATTCACTGTAGCTGAATGTTACTTGTGTGACAGGGACCACGACGACTCATATTTTAATTAAAATAGCAGCTTCAGGGTCGCAGCCTTACTGTGACCCATGATGATTCTAGGTCACAGCTCGACAATTTAGGTGACGACGAGAAAGAGCGTTTCAGAATGGGGCTGCGACCCCAAAACTAGTGACTAAGATAAAATTTAAATAAATAGAATAAAAATAATAAAGTACAGTTAAATAAACAGAATAAAAATAATAAAGTATAGCAGCAGAACTGCCATTTACAGGAAAATATTTCATCAGGCGTCTGAAAGGGGTGGTGGGCAGAAAAATGCTTGTTCCATCCTGGGATCTAGAGTACATTTACATTATATTACGTTAATACTTGTTGCATAGATCGTGAATACGACATTTCATTACGATGTGAAACGAGTCAGTTACCATAAGGTTTCCATACATGATATAATTCAAATTTTTTATTTTATTTTTGTTTTCATTTTCTACCTTTTATTTTATTTTTTTACCATTACTACTTCATATTTAAAAATTCATCTATGGAGTAGAAACGATTGTCAGTCAGAAATTCTTTTAGTTTGTTTTTAAATGCCTGTTGGCTCTCTGTCAGACATTTAATGCTGTTGCGTAAATGACAAGAGACATTTGTGGCAGCATAGTTCACCCAAATCTGTGCCAAAGTCAGACTTAACGCAGAATAGAGAAGATCATCCTTCTTCTTGTGCTGCAGTTGTGCACTATGCTACTATTTTTTTAATTGGGTTGAGTTATTAATAATAAATTTCATAAGTGAATGTTTGTATTGTGAAGGTGAATATCCATAGTTCCTTAAATAAATGTCTGTAAAGTAATATTGGACGGGCTCCAGCTTCTGCTTGCACTCTTTTGTCCAATGAAAACTTCTTCTCTTTATGATAAACTACTCCAAAATATCAAGGCACATGAAACAAGTGAATGAAAATAAGCATAAATGTTTCAGCAGATCACCAGTGTTTTTTTTCCAGTTCAGTTTCTCGCCTGTATACACAACCAGAATTTTGATTGTTCTGCCTTAGTTACAGATTATTGTTCAAACTCTGTATTTATCAAC
The DNA here is from genome assembly GCF_023864345.2 of Schistocerca serialis cubense. Lineage (NCBI taxonomy): Eukaryota > Metazoa > Arthropoda > Insecta > Orthoptera > Acrididae > Schistocerca > Schistocerca serialis. The sequence goes on from NC_064641.1 coordinate 273,972,911, forward strand.
GCTGTTTATGCCATGTACTGTACAGAACTGTATTTATGGTGTTTTCTCAAAATTTGGTGAGAGCCCATCTGCAGCGAACCACTCGATAATTTTCTGAAACACATTATTTATAATTTCCTCAGCTAATTCAAGTTACCATACTTGTATCATCGGTAAAAAACAAACTAGCTATGCTTCTTCATTAACATAGAGTGTCAAATCATTAACATGTATTAAGAAAAATAAGGGACACAAGTCTGTATCATGTTGTACACTGTTCTTCATACCTCCGTAATTAGAGGACTCTGTTGATTTTGGCACACTATCTGTACCGTTAATTTCAACCTTCTGCATTCTTCCTATTAAATATGAATTACACCAATTACGAAATGTCGCATGTATACCTTAATACGTAAGCTTAGCTTCAAGAATTTCATGATTTACACAGTCAAAAGCCTTTGAGAGATCACAAAAAATCCCAGTCGTTTAACAATAGCCTATACAGCCTATCCAGTGAGCTACTACATATGTGGCTGATAATCCTACTTCTCCGTTTGGAACAAGCTTTTACTATTCTGGTGGAGATGCCATCAATTCCATGAGAGCTTTTACTTTTGAGTGGATTAATTATTTTCCGAATTTCATTAGGAATTTTATCGAATTGCATGGTCATTGCTTCTTCCACACACAGCTTGCATTTTATAATGAACATCTTGATGCTGTTTTCTCTACAACATTTAAAAATGATTACTAAAATGAATTTTAACCATAGTGGATACTGTAGAACTCCGTGACTGTTCCTTTATAGGGTGTAGAAAAGTACCTGCTACCAGTCACAAAAAAAGTTTATTTATTTGTCACACGACCGGTTTTGGGCTTGCGTCCATCCCCAGGTGTTTATACATTCATGTACACATTTATACTGTTGGAGATCACTGTATAAATACAAAAAAAATTATTTGCTGGTGACTACACAGATACAAGTGGGACAATTGTAACTGATAAGGCAGCATTTGACGAAGATATATCCGTACTTAGATAAAGATGGAGCACCATTTTTACAGCTACGCTGTGGTGATAGTTTGGCCACTTAGTTACACAGTTATTGTCATTTTCACGTCCATATTTCAGTTTTACCAAGTATAGCTTCATATTTCAAAGTAATGATGTGCACTCATGAAATACACTATGTTTACATACAGACATGTGGACTGTGGTCAAAAACTTAGATGTAACAGTTATAAAGGTGTTGCTCATACAGAAACTTGTAGGTTTTGGTCAAAGAACTTAGCCACAGGAAGTGCAAGGGTGTTGCATATATAGAAATTTAAAAAGATATTATAGACTCCGACGTTTCTTGATACATATTATGAAATTTTTTTATTCACATTTTTGTCAGAGAACTTAGATCTAGGAATTACAATGATGTTATATATATGAAATTACTCAAAGCTATTACAAATTAAAAAATGACAGCTAGAATTGTTTTGAGCCACAGTGTTGTCAGAGAACTTAGATCTAGGAGGTACAATAATGTTGCACACATGAAATCTTGAAAGATATTACACATAATACAATGCCAGATACAGCTTGTGTTTACACTATGACTATTACCAATTATAATAATGACACTTGTACCATAGTATGACTGCTACATCGAATTTCCATAGAATATTACGTTGGTATTATACCAGAGGACAATTAATTTCCGTTTTTGAATATTTCATGAAATATGTGAAGATAGGATTTGTTTGCCAGCTCCACTTGTTAATTGAGAATGAGGTCTGGTGAGTTAGAGCTGTCGATAAAAATTTCTAGCTCTTCAGGCAGATTTATTTTCTTTCCTTTGTTCACAGTGTGTAGTATTTGTAGGTTTTCTGTAATGGCTGTGGCTGAGTGACCATGGTCTTCTAGGTGCATTGCAAAGGTGGATTTATCAGAATTATTTAGCTGGAAGGTATCCACATGCTCACGGTATCTTATAGTGAAACTCCTTCCAGTTTGCTCTATGTAGAACTGTGGGCAATTGTCACATAAAAGTTTGTAAATACCTGATTTGTGGTGACATTGGTTATTTGTCTTACTGTTGTGGCTTGTTGTTAGTTCTGAAAGAAATTTGAATACCAGTTTTCCGAAAGACGTTGACAATTTGGTATGAAATTTTACCTATAAATGGTATATGTGCAAATGTGTTTTTTCCTTCTTGTGAATCTGAATTAGTAGGTGTGCATTACTTCTTTTCGATTTTATTGTTAAGTTTATCAATTAGATCTGGGTTGTATCCATTTCTCCATGCAATTTCTTTTATAATGTTAATTTCTTTTTGTTCATCATGGGAGCGGAGTGGGATTTTATGCATATGACTAAGTGTGGATCTGAAGAATGCCATTTTGTGTTGTTCTGGATGACATGAGGGTTTGTTAATGACAATGTCACTAGTGGTATGTTTCCTGTAAATCTGGAATTCATGTTTCTTGTTTACATTAGATATTGTAAGGTCAAGAAAATTGATGCCTTTATCTACTTGATGTTCTACAGTGAATTTGATGTTGTTGTGCATGCTGCTGAGGCCTTTAGCAAGTTTCTCAATCTCCTCAGTTGTACCAGTGTACAAGATAATAGTATCATCCACATACCTTTTGTAGTATATTATACTTTCAAGTGAACTATCTGACCTGAAAAAAAATTCTATGTGGTTAATCTAAATATCTGCAAGTATTCCTGCCAAATCACTGCCAATTACAAGACCATCTTCCTGTTTATAAATATTGTTACTAAAAGTAAAATAATTGTGTGATAGCAACAGTTCACATATCTCAGGCTTGGATAGCTTGTTGTGTTTTAATAGGTTGTTTGTAATTATCTGAATAGCGTTATGTACAGGAATGTTGATGTAAAGGTTTGCTATGTCCATTGAACCAAATTTAGCACCCTCTGGTATTGGTAAGTCTTTGATATGCTTGCGAAGGTAGTTTTGGTGCAGATGGGTTCATGACAAGACATTTTAGAACATCAGAGTCATATAAAAGGAAGTCAGAAGATTTCAGTAGTTTCTTAAACTGGACCTGAAATTTGGGTGTGGGATCATTGTGTATTTCATGTATGTTATTATTCTGGATAACAGTTCAAGCTGTCATTTTTTAATTTGTGATAGCTTTGAGTAATTTCATATATATAACATCAGTGTACTTCCTAGATCTAAGTTCTATGACAAAAATGTGAATAAAAAAACTTCATAATGTGTATCAAGAAATGTCGCAGTCTATAATATCTTTTTAAATTTCTATATATGCAACACCCTTGCACTTCCTGTGGCTACGTTCTTTGACCATAACCTACAAGTTTCTGTATGAGCAACACCTTTACATCAATACATAAAGCCCACATGTCTGTATGTAAACATTGTGTATTTCATGAGTGCACATCTTTATAGTGAAATATGAAGCTTTACTTGGTAAAACTGAAACATGGACGTGAAATGACAATAAGTGTGTAACTAAGTGGCAAAACTATCACCACAGCATAACCGTAAAAATGATGCTCCACCATCTTTATGTAAGTACAGATATATTTTCGTCAATTGCTGCCTTACCAGTTACAATTGTCCCACTTGCATCTGTGTAGTCATTAGTAAATAATTTTTCTTATTTGTACAGTGATCTCCAACAGTATAAACATGTAAATGAATGTATAAACACCTGATGATGGGCGCAAGCCCAAAACCGGTCGTGTGACAAATAAATAATGTTTTTCGTGACTGGTAGTGGGTACTTTTCTACACCATATGATTACTAAAACATTTTATACTTCTGACGTTTCTATGAGTTTGATAGAAATACAATTTTCCTGTGCTGTTGCCTTGTATCCCTTTTAACAATATTCCAAATTCTTTTAATTGTATTATCAAATGTGCTAATCTCAGATATAGTGCACATGTGCCTGGATGTTTTAATTACTTTTCTTAATACAGTGCTGTATTTTTTATATAGTTTGACTGTTTCTGGATAATTATTCCTTCTCACTATAAGATACACTTTCGTTTTCTTTTTACAAGATATTTTTAACCTTTTGGTAGGGAATGGCTTTTTAGATGGTTTCTTACCATTATGTTTCATCGTTTTCTTACAGAAACTGTCTTCAAATGTACTTACAAAGATGTCATGAAATAGTTTAAATTTAAAATTATAGCTTCAGGTTCCCTGTAAATCACACCCCCTGTATCTGTTGCAAACCTTCCCTAAAATTTGCAACTGTTAAGTCGTTAATTGAACACACTATTTTGGAGAACTGTATTGCATTACTGTGTCATATACTGTAACTAACTGTGCATCTTGATCTGAAAGACTATTTTTAACAAGGAAAGCTTTTTGATTAAGTTTATATTGCTCTGTGAAACCATTATCTGTTAGTGTGCTGCAATTCTTAACAACCTGAGTAGGAAAATTTATAATTGATGACGTTTGAAAGAACCAAGTAATACTGCAAGGTAATTCTTCTATCAGACTCTTTTGGAAAATATACATTGAAATCCCTACAAACAGTAATTTCCTTTCCTCTGTCTGACAGTTTGCACAACAAAGACTGCAAGTTTTTCAGAAATAGTTGAAAATTTCCCAATGGAGACCTGTACACAGCTACAATTATAGAAGTACCATTATTTAGTTTAAGCTCATAGGCACACGCTCTTATAAGTTGCTTCACACTAAATTTATTAGTTTTTCAGTTTTTCACGATATGATAAATTATAACATATATGGAAACTCTTACTCTGTCCATACCATGTTTACTTACATGTTGTGAAAGTTTATATCCACATGGATTTACCTTTCCATATCTGTGACTGTTATCTTCACCTAGTTGTAGTACATCTACTCCACTCTTAGTTTCTAAATCTTCCAATCAAAAAAGAAGCTCATCTACTTTGTGTTTCAATCCCCTGATTTTCCAATGAAATATGCTTATATTATTTTTCATCATATTTTTATGAGAATCTTGTGATATTTTAGCATCCCTAGTACATGCCTGTCAGAGGTTCTCATTAAGCTAAATTTCATTCAATGTTCATTTATCAGACACTGCTCTTAGCTTAAAATAGAGTTACTGCCATGTGTTTCGGTGCCCCCACCACCACGCGCCTTAAGGATTTTACTATCATCCTGGCCAGTTTACTCTTCCCTTTCTTACTGAGATGCAGGACCGACCTGTGAAGTTCCAAATACCAATAGTATCAACAAGAACGAAACCCATGCCTTGCAAAGCAGCTGTCCGAAGCAGCTGATCTAACTCCATATTGACCCTGCTGGCGGAGTTGTTCAGTTGGGGCCAATCATATCATATGAAAGCAGGAACCAAGCCAACATTTGTATGGTTCGTTGCAGATGCTATTGTTACCAGGTCACACTCTATATTGTAGCTTTGATCCCTATCAGTACTGTTTCCTGCTCCACCCACTATCACAACATCATCCTGATTTGTGAAACCCTTGCACAATGATGATGGTTAAGACATGCACTGGGTTTGAAAAACTTGTGATGTGGCACCTTTCACCTAATTTTTCCTGCAAGATCTGGCTCACGCCTCTTCCATGGCTACTATCTAACGACAGAACTTTCCTTCTACTTTCTACTTTTTTCGAAACAGTTGTTTCCCTGGTGAAAGTCTGTTGATTATTAGCTACACTTACGTCTATTTGAGCCTCTTCTTCAGTTAACTGAGGCGGCAAGGCAAATCTGTTGTTTGTGCGAATGATGAAACTGTCAGATACTGCTCTCTTTCCGTGGCCCTGTTCCTTGTTCCCGCTTCCCACCTGTCTTCAGCATTCTCTCCTCATAACCTCATCAGTTCCTTCCTAGCAGTATCCAGTTCATTCTTAAGGGATCTAATTTTCTCTTCCTGCTCAGATATTTCCTTTCCCTTGAACATATCTTGCAGTACCATGGAAGAGAACCATTTACTTCCACGATTTCCATGCCATTACATTCCCCCAATGTAACTGTCTGTCACAACAGCTGCGTAGAACCCCAGAATTAACTTTCCTACGGCAGCTCAAACACTTTGTGCTAATGTTTGTTTATAATAATTTTACAAAAAATTATCTAGAATATAACAGTAACATTCTACTACCTATAGATCACAAGAGTCACTAAAGTTATGTGGAACGCTAATACATGTGTATACTATTAATGTAGTAACGTAATCTCCTTAAAATAAGGTTAAACGTAAAACTTGTATACCTGAAAAATTAGGCGTAAGATCGTGTCTGAGCGACATGGACTTTACGCGTTTTGAAAAGAAATAAAAGATATACGTTAAACCTTTTAATTTCCCGAGTAGATATGTGTAACGAAAAAAAGCTAAATTCTTCACATAAAACTTATGAAAAGGTCTTAAACTTCTATGGAAATCTACGTCTAAAGTACGCGGGAATCGGCCCGTAGGACTTTTTTCTTCGAGAAATCTTTTATAACACATGAAACTTTCAATAAACAATATGAAATGGGCTCTAATTAACTTCCTTACTGCGTAATATTGACTTAATTGACAGTCATTACAGAATTAACTTCTTATCTTCACGAGCTCAATAATCAAGCGTTTCCGGTCTGCGCCAGGGATGCTAGTTTTTATTTGTTACAGAATTATAATCTTCTAGAAGTGACTTCCAGTGATTACGCTAGCACTCTTGTTTAGAGAAATGCAGGGTTATGTGGCTGACAGCTTTTATTATGGTGTGACACGTCTCGAAACTGACCAAATCATGTACAGAATATCAAAACTGGCGATTTTTCAGTCTTGCCACCCCCTCTACCCTTGGATAATTTCTGCTGACGCAAAAATAAAATCTTCCTCGAAAACAATGGAATAGGTCATGAACTGTCATGGCGGTTTTTAACAGCGCCTTAAATGACGACAAGAATGTAACAAAGAGCATTTCGCTTACTTCACAACTCTGAACTAAATCTTCGCCCCAGGGGAGTAACTTGAAAGCTCGGCAACATAGCCATTTGTTAAGTAAAATTAATAATCTGCCAAGGGGCTGTGGCCTGGATCAAATCCTACAATTGCACACCTTTTTGGGGGCTTGTGTCTCCTTGTCCTATCACCTACAACAGGGGAAGGGAAACCTGCAGTTTAACATGGAATCCGAAGGACGTCTGGTTTAAGACGGATCATCACGTCACTGAGAGGTGACTCCTAAGTTAAAAGCAGACTGAAAAATTCCGTGATTCGATCAAGATTTTATTCTGCGAGCTTTACCATTGAATACTAGGTTCAAATCACTGATTTAAGTAAAAAAAATAGACCGAGTGTAAGTACGTGAAGTTACGCGAAGAGGAGAGTAGTTTCATCGTGGTATAGCGGATATCATCTCTCAGCACCAGTCTAAAGAACCGCAATCAGTGCACAGATTTTTGAATAAAACATGTAACTTAAAAGAGCACGTAATACAGCACAATAGAGTCCAATGACAATGTTCCCGCCTGGTCTTTATATCCTATGGAGCGGTAAAGGCTAAAGTATGATAAATGTTCAATCAACTGGCGATGCAGCAGGTAACGGAATCCACTGTACTAAATATCCATAGTACCTGTACCTTTCACACATGGTCTGATCATCACTTCCTTGGAAAAAAGGCTATGAAAAAGAGAAATATGATAAATGTTCAATCAACTGGCAATGCAGTAGGTAACGGCATCCACTGTACTGAATATCCATAGTGCCTGTACCTTTCACACATGGTCTTATCATCACTTCCTTTGAAAAAAGACTATGAAAAATAGAAATATAAACGAATGTAAAATTGAGCCCTTTTCCCTTCATACACCCAAAAAAGGAAAAAAAAAACAAAAAAAAAACGATGCACCACGAAGGAATTATCCAAATGGGACGGGAATCGGTAGATGTCTTATAAATATACCGACAAACAAATAATCACAATTTTAGAAAATTGGACGATTTATTCAAGAGAAAGAGCTTCACCAGTTAAGCAAGTTGGTTCACCTTTGACCCTTATGCAAGCAGTTATTCGGCTTGACATTGATTGACAGAGTTGTTGGATGTCCTCCAGAGGGATACCGTGCCAAATTCTGTTCAACTGGAGCGTTCGGTCGCCAGATGTTGGAGGGTCCTGGCCGGGAATTTTCTTGCTGAAACGTAAGCCGAGGACGGCTCGCCATGAAGGGCAACAAAACGGGGCGCAGAATATCATCGACGTACCGCTGTGATGGAATGGTGCTCATGACAACCAATGTGGTCCTGCTATCAAATGGAAAGGCACCCCAGACAATCACTCGTGGTTGTCGGGCCATATGGCGGGCGACAGGCTGGTATCCCACAGCATATTCGCTCGTCAATGGGGCTCAGTTTGAAGCAGGACTTATCGCTGAAGGCAACTCTGCTCCAATGAAAGAAATCTCAGGTCGAAGACGTTTCTGGATACGACCTAGACAGCGGTGCCCCAACGACCTAATTGTAGCCCTATATGCGACCTGACAACCAGAAGTGATGGTCTGGGTCCATTTCATTGCATACTTGGACGCCTTTGGTTGTCATCGATGACACCTTTACAGTGCATCGGAATGTCCACTATATACTAAGCCTGTTGTGTTGCCCTTAACGGCAATCTATACTGGGCTTACGTTTCAGCAAGATAATGCCCAGCAAGAGTTTCTGCTACTTGTCTTCGTGATTTCCGAACCGTACTTTGTCCCCAGATCTCTCCCCAATTGAGAACGTTTGGAGCGTAATGGGCAGAACCCTCCAACCAGTTCGAGATTTTGACGGTTTAACATACCGGTTGAACAGAATTTGGCACGATATCCGTTATACGGACATCTAACAATTCTATCAATCAGTGCCAAGCCGAATAAACGCTTACATAAGGGCCAGAGATGGTTCAACGCGTTATTGACTTGCTCAGTTTGTGAATGTCTTGCTCTTCAGTACATCATCCAGTTTTTTCTGAAAATGTAATAATATTTTTGTTTGTATATGTACTTTTTTTCGTCTTACAGTGTATATCCGAGAGCATTCCAAAGGAAGAAACTACCACTAGAATGGTAGATAAGAATTAATTTCTGTGAATTAATGTGTGGAATGTTAGGAATCGATATGCTGTGGGTAAACTGGGAACTGGTAAGAGAGAGAGAAGGACAAGCTGAAGTTGTAATGCAACTTTCCCAAGTCTGTGACGAAGGACTCTCAGAGTAGAGGTTATTCGATCCGAATTCTCGTTCTAAGAGGGATTTCTCAAGCTTCATGAGCAGTGTGGCATGTCACTACGATGAGCAGTAGACTATCGGAGTACGTTAGAAAGGCGCGAAAGCTGGGGCAACCTCTTGGCCGGTAGCCTGAAGCTATCAAGTATCCTCGCGAAGAAGTAAGGACATGAAACTGGCAAAAGAAACACAAGGAAACAATAAAGATAAAAAGAAAACTGATAATAAATTTATTTTGGGTTGACACCACACTTCGTCGGTAAGACAGATTCCTTTGAGGACGGGTTGCAAACCATGTTAGGGTAACTTAGACGGTGGAGCACTTGCAAAGCAAAGGCCCGAGTTTGAGTGTCGGTCCAGCACACAGTTTTAACATGCCAGAAATTTTTGAATGATCGCAAAATCCGCTCGGGAACGAAAATTTTATTTTAATCATTCTGCTCTTTATCTTCCCAGTTATTACTCACACCAACAAATCAGTGTAGCAACGAGAGGAAGAAGGGAACGGTGTGGCAGAAACAAGTTGTCTGGTGGTCATTTTGATACAGCAAAGAATAACTGAAGCGTAAAAAGTTGACAGATGCCTGTTATATACATTCAGATTGATTAAAAACGACGGAATGTATGGAAACTGGAAGGTTACGCATTCTATTTTAGAAATCTAGAAGGTAGCAGAATTATTATCGAATTTCCATAAAAATGTTAACATTGCACTAACAGACAAGGTACGAGCAGATAAATATAGTAATTAACTGCATCAACATTTTGTGCTTGTTTATTGCTGACTAGGAAAACACGTAAATCTGAAAGCAAAGTATGAAAGACTGCACGAAGTTCAGTTTGTTCAGAAAAGACAAAGATTCGAGGTCAAAAACGCTAACATAGCGCTTAGTTCTTCAAGTAAGAATAACGTAAACAGAGCGAATTTAGTAACGCTAGGAGACCTAGAGAATTTATTCACAAAGGTTAATCAAAATATGGAAGGCAGAGAACTGCTAACCATCAGAACTCGGAAACAATAGCAAAGCGAGAAAATTCTTTCACTTTGGAGGCGAAATTACACGGGATGACCTACGTATCCAAACTGTCAGAAGTTCATCAGCGCAGGCGAAGAAAACTACCAGAACAGAAAACCGTCATTATCAAATATTTCTGTCGGACGGAGTGGAGGAAGAAGTTGATGGCAATCTATATCTGAAGCACACCACTGATCTATTTCCTCTGATATGATTTGGTCTTTGCGATGTAATGCTACACTGCTCTGGACGTGTCATTTTATCAAATGAATCTTCGTTCTTATGTGCGTTATTGTTTGACAACCTGAACAAATAAATAAATTTCGGTGTGTACTAGGCGTGTAAGGAGATCCTTTGCAACCGAACACAATTTAATTCTATAAACATTAGAACAATGTTACAAATACGTGTACAAAGGATTGTTATGCCAATTGAAATTTGTATTAGGTAGTTGCCTTACCAATTTTAAGAAAGGCACAGGAGCCGGTGACTCTTCATCTTTCAAGTCCTCAGTACAATTCCTGAAATTCAAAACATACTTTTAAGATGAGAAATTACTTTTGTTTTCATTCAATTATAAACTGTTTTCACGTAATGACATATTAGTTTGGAGACTTACCGTTGTACTGGTGTGGATTTTTTCCCTCTGGATGCACCTTCCATTGAAATTTCATCTATAGAGTGGTCTTCAGTGTCGTAAGACGAAATCAGGGGCTCAGCGAGCTCAGACCTGGAAACGAAATATCTGATGTGACGTCTAAGCTTCCCATTGCTTGTACACATTCTGGGAGATATAGAAAATGAAACATAAATGGAAATTAAGAGTTGTAAGAAGCAACTGAAGAATGAAGGCGGAAGCGCCGTCATGAGGGTTAAAATTTAATTAAAAATTCATGTGAACTGTTAGGCTAACCTCGTGGCAAGTAGAGGACTGATACATCGGTTAGCCATGTCAGCATGCTTCTGAGGAACTGGAGAACTATCTCGCGCCGGGAGGCTCGAGCTTTTGCAGAAGACTTAATGGCAACTACAGTGAGAAAATACACTGTCTGACAAAAGAATGCGAAACAGCGGGAAGGAAAAGGGGAAACGAAATGAAATTTTAAGAGCTAGGGAGCATGCGATGCTAACCTCGTGGCAAGTAGAGGACTGATACATCGGTTAGCCATGTCAGCATGCTTCTGAGGAACTGGAGAACTATCTCGCGCCGGGAGGCTCGAGCTTTTGCAGAAGACTTAATGGCAACTACAGTGAGAAAATACACTGTCTGACAAAAGAATGCGAAACAGCGGGAAGGAAAAGGGGAAACGAAATGAAATTTTAAGAGCTTAGAGAGCATGCGATGCTATTTCGGCGATTACAGAGTCAAATCAAATTTAAAATGAAATTTTCAGAATGAGCCCATTTATCAGTATGCCACTGCACACACTCTGACCCGAATTTAAACACTGATACCGTTTCGAAGTGTATCACACAGGCTTTGCATCCTCTCCTTTTAACTCGACGTTGATATCCTGGATAATTCCACTGAGACGGAATTGACGTCCGAGCCGGTCCCACACATGTTCGATGAGGGACAAATCTAGGGATCTCAGTAGTCACGGGGGTACCCCAGCATCACACTGACAGTTCACAGACATGTGATATGTGTGAACAAACATTGCCCTAACGAATATATGACACCACGATACTGTCCCATGAGATGAAACACGTGAGGACACACAATGACCGTGAAGTACCATTATGCCATCAGGGTTCCCTCAGTCAGTTAGTGAAGTGATGCAGTGGTTAACACACTGGACTCACATTCGGGAGGACGACGGTTCAAACTCGCGTCCGGCCATCCTGATTTAGGTCTTCCGTGATTTCCCTAAATCGTTTCAGGAGAATGTCCTTTGAAAGGGCACGACCGACTTCCTTCTCCATACATCCCTAATCCGATGGGACCGATGGTCCCCCTGTTTGGTCCCCTCTCCATAATCAACCAACTTCAGTCACCATGAGTAGTGGCTTGAAGTCATGCCCGACGGCTACCCACGCCATGACGCCAGGATTAACGCGGCGTCATATTCGCAGACGATGGCCACCCAGGGCAGAACAGAACCGCGATGCATCGCTCAACACAGTGCGACGCTATACATTGATAGTGTAGTAACCAAAATCAACTGCGGGAACGCCTTGGGCTGCGGATCGGAGCCGCCAGGCGGGGAAGCCGCCGGCGGTGGAGCACGGACCACCGGGTAAACACAGGACGAGTCGGACGACAGACCAATGACAACTGACAACAACCGACCACGACCAACTATGACCGACACAGCAAGGAAGAGATAAACAACGGAGGCTTGTGGAAACCACAAACACCAACAGTAAATCCACTCAGAACCAGAGCCAGAGCAACGACCAGAACGCAATACCGCCGAGATAGAAACGAAATCCAGAGCGAGTACCAGACTGACAGGACCAGATTTTTTTTTTTCGTTATTGTGTTTCAATTCCCCATCGGGGCGGGCTGGCAGCAGCATATGCGCTGCTCTTCAGCCAAAAGACATAGAACAAACAATAGAAGACATTTAAAAATAACAAAGGAGAGAATATGGTGATCATAGATATATATAAAAAAAAGAGGAACATCATGGAAGGCAATACACAAAAAACGAGGTGACTGTAAAATGGAGATAAAAAACTGTTTAAAAGTAGCACACACAAAAAGCCACACACTGCGACAATTAAAAGAACACAAGGCACAGTATGACTGGGGCATAAAAGGTATCGACGGATGGCGTAGCACGTAACAAACACTGACGGCGAACCTCAAGGCAGTACACAATTAAAATCACACCTCTTGTCGCACAGGAGAAACAGCACTAAACACAACACTGATGCGGCATACTGACGATGATCAAAACAGAGGATCTGCCAGGCGCAAGGAGATGAGGGAGACCGGAAGAAGGGAGGGAGGGCGGGAGGGAGGGAGGGGAAGAGATGGGGGAGATGAGTGGGGGGCGCGCTGAAGAGGGCCAGGTAGGGAGGGATGTGGGAAGGAAAGAGGCAAGTATGGAGTGCAGGGTCTCAGGGGAGCGGGGTAAGGAGGAAAATCCGCTCTGGGAGAAGGAGGGAAGAGGAAAAAGTGGCCCTGGGGAGGGGGGGGGGGACAAGGCCAGGTTATAGTTGGAAGGAAGGATAGATGTCACGGCGAAGTTCGTCATCCGGGAGGGGGAGTCGTTGGAAAAATGCCCTGATGAAGGAGATGGAGGGTGTGGAGGTGGAGAGAGGGAGGGATACAGCGATAGAGGCGTGGCAATGCACAGGGGGTGAAGAGGAAGGAGGAAACCAGAGGGTGGGGGGGATCAAGCCTGCGGATAATGTAAAGGATGCGGAGATGTTGGAGGAACAGGAGGAGGTGTGGGAAGGGGATCAGTCCATACAGGAGCCGTGTGGGGGAAGGAAGGCGGATACGGAAGTCAAGGCAGAGCACATGGCGTTCAAGGATTTGGAGGGCCTTGTAAAAGCGGGTGGGGGCGGAGATCCAGGCAACGGTGGCATAACAGAGGATAGGACGGATGAGGGATTTGTAGGTGTAGAGGATGGTAGAAGGATGCAATCCCCATGTCCGGCCAGACAGGAGTTTCAGAAGGCGGAGGCGGGAATGGGCTTTCTGCTGGACGGTCTGGAGATGATGGGTCCAGATGAGGTGTCGGTCGAGGGTGAGGCCAAGGTATTTCAGGGTGGGAGGGAGCTGGATGGGACGACCATAAAGGGTGAGGTAGAAATCATGGAGGCGAAGGGAGCGAGTGGTGCGGCCTATGATGATTGCCTGGGTTTTGGAGGGATTGAGACGGAGTAACCACTGGTTACACCAAGTGGTGCTGGACTAGATTTTTTTTTTTTCCTTTATTGTATTTCAATTCCCCATTGGGGTGGGCTGGCAGCAGCATATGCGCTGCTCTTCAGCCAAAAGACATAGAACAAAACAATAGAAGACATTTAAAAACAGCAAAGGAGAGAATAAGGTGAACATAGATATAAAAAAGGGGGAACATCATGGAAGGCAATAGACAAAAAATGCGGGGACTGTAAAAGGGGAGATAAAAACTGTTTAAAAGTAGCACACACAAAAAGCCACACATTGCGACAATTAAAAGAACACAAGGCACAGTATGACTCGAGCATAAACAAAAATGGCGGAGCGTTGGTAGTTGAGCTGGAGGGACAGAAGGTGAACATGATTGAGGAGTTGGTCTTCAGCAGATAAGGAGGGTCGGAAGCCACACTGGGTAAGGGGGAGGCGGTGGTGTTGAGCAAGGTGCTGATGGATACGGTGGGAGATGATGGTTTCAAAGACCTTACTGAAGACGGAGGTGAGGCAGATGGAATGATACGAAGAGGCGGCAGAAGGGGGTTTGTTGGGCTTGAGGAATAAGAGGACGCGGGAGGTCTTCCACAGGTCAGGGTAGAAACCAGTAGAGAGGATGACATTATAGAGACGGGCGAGGACAGTCAGGAAGTTATAGGGGCTTTCTCGAAGGTGACGGTAGGTGACACAGTCGTGACCAGGGGCCGTGTTGCGTTTGGACTGGAGGATAAGTTTAATGTCTTGTGCTGTGATGGGAGTGTTGATGTCGGAGGGGGCAACTGCCCCAAGTACTGGAGACTAGGAGCAATTAGAGCGACCGAGGTATCACATGTTCCATGACGGTGGGGAAAAGAGAATAATCAAAGTGGGGATCATCGGGGATGGAGAAGACCTCGGAAAGGTGGGAAGTGAAGTGGTTGGCCTTACTGAGGTTGTCTGGAAGGGGGCGATCGTTATGGAGAAGGGGGTAGTGGGGAGCGGAAAGGGAACCAGTAAGACGATGGAAGGCGGACCAGTACTTGGAGGAGTTGATAGGGAGGGTGGCGTTGAGTCCTGTGCAGGTCTGTCGCCAGTCTTGGCGTTTCGTTGCTGTAATAAGTTTCCGTACGTGTCGCTGTATTTGCCGGTGGCGTTGGAGTGTATCCCTGTCACGAGTGCGCAGGAAGGAGCGATAGAGGCGGCAGGATTCACGGAGGAGGAGGACAGCTCGCGGAGGGAGAGTGGGACGGTGTGGGTGGATGGTTTTAGTAGGAACATGGGCCTCCACGGCGTCAGTAATGACCTTCTGAAGGAAGGACGAGGCGTGGATGATGTCGTCAGGATGGCGATAGGTAAGAGGGTGGCTTTCGACCTGGGTGTAGATGGAGTCCCGGTAGGCATCCCAGTTGGCACGGCGATAGACATGGACGACCTTGGGACGGGGTGCAGGGTGCGGAGCCGGAGGGGGGCGGCTTGCAGACGTTATGGTGAGAAGGACAGGGAGGTGATCGCTACCTGTGGGGTCAAAGACGGCGACAGTGATACGCCCAAGGAGGTTGGCGGAGGCAATGACAACATCGGGAGTGGTGTTACTTTCGGGTCGGGTGTGCTGGGGAAGGGGAACAAGATCACTTTGGATTGTGGAGAGGAACTGATGCCACCGCCGAAGGGCAGCAGGAGTGCGGCTATGGATGTTGAGGTCGGCGGCAATCACATAGGTGGAGAAGGTGTGGTCAATGTGTGAGATGAGGTCATAAGGAAGAGGAGCAGTGGAACAGACATAGATGGTGGCGCAGGTAATGGTGAGGGAGGGGAAGAAGACGCTAAGGATAAGGTGTTCAGTGGGGCCATTGAGGAGAGGTTGTGGCCGGGATATGCTTAAGGTGGCCAATCGCGACTCCACCCTGCGCACGAGGAACAGGAGCGTCAGTGCGGTGGAGGATATAGGGGGAGGTGCGGATAGAATGGTGGTGCTGGAGAAATGTTTCGTTCAAGAGGAAGGTGTCGACCTGGTGGTGGGAGAGGGTGTGCATGAGGAGGTATTTGTTGGAGCGGAAGGAGCGAATGTTCTGGAAGAGGATGCGAGACTCGTGCCGCACCATGATGGGAAGGAGGGGGGGAAGAGAGGGAACGGAAGAGACTTAAACTAGGGTGTCGAGGCGGGTGAAGGTGAAGTGGGCTTGGTTGTGGGAGTAAGTTGCGAAGGTGTTCAAGTGGAAAACAGAGTGAGCAGCAAGAGATATTTGTTGGAAGGTGTGGGGGCGCTGAGAAGGGTGAAAGTACAACGGTAATGAACCGGATGATGTCCTCGGCCGTGGGGGGTGGACGGAGGGAATTGTTAGGATGGACAGGGGGATCGACGGGACGAACTGGGACTGTAAGTTCAGGTTTGGCTGGAGGGGGTTTAGCTTTACACTTGTGGGAGTATGTGGGATGGGGGCCATTGCAGGTATTACAGGAAGGAGGAGCAGCGAGGTTGGGGCAGTTCTTGAGAAAGTGGGAGGCCTTGCAATGGGGACAGGTGGGGAGGGGGTTGCATTGGGAGTCAGGTGGTCATTGTACATCAGGCACTGCTGGCAATGGCAGGATTGGGGAGGGGATTTGGAGGATTCAACAGGGTGGCGACGGTGGTATATCAGGGCAGCCTGGGTGAGGAGATGGTCTATGGATGGGGTGGACTCAGAGAATACCCGCATGAGGTAGGTGGGACCAGAGGCATTGTGGATACAGCGGGCAGAGCGGGTTTCCAAGTCTGGGTGGGAGTTCAGTTCTACCAACACTCTATCCTCTGTGATCACCGGACTGAGCTTGGTGATCACAGCGGTGTAGGTTGGGGGGCGACGGGGAGGCTGGGGCTGACAAGGAGTGGAAGCAGAAAGGAAGGGTGTCACAGAGGCGTGGGGGCCAAACATAACTCGTGGGAGTTTTCGCAGGAGGTCTGTGTGAAAGGATGGGGATGGGGACTTGATAAGGACTGAGTCCCTGCGGGGAATGAGTTGGGAGATGGGAGCACCAGGTAAGTACTTTCTTATTTCCTTGGTGAGGGTACGAGCGTTGAGGAACGTAGGATCGGGAGTTGACAGGACAAAGGTGTGGAGGGTGGGGGCCAAGGTAGGGATGGCAGGAGGAGGGGTGGTGTCCATGGTGACAGCAGGGGGAGGGGGAGGTGGTGTTGATTTTTTGTGGGAAGTGGCGGGAGCAGTCGGTAAGGACGAGCTTTTGGGGTTTTTTGGAGACTGGAGGCTGGGAGGAGGGGAGAGGAACGGGGAGGAGAGGGAGGTGGCGGGTGGCAGATCCCTGTGGCGTAGTGGAGGCACCGGGAGAAGCAACTGATTCAGTGGTGGCGATGGTGGCTCGGCGCGACGTGATACGTGCAGGAGATGCAGAAGACGAAGCGATGGGGTCGGTGAGAGAGGGGAAGTCAACCACCCGAGGGGCTCGAGCAGAGGCGGCAACAGAGGCGTACGTGAGGGCGGGGGTAGTAGTGGGAGCTGTTGAGGGTGTGGAGGCTGGAGGAAGGGTGTAGAGGTGTGGGTATACAGCAGTTGAGGAGATAGGGGGATGGGTAAGAGGGGGAAGGGAAGGGGAGGTGGAAGGAGGGAGGCCAGGGGCGGCACTCCAGGAAGTGACTGTGGGACAGGGGGAGGGGGAGGTGTAGATGACGGTGGAGGCGGGAGTACTCATTGCAGACGAACGGCGACGGACGGACGGACGTGCAGCAGGCGGCGGCGTCGGCGTCGGCGATGGCGATGGTCGGCGGCGAACAGACAGACGAACAGCAGGCGGCGGCGGCGGCGGCGGCGGCGGCGGCGGCGGCAGCGGTTACGAGGACGGCGATGGACAGCGAGCAGGCAGGCGGACGGACGAACGAACAGCGACAGCGACAGCAGCAAGCGGCGGGCAGACAGACAGACAGACAAACACAATCTTCGAAGACGGAGATTCCACCCTGAGAGTAGCCCAGGCTTTGCAATCTGACGCTTTCGAAGGAGGGGATCAAACCCTCTAGAATGGACTAGATTTTTTTTTTTCTTTATTGTATTTCAATTCCCCATCGGGGCGGGCTGGCAGCAGCATATACGCTGCTCTTCAGCCGAAAGACAGAGAACAAAACAATAGAAGACATTTAAAAACAGCAAAGGAGAGAATAAGGTGAACATAGATATAAAAAAGGGGGAACATCATGGAAGGCAATAGACAAAAAACGGGGTGACTGTAAAATGGAGATAAAAAACTGTTTAAAAGTAGCACACACAAAAAGCCACACACTGCGACGATTAAAAGAACACAAGGCACAGTATGACTGGAGCATAAAGGTGTTGACGGATGGCATAGCACATAACGTAACATTGAAGGCGAACCTCAAGGCACACGAGAAACAGCACTAAACACAACACTGATGTGGCACACTGATGATGATCAATACAGAGGATCTGCCAGGTTCTAGGAGATGAGGGAGACCTGAAGAAAGGAGGGAGGGGAAGAGATGGGGGAGGGGAGCAGGGGGCGCGCGGAAGAGGGCCAGGTAGGGAGGGATGTGGGAAGGAGAGAGGCAAGTATGGGGTGCAGGGTCTCAGGGGAGGGGGGGACGGAGGAAAATCCGCTCTGGGAGAAGGAGGAAAGAGGAGAAGGGGGCCCTGGGGAGGTGGGTGGGGAACAAGGCCAGGTTATAGTTGTAAGGAAGGGTAGATGTCACAGCGAAGTTCGTCATCCAGGAGGGGGAGGCGTTGGAAATTGCCCTGATGAAGGAGATGGAGGGTGTGGAGGGAGGGATACAGCGATAGAGGCGCGGCAATGGGTGGGGGATGGAGAGGAAGGAGGAAACCAGAGGGTGGGGGGGGGATCAACCCTGCAAACAATGTAAAGGATGCGGAGATGTAGGACGAACAGGAGGAGGTGGAGGAAGGGGATCAGTTCATACAGGAGCCGTGTGGGGGAAGGAAGGCAGATACGGAAGGCAAGGCGGAGTGCATGGCGTTCAAGGATTTGGAGGGCCTTGTAAAAGCGGGTGGGGGCGGAGATCCAGGCGACGCTGGCATAACAGAGGATAGGACGGATGAGGGATTTGTAGGTGTGGAGGAGGGTAGAAGGATGCAATCCCCATGTCCAGCCGGATAGGAGTTTCAGCAGGTAGAGGCGGGAATGGGCTTTCTGCTGGATGGTCAGGAGATGAGGGGTCCAGGTGAGGTGTCGGTCAAGAGTGAGGCCAAGGTATTTCAGGGTGGGGGTAAGTTGGATAGGACGACCATAAAGGGTGAGGTAGAAATCATGGAGGCGAAAGGAGCGAGTGGTGCGGCCTATGATGATTGCCTGGGTTTTGGAGGGCTTGAGACGGAGGAACCACTGATTACACCAAGTGGTGAACTGGTTAAGGTGGGTTTGGAGGGTACGTTGAGACCGTTGAAGGGTAGGATAGAGAGCCAGGAAGGCGGTGTCATCAGCATATTGGAGAAGGTGGACTGGTGGGGGTGGCTTGGGCATATCAGCTGTATACAAGAAATAAAGGTGAGGGGAGAGGACAGAACCCTGGGGGATGCCAGCCGTGGGATAAAAGGTATGGGAGTTGGTGTTGTGGAGGGTGACATAGGAAGGACGGTGCGAGAGGAAGGAAGCGACCAGACGGACAAAATTGATAGGCAGGGTGTAGGTTTGGAGTTTAAAGAGGAGACCGGGATGCCATACACGGTCATAGGCATTTTGGAGGTCAAGGGAAACAAAAATGGCGGAGCGACAGGAGTTGAGCTGGATGGACAGAAGGTGAAAAAGGTTGAGGAGTTGGTCGTCAGCAGAGAAGGAGGGTCGGAAGCCACACTGGGTAAGGGGGAGGAGGTGGAGTTGAGCAAGGTGAATGGACTAGAGCAGAGCGGGTCCCTATATACGAAACTGGAGGGACCGGCTATTGGCCGCTGTCTGCACGTGGCGTAGCAGTGGCGCCCTCGCTGCGCGAGAGCCGCTGCGCGGAATACCCGCCGCGGAGGCGGAGCCCTCTATGGGCTGACCACGTCCATTTGTTCTGGCGCATGTTCGACTTCCTTGGCGGAAGGTACTAGAGATAGTGCACGCTTTCCAGTCACAAGATCAGTCCAGACACAAACCGTTAGTGTTATGGTGTTAACAGCAGCCTACGCATGAGACAATAATTCATTAATCGTTTCATATTTTTGCGCCACACTCATGTAGTAATCTTTTAGAGATATTTTCGCCAATTGATTTTAAAAACCCAATTTATTTTGTATTACTATCATGATTTCAGCCTTATGGCATTATCAGGTACAACACTGTTGAGTATAATTATTCTTTCTTAAGTGAAGAAGTTTGTACAGTTGTAACACGGAAAATGCAGATAAAGTACCTTCCGCCACATCCAAAGTTTTTCGACGTTTAATATCCGTTGATAACTTGTAATATGCTTCGACACTGAAGTGCCAAAGAAACTGATACAGGCATGCTTCCTCAAATACGACGATACGTAAACAGGCAGAGAACGGCGCTGTGATCGACAACGCCGATATAAGCCAGGAAGCGTCTGGCGCAGTTGTTGGATCGGTTACTACTGCTACAGTGACAGCTTATCAAGATTTCAGTGAGCTTGAACGTGGTGTTATAATCGGCACACGAGCGATGGGACACATCATCTCCGACGTAGCGATGAAGTGGGGATGTTCCCTTACAACCACTTCACGAATGTACCGTGAATATTTGGAATCCGGTAAAACATCAAATTTCCGACATCGCTGCGACCGAAAAAAATTTTGCAAGAGCGGGACCAACGACAACTGAAGAGAATCGTTCAACGCGACAGGAGTCTAACTCCTCCGCAAATTGCTGCAGATTTCAATTTTGGCCCATCAGTAAGTGTCAGCTTACGGACCGTTCAATAAAATATCATCGATATGGGCTTTCGGAGCCGAAGGCCCACTCGTGTACCCTTGATGACTGCACGACACAAAGCTTTACGCCTCGGCTGAGCCCGTTAACACCGACATTGAACTGTTGATGACTGGAAACATGTTGCCTGGTCGGAGAAGTATCGTTTCAAATTGTGTCGGATGGATGGGCATGTACGGGTATGGAGACAACCTCATGGATCCATGCACCCTGCATGTCAACAGGGGACTGTCCAAGTTGGTGGAGGCTCTGTAATGGTGTGGAGCGTGTGCAGTTAAAGTGATATGGAACCCCTGAAACATTCATGTCCATTTTGCATTCCGACGGACTTGGGCAATTACAGCAGGACAAAGCGATACCCCACACGTCGAGAATTGCCACATAGTGGCTCCAGGAACACTCTTCTGAGTTTGGCCACCAAACTCTCTAGACATGAACATTGTTGGGCATATTTGGGAAGCCTTGTAACATGATGTTTAGGAGAGATCTCTACCAATCGTACTCTTACGGATTTATAGGCATCCCTGCAGGGTTCGTAGTGTCAGTTCCCTCCAGCACTACTTCAAATATTAGTCGAGTCCATTCCACGTTGTGTTGCGGCACTTCTGCGTGCTCTCGGGGGCCCTACACGATATTAGGCAGGTGACCAGTTTCTTTGGCTCTTAGGTGTAGTAATGAATCGGTGAGCTTTATTACAGAAGCTATATTTAATATGTAATACCGTATTTATATGTAAATATATATTGTGTTGTTGTGGTCTTCAGACCTGAGACTGGTTTGATGCAGCTCTCCATGCTACTCTATCCTGTGCAAGCTTCTTCATCTCCCAGTACCTACTGCAACCTACATCCTTCTGAATCAGTTTAGCGTATTCATCTCTTGGTCTCCCTCTACGATTTTTACCCTCCACGCTGCCATCCAATACTAAATTGGTGATTCCTTGATGCCTCAGAACATGTCCTACCAACCGATCCCTTCTTCTAGTTAAGTTGTGCCACAAACTTCTCTTCTGCCCAATCCTAGTCAATACCTCCTCATTAGTTATATGATCTACCCATCTAATCTTCAGCATTCTTCTGTAGCACCACATTTCGAAAGCTTCTGTTCTCTCCTTGTCCAAAATAGTTATCGTCCATGTTTCACTTCCATACATGGCTACGCTCCATACAAATGCTTTCAGAAACGACTTTCTAACAAATCAATACTCGATGTTAGCAAATTTCTCTTCTTCAGAAACGCTTTCCTTGCCATTGCGTCTCTACTTCGACAACCATCAGTTATTTTACTCCCCAAATAGCAAAACTCCTTTACTACTTTAAGTGTCTCATTTCCTAATCTAATTCCCTCAGCATCACCCGACTTAATTCGACTACATTCCATTATCCTCGTTTTGCTTTTGTTGATGTTCATCTTATACCCTCCTTTCATGAGACTGTCCATTATTGTTTCTAATTATAATGTAAATTTCTGGATAATAGCCAAGGGAACTTTCTTTAATTGTGCGATAGGAACCACGAAATGGCAGTAGCTGTGCCGTTGTTTATCTTAGCGTATGGAGAGTCTCTGTCGCGCTGGGAGCAGAGGGGAAGCAGAGCAGCTTGGCTGATGAAAGAGTGCGGAAGTGTATGTTGGGCTCTCCGGCAGATGCGATGTTCAGCTCCTTGTAGGCGCACCTAATTCGTTAACCCGCGAGTATTGAGAGCACGATAGGAGTGTACAGGCGGAGGAAGCTGCAATTCTAACTGTTGCCTGTCCCGTATTTATCCGTTTCTCTGGAGACGACTGACAGTTCTCAATCAGCAGCAGAAACAGTAGCAGCTCAGCATTGTCGCCGTCTGCATTCTTCGTCGTCCGCACAGCTACAACATCGTAAGACTGTTAACTATTATTGTACAGGCATTACTCAGTGGCATTCCTTTCACGAAATTTAATAATTTTCTTCAATAATAACACGCAATAGTTAAAACTTTTAGGGCACATATTTTGTTATTCTCTTCAAACATTATTACCAAGCAGAGTCGCTTTCCTTTCCATGTAATCACCGAGTGTGTTAAAACTATGAAAACTAATTAACTATTTACTGCCAGTTTTGTCTGTTTGCTCATGACCAGTTTCAGTCTAAATTTTGCTGCCTCAGTTAATTCTTGTATTGCATAACAGAGGCTTAACTTATCTCCAATTTTGAGTATTAACTTCAGTCACTTAAACTAACGTAAAATTTCGCTAGAAAAACTAATAAGTAAAGATACAGCACAAATTAAGAGTGCGCAATTTCATTTATTCCGTATTTAGTTTAGCGAGTGACTTCTGCTCGCTTGGTATGTACCTTATTGCTATGTCATAAGAAAATCAGTTGATCTTTTGCTTGAACTAAATTCAATTCAGTCTTTCAATAATCAAAACTAAATTACTTGCCTTTTTCTAAATTTTGCATCACGTTACGGTGGAGTTACTGAAAGTTATTTTCCACGAAACAAAATTTTAGTTACAGTCTGTCATTCATTTAACCTGCAACTTCATTTAACTTTACTTTCAAAATTTAGTATTTCAGATTAAGTAACTGCAAAGTGAGTGCTTCCTGATTCATTTATTTTTTCGTGATCTTATGTATTGTAGAAACGCCTGACACACTCCTGTTGCCACGCCAGTGATTATTTGCTTAATTCTCTTTACAATTGCCTTTCCTAGGATTTTGGATATTCATTGCTGCAGTAGCCTGCTGAACGTTTCATGTTCATTTTTTGGCTAATCAGTATTTTTTGTTTTATCTGTATTTTT
This sequence comes from Schistocerca serialis cubense, assembly GCF_023864345.2. NCBI lineage: Eukaryota > Metazoa > Arthropoda > Insecta > Orthoptera > Acrididae > Schistocerca > Schistocerca serialis. Next base: position 273,996,619 of record NC_064641.1, read on the forward strand.
TGTATCAAATTTTTACGAGGTACCCCTCTTCCCCCTGTGTAGTTTGCTAGCGTTTGCACTACTTTCCACGAATTTCAAAATTATCATCTGTATTTAGATTAGGCTTAGAATATAGTCTTCCTTCAGAACGGTCTGTTGTACAGTTTCCTCCTACTAACCGGTATTATTCTCCTTCGCTAAGGATACCCTTACTCACTGTAAATTTGACTAGGAATACGTAATCACGGTCAGTTATGTCACAGTCCAGTAGGCCGACTAGGAAGGGGGAGGCTACGCAGTCAAATGGCGGAAATATAATTCGAAGAATTATTTCTTAATCTAGCTTTTGCGCTTTCTCGACAAGTTGTGCTGATGATATAGTTAGTGCAAGAAATCCATAACTTGTTCTCGGATACGATACGCAGATGTGAAGCAGTTACGATATTCTTGGCGCAAAATACGGCGATTCTACCTTATGTGGTTAGCAGTGGTCAATCGAAACGTTGACAACGAATGTGCCTACCCCCACGTTCCCATGGAGTCCAACATCGACCACTGTCATAGCGAATACGTCACCAATGTGGATAGTGCATGATTCGACCAGCTGCTCAAATAGAGGGCCCAGTGGGGCCACTTATAAAACTCTGTTAGATGTTGAAAACCCTGTTTCACAGGAGTAGGTGGCCCTCTGTGTCGTTCATGTGACCAGCCAACATCTGATGCTGTTCACCCACCTTATATTCCGTACGAGGCCTGGTAACAATACATACCTCACTAATGTTTACTGACCGTTCTACCCGTCACAGGGAGCTGCATCTCTAATCACATACATTACCGCCTATGGTGTCTGGCTGTACGAAGTGACATTGACATCCGACGTGTCTTCTGGATGCGTCATCAGTTTATAAGACGCACATTCCATTTTGAGAGAAACTGTGTTACAGACCTTACACACATGACACAATATAACCAAATACGCCATGAAAAGTGAGACGTGCTCATTGCAGCTTTAAGCATGTTCGGACGAAAAATATTGAGGATGTTGTAACTGCTTTTAATTATGTATTTTAATTATTAATTATGTATTATTAATTAATTAATTACGTATTTTGATTATGTATTTTACACTTGGCAATATAAATTATTATCAAAGCTATGCAAATGTGCCACAGTCATAAATATTCCACAAGCTACAACTACTGTAGTATGAAGGTGACAACATATTACCCTCCACTCACGTAACTATTCCACTTAATGACTGCCTACGGTTAACTATTGAATATTTTTTAAACGATTATGTATGTCAGTGCCATTTGTAAGCTATATTAAATCGCTAAGGGAGTGCGAATAATAAATAAAAAGTAAAACACAAGAGTTAACTTCGTCAAGCTGGTCATTTGCATTTTGGTATCTTAAGGTAATTCTTTCCACATTGTAAAATCGGATGTAAACGTGTTTGCGAATTTTCTAATAATTTATATAATACTGTGTAGTTTCCGTAATTATAGTTCGCAGAATGTTCATAACAATTGAGAGTGTACAATGTAGTGTATATATACACAAATTGCTTTAGTTGTAAATGGCGGTCACTGCTTCAGTAGTGTGTGTTCGTGTGGCGATTGTTACTATAATTTTGCAGAGCGCGGCGTTTTTTCGGGGCTTAGTCATTTTGAAGATCGTTTCGGTGACTGAGTTTGAGCTCCCAAAAATACGTATTTGTGGGACTTGAGGAACACGGGAACCTCAAATAATTTATTATGGTTGATATTGAGATCCGCGTCTTATGGACTTGTTTGCTTGTTTTCGCAGTGAATATTTGTGATAATGAACATTGTCTTTATGTCTTGATTAACAGTGAGAAACTATGCTGTCGTACTTTGGGTGTTTGCTTTTCAGTTTAACGATTAATTGGCTTCTTACATTAATGGGCTTTGTACGTTTACTACGCCAACTTTTTTTTACATTGGAATCCGCGAAAATGTAAGCTCGCCGTTCATAAATGTTTGAACTGTTATTAACAAACACTGTTTTAAACGATGATCATCTTGGATTAACAACATGACTAATTTCATGGAATTTATCTATACAGTTTATTTATTTATAATGACCATTTCGCTAACTTGCCTACTAAATTATAGTTGTCTATGCGACAATTCTTTAGTAAATGCACAGGATTTCGGGGCGCACCTGTTCGACATACTCCTACGACTTTGACGGAAGCCTGTCTAACACCTTTTCCCAAAAGCGGACTTTAAAACCGTCAGTGCAGTCGCAACGTGCTTCCGTCTTTGCACAATGTTGAACACCAGCTGATTGCTGGGCATTTAAAAACGACCGTAAGCACTAAATCGGAATAATTTCAGATTCACCAAGCTCGTACTCCGTTGGACGGTGCTTCAGACAGCGCGCGCCAATGTTTGGCCGCCACGTCCGATCCTTCGTAAGGGAGTATGATCTCTGTTGCCAGTTGCCTTTGCCTGGTAATTCCGTCTGCACAGGCATCAGGCAAAGGCAAGTGTTCCCTTACCCTTGTGGCTAGTCGACGCTATTCCCATCACTGGGTTTAATTTCTTGGAGTTTGGTCTTACTTTCCTATCTTTAGTCAGTATTCATTATTGATGTTTACTGCACTGTGTATAAATGTGAGATATTAGAGGATCTGTGTTTTTACAACTTTTGTAAAGTAGAAGGAAAAATAATATTTCATTAAGAGCAAAAAATGGTTATTTCTCATCATTTGAGTATAGAGATGTGTTTCCTCCCATTTGTCTATTACATCCACATGTAGCTTTTGCGTATCTGGTTGACTTGCTAAGCACCAACGCACGGTTACTTGTTCTTTCGTAGGAGAAGTCTTTGTATTTCATAGTACCAACTTCTACATTAACTGATAAGATTAATCCAACCTCTCTGACATTAAAAATCACTCCAAGGAGGATAAAGTTCGTTCTCTCTCTCTGTTTCTTTCACTCCCTCTCTCTCTATCTCTCTCTCTCTCTCTCTCTCTGTCTCTCTCTCTCTCTCTGTCTCTCTCTCTCTCTCTCTCTCTCTCTCTCTCTCTCTCTCTCTCTCTCACACACACACACACACACACACACACGAAGCGAAGGATGCAAGTGGAAGCAGATGCTGTAATCTGTATTCATATCCGTGGAATGGGACCACAATTTTCTGATACAGTTCCTGAAGTTATTAACTACCATATCTGATGGAGAAAAATCATGAAACCGGGATATTTTAGTATACTTGGTAATAATACGTGTTACATTACGTACTGAATCTCTTGAAGTTTGCTTTCTACTTACCTTTCTTCCACTGCGTGTTATTTCAAAATGTCCCCGAATTTGTAATCGCTGCCAAACGGTTCGTTTCAGCGGGTACTATACGATTCTTATACTGCTGCATTTGCAGATTACTTTGCTTCTGTCGTAATGCAGTCTGAGCTCCCTCTTGCTTAAGTTAAAGCGATAAACTTAGTTAAAATACGAAATCTGATGATTGTGAAGTAATGGTACAAGAATAGAAACAGCTGTTCTTGAGCTGACAGTAACTCCTGGTATCAGTGTTAGAACTTTTGTTTGTTCTTTCCTACACTGGTAAGCCATTCTTAAAGTTCATTTAAATTAAATTAATGAAACGAAATGCGTAGAATAAGTGAGAGTGCTGTCCGTTAATTGCAACAACATCAAGTAATAGTGGTGGAGACCGTTCAGAAATTCTCAACATTGAATATAATGAATAGTCTCGATATTTACAAATGAAAATTTTTTCTAAGGTAGAAATTCGATTCCAAATCTACTTCTTATTCGGAGCGACCACCTTTTAACATACCCGACATCTCCAGATCTGACCCAAACAGTCAATACCACTCACATTTTTCTCCAAAATTTTCAGATTAAGTTATCAGGGGTTCTCCCATATGAGTGAATTGCATTTCATCTCCATTGAGTTTGCTCATTTCATTGAACTGATGTAAATCCCAATATTAGGGATTTACCAGCTGCTTTCATGGTACTATTCGCCGCGAAAAAAACAGTCTAGCATAAATGTTCATTTATTTTCATTACACAAATAACTGATACTTTCTGAGCACATTCCTCGGAATATTCAGTACATTGCAGGTTCAGCATTTTGAAACGGATTTAACAAATACCATACATATCAGAGAATGTCATCGATTTGATCCCTATTAATTGCGTGTACGTCATTTCAACGAAATTAATTCAACTGATGTACAGACGGTAAGCCATCCTTCTAATGATATCGAGGCCTACTGGTGCGCTACACCCGCTATCCTGGCTGATTGTTCGGCAAGGGAGGATGTTTCGTGTCGGTCTCGAAGACGTACTAGGGTGGCCTAAATCGTTCAGTCAGCTGCCTGCGATATGTAGAAGATCCGGTTTCGTCTATGATCTGGAAGAAATTTTCATTTACCACGGCATATTCAAGTTATTTGAGTCAGCTGACTGCCGTTGTGCTATAACCCCCAACATGCAACAGATACAAAATTAAGGAAGAGTTTCTGTAGGCGGTATACTGCCGGTCACCACACATGAAATTTGTTCCAGATTATATTCGAGGTGTGGTGTGGTATTTGCCTCTCTCTCTCTCTCTCTCTTTCTCTCGCGCCCCCACACACACACACACACACACACACACACACACACACACACACTAAAGCGCGTGCGCCCGCGCGCGTCGGTTCCCTTATATCCCAAAACATCCTTTCTGCAAACCCAAGCTTTTCGTGACACAAGTGACTCTACTCGCGTGACTGTACTTCACGGTTCCCATTGGTGTAAGTGTTATTCCTTTTCTAGGTTTAAAAGTAGCAGACTTCATTTATGTACCTAGACTAACCTCACAGCGGTCCACATATGTAATCTGCTAAAAAGTAGTTTTCCACAACCCTCATGGCTTTCATTGTTTATGTTTTGTTGATCATAAGCCTCTTTCTCAACACTCTTTTGACTACAGGACAACGTACAGGTAAATTTGGTAAATTTGTGGTAAGGTGCTATGGGACCAAACAGTCGAGGTTATCCCTCCCTAGTCTTACACACTACTTAATCTAAATTGAACTAGCTTACGCTAAGGACAACACACACACCAATGTCGGAGGGAGGACTCGAACCTCCGACCGGGGGCAACGTACAGGTACACTCAACTTTGCCTCAGTCCATTGGACCGATACTGCTGTGTCGACAAGTGTAAAGGTGACTATGTGGCTTGTGTACTGTGTTGATGAGTGTGTCAACATGACTTGAAGGGCCTTTGAAGATCTATGAGAAGAGGCGATGTGAGCATAGGAAGTTACCGTTCTTATATTCTACCACCATCGTAAGACACAAATGCATTAGAACAACGAATTGCTTTTTGAAGGCTGCTGGTTGCGCTGCGTCGACCCAGATACACTGAAGAGCCAAAGAAACTGGTACACCTGCCTCGTATCGTGTAAGGCACTCGCAGGCAAGCAAAAGTGCGCAACACGTCGTGGCATGGACTCCACTAACGTCTAAAGTAGTGCTGGAAGGAACTGACTCAATGATTCCTGCACGGTTGTCCATAAATCCGGAACAGTACGAGGGGGTGGAAATCTCTTCTGAACAGCACGTTGCAAGGCATCCCATGTATGCTCAATAATGTTCATGTCTGGGGAGTTTGGTAGTCAGCGGAAGTGTTTAAACTCAGAAAAGAGTTCCTGGAGACAGTGTGTGGCAATTTTGGACATTTGGGGTATTGCATTGTCCTGCTGGATTGCCCATTTGCGTCGGAATGCACAGTCGACAAGAATGCATGCAGGTGATCAGACAGGATGCTTATATACGTGTCACCTGTCAGAGGAGGAGGAGGAGATTAGTGTTCAACGTCCCGTCGACAACAAGGTCATTAGAGACGGTCACCTGTCAGAGTCGTATTTAGACTTATCAGGGGTCACATATCACTCCAACTGCACACGCCCCGCACCATTACAGAGCCTCCACCAGCTTGAACAGTCCCATGCTGACATGAAGGATGCAGGAGGTTGTCTTCATACCCGTACACATCCATCCGCTCGATGTAATTTGAAACGTGACTCGTCCGATGAGGCAACATGTTTCCAGTCATCAACAGTTCGATGTCGGTGTTGAAGGGACCAGTAGAGGCGTAAGGCTTTGTGTCGTGCAGTCATCAAGGGTACACGAGTGGGTCTTCGGCTAGAAAATCCCATATCGATGACGTTTCGTTGAGTGGTTCGCATGCTGACACTTGTTGATGGCCCAGCACTGAAGTCTGCAGCAATTTGCTGAACAGTTGCACCTCTGTCACGTTGAACTATCCTCTTTGGTTGTCGTTGGTCCCGTTCCTGCAGTATCTTTTTCCGGCCGCAGCGATGTCGGAGATTTGATGATTTACTGGATTCCAATATCCACGGTACAATCGTGAAATGCTCGTAAGGGAAATTCCTTACTTCATTACTACGTGAGAGATGCTGTGTCCCATCGCTCGTGCGCCGACTATAACACTACGTTCATACTCATTTGCATCTTGATAAGCTGCCACTGTAGCAGCAGTAACTGATCCAACAACTGCGCTTATATAGGCGTTGTAGTACGCTAACAAACAACAGTACAAACCCCACAGCACCGAGGTGAAGAAAGAAGGTGAACAAGGAACGATTGAAATGGAACCTGGAGCAACGTAGAAAGCTGCTCTTCGCGGACGAGTGTAGAATTTCCCTGACGCCAAATAAATTTAGTAGGAGAGTGTGGAGATGCCAAGGTATCAATGCATTCACCAGGCAGGTGGGGCCCTCATGTTAAGGACCATATACGGAGGTCGGACAAGTCTGATTGCTGTCGAAGTTAGATGCAGATCTGAGTAGTATCAGAGCAGGTACCTCCACTCAACTGTCTAGCCCTACAGTCAACATTTTGGAGATGAAGTCTTGTTTCAAGACGACGAACAAGTCCACACTTGGATCCAGGTGAAGCTTGCATCACACACTGGATGACGTCAGGAGGGCAGCCCTGGAGGTGGTGGGAAGGCCTGAGGCACGTCCCACTCACGCTTTGGACTAGGAAGAATAAAGGCATGTTACAATGCACAGGGTAGCACAACTCGATAATTAGCGGTAACCGGAAGCAGATTTTGATGTAACATATGTCCAAAGACGTACATTTTCGAAAGAAATTCTCTTATTTTGGTTATTGTTTTAATTATAGTGGTTTATGAGGCTTATCCTTTCAGACCTTACTCCTCTTTCCTCTAAACCAATAAAAATTCTCAAATGTGCGGGTGGTATGGTTTTGAGCTGTCTGTATATCGGCTTCACGGGATACTGAATGTAGCTCATTCCGCCTAGTAATACTCCATAACAGTTTATCAGAATTTGACTACAAGTAATTGGTAGGTCCGATAGAACATAGTTATTAAGTAGCCGGCCGCTTTGACCGAGCGGTTCTAGGCGCTTCAGTCCAGAACCGCGCTGCTGCTACGGTCGCAGGTTCGAATCCTGCCTCGGGCATGGAGTGTGTGATGTTCTTAGAGTAGTTAGGTTTAAGTAGTTCTAAATCTAGGGGACTGATGACCTCAGATGTTAAGTCCCATAGCGCTTAGAGCCATTTGAACCATTCAGTTATTAAGCTCCCCAATACAAATACATAGCAAACGCACGCATTAGACGTTCTTATTTCTTTTTAACTTTAAAAACCGACTTCGGTATCTCACTACTAACAAACAAGGATTTGCCAAAATTTCCTCTCTACATGACGAGTGGAAAGCGAAAAAGTTCCAAATGCCAAATCTCTCACATGTTAGGAGAATGAAAAACACAAGTATCTCTCTTTGTACATAACTGATAAGCATCCAAAAAATTGAGAAAGAATTGTGAAACCAAACAATTATGCTGCTCACTACACCGTCGCAAAAAATAATGAGGCAAATTAGAAAATAAATTACTTTATCGACATCGTTCTAATTACCATACCAGATAACTGACTGGTTCTATGTGTTAGTAAGACAGTTTTGTGAGATGATTCATATAAAGCAGAAGAACAGCAGCCAGACATTGTTAACAATGCTGTTTATTTACACTAATAGGGCCGTTACGAATTTCGAACTGATTGGTTCATCTTCAGATTACTGTTCACGTTTGCACTACATCTGCTGTTGTTTACATTAGTTGTCAGTCGTTTTCCTTCCAATAACTAATGTAAAAATAACTAAAATGATATAAAAGTGAACAGCCGTCTTAAGACGAACCTGTCGGTCCGAAACCGGTATCGGCGCTTTTCCTGTAAATAAAAACCGTTATCAACAGTGGCTGGTTGCTGTTTTCTTCTCTGCAAGAATCAATTTGTATTTTGTGCACAATCGCAGTCTCGAAAATATCAGATTTCGACAAAACAGCTGGGAGAAAGTGTATGTTCTAAGTGCCAACAGAACTGAAGCACTACATTATACTGTTAGGAATACATGAACGCAAATAAAGCATTACGTTTATAATTTTGTGGAGGTGTAGTCCACAAAAGTACTATTTGTGTCGTTTGAGTTTTCGAACTCTAGACGGAGCCACAGCTTGGCACAAAGACCATGCGCCATCTGCTAACACATATTTGAAAGGTTTTATCCATAGTTTGCAACCAGCATCAAATGTTGGGCATGCAACAGAATACCGAGAACACAATAGCACTGAAAACACTTTTGAAAAAAAAATGGCACTTGGAATATTTTCTATTTCCACACTTCATAATATTCCATAACTTACACGTTTGCTTCAGGAGGAATCTTCTGCCTTTCAAACCTCATGACTTGACCAGATCCGCAACTTATTTCTGTAGATGTAGTAGCTGATGACCAAGCCTCCCGTAACACTGGGAGAATGACTGAAAAGAAAGAAAGCATTTATCATTAATAGCAGTAACCGAGTATCCCGTCTAAGAATCATTTCTGCGTCATTCCTTCAATAGATACGTGCGCTAATTGAATTTTCGGTCATAGCGTTTCCCCTGACCAAAAACTGCTAATTGGTGTAACACTGTCAGTAACACTTCAGTCTTCGTATGTAATATGACAATGAATACAGAGCATTAATATATCACTTTTATACCCATAGCACAAGAATTCACCGAGAAATACATGTCTGTCTTCAATATAATGAGTCGAAAATGGACTGAAGTGGATCTACAAATTGAATTCATTTTATCAAACAATAAAAAATAAAGAAGATACTCACTTGATACTTCGTAGGATCAGCGCATTGGAAGAAATATCGAAATAGCCACAAAAATTTTGCAGTTCTGCGCTGCAAATTCCTCCGTATTCAGTTTAGACAATACAGCTTCGAGCTAAGTACAAAATACTGGCTAATTAATTAGCTACCATAGCTGTATAATTCTTCCAGTTGTAACGTTGACTATCTCAATAAAGTTTTTAAATTAAGAATGCATAATGCAAATGAAACATTTTTCGTGGACAATATTGGTTTCATTCCATCATTGGCTCTCCGGTGCAGCAATAAAGGCAGTTTCGATTGAAAACATGTTTTTCCTTAATACCAATTACGCCTCTCGCCTTTGTGAGGCATCATCACGTTATGGAAAAACGTAACCGAAGAAACGTCGTTCGTCAATTGCCACAAGAGGGCATAAAATAAGAATAAAAATCATTGGATAAGGCACCTGCTCGTCAAAAGTTCTGTTGTTGTGGTGGTCTTCAGTCCAGAAACTTGTTTGACGCAGCTCACCATGCTACTCTATCCTGTGCAAGCCTCATCATCTCCGAATATCTATTGCAACCTAGCCCTTCTGAATCTCCTTAGTGTATTCATCTACGATTTTTACCCTGAAGGCTTCCCTCCAATACTAAATTGGTGATCCCTTGATGCCTCGGATCGTGTCCTACCAACCGATCCCTTCTTCTAGTCAAGTTATGCCACAAATTCCTGTTCTCCCCAATTCTATTCAGTATCTCCTCATTAGTTACGTGATTTACGCATCTAATCTTCAGCATTCTTCTGTAGCACCACATTTCGAAAGCTTCTAATCTCTTCTTGTCTACACTGTTTATCGTCCACGTTTCACTTCCGTACATGGCTACACTCCATACAGATACTTTGAGAAAAGACTTCCTGACACTTAAATCTATACTTGATGTTAACAAATTTCTCTTCTTCAGAAACGCTTTCCTTGTCATTGCCAGTCCACATTTTATATCCTCTCTACTTCGACCATCATCAGTTATTTTGCTCCACAAATAGCAAAATTCATTTACTACTTTAAGTGTCTCATTCCCTAATCTAATTCCCTCAGCATCACCTGATTTAATTCGACTACATTCCATTATCGTCGTTTTGCTTTTATTGATGTTCATCTTATATCCTCTTTTGAAGACCTGTCCATTCCGTTCAGCTGCTCTTCCAGGTCCTTTGCTGTCTCTTACAGAGTTACAATGTCATCGGCAAACCTCAAAGTTTTTATTTCTTCTCCATGGATTTGAATTCCTACTCCAGAATTTTCTTTTGTTTCCTTTACTGCTTGCTCAATATACAGATTGATTAACATCAGGGACAGGCTACAACCCTGCCTCACTCCCTTCTCAACCACTGCTTCCCTTTCATGCCCCTCGACTCTTAATACTGCCATCTGGTTTCTGTACAAATTGTAAATAGCCATTCGCTCCCTGTATTTTACGCCTGCCACCGTCAGAATTTGAAAAATAGTGTTCCAGTCAACATTGTCAAAAGCTTTTTCTAAGTCTACAAATGCTAGAAACGAAGGTTTGCCTTTCCTTAATATATCTTAGGGTCGGTATTGCCTCACGTGTTTTCATTATTTCTAGGGAACCCAAAATGATTTTCTCCGAGGTCGGCTTCTACCAGTTTTTTCATTCGTCTGTAAAGAACTCGTGTTAGTACATTGCAACTATGACTTCTTAAACTGATCGGTAATTTTCACACCTGTCAACACCATCCTATCAGAACCGGAAAGAATATGTGCTTGCAGTGTAGAAGCACGTATACAACATTTGTGCTGCAAGGTAAAGAGGGAAAAAACACCTCTTCGAGGAATTCATCCCTTTTACAATGCTGTAGTAACTAAAACGATTCTTTGAAATTGGCAGTAACTGAAACTAACTTTCATTCGTTAAACGGTACAAGCTACCTCCACTTTAACGTTGTGACGTTGCATCGTAGTGCAAGGATCGGAAATCATAGCTGGAAGTGGTATCACGGACATAAGAACGGTTTACTATTACTATCGTTAAATTTACTGATGAAAAAGTGAATAGCGTGGCTGAATGAATTGAGACCCCAACTGAACGATCTTGTACGATGTGAAAGTCAGGCCGACAGTATGAAACTTTGGGATACAGGAATAAGGAACATTATTGCAACAAGAATTCCGTTGACAATTTGTACAGATTTACATGACCCATCATTGAAATGGACGTGGGGTTTGGCTGGTCATGAAGTTATGGAAATAAGGAATACCAACAACCCTGCTTTTTATAAACTACACTGATCAGTCAGAACATCATGACCACCGACCTATATAAACGCGTCTAGGCGATAACAAGCGTCACCTGGCGACGAATCACTGCTAGTCAGACTCACGCACGGTGTACGTAGTGTCAATGAGCGTGCGGTCAGTGTGTGGACTGGGGAAGGCACACCATCTATCTGAGTTTCACCGAGGACAGATTGTCATGGCTCGGAGGCTCGGCACGAGCATTTCGGAAACTGGACGACTTGTCGGATGTTCGATGAGTGTTGTGGTGAGTGTCTTCAACACGTGGCAAAACAACGGTGAAACCACGTTGAGACATCGTGAAGTTGGGCGGCCACCCCTCATTACAGATGTCGGACGTCGGAGGCTGGGCAGACTGGTAGAACGGGATAGGAGGCGGACTGTGACGGAACTAACGCTGGCAGAGTGAAAGTGTGTCAGAACACATAGTGCACTCCCAACGATGGGCTTCCGCAGCCGACGACTCTTGCATGTGCAAACGTTAATACAACGACATCGGCAACTATGGCTGAAATGGGCACGTGACCATCCGCACTAGAACTAAATTACAATGAAATTCAGACCTTTAGCTGCTCACAAACGTTTATAAATACCGATGAGGACAGCTGAAAATGTGTGCTCCGACCGGGAGTCGAATCCGTGATCTCCAGCTTACATGGCAGACACACTATCCATCTGAGCCATCGAGGACACAGAGGATAGTGCCACTGCAGGGACTTGTCTCTGGCACTCTCCCCGTGAGACCCACATTCTCAACTTACTGTCCACACACAACATTTGTAGTGCCCCTACTCACTATAATCATTATTCGCGGCAGTCAGTCTACCGATTCCCGTAAGAGTTCGGCCAATGTGAGTGCATCTGCACTGAAGAAGATCATTGGCCGGTAAGCCTTATCTATATGAGAAAGTCTGAAAGAACAGATACCATCTTCAGTCGGTACTAGACGTTGGCGCTGTGGCAGAGCGTTGCATGGTCTGTTGAATCCCAATGCCCTCACCATGACGTCGGTGAGAGGATGCGAATCCGACATCTTACAGGGGAACAGCTCCTCGAAACCTGTAAAGCAAGACGGAGACAAGCTCGCGGCGGCTCCATTGTGCTCTGGGGAACATTCACATACGGCCAGTGGAAATCGTGCAAGGCACCATGATGGCCAACCAGTATCGTACACTGGTTGCAGACCACTTGCATCCCTTCATGATTAGTGTATACTATTTACGGGACCAGTTTCGACATTAAAAAAATAGTGGAAATGGCTGTAAGCACTATGGAACGTAACATGTGAGGACATCAGTCCCCTAGACTTAGAACTAATTAAACCTAACTAACCTGAGGACATCACACACAACCATGCCCGAGGCAAGATTCGAACCTGCGACCGTAGCAGCAGCGCGGTTCCGGACTGAAGCGCCTAGAACCTCTTGGCCATCGCGGCCTGCGTTTCTTCTTTAAATTAGTCATCTTGAGACCCCTACGCAAACTGAATGGTGATGTCCAACACTCGGTACACCAGATTTCATGCATTTTTATTTACACGGTATGTGCACCCAGCACCTAACAACAACTTTGTAACTTCGGCTGTCACGATTACGACCATACACTCCACTCCGATCGTTCGCAGTTTCCTATGCTGCATCGGCAGGCTTTGTAGCAAGGTCACACATTGTAAAATGCGATGTTTACAAAGCTGCCCACAGCCTGAAGCTTTGTCTGACCAGCACAATGAGTTATTAGGCACATTCCTATTACTGGTGCTATTCACTTTTTTTCTTCAACCGTAGTTCTCTTGTGTCTAGTCAGTTATCGGGACACTTGCAGATTAGCATGACCTCTGAACCAGTGAAACTTGGCATTTATGACATGGTTAAAACATTTAGAGAGATGAAAGACGGGCTAAGTAATAGAAAAATAATTCAGGACCGACTGCAGAGAGAACTCAAATATACGGATTTGCGAAACTTGTCTACACTTAGCGACGCTACAGTCAACTGCAAAAATGTTTCACAGATCCAGGTACATAACAGTAACCACAACAGTCACTGAAGACATAAAATGGAAATGAACATATTGCACCGTTGGCCGGGAGGCTCCTATTCGGGGAAGTTCGGCCGCCAAGTGCAAGTCTTATTTCATTCGACGCCACATTGGGTGACCTGCGCGCCAGTGATGATGATGAAATGATGATAGAGACAGTACAATACCCAGTGCCCGAGCGGAGAAAATCTCGAACCAGGCGGGGAATCGAACCCGGACCCTCTTGCATGGGAGGCGAGCACGTTACCACCCAGCTAAGCAGTCGGACATTGAACACATAGATGAGAGTTTACAGAAAGTGGTTTCTTTATACACTCTACTAAGAATGAATAAAATATGGAATTAATACAAAGGTGCAACGAAGAAACTAACTTCTAGTGTCAGGACAATTGTAGTTGTGGAACAATTGCAACATTCACTACTCATGTACACCAAAGACTACAAGAATGAGGTGAAAAACGTGCCGGTAATACAGCTAAACCCGGTACAGGAGACAAATAATAGTTTTTACTTAATGATGAGATATGCACCACTGAAGAAGCTACAAAAGCAATATGGCTGCTAAATGTTATTAAAAATAATTTTAACATATCTGCATCCAACATGTATCCTATGCTGTATTTTTGAAGCGTGCCAGATGATGGGCGAACAGTGTGAAGCGCTTTACGCGAAATACAGATAAATATTATCGGTTCAGAAGATTAGAAGGAGCGCAAGATCAGCCGACCACGATATCATTACACTTGGCCTTCCGTGGCCGTTATCGGCAACCCGAGGTGACTTTACAGTAGACAAGTACAGTGCTGAGTAAACGCGTCGCGTTGTGAACGACTTGAAGACAGTTGTACGTATATTATCAAGTGGCTCAGCACGTCCTTGCGGAGCCATGTCCTTGTGAAATATCACAATAAAAATTCATGATAAGCAGACCGAAGCACCCTAGCTCCCAGGTAAAATAATATTGTGGTCGACTAATGCAACTAGTTGAAATATTGCGACACTGTACAAAGCACACAGGGCAGAGACAACATGAGCACGAGAAGAGTGCGTAGCGAACCACGTACCTTGTAAGACGTATTAGCACACTACCGATCTATGCTCGTGTTAGCCACTAAACTGCGATCTGTCACGACGGAACGTAAGTCCAACAGCTTTTGTTGCCACTTGCCGGCAAGCAGATCAATGGAATCCCCTCCCCCCGCTTCCCCGCCCTCTGACGTCCCCTTTCTCACCGGCAGCCTGTTTCTTGCTCATGTGCAATCTCTATGCCAGTGACTCACAGCGTGACGTTGGTCCAGTTATTTCACGGCTATACGGGAACAGCTGTGACCAGCGTTGTGCAACGTTACACGCTTGGTGCCGCTTTTCGACTGAATGGAGATGTAGTGTAGACGTGTTGCAATCGGTGTTGAGAGAGCCATAAGTAGCTTTTGCTTTATAAGCATGCCGAACTGCCATCAAATTCACTGTTGAAAAGTATCACACATACCAGGAAAAAAAGGAACTAGATCATTAGAGATGAAGCAAAATGTTATGACTATAGAAAGGGAGAGAAGGAAATAGACCATTCATTCTCTAAATAGTCGTCGCAGCATTTGCCAGAAAGTGTTTAAGAGAAACACTGAAAGTCTAAATGTGTATGGCCGGGTGGAGATATAAATCATAGTCCTCCCGAATGCGAGTCAATTCTTTCAGCACTGGGTGACCTCTCCCGGTTCCTCTTTTTGTATATATAGTTTAAGTACACTTATGCCAGAGGTCGTTGCTGTGCGTCTTCTGAAAGTTAGTATTTCCTGTCAGTGAAACTCTTACTGTTGTTTGCAGTTTTCTAGCTAGAAAACACTCAGTCATTGTATCGGCCAAATTGCAGACCAATTAGCAAAAGAGATTTGCGTGCCACTTTATCATTAAGTATTTTACAACTTTTCAGTCATTTACTGAAGAGAACGTCATGAAATTTCTAAAATGTATTGGAAATCACGAGCTGTGCTACATTCCTGTAATCTTCTTTTCCATGAAGAAACAATCTTCGTAGTAGCGATATGGTTTTTATTTATTTACCAGTGACGCGTTTCGCCTGATACAGGCATATTCAGATTGGCTGCAAATTAGATGGTGTTGGGTACATGGGATACTGATCATACAGAACATCCCAGCAAATAACTGTCCACGTCAAATATTCGGAAGCATTGCGAGGGGTCGTTGTTGAGGCTTACGCTGTTAATAAAATGGAAATGCCGTGTGGCTAGGGCCTCCCATTGGTGCAAGTCTTCCGAGTTGACGCCATTACGGCAACTTTCGTGTCGATGGGGACGAAATGATGATGATAAGGACAACGTAACAGCCAGTGATTAAGAGGAGAAAATCTCCGACTCAGGCGGGTATCGAACCCGTGCCGGTGGGTATGACATTCCGTCCTGCTGACCACTCAGCTACCAGGGGCGGACTGCGCTGTTAATGATAGAAGAGGTTGCTGAAGCAAAAAAATTGACTGAATTCTTCTCCATTTATGCTGCTGTCAGTTAAGTAAGTGCGTCAAGAGAAAGGAAACACTTCAACAATAATCTTCAATATAACACTTCTCTCGAAACCCCTAGCGAAACTAACAAATAGCTGATAGTCAAATTACTGCGACACTCGCTGATTAATTTACTACCAGTGCTGTGTAAATTGATCAATGAACGACTGATGTATCTTCAGTCCTTGTCGATCAGTGTTTCTAAATAATAAAACAAATGAAGGACTCTTTACTTTCACAGATCTGCTATACCTAAAACTAATCCTCGACATCTACCGTAGCTGGAACTGACGCATTAAAGGAGTACGAAGAGCTACTCTCTTCAACCCGGTGTTAAAGAATATGATGGGTAAGTTAGAATTAACTGGTGACTTGGGAATCGCTTCTGGGAGAGGCCGTCGGCCAATTGGACTACAAATTGTTGATGAAGCTGCTGTTGCCATGGCTGAGAATGCTGGACGCAGTGTGCGATCTTCAAGCAGTATCATGGTAGCTAAACATTCCACGGTCGACCGTTGTTTTGGGCAGCAGTAGAGCAATCTCTAGTGCGGTTTCTGTCTATCATGGATGCAGATGTTCGTCACACTGAGCAACTTTTGTAACCCGAAAGGTATACATTGGTATGTAATTAACAACTGTTACCCTCCAATGTGGAAATTAAAACGTATTTCTTTCAATGGTTAATTGTTATTTCTCTTTCACATGTCGTTACAAATGTTTCCCCAGAGTTTCACTGTATTATCATCACTCGTTAGTGATGGGGGCTCCCCTAAGTAGTGAAAGTTTAGTTAAACCAAGCTGTACACCGATTCACGAGGAACGTTAGTATACATAATTTATAAGTATTTGGTGCAAATTTGCAGAACTGTGATGAATTGCAGTCCCCCATCGCGTTTTTCTGTCTATATGCGAAGGCTGTTCTCGGGAAATAACGTACGGATTTTGATATACGCGGAGCACTGGTACGATCGCCACATCGATGGAGGAACGGCCGCGGAGCCATCGATGCAAGGCCTGCACTGATAGTCAGTTCCCAGCCACGCCCTTAGGCGCTACGTTACTCCAGCAAGTGGTGTATTTAATTTATAAGAAAGCGTGGATTTGCAGCTACCAGGGCCGATCCGAGACCATTTTTTCGCACAAGCGACTTTTGTTTTGGCGTCCTATTCCCTCTTCTTCCCCGGTACAGTTTCACCCGTTTCAGTTGTCACTACTAATTGTGAGGATACGCACCGTATACGTATCTTGCACTTGGGCGTGACTCTCCGACTGACACCCCGAGCGACCGCTAGAAATTGTGGCTCGTCGTGCAGAGAAATGTTACAGCTGTGGCGCCTCTCGCGCTCCTCTCAGCTTGGTGCCCCAAGCAGCGGCTTCTATCGCTCGGTCTTTAAATCAGCCCTGTCAGTTACGATTTTTGAATCGTAACTCTACGCATTACCCCTTAAACGAAATTACTGCTACTGCTGACAAGTCGTCAGGAGGTAGATAGTAAGTGCTAAACCTACGATACTGGGGCGAGTCACTAGTTACGTATACTTTCAAATATTGGCAGTCTGCTATAAAATTTTTAAATGCCAAACATCGCTGAGTAATCAGCTTTCATTTCAACTATATCCATCACAAAGGGATTGGCAAAAAATTTATCTCTTAAACCAGTTTATCGTGGCAGTGCTACGTTAGTTAAACAAGAATCTTACAAATGTTACCTTCTTAAATTGACATAGGCGAATTAGAAGGACAAATCATTCATGCTAACTCTAATGTTTATTGTATGTATGGAGAACTCTTTGTTTTGATACTGCTTTATAAGAAATTCATTAACTTATATATAACAATTTGTGCTTGTGTTTGAACTACATTATAAGCATGGTGTCTTTATAGATGGCTTCAAGATCTACACAACTGTTTGTTGTACGCATAAGTATCGTCTCTGTAGCTTTCGGTAGTAATTTTTTAAATATTTTTATTTTATATATAAATGTCAATAAATTCCTTTGTATTTATTTTATACAAGTGGTAAAAACGTGGTGAGTTCGTTCTTATATTGTGACTTCAGACATGTCATTTAATTCTCCGTAACATATCTTTGCGTGGTTTCACTGTTTTTAGTGAATATTCAAAGTCTCGGTTTTAGCGCATTCGGAATCTAGCCACTTCTGCTTATCGTCCGTAAGCACAGTTTATCCCAACTACCAAGGGATTTCCAACTACCTAGCACAGTTCCGCCCACCAGACAGCTATCCATCCTCCTTTCACGGCCCACTGCAATGACGGGGAACGCTCCTCAACGCCCTCTCACCTACTAGGAACAGTCACTACACTTGCCGGCCAGATATCGCTCAACCAAACCTGCTGTTTTACAATGCATTGCATAGTGGGCACATCGCTCGAAACTTCGCACTGTGTTCTGAGAACCAGAAGATACTCGTGAGCAACACTGAAACTAGGCACGCATAATTGCACTGGCTGTTTTGTGTAGTTTATATTTGTTATCATGTTTGTACAAGCTGTCATAAACAAGTACATCACCACAAGCTGGCCAACTGTATTTGTGAATGGAAGTAAGCTTGGGACTTGAACATGAGGTACTGTGATTGTATAAGTAAACCAGAGCATTCTTCATATTGCCACATTGTAACCAGAATGAAGTTCAAGTCCGAAAGCAGAGTCGTCAGTGAAGTACAATGCTTAGGATTAAAAGCACATTTATTGCAAACAGCAACGCACATCCAGAACAGAACTAAATTCCTGAATAGGTTTTAACTGGCGACCAGCAGCTCACCAGAGAGCGACGCTGACTGCTACTCTACACGGCACACGACATGGTTCTCTCCTGGAGAAATACCGTCCTGCTGCTTTGGAAGTTCTCATTGCAGCCGACTACGTTCTCCTGGATCCATATTCTCTGTATGTCAGTACTTGCGGATCCTCAAGCTCTGGTCGCATTGTCACACCCTCTTCACTAAGATGAGCAAGAAAGATAGGCCTCCCGTCGAAACTTTTCCATCGTCGAGCGGGTCTTCAATATCCTTAAACGAGGAACATACACCTTGAACCTGTGCCACAGAAACGTAATAAGACTAGATACGAGCGACACGGAGGACGTTCCCGCGTTTTTCTTTTCATAATGAATGATCAACCTCGTCGACTTCGTATGTAATGTCCGACGTTACAATACAATACGGCTCAAAGTAGCACTTTAGTAAGCTCTCTGGCAGTCTTATTTCCCACACAGGTATAAAAATCCAAGGCAGATCTCCCGGACTGTATTTCACTGGTCGATGCATGGGGTTACAGCACTCTCTGTCACTCTCCTAAGCGTCAAGTGTCCTTACGCGAGCTAACTATTTTGTTCCTCAGTCCTGCTGATGAGTTGCTCGTCTGAGTCAGACAAGAACATTGTATCCATTGTCGTTTCGACCTCGTGACTGTGGAGCAGAATGCATGCAGCGAAGCCTTTTCTGTCTTTACTTTCGCTACGTTACATGTGAATCTCATGACCAGCAGTAGTGTACCCAATCTCTGTTTTCGACATCAACATATATCGGAAACGTATGTGCGAACGTCTTATTAAAGCGTACTGCAATTTATGTGGGTGATGTGGCAGTGTGAAATTGTTTTTGATACTAGTCTCGATTATATCAAAGATCATCACACGGGGTGTTCATGCTTTAGTCTCATGTGTTCTGATAGGAACTTTGCAAATTCTGGAGCTTTGGTAGTTGGCTCAAATTTGGTGACAGCATAGCCGGGTGAGGTACTCAGGTAGACTATTATCCATCGACTACCAGTTTGTCGATTTTGGGAACTTCTCAAAAGTTCGATTGCAATTCGGTAAAATTGTGCTGCCGCAGGCCGAACTGGTAACAGATGTCCTGGAAGTAAATGCGAAAACTGCTTCTGCTGAAGGTATTCTTTACAATGGCTCATAGTGAAAGACGGCGTAACTGACGGTTTCGTCGACTATCACTTTATACATATTTGATATGCAAATTACGCAGAGGGATATGTAAACCGAATTAATTTGATCTGAAAATAGTGTATTCTTTTATTTTTATTAAAGGTTATCCGATAATAATTGACTACACATGAAGTACTTGAAGGTGTTTTATTTGTTGAGAATTACATTTGGCCGGCCGCAGTGGCCGAGCGGTTCTAGGCGCTTCAGTCTGGAACCGCGCAACCGCTAGGGTCGCAGGTTCGAATCCTGCCCCGGGCATGGATGTGTGTTATGTCCTTAGGTTAGTTAGGTTTAAGTAGTTCTAAGTTCTAGGGGACTGATGATCTCAGATGTTAAGTCACATAATGCTCAGAGCCATTTGAACCATTTGAATTACATTTTGCTGGGCTGGCAATTTCACAGCAGACAGAAGATCAAAGTAGGCGCAAGGCCGCCATTAAATTAATGTAGGCTGTAAAAGGTGACGCCGACGCCATGTAGGAGAGCTTTCGCTGAAGGACAGGGTGAGGGAACACTCGTCGCTAGCTGACACAATGCAGACATCAAGTAACGTCGCAACCATCCAGACGGCCGCAACGGAGTCATTGGAAATCTGCACGAGATGACTACAACTCCCGAGTTCCTAGGCCGTTTTTCTGCTGTGAGCGCGCTGAAAAATACAGTAAGGGTTCCAGAAGGCGGACAGCAATGAGCCTCGGGTGGAGAATGCAGGGAAGACGGCGCTGACCTGACGACAGGAGAGCAATATACCGGTGAACACTATGCGGGCTCTGTGAAAGCTGCAGGTATTTATGGCTCTATGCTCTTATCATGGAGGAATTTTATAAGGGGGCTATGCTCCAGACTGAACGCTGAAAGACTTAATTAGTCTTAAATGATGATGATGATGACGATGCTCTCGGCAGAACACGGCAGGATTCTGTGAGTGTGAGACTGCAATTTTCTCATCCCGGCACAGAGGGGAAGAACCAAACCAAATTCGTTTCTTTAGCTGTAGGCCTCTGGGTGCGAAAATGCGGGAATTTCATTGGTCAGCCCGGTCTCACGTAATAGTTTCGGAAAATTATTGAGAAGTGGGAGGACGCTTCACGAGAACTGACACGTGTCATAGGATGACTGCTTGTGAGTGGCTAGGTCTGACTTTCAAAGAAGGTGCGAAATTTACGAGGGGAGACAGGAGGAACTAAGGAGTCACTTCACCCGTTGCGAGTGAGAGAAACA
This sequence comes from Schistocerca serialis cubense, assembly GCF_023864345.2. Taxonomy (NCBI): domain Eukaryota; kingdom Metazoa; phylum Arthropoda; class Insecta; order Orthoptera; family Acrididae; genus Schistocerca; species Schistocerca serialis. The sequence continues at coordinate 274,017,848 of NC_064641.1, forward strand.
CTTCGAAGTCTGCTCGCATAATTTGGTGTGAGAAGCAGTCAATTCAATTTTGAGCTCAAACAGGAGCATGATGTAAAGTTTGCGTTATGTAGCTTTTGGATATTCACAGACATCGTATCCAACACTGTGGGCACCAACAGCAGCATCGGCTGACGACACAAAGACGCTGTCAAACTGCAAAGCTCTGCAATTGGCTTCGGCGCGTATAAGTTGTAACGTACACAGTAAACTTTAGAGTGTCAGTGAGTAAGAAGGAAGACGCTCTTCTCACACGCATAATTTTACGTAGTCAAACTTTGGCAGTCATTGTCGTCAGATCGCGGAAAAGGTTCAGTGTGCCACTAATGAAGTAACTTACGAATCAGTTTCTTGTCTTGCACGTCCGCCAACCTAAGTTACTTGTAATTGTTTCATATTCTTGTGATAATCTGTCAGTGAACAGGATGTTACTAGACACGTTCGTGTTATACTTCAGCTTAACTATTGCACTCGTTTTGTGTGAGGATCTGTAATAAACAACAGAACTTACGGTAACTTTGACTTTCATTACATATGTATCTTACCTGACCACAAAAAAATTACAGTGCCACTATTCCACCACCATTTTGAAGTCTGTAGGGACATTATTTAGCACTCATTAGAAATCCTTACATAACAGATGATAGTTTGCCGTCTTCATTGGCTTTCTACATACTGATACAGGTTACTCACCTAAAGACATAGGCAGGGAAGTACAGTAGTGTCTAACTGATCCGTGGAGACCTGGCCAGTGATACAAGCACCTGATTCTGTCTAGGATAGCCACGAGTCTCAGATGACCAGATGGTGGAGCATCGTAGAACTTCAGGATAACTGGCGGTAGATGGAGGGTACTTTTCACTCCATCAGAACGTGATTGCTCTTATACAATATTCCGTTTATTAATCGGAATTCTCATTTGGTCCGCTCCTCCTTCTTCTAGCTTCTGTGGTTTTCAGCAGTGATGGTTTTTCCTTTTGTTTATCACAAATCTCATTTAATACAACGATGGCTGAGGTTTCGTCCACGCTGCTCTGTTCTCCAAAAGTATTCTCTGAAAGGCAGTCAGTGTCCATGTGTTTGCGTCCGTTTTCTTGTACCGCTGTAGCGTCATACTCTCAAAGCCTCAGTTGCTATCCTGATGAATTCTTCAGGTTAATCAGCCTGCACAGAGAATAGTGGTCTGTCACAATGCCGAATCATTTCCTCTTATTGATTTAATATTTCAGGATCGAGACAGACACCATGGCCATTAACTAAGTGCCCCAAGATTTCAGTTTCTTCGACGCCAAGGAGGTAACTTTCTGGATTCAGGTGGAGATCTGCAGTCAAAACACACTTCAACACAATTGTTAGACAACTTAGATGTTCACCAAATATCTTCAATAAACGACATCATCAACATACATAAACATAATATAGACACATAGTCCATTGAAGGTATCAAAGCATGTTGTCTATCACAGATTTGAAGGTGATTGGTGCATTACTTAGACCTAATGGTGTAATTTTAAATTCATGTAGGACATAAGTTGTTATAGGGACAGTCTTTTCTCTGTCTGTCAACCTCAATTTGGTAGGAGTTTCTCCACAGCTGAGAAATGCTTTGCTCCTTTCAGTTAGTGTAGGTTGTTATCAATGTGTGTAAACTAGTAAGTATTGGGGCGGCCTGTATTTTAGTGCATTCTGCATTGCTGCCAGACCTCCTCATGTAAACACCACATTCACATTCTAGGTCAACACCCTCTCCTTATCCTTCCACCTTCCTCTCTCCCTCCTCCCTCCCTCAACGTTCTTGGCCAACTGGATGAGGCAGAAGAATTCGAAGGAGTATTATATTATTGGTCAGGGAAGTTGATGCTGTCAACGTAGTTGCCAGATGTCCCATGTATATTTAGGATCTAATCTATGACCCAGTTATCGTAATGCCTATAATCTTAATGCCTTTAATTTGTAGCCCTTATGTAAGCAAATGAGCTTCTTGTCCTCTTGTCCAGCATTTATTTAGGTCTAACTGACGACCAGCTTTATCTCAAATTATATAATTTATTACCTAATGTAGCCACCATAGGGGGACTTATGAATTTAGCGTTTCTTAACTGTAGTTTTTCACCCAGTACACCTTTAGAATCCAATATGGTTGTCTAAGGTTTTCCCCCTTGTCCCACTCTTCTAAGCAGTCCAAGTGATATAGCATGCTTCTACCAGAAAACACACATGCACAGTGCTATTGGTGTATTATGATTTAAAAAAAATATATAAGGCTCTTTTTATCACAAAATCAGTATTTTAAAATACACCGCACTGTGCTTACTAATGACTGGAACAGGATAGCTATGGGCTTGCATTTATTAAACCTTGTCATTCATAGAACATGAACTCCGAAACACATTATGAGCTGCCTCCTGGGTGTGCAATACTTCTCGTGCAAGACTGTAGCCACCAGACCTACTGACGTGCTCACTGTGAATGCTTGCGAGGGATGCAGACGAACCCATGCCATAGCGACACGGCTGGCTAATTCTCTCATGCATTAGTTAGCTACTCCTGTGTTTATACGAGAATGCTCCACTATCAACACATACTGGACTGCAACATTAAGAGAGGGCATCAAACTACAAACAGGCATCTCTTTGTATAGTAGGCTGCTACTGTTCTCTCTAAATGCTACTGCTGTTTTTTAAGGTAATGAAGGAGACAGGTGACTGACTCACAATGAATGCATTTTCTCTGAAGTGGTGCACTCAAGTATCTCCTCTTTATAGAATTCATCAAGCTCTTAAATAATACGTGCATGTCTGTGCCTAACACAGCAACACCTGCAGCCAGTTCACTGCGCCACAAGTGACATGTATCTGTGAAACCAAGGGATATATATAGTGCTGGCACTCTATACACACAAGCACATTGTAGCTAATTTACAGTTTCTGCCAGCGGTATTTATTCATAACATAATGTCTTCAGACATTAGGGTTGCAGAGTATTCATACAACACCCTGACAGAAACATAGTAGTTAAATTACAACTTCCTGCAGGACATGTGTGTGCTAGCTAATGACATCATTCTATATACACAGAATACCCTGACAGAGATGTCTGGGTAAATTATATACCTCCCTCCTTAACTTCATATACTTCTTGATCACCGGTTCTGCTGAAAAGTTTCTCGCTGTTCTCTATTCTGCTACATCTCAATACTTTCGTATTTCTTCGATTTACTCTCAGTCCATATTCTGTACTCATTAGACTGTTCATTCCATTCAACAGATTCTGTAATTCTTCTCTACTTTCACTTAGGATAGCAATGTCATCAGCGAATCTTATCATTCGTATCCTTTCACCTCGAATTTTAATTTCACCCTTGAACCTTTCTTTTATTTTCGTCATTGCTTCTTCTATGTATAGATCGAACAGAGGGAACGAAATATTATAACTCTCTCTTACACCCCTGAGCATTCCGTTCTTGATCTTCTAGTCTCATTGCTCCCGTCTAGTTCATGTGCTCGTATGTATTGTGTAATACCCATCTTCCTGTATAGCTTACCCTATTTATTTCAGAATTTCGAACATTTTGCACCATTTTACATTGTCGAACGCTTTGTACGGGTCGACAAATCCTATGAACGTGTTTGGATTTTGCTTCACTCTTGCTTCTATTATCAACAGCAACATCAGAGCAACCCTTCTGGTGCCTATACCTTCCCTAAAGCCAAACCGACCGTCTCCTGATAGATCCTCAAATTTCCTTTCCAGTCTTGTGCATATTATTATTATTATTGTTATCACCAACTTCGATAAATGAGTTAATAACCTGATTTGCGATAATTCTCGCGCTTGCGGCTCTTGAAATCTTCAGAATTGTGTGTATGATGTTTACCTGAAAGTCTAATGGTATATCGCCAGTCTCTCTTCGCTATCGATTCCAGTTTCCTCTTCTTCTATCGTGTCTTCAGACATGTCTCCCCCTGTAGAGGCCCTCAATGTACTATTTTTACTTATCCGCTCTTTCCTCTGCATTTAACAGTAGAATTCTCATTGCACTCTTAACGTCATCGGCCTTGCTTTTAATTTCACCGAAGCTTATTTTCACTTATCTGCATTTTGAGGCAGGCATTCTGAAAATTATTTTCGATTTCTTCACATTGTTCATGAAGCCATTTCGCCTTAGTTTCCATGCACTTTCTCTTTATTTCACGCCTAACTGACTTGCGTTTTTGTATTCTTGAATTTCTCTGAACGTTTTTTGCACCTCCTTCTTATGTAGATAAGCTGAAGTATTTCTGCTGTTATCCATAGTTTCCTCGTAATTACCTTCCTTGAACGTTTGTTTTTGTTCCAACCACTGTGGCTGCTCTTTTTAGAGACGTCAATTTCTCTTCAGATTAACTGCTTATTGCTCTATTTATTATCACAATAGCTACAGCCTTAGAGAACTTCAAGAATACCTTTTCAGTTCTTAGTATCTCCGTATCGCACATCTTTGAGCAGTAATTAAAACGACTTTGATCCCAGGTTCGACCACTGACACTGGTTACATTTTGAATAAAAATCAGCAGCAATGGCGGCCAAAGACCTGTGGAGTAAGAAATCACCCTCACTTTGCCAACGGACTTGTCAAAGAGGGTGGAGATGTGAACAGATGTTCAGGACACTCTCTTGCCCTTGGGCTGAGAAACTGCCCCTAAAAAGGGTAAGAGTAAGCAATGATCAACGGCGTTAGGATGCATAGGATAAAGGAAACCACTGCATTAATACACATAATCTAAATCCACAGAGCATGTGACCTGTAACTGAAACAGTTTCATAGGAATCTCTGCACTGGCAAAAGATTACGGACTAGTCCCCGATTTAGATCTCCAGGAGGTGACAATCGGGGGAGGGGGTGCGTATGGGGGAGGGGGTTGATCATGAGAAAGATATTGAATAGCCAACACGATATTATTCTTCGACTTAGGGCGTGGAACGTAAAAAGTTTTAAAATGTTAGAGAAGTTATCTGTAGGGTGAAATGCAGAGGCTCAACTTGAATATTGTGGGGTTCAGTGAAATGAAATGGAAAGGAGATAACTATTTCTTCTCAACTGAGTATAGGGTATCATAAACACCATTAGAAAATTGTATAGCAGAAGTAGGAGTCATTATGAATAGGAAGGTAGGGCAGTTTAGTGACAGAGTTGTTCTCATCAGATTCCACACTAAACCACAACCGACAATATTACTTCATGCATACAAACCGATGTCGCAAGCAGAAGATGAAGAAACAGAGAAAATATATGAGGATATATAACGGTAGTTCAGTACATAAAGGGAGATGAAAATCTAATAGTTATGGGGATTGGAATGCAGGTATGTACCTGAAATATCTTATGTGTGTGTGTGTGTGTGTGTGTGTGTGTGTACTTGTTCATATACAGACACGATCTAATGATTTTTTTCGTACGTTGCAGATGGCAGCTTTCCATTACAACGGATGAGTGGTGACACACTAGACCTAATGGAGACAATAAACTCCCATGAAGGAGTGGCTGGTTTGGAATGACTGAACCAGCATCGCTAACCAACGAGGATTGCAATTGTAAGTACACATTTTTATACATGTGCGTGGAATATTTTTGTGCTTTGATTGTCTGACATTAGGTGTTTGCCCATAGAATTCTTGAATGACATCACCAATCTGAGGATGGATGATCGTCTCTGAATATGTCAGTCTCGGACAAAACTATCCAGTGGCTATGGACGTACGTAAGTACTGTTTATGTATGACACATATTGGCTACCATCTGTTGTGAGTCATAGAAATATGAAGCCAGTCCTCAATATAACCCAGCACACGTGGTCGACATAATGGTCATGGAGTGTTATACGTCTTTGATAATAAAATGCCCAGCCCTCATGAAGATAATGAGTATTTACCACCGCACTTTATGAGCCCATTCTCATCTGTAAGCTGACATGAATGGCTTCCGTTTAGAAGGAACTGAATACATAAGCGACAGTTCACATTTCTACAATAATTTACACTTGCATACAATGCTTACAAGATTTTACCTTGTTTGTAGGAGCGCTTGCTGCCGACATTGAGATGACGGACATAGATTCCCATGCTGCGTTGAATAGTATATTAAACACTCAACTGCTCGAGTATGGAGAGATGAACCTCTGACTGACTAATACCAACATGGAGTATCACCTGCATAAGTACCGGAAAAAAATACTAAATGTGCATATGATTCTTTTTTTGGAATCATCAGACACGTACGTATCTACCTCGTTGCTTCTTTTTCCCACAAGACAGTTGGAACCATCTGCAGGCAGTCTAGCTGTTGCAAAGTGAGTCAGTTATCTCACCTGTTCTACTACAGTAGGCCAGCACCAGGATAGCAGGAGGAATGGTTTAAATTAATCATTTGCTGGAGGCGTATATGAGGATAGGATCTCATACACCTGCATTGATAACTCTACTACAGGCTACCAAGACCCAATGCATTTCCTAAATGCATGTCTGTCTATCCGGAAAGGGAGCTTCTCAGAATCATTAACGATCTGTGGTATCCTGTCATTAAGAGCAAAGCAGTTTTATACACTAAACTCACGTACTCCCCAAAACAAAATGGTAGTGGTGAAGAGAAAACCATTGTTCATAATTGAAGGGAAGAAGGTGTGTCGTTGTGGGGCACCTCAATTCATCAACTTCCAAAATGCAGTTCAGAAATACTCAGCTGAATTTTCTAAGTCATAATTCAAAAACAGCGATTTTTTATCGTAATATAACAAAAACAATCAGTGTAGATCGCAAATTGTGTTTATTATTGTGGTAACCGGTTTCAATCGTATAAAGACCATCTACAGACCAGTATGTAACTCTGAAATTAACAAAGTAGCCTAGGAATAATACGGCTATCAAATTGTATAGCATTAAGTAAGCAGAAATTTATTATTCCCCATGTAATTCCATAATTTCAGTGTTACATATTGGTCTGAAGACGGTCATGTGTGACTGAAACAAATTACCAGAAAATTAAACACCATTTGAGATATAAACTCATTGCTGTTGTTGTATTAAAATAAAATATCGTTGCTTTTTCAATTTCGACATAAAACATTATTAGCGTACTCCTAGTGAGGGATGTGGAACTTTAAAAAAAATTGAGGAATCGGGACAAAAAGAAACAAAAAATATGAACATTGGGTTTAACAAAAAATGGTTTCCATTTGATGTTATTCCAAAATATCCGGAAGTTATGTGTATACTGCACTCAACCAAACTCCACGTGTGCCAATTTCATCACTAGTTAGTGAAAACGCATTTTGCAGATCCAAAGTTCCTACTAACGCAGGCACACACGCATAAACCAACTTGACTGCGTATGCAAGAACATAAAATACACACCAGCAAGGCAGTTTTAAAACAGATCTCTTAAGAACACAGCCTACTGAAAGACTAACAACATAAAATACGAAGCTTGCTTGAGCACCAATGAACAACGCACTTTCAAGAATTATGGCAACCGCTTACCTCTGGTAGTTATCAAGATATTCAGCAAATAACACACGCAAGCATCAGTTTGCGATTATTGCTCAAAACGGCCGCAAACAGTCTGATACAATCAACAGATCAAGGGCGTAGCCAGAATTTCGTCAAAGGGAGGGTTCTGTTTTGTTAAAGAGATCCTTGAAATGGTTCCTGTTTTTCATTTCATTCATAAAACACATATATTTAGTTTTTAATTTTTTGTTCATAATTTGCTTTCGGCAGATCTTCATACAAATAGTATTTGTTTTATAAAATTAAGCTTCAAAACGTTTTCATAGAAAGTATAACTTTTATTGTCAACAGTATATATATCAGAAGTACCCAAATTCACAATTAACCCATTAAGGCTCAAACTTGCGCTAACACAACATTTCATTCGTAATATTTTTGTATAAAATGAGTTGTAAGATTTCGAATTTCTTTAATACAACATTTAGAGGACATCTGAAAAAAAACTAGTTTAGTCATTTTAATTAGATCACTGACCGTAATGTTGACCACCGTGAATTTTCGAACTTCCAGACAAATTTGTGTATTTCATTGCGAAAGTTTCATTGTCTTCCCTAATTAGCATGTGATGAATTTTAGACGAATTGTATACAGCGAACTTCTTTCAAACTTCTGTTATTATACTACATCACTGTTTAGAGACGTCAGTTAGAATTCGAACTTTTTTTTTGCTATTTACAATAATGTCGCTAATGTTGCATTTACGCAACTTTGGGACGCCGAGTATATTTGTGAAACACGGCTGCTTCATTCTACCATAATAATACAAGAATCAAAATGGCTTCAAATGGTTCAAATGGCTCTGAGCACTATGCGACTTAACTTCTGAGGTCATCAGTCGCCTAGAACTTAGAACTAATTAAACCTAACTAACCTGAGGACATCACACGCAGCCATGCCCGAGGCAGGATTTGAACCTGCGACCGTAGCGGCCACGCGGTTCCAGACTGAAGCGCCTAGAACCGCTCGACCACACAGGCCGGCTATCGGTAATCCATTGTTGACGGAACAGCTTATTACTGTCAGCTTTTATTCGGGAGATATTCATTCAGTGTGTTTACAGGTATAACAATAGCTCTGATCAAATATTCGCTACCGGTCAGTTAGTTTAATTGAAGCTTTGTCCGCCCCCGGTAGCAGAATGGTCAGCGTACGGATTGTCAGTCCTCTGGGCCCGGGTTCGATTCCCGGCTGTGTCGGAGAATTTTCTCCGCCCAGGGACTGAGTGCTGTGCTGTCCTCGTGCTGTGCTGTCCTCATCATCATCCTATCATCCTCATCGACTGCAGGTTGCCGAAGTGGCGTCGCATTGAAAGACCTGCACCCGGCGAACGGTCTGCCCGACGGGGGGCCCAGCCATGCGATTAAACTAAAAATTGAAGTTTTGCATTTTGTTTACTTTTGCGTTATACAAATTAAACCGTAATTTACCGCAGCTCTGCTGTAAATGAATGCAGACAGTGCACACAGGGATTTCCGCTTGTTTAGGAATGTCTGGTTATTACACCAAACCCCTATCTACTGTGCAACTAATATTGTAGGTACATTTGAAATACAAGCACATAGTGAGCTAGACATAGTGAATTCAATTGTCGGTCAGAAGTCAGTGCACCTGCTAAGAAAGGAAAACAAATTAGTGTAAATGTTACGAAAGGAAATGAAGATGTTCCGAACTGGAAGAAAGTTCAACCAACTTACACATCTTCACCGATAACAGATGTGCTAACCAAGACAAATGTTCAAATGTGTATGAATTCCTAAGGGACCAAACTGCTTAGGTCATCGGTCCCTAGACTTACACAGTACTTAAACTAACTTATGCTAAGAACAACACACACACCCATGCTCGAGGGAGGACTCGAACCTCCGGAGGGAGAGGCCGCACAGTCCGTGACACGACTCCTCAAACCAAGCCATAAGACATGAATAAAGTAGAGGGTTTATCACCTTATGAAATTTTTTCACTTTACTTTGACTCAGAAGTGATTTCAAAAATTACTGAATACACAAATACACATGCACAAGACAATAATCGCTATTCATTTCAAATAACTGTTCCATTGCTGAAGCAATTTATAGGAATAATGATTCTTTCAGGACATGACGCATTACCACCAACGGAACTGTACGCACAGATTATCTGCAACAAATTGTACTGGTCGAAAGATGAAGACAACGGATTATCAATTGTAAGAAGTTGCATGAGTCTTAAAAAATTCTTGTCAATGAAACAAAACGTCCATTTGTCTAATAACGACAGAATGAATAAAAATTACAAGTTTTCTAAAGTGGGACCAATCTTTGATGAAATCAATGAAACAATCTTCAATTTGGAATATATTCATATAATTTGTCTATTGACGAGGAAATGGTCCCTTATCTAGGGAGACATTCCTGCAAGATGTTCACCTGTCCGATTTGGTTTCAAATTCTGGTGTTTATGCAGTTCAAATGGCTACTTGTATAAATTCATTCCTTATGATGGGAAGATGGCAGGATGTGAAACATCTGAATTTTCTTGGGGTGAAAAGTAGTAATGAATTGGCTTTCAATTGTTGAAGAACCGTCTCGTCATTGTATATATTTTGATAATCTCTTTTCCTCTTATTCTTTATTTTGTGTTTTAAAACAAAAGAGATTTTTTGCCACTGGCTCGTTTCGGGAGAACCGCACTGCAAAGTGCCCTTTGGAATCCCCCTCAAGCATGAATAATAAAGGCAAGGGTATGTTTGACTTTCTGTTTGACGATAAAGCTGAAGTCATGATGGTAAAGTGGAATGACAGTTCCACTATGACAGTAGTCACCAACAACGGCATCATTCAGCCTTTAGCGAATGCAAAAGGGTACAGTCAGAAAGAAAAGTATTTCTCTGCACCAACCCAGGGTTATAGCTCAGCACAGTCAGCATATGGATAGTGTTGATTTACGTTGATAATACTACTGCCAATTACAGAATTTGAATAGGAGGCAAAAAATGGCGGTCATCTCTCTTCACCAACTTGATAGGCAGTGTAATTGTGAATTCATGGAAAATATACAATCTTGCAAATTAAGAAAATATGTCATAGCTTGAATTTCGATCATACTTATGTATGACCCTAATGAAATCAAAAGATACTGCAGCCGAGGACGAAAGAAAGAGAGAAACTACTACCCCTCAGAACACAGGAAAATGCACTTACGGACGTCCCCCTAAATGCTCCCTTCCGAAAGAAATACGCTATGATGATGTGGGCCACATAATAATAGTGGAGGAAAACAAAGCAAGAAGAAGATCTAGGTTATGTAAAAGTACAACAATTGACAATGGCATCTCTATTCAAACTGTATTCAAACATTCCATAAGAGAACTAAATACGACTCCTTGTAGTCCCCAAGTTGCGTAAACGCAACACTTTGCTGTACTTTAATTAGTACCTGTATATTTTTTGTGTATTTATGTCTATATTATTATACAATTAGATCAAATAAACATTACTTTAAAAAAATAATATTATTCTAATGTGTGGTCTTAAATGGGTTAAATATTTCTTTGTTTGGAAACATGATAACCTGACTCTCTCGCCAAATGAATTAAAATTCGAGTACTTTCAAAGTTAAACGGGTTCATATCAATTTTGTCAATGAAACTCTTCCTCCTAATACACTCTTGTACTTAAATTTATGACTTATCTGAAACCAAGCCAGAAATCCTCCAACACATCAAAGCATCCCATGTTCCTCAATTAAATCTAAAATGTTATTAAAGTATCTTCCACTTCATTAAAATTCTTCAATTTTCTTAAGCGATAAAGAACTTTTTAAACATTATTATTTCAACAGTCAACTTGAAACTTAGCAACGAAATTTATTTATTTATTAAACAAAACTAAATGCACATATACTATGAACTACCGCTCTGGTATCTTAATATTGATTCACACATCGATTTCAGATAGACTTCTAATATTTGCAACCTCGTTAATGTGTTTGTATTTATGCATGACACTATGGTTACACAGTCTTTGGTGCTATAAAACTCTTCTACGATATACATTATACAATGACGTTTATATGATGTTTACTTGAAAATATGTCAGAGTTAGACAGTTGGACTCGTTGCTCCGAGGACATTAGAAATAAGATATTTCACAGTTGAATATCGTTCCTGTAGTAAAACTTGAAGACATGGTATACTGCCGTTCCAAAATTGAGCAATTTTTATAAACGGAAACGCAGGACAAAATGACGATCGCTAGTCACCTTCCAACGTAAATATGGCTTTTTGTACCGGGAGTCTCGAAGAGAGGTTCGGTTCGCTTCCGAAGAGGCTGTTTTCATCGAAACAGATAGACTGTGTCTTAAAGGAAATTGCAATCTGTCAGGTGAGACAGTAATTCAGCATGGGTTGGATGTGACCTTTAGTAAGGGACAGGCCCCGGCATTTGCTTAAACGGAAAATGGGAAACCACAGAAAACAATTTTCAGGATCGGCGGGGGTGGATTCAAACCACCTCGCCTCCTAAATCCAGGGATTGCTAGCTCAGCGTCTCAACGCACAGAGCTACCCCAGTCGGTACAGAATTTGGAAAACCTTCTTTCTAAAATAAAATAAAGTGCATCGCAACGAAATGTGGAATTCTAACATTACATGTTTTTCTTTTAATAGTGGATGTTTGGTTATTTGATAGTGCATGGATGCATGCATAATTTAAGATTTAATAATTTGTGCATGGAATTCCTGGATTCAGTAATTATGGTGTAATAAGAGCGTAAATAGATATTGCATGAAACGGGGCGGGGATGGGGGGTGGGGGGGCGGGTCGGGCCGGACAAATTCTAGCAGCTCACTGAAGAAGTCCTTCAGAAACGAACGAAATAAATAGTGTGCTATCACCAAATACTCCTTCTGCTGTCCACAAATCTTCCCGACCGTTGCGTATCGGAACTGGTTTCCTTAACTGAGTACCGCCTGGGTGACCAGACTGGGCAGTATTTTGCCATACAGAATTTGAGCCATTTTTTATAAAAGTGCAACCATCGATGTTTGGGAGCCATTTCTGTTGATTAATGTGATTTTTGGGCGACACAAGCAAATCCAAGTGTATTTTTGTGCTCTGGTTTTAATTTGATATTATTTCTAATGGTTTTTACCGTTCGGCTGCCATTGTGAAATACTGAAATATTGCAACCTCAAAGTTCTACTCGTCTCCAGATATTGACTCCAGTGCTTACATTAATATGCTATAGATAGGCGATTAGGCTATTATAGCAGTGAGTAATTGGTGGACGAGTCAAAATCGGTTTTCCTCGTTTTTCTTGTTACAGACTAACCGTAATTAGAAATTGTCAAAACAGCGCACACCACAAAACAATAAACGGCTGCACTTACTTTATGTTCAGTTGCAAGTAAGAATTGAACTGATTAACAAAACAACTGAGCACAAGTAAGACTAACAACGTACAGTAGTTTGTCTCGGCTGAAGTATGGATGAGCGGTAGTCGACAGTGCCATCAATAGTTTGAATCTAGCAATGACCTTGTTGACAATGAACAGTGCGTGGCCCCTTTTGCGTTGTCAGACTGAAAATCAAAATATCTTTCAGTTGCATTACATGGTAACTAGGTGGCGTGTACTTTCATTTAGGTAACAGGGTGAGTTTGAACCCTCCGGACCCCCCCTCCCTCCCACGCCTTTTGCCTACTAGCGCACTCTCATCGTGTTGTACTCAAGTAACAGAAAACACACTTGCAAGGTACGACGTAAAGAGGATGACGGGGGCTAAGAAAGTATTTTGAACAAGTTCAAAACGCCACCCAGTGATGGATGTAGATACTCGCTGTAAAGATTACAACAGTTTTCGGGTTGAAGAAATTCCATGTGAAATTCCCGTCCGTCAAGTGGTTGACTGTCTAGTGGCTCGAATTCAGGTAGGTGTCTCACCGCCAACAGTCCTCAGGCCAGGCTGTCACTCGTGTCCCAGTGATCAGGCCGCTGGGGAGCTAAAGACGTCCGCAGTACTAGCGAATCCCGAACGTCCCACTCCAGTAAGTGAACTACACTACTGGCCATTAAAATTGCTACTCTAAGAAGAAATGCAGATGATAAACGGGTATTCATTGGACAAATATATTATACTAGAATTAACATGTGATTACATTTTCATCCACGCGGGATTAGCCGAGCGGCGCTGCAGTCATGGACTGTGTAGCTGGTCCCGGCGGAGGTTCGAGTCCTCCCTCGGGCAAGGGTGTGTTTGTCGTTAGGATAATTTAGGTTAAGTAGAGGGTATGCTTAGGGGTTGATGACCTTAGCAGTTAAATCCCATAAGATTTCACAAACATTTGAACATGTTGATTACAAAAAATGGTTCAAATGGCTCTGAGCACTATGGGACTTAACATCTTCTAAACATTCTGCGCGGTGTCTGTTTGTTCTATATCGTGTCTCCCTACCACTTTCGCGCAACGACGCTCTGAGCGTGTTTTTTAGGGAATTGACTAGTTTGAACCTGGGACCTGTTACTGGTAAGGAGACGCCAGACCACACATGACATGTAGAATTCAGAAGAGTTCAGTGAGAATATCGATAATATAACCAAATACTTAGTGATTTCAGCGTCAGCTCCAATGCACTCAATGTAAAAGAATCTTAATACTAACTAAATTTAGTGGAAGGGGTTCAAGGTTCAAGGCTTTCCTATTTTTGGTTAGCTGGTAAAATAACGTCGAAAAATCAGTTAAGTTTACCATTCGAAATTTTATTCTACTCACAAAACATCGTTTATAAATTGCACTATTGATAAAGGGAAATGTTTTAACACAGGATGGTAAAAACCAACTGCGTTCAACAAAAATGTGAACGAATATTCCCTGAATGGGTTTCCAAGTTCTACAATGGATCGAAGGATGACCTATGCCATATCACATCTATAATCTAGGTTTAAATTAAGTTTCACAAGAGAGAAAACTATCAAAATGGTCTACAGTGACCCTCAATTATCTTTAATTACTTATCTAACTTGTCGTAAATTACAGTGGCTGATGTGGCTTCTCAATAACTATATAACAGAAAAATCATCGCGTTTCAGATCTTTACTTCAAGTGGCAAATGTGAACACCGTGAGCTTTAATTGACGATCGACACTAGTATTACGCAAAAAGGGGATGTAACAGATGAGACTTCTGCAGTTCTGAGTGAAGCCTTATGTGCTCAAAAATGCGGCATCGCATGCGTTCATTACCTTGTCGGTGTTTGCCAGGGGGCGGCGGCCGGCGCAGCTCCGTCCAGCTCGCCCTCTCGGAAGCAGCTCCTCTCCTAACTTCTCCTTACTACAATTTACCGAAGTTGGTTTAAAAAAAAACTATCTGGCTGTGTTTTCATCTGACCAATCAGGGTCTCACTGTTAACCTTAAGCTCCGCCTACGAAAATTCTGTCTATCCAATGAGAAACGTTATACTTTTCGTGGTGGGGCAATGTTTTTAAAGTTTGCAACGTAACAGAGAAGCGAAAAAGTTTCACGCTAAAACTTGCAGCTGGTGTGGTCCTTTTAGCGTTATCGTAAGATCTATACTGTTCTTCTGGAGGGCTCGATCTTTTAACATGGGCTGGGGGTGGTCCTAACGTAACAGAGACGCGAAAAAGTCTCACGCTAAAACTTGCGGGTGGTGTGGCCCTTTTTGTGTTATCGTAAGATCTATACTGTTCTTCTGGAGGGCTCTAGCTTTTAACATGGGCTGGGGGGTGGTCCTAACGTAACAGAGAGGCGAAAAAAGTCTTACGCAAAAAACTTTCGGGTGGTGCGGTTCTAGCGGTTAGCTGGCGACGTGGGTGTCCGTCCGTCCCTTATCGTAGGGCCTTCTCGCTTAACACGGTTCTGCTCTCGGCTTCTGTTCTCGTTTCTCCCCTCGGAACTGCGTCTGTCTCACGGTGGGAAGGTATGACATGCATTTAGGCATTCTTGTGTTAGTCTGTGGTATTCCATTTGCTCACTCGTTACTCGTATTACTTTGGTTAATTTAATGTCACGATTTATTCGGAGCTATGTGACATACTACTGGATTTGCTTATCATGTCAGGGTTTTCATGGATGGTGTTCGATTTGCCTGACACCTTACAATCTGAGGTCATCAGCCCCCTAGAACCTAGAAGTATTTAAACCTAACTAACCTATGGACATCACACACATCCATGCCCGAGGCAGGATTCGAACCTGCGACCGTAGCGGTCGCGCGGTTCCAGACTGAATTGCCTAGAACCGCTCGGCCACACAGGCCGGCCATGTTGATTACATTTTCACGCAATTTGGGTGCATAGATCCTGAGAAATCAGTACCCAGAACAACCACCTCTCGCCGTAATAACGCCCTTGATACGCCTGGGCATTGAGTCAAACAGTACTTGGATGGCGTGTACAGATACAGCTGCCCATGTTGCTTCAACACGATACCACAGTTCATCAAGAGTAGTGACTGGCATATTGTGACGAGCCAGTTGCTCGGACACCATTGACCAGACGTTTTCAATTGGTGAGAGATCTGGAGAATGTACTGGACAGGGCAGCAGTCGAACATTTTCTGTACCCAGAAAGGCCCGTACAGGACCTGCAACATACGGTCGCGCATTATTCTGCTGAAATTTAGGTATCGAATGAAGGTTAGAGCCACGGGTCGTAACACATCTGAAATGTAACGTCCACTGTTCAAACCGCCGTCAGCGCGAACAAGAGGTGACCGAGACGTGTAACCGATGGTACCCCATACCATCACGCCGGGTGATACGCCAGTATGGCGATGACGAATACATGCTTCCAATGTGCGTTCACTGCGACGTCGCCAAACACGGATGCGACCATCATGATGCTGTAGACAGAACGTGGGTTCACCCGAAAAAATATTTTGTCATTCGTGCCCTCAGGTTCGTCGTTGAGTACACTATCGCAGGCGCTCCTGTCTGTGACGCAGCGTCAAGGGTAACCGCAGCCATGGTCTCCGAGCTGATGGTCCACGCTGCTGCAAACGTCGTCGAACTGTTCGTGCAGATGGTTGCTGTCTTGCACACGTCCCCATCTGTTGACTCAGGGATCATGACGTAGCTGCACGATCCGTTACAGCTATGCGGATAAGATGCTTGTCATCTCGACTGCTAGTGAAACGAGGCCTTTGTGATCTAGCACGGCGTTCCTTATTACCCTCCTGAACCCACCGATTCCATATTCTGCTAACAGTCATTGGATCTCGACCAACGCGAGCAGCAATGTCGGGATAAGCTACAATCCGACTTTTATCGAAGTCGGAAACGTGATGGTACGCATTTCTCCTCCTTACACGAGGCATCACAACAAAGTTTCACCAGGCAACGCCGGTCAACTGCTGTTTGTGTATCAGAAATCGGTTGGAAACCTTCCTCATGTCAGCACGTTGTAGGTGTCGCCACCCGCGTCAACCTTGTGTGAATGCTCTGAAAAGCTAATCATTTGCATATCAAAGCATCTTCTTCGTGTTGTTTAAATTTCGCGTCTGTAGTAGGTCATCTTCGTGGTGTAGCAATTTTAATGGCCAGTAGTGTATGTTCATGTACGCCCAGCACGCCAACATATCACCACTTGGTGCCACATTGCTGCTCCCATTGAGAAGCATGACCACCTGTTACGTAGGAACCGGGCAAAGACGTTCCTTCGAAATGGTTGCTACCGACATCGCATGTACGTGGCTCCGTTGTGGCTACTGCACAGTCCAGTATTATGAAAAACTAGTTACAAGCTAAATACATTTTGAAGTCAAAACTATTCAAAACTAACGCAAATTTCGTTTTTGAAGACTGGTAAAACTATTAAGATTAGCTATAAGATTTACTTTCATTCCAACTGATCCGTAGTGAGGAGGTCCTCTAGGATGTGGAACATGTCAGAAAAAACAACAATACATGACAAATATTTACAACTAAAACAAATAAGCTAATGTTTCATTCCACAGGTCCCAAGTGGAATGATCGTCATTTTTTAATAAACACTACATGAAAGTCATTTTACAAATACTAATGCACTGAATTTAAAATAAAAAGTTTTTTATTTATTTATAAGGTAAGAAACATGTAATACAACTACTATAATACTTATTTACAATGAACACATTACTGCACTGAAATGATGAAGAAGTTAGATTGTACTTATATATATATATATATATATATATATATATATATATATATATATATATATATAAAAATCAGTTGGTTTTACTAAGAAATTCATCAATGGAGTAGAAGGAGTTGGGCACCAATAAATCCTTTAGGCTTCTCTTAAACTGAATTTCATTGGTTGTTAAGCTTTTTATGGCTGCTGGCAAGTTATTGAAAATGTGTGTTCCTGAATAATGCAACCCATTTTGTACAAGCCTAAGTGACTTTAAATCCTTGTGAAGATTATTCTTATTTCTAGTATTGATTCCATGAATTGAGCTGTTGGTTTGAAAAAGTGATATATTTTTAATGACAAGTTGCATTAAGGAATAAATATATTGGGAAGCAATAGTTAGTATCCCTAGTTCCCTAAAGAGGCTTCTGCAGGATGTTCTTGAGTTCACACCACATATAACTCTTACTGCACGTTTTTGTGCCCGGAAAACTTTAGCTTGGCTTGATGAATTACCCCAAAAAATAATCCCATATGACATTATGGAATGAAAGTAAACATAGTATGCCAGCTTTTTCATTTGTATATCCCCTATGTCTGACAAAATTCGCATTTGTTAAGACGCTTCAGCAGTTCTGTGGTGTGCTCCTCCCAGTTGAATTTATTATCAAGCTGTAATCCCAAGAATTTAACACTGTCCACTTCTTCTATCTTCTTGTCATCGTATGTTAGACACATACTCGTGGGACACCCCTTACAAGTTCTGAACTGCATGTAGTGTGTTTTTTCAAAGTTTATTGACAATGAATTGGCTAGGAACCGGTAATTAATGTCCACAAATATTTTATTAGCTGATCTTTCTGAGACTACGCTTGATTTGCTATTTATTGCAATGTTTGTATCATCGGCAAACAAAACGAACTTGGCATCTGGTTATGTTACTGATGAAAGGTCATTGACATACACAAGATAAAGTAAGGGCCCCAAAATGGGACCTTGTGGGACCCCACATGTAATTAGTTCCCAGTTGGATGATGCCTGATAGCTTGATATATGTCTCTTTCCTAATAATGTTAACGAAACACAAGTAATTTGCAAATGTCTCATATTCCATAGGAAAATACCTGCTTGTGTTTCAGCGTGCAAGTTAGTGCACGACTGACGAAGGATGGCGTTAGCGTCCACACGTTATACAAGTATTTTTAAAATATATATAGAATTTAACTTGTGATAAATTTGGTAACTCATGAATGAACAACAACGTATTTCAAATAGCTTTAATTTATAACATAGCACACAGATACGTGATACTCGAAATATTTATAAATGTATCACAAAAAGAACTTCATGTCTAGCAACAACAAAAATTGTAGAAAACGGCGATAACTGCTTATGACAGTGTCTAGTGCGCATTCGTTTACGTGATTCTAAAATGAGTTACTAGACTGAGGTACTGCCCAAAGAGCATAACGTGTTCGTTGCCACACAATCTCCCAGGTACAACACTCCCACTTACTGTCATAACATTTTTGATTTTGGATGGTTAATCGAGAATAGAAAGTTATCCAAAACTAGTGATTCACGAGGCATCAATTTAATTTCCTTCTGATTTAAAAAGCGGCTCTACTTCTGTGTGATGAGCGCGGAGGTAGTCTCAAAACAGCAACCGCAGGTGGAAACGTCAAGATTGTGCACAATATGGTATTGGGGAATGAGTGATGAGAGGTAAATAAAATGAATGACGTCTAGCTATATCAGAAGGAAGATAATTAAGGTTTTATATTTGACTATAGCTGTGAGGTAATTTTATGTTAAGGTGGCTGACGGAAACCAGGTGCAGAAACGAAAGTCTCTCGTGATCGTTTTAACATCTGCATCTATACTCCGCAAGCCACCTTACGATTTGTGGCAGAAGTACTTTGTGTATCATTGTTACTTTCGTCTTTTCCTATTCCAGTCGCGAATGGTTCGCGGGTAGAACGATTTCTGGTGAGCCTGAGGTCGAATCTTCGAACTCGAACATTAAACCATCCCGTGATGAAGATCTCGCCCTTACAGTATCTGCCACTCTTCTTCTGTGAGTATCTCAGGGGCGCTTTCGTGCTTTCTAAAGGAACCTGTAATGAAACACACAGTCCTTATTTGGATCTTCTCTATTTTCTCGCCTAAGGCGCTGCAGTCATGGACTGTGCGGCTGGTCCCGGCGGAGGTTCCAGTCCTCCCTCGGTCATGGGTGTGTGTGTTTGACCTTAGAATAATTTAGGTTAAGTAGTGTGTAAGCTTAGGGACTGATGACCTTAGCAGTTAAGTCCCATAAGATTTCACACACATTTGAACATTCTATTTTCTCTGTCTGTCTGGTACGATTTCCAGACGTGAGCAGTATCCAAGTACTGATCGTTAGAGGATTTTATGTTACCTCTTTTGTCGGTGGACTACTTTTAGTGAGGATTATTCCAATGAATCTCATTTTGGACTCTGCCTTACTTGCGATTGGTTTTTTGTGGCCGTTTCACTACAAATCGCTCTGTACTCATACTCTTAGATGTTTCACGGACGTGTTCACTGCGGCTGCTCTCTGTAGCATGAGTGGTAGTGACAACAGGTCAGGAGACCGAGTGGGTACACTGCTGACCGAAAGAAAGGTGTTCAATCCACTGTAATTATACATTGTGTCACTAGCTCAGTGTGGCAAACACGCCTCATTCAGTTGACCCTGGCGGTGCTGACTCATGGCCAATTGTTCTCAGCAATAGTAGGTGCCCTGCACTGCTGACGACAAGCTGGAGGAGGCCTGACAGCCTCAGTGGGCCACAGCCCTCACGGCAGCAGTGCTGCGTATTGAGTTGCGGCGGAGTTCCTCTATGGGAATAGCATCGCGCTCTGATTCGGTCGCCCACGTGTTTGCCACAGCGTTACGTGGCGACTGCTGCGTTTTTCGTGCCATCCGTAGCCCTTCGGCAGGAGTCGGACAGAGGCTAACTCGGATGGTAGGTCAGCAGTGCTGAGGCACCTAGTCTCGTAGCTCAGTGATGATGGTGGCTGGTCCACCTGGACTCGAAGGCACCTGTTGGCGATGCCCAGTCGTCTCGTCATCCACCACGACCCAGGCATCGTGCCGGTGCTGCTGGTGCCCCTGCCTCAAATTTCAGGAACGTTTACCTGGCTGTGATGTGCATTTGTTACGCCAAAACCTGGCACCTAATCACGAAGCCTGTAGCAGAAGACATGTCTGGTGTGGTAGCAACAACCTGCCACATCTACTACTAATAGGTGTTGCTGTTTTTTGCCGAGTGCAACTAGCCCATCTTCTGCCTACATGTGAATGATTTACTTCCGAAACAGCACTTCTCCACTCAGTCACATTTTTCAGGGAATGACAGAAGCATTCAGTAAGGCATTATTTAGTGAGGAGAGCTACGACTTTTTTGGGGGTGAGATGGGGTGGGGGGCTATACACTACTGAGTGCAGATATTTTTACATCTTGTTCGACAACATGAGACCAATACAAAAGCCTATAGAATTTTTTAAAACTGATGGAAGAATACTGTTTCTCAAATAAACACTGACAACTTCGCAAATAAAAATCAATAAATCGTTTCTAACGGTTTATAATGAACTTAGTTAATATAATTATATATATAAATCGATAAATTCTTTTCACTTTTAAAAATTTTGATTTTCTTATTGGCAAAAGGCATGTTATAGTATATATTAATTTGGAGCCAGAACGTATTTTACTTAAATATCCAGGTTGTAAGATCCCATTAACAGCATGTATTTGCTATCCCTTTATTACTGCTCTAAGGTGCTTGTCCTAAACATACTTGCACGTGGCCATTGTTGTTGTTGTTGTTGTGGTCTTCAGTCCTGAGACTGGTTTGATGCAGCTCTCCATGCTACTCTATCCTGTGCAAGCTTTTTCATCTCCCAGTACCTACTGCAACCTACATCCTTCTGAATCTGCTTAGTGTATTCATCTCTTGGTCTCCCTCTACGATTTTTACCCTCCACGCTGCCCTCCAATACTAAATTGGTGATCCCTTGATGCCTCAGGATGTCCTACCAACCGATCCCTTCTTCTGGTGAAGTTGTGCCACAAACTTCTCTTCTCCCCAATCCTATTCAATACTTCCTCATTAGTTATGTGATCTACCCATCTAATCTTCAGCATTCTTCTGTAGCACCACATTTCGAAGCTTCCATTCTCTTCTTGTCCAAACTATTTATCGTCCATGTTTCACTTCCATACATGGCTACACTCCATACAAATACTTTCAGAAATGACTTCCTGACACTTAAATCTATACTCGATGTTAACAAATTTCTGTTCTTCAGAAACGCTTTCCTTGCCATTGCCAGTCTACATTTTATATCCTTTCTACTTCGACCATCGTTAGTTATTTTGATCCCCATATAGCAAAACTCCTTTACTACCTTCAGTGTCTCATTTCCTAATCTAATTCCCTCAGCATCACCCGACTTAATTAGACTACATTCCATTATCCTTGTTTTGCTTTTGTTGATGTTCATCTTATATCCTCCTTTCAAGACACTGTCCATTCCATTCAACTGCTCTTCCAAGTCTTTTGCTGTCTCTGACAGAATTACAATGTCATCGGCGAACCTCAAAGTTTTTATTTCTTCTCCATGAATTTTAATACCTACTCCGAATTTTTCTTTCGTTTCCTTTACTGCTTGCTCAATATACAGATTGAACAACATCGGGGAGAGGCTACAACCCTGTCTTACTCCCTTCCCAACCACTGCTTCCCTTTCATGTCCCTCGACTCTTATAACTGCCATCTGGTTTCTTTACAAATTGTAAATAGCCTTTCGCTCCCTGTATTTTACCCCTGCCACCTTTAGAATTTGAAAGAGAGTATTCGAGTCAACATTGTCAAAAGCTTTCTCTAAGTCTACAAATGCTAGAAACGTAGGTTTGCCTTTCCTTAATCTTTCTTCAAAGATAAGTCGTAAGGTCAGTATTGCCTCACGTGTTCCAGTGTTTCTACGGAATCCAAACTGATCTTCCCCGAGGTTGGCTTATACTAGTTTTTCCATTCGTCTATAAAGAATTCGTGTTAGTATTTTGCAGCTGTGACTTATTAAACTGATAGTTCGGTAATTTTCACATCTTTCAACACCTGCTTTCTTTGGGATTGGAATTATTATATTCTTCTTGAAGTCTGTGGGTATTTCGCCTGTTTCATACATCTTGCTCACCAGATGGTAGAGTTTTGTCAGGACTGGCTCTCCCAAGGCCGTCAGTAGTTCCAATGGAATGTTGTCTACTCCGGGGGCCTTGTTTCGACTCAGGTCTTCCAGTGCTCTGTCAAACTCTTCACGCAGTATCATATCTCACATTTCATCTTCATCTACATCCTCTTCCATTTCCATAATATTGTCCTCAAGTACATCGCCCTTGTATAGACCCTCTATATACTCCTTCCACCTTTCTGCTTTCCCTTCTTTGCTTAGAACTGGGTTTCCATCTGAGCTCTTGATATTCATACAAGTCGTTCTCTTATCTCCAAAGGTCACTTTAATTTTCCTGTAGGCAGTATCTATCTTACCCCTAGTGAGATAGGCCTCTACATCCTTACATTTGTCCTCTAGCCATCCCTGCTTAGCCATTTTGCACTTCCTGTCGACTTCAGTTTTGAGACGTTTGTATTCCTTTTTGCCTGCTTCATTTACTGCATTTTTATATTTTCTCCTTTCATCAGTTAAATTCAATATTTCTTCTGTTACCCAAGGATTTCTACTAGCCCTCGTCTTTTTACCTACTTGATCCTCTGCTGCCTTCGCTACTTCATCCCTCAAAGCTACCCATTCTTCTTCTACTGTATTTCTTTCCCCCATTCCTGTCAATTGTTCCCTTATGCTCTTCCTGCAACTCTGTACAACCTCTGGTTCTTTCAGTTTATCCAGGTCCCATCTCCTTAAATTCCCACCTTTTTGCAGTTTCTTCAGTTTTAATCTACAGGTCATAACCAACAGATTGTGGTCAGAGTCCACATCTGCCCCTGGAAATGTCTTACAATTTAAAACCTGGTTCCTAAATCTCTGTCTGACCATTATATAATCTATCTGATACCTTTTAGTATCTCCAGGGTTCTTCCATGTATACAACCTTCTTTCATGTTTCTTAAACCAAGTGTTAGCTACGATTATGTTGTGCTCTGTGCAAAATTCTACCAGACGGCTTCATCTTTCATTTCTTTTCCCCAATCCATATTCACCTACTATGTTTCCTTCTCTCCCTTTTCCTACACTCGAATTCCAGTCACCCATGACTATTAAATTTTCGTCTCCCTTCACAATCTGTATAATTTCTTTTATTTCATCATACATTTCTTTAATTTCTTCGTCATCTGCAGAGCTAGTTGGCATATAAACTTGTACTACTGTAGTAGGTGTGGGCTTCGTATCTATCTTGGCCACAATAATGCGTTCACTATGCTGTTTGTAGTAGCTTACCCGCATTCCTATTTTCCTATTCATTATTAAACCTACTCCTGCATTACCCCTGTTTGATTTTGTATTTATAACCCTGTATTCACTTGACCAAAAGTCTTGTTCCTCCTGCCACCGAACTTCACTAATTCCTACTATATTTATCTTTAACCTATCCATTTCCCTTTTTAAATTTTCTTACCTACCTACCCGATTAAGTGATCTGACATTCCACGCTCCGATCCGTAGAACGCCAGTATTCTTTCTCCTGATAACGACATCCTCTTGAGTAGTCCCCGCCCGGAGATCCGAATGGGGGACTATTTTACCTCCGGAATATTTTACCCAAGAGGACGCCATCATCATTTAATCATACAGTAAAGCTGCATGTCCTCGGGAAAAATTACGGCTGTAGTTTCCCCTTGCTTTTAGCCGTTCGCAGTACCAGCACAGCAAGGCCGTTTTGGTTATTGTTACAAGGCCAGATCAGTCAATCATTCAGACTGTTGCCCTTGCAACTACTGAAAAGGCTGCTGCTCCTCTTCAGGAACCACACGTTTGTCTGGCCTCTCAACAGATACCTCTCCGTTGTGGTTGCACCTACGGTACGGCTATCTGTATCGCTGAGGCACACAATCCTCCCCACCAACGGCAAGGTCCATGGTTCATGGGGTGGTGGCCATTGTTGGCAGTTCCTTTTGGTTACAGGAACTAAAATAAATTTTTGATGTTAGTGTCCTGAAGTGGTTTTCAGTCTTTAACTTCTGACTGAACGTTGTCGGCGAATACTGACTTAAAATTATTTTTCTTATCCTCAGTGGGCCTTCAGTCTGACATTCTGTGTATGTTAAGTACAATTTTGAGTCACCTCGGTTTCTGTAAACTTATACTTTGCCATGAGCCGTAAATACCGTCTTTGTTTCTAAAAAACGAGAAAGAAGTATGTATTCACTTGCCAGAAGGACTTGGTTATTTCTAAAATTTTGGAATTCTGTAATTTTTTAAATATTGCTGTGAGGTGTGGAAGCTCTTATTCAGCATCTGATTGTATGTGGGGCTTAAAGAACAATTACTGTCTTTCTAGATTACTTTCTTGTTTTAGAATTGTCTTATGTAGGGGATTCCACATGGAGTTTTTATTATTTGTTCCTTTGGTGACTCTTAATGTTAGTAAACTGTTGTTAAAATTTCATATGCTTTTACTGCCCAACACTGTACTACTCACCCTACCAGCCCCCTACCGCTTCAAATACGAGTACTTCTGCTTAATTTGAATCACTTTCGGATTATCGTTCTGTAGTGGAGGTATAATGTAACACATAGACGACTAAATATACAATTGGCGAGATTTTCTAGACAAGTTTCAATAGCATAATTGTTCCTAGGTATTTTTGCATTTTTCGAAGTACTTTCAGGAAAATCACAAGGAACATATAAAGCGAATACCATTATTTACAAATAAAATGAGAAAATATATTAAACTTCTGTTATAGAACTGGCTAGAGGCGGAAGTGTCCTAAGATACATTACTCTCTCCTCTACATTACCTAGATAATCAGTTTCAAAGAAGCACAATAATATTACTTTGAAGAGCCTTACACAAAATAATCTGTTACATTTAGCAATGTCAAACATGAATTTCAGTATTTTGAAACACGTATCAACGGATTAAAAAAATGATCGCTACTGTGCTGAAAACTTTTTACTTGTCCCGCCTGTCTGCGTATGAAATTATAACCATTGTGCTTCACAACTGACTCAAGTATTGTATTGAAATCATGCTTTCCTGCTATCGCTTACAAGTGACAATAATTTTCACGTGTAACAGGCCGCTAGTAAACTGATACAGGTAAGAGCCGACCAATACACAACAACATTAAAATATTCCAAACAAATATCACATATAATTTTATTAATCACAAAGAATGCACATGGCGACAAAATAACAATAAAATTTTGTAATCCACACTGTACATGGAAGTTACTCTGGAATAAATATTACGAGGTGACATATTCCAACAAACGCAGTTATACGTCAACGATCCTGAGGTTGGGACACACCGAAACATCGAAACTTGGAGCATTTTGAGCGCTGCATAGAGAGAGATTCACTTAGGAATCAATGAACGATGTTTGTAAAGGTTGTTAAGTAGGCTGCATACACTGAAGTTTGTAGTAGATGCCACGCTTTGCTAGAAGATCTGCATGACTTCCCATCTCAGCAACTTTTCCATTACTGATGACACATATAGCATCTGCATCTTGAACTGTTGACAACCTGTGCGCGATTGTAACGCAAGTTCGTCCTTCTTTCGCCTTATTGAGTGCCTCTTGTACAATCTGTAAAAAGCATAAAATGTACCATATATAAGAAATAGTTTTATGTTTGGGATTCATGTTAAAACAGTTTTAATTGGAGTACCTTTCCTCCAGAATGTGTATTGACAGGCATGTCTATGGAATTACTTTCATCTAATTTTCGTCTGTAATGAACTTATCAAATGGATATGAGAGTTTAAGGATGCACTAGAAGCCACGCGGGGTAGCCGTGTGGTCCAAGGCGCCTTGCCACGGTTCGCCCTGCTCTCCCTGTCGGAGGTTCGAGTCCTCCCTCGGTCATGGGTGTGTATGTTGTCCTTAGCGTAAGTCAGTTTAGATTAAGCAATGTGTAAGCGTAGGGACCGATGACCTCAACAGTTTGGTCCCATAGGAACTTACCACAAATTTCCTACACAGTAAAATCTGTTCAAAATTTCATTGCTTCTCGTTTCTATTGAAGTCATAAAACGATCACCTGTCACAAAAGCCTGCAAATTTCTGCTGCGTTAACAAAGGTCTCACTTCAGCAACTTAACAGTGTGACACTTTGAAAATGTATGTCACGTTTTACCTGAATGAGTGACGTTTCGTGTAATGCTATATTCCTTGCTACTGCTAGAAAAAAATTTAGTGAAGAAATTGGAGATAGCGGTTAATGCCCGCCGACATTAGTGGTGGAAAATTAGGGTTATATTAATTCTGAACACACTATAAGGCTGCTCGTGTGACAGAAGAGTCACCTGGTGAAATTTCTAACAGTTCGTCGTCATAGGAAACAGACACTAAAAAACAAGGAATTTAGAAGCAAAAGCGTTCCTTATAGAATTTCGCTTTTCGGTTGAAATGAACGGAATATTGCTTCTGTATCAAGGTTAAAGATACACATTGTTAATGGAATTACGATCACCATTTCTAGCCATATATTATTCATCGCCGTTTAACGTTCAGTGACCAGTTACCTTTTCATTATCCGAGTCCAGTGCCGACGTTGCTTCATCCAGTATAAGGACACTGGGATTGCGAAGTAAGGCCCTTGCAATTGCCACTCGCTGTTTCTGGCCCCCACTGAGTTGAGCTCCTTTGTCTCCCGCAAGTGTGTTGTAACCCTGTAATTGTGAATTTTACTTATTTTAAGAAATGTCGCCCTGACAAGAAAAGGACGACTTTTTGACCGTAGTTATTTTCCTAAGTTAGAATGAACTAAGTATTGATGGCTTCCATTTTAATACCTTAGGTAAAGTCTTTATAAAATTGTGGATGTTTGCTTTCTTAGCCATTTCAATGATGTCATCCATGGGTACGTCGCGGCTGTTGTCACCATATGCGATGTTCTCGCCGATTGTCCTGTCGAAGAGGACAGGTTCTTGCTGCACCAGCCCCAGCCGCGATCGCAGGGAAGACATTTTGACTTTGGACACATCACGGTCATCGAGAGCCTGTAGATACAAAATCATCTTAGTCAGTTAAAAGTATCTCGATATAGCTGAACACATAATGCGGAATACGGTAGCTTACGTAACAGTGATGTAAACATCACCCGGATTAAAGACTATTGGTCATGTGCAGTCACCATCTTGAGTTTATTTTCAGACCGTTTTCCACAGTCGTTCAGACGAATAGTAGGCTGATCCTCAATCTCTAACTCAAAAAATACAACACACGAACTATAAAACAAAACAGACAGGACAAAGTATACGCGATTGACACACAGAACGCACACGCAACTTACATTTGTTAGGTTAATATAGAAACAGTAGGGCATCCGGTAGCAAAAATAGATAAATTCAGAAAACTATGAAAATTGCAGCCTCTTACGACAGAATAAACGCTAGAAAAGAGAGATGTAAATTAAGACTTTAGAATATGCGTCATTCTGTTTAAAGTCCCAGATGACGAAGCAGATACTTTCTCCAAGCAGAAATAAATAACCATCAGTAGGCATCAGGTGTAATGAAGCACACAAAGTGTCTTAGAAGCAAGGCAATGTCTCTTTATGAAGAGAAAGTAACAGTGCATTATTATGGAATTTTACTGTAGAGAATAATGTTAACATAATTTCTTAAGAACAAGAACAGGAGGAATGCTATTTTGGTACAAAAATTTGCCAAAGAAATTGTGATGAACGCTGTGTCTATAAAAGAGGAATCTACATCTCGTAAAAGTGGTTAGTCGGTAAAATGAAGTGGCTCGCATGAAATAGTTAAGTACAGAGACTAGATGAATATAATTAATGCTGTCCGGAAGTGCATAGCAAAAAAGTCTCATAGTGGGCTGAAATCAAAAACAGAAATATGTTTAGTATGACACAGTTGTGCTCCTATTGATTTTTATACGTAGTCTATACTAGCTGAGAAGGACCACATTCGTTTCCCCTTTTTTTCTCATTTGGTTGCTGATTGGGAATAATGCGTAACTAACCAACTCGTTTGTGTAGCGCCTTATTCAAAGTGTATTAGTAGAAATTAAATTTGGTATTTTACTTCCGTGTGTTACGACGAATAATTTTTGCGTGTATCCAGCACACGAACACGCTACAAACAGTTGTCCGTCCGAGACCAACGATTCCTTTAAACTCACTCTGCAACACTGGAATGTTCCCCATTATGTCTGATTGACAGTCTAATTGTACACTCATTTTACCGGAAATCTGAGCTCGAAAGTTTACAACATCGTCTTTGTTTACTGTTGTATCGATGTATTTAAATGTTTCGTTTTTCATGGTGTCATATTCTATATCCACTAATTCCTCTCTTGAACTACATCACTCTGTGTTGCTAAAACTCCTCGCTCACACACTCATCCTTTATTTGCGTAGTTTCTCTTCAAGCGGATACACTTTTTCGATGAGTTGCTCCTCTGTCTTTACTACGTAGCACAACTCATCGACTAAGAAGATTTTATCAGTGTGTAGTTCAATAAGCTATATATCGCTTCCACATTCTATTCTACAAGATTAGAGAAGGTTCTTCAACATTCGAAAGTATTGCACAAGATTAGAAAACTTTCGTTAACATTCGAGAAATTCGTAGAAACTGAATTATGTTATAGGAAGAAGATCTTGATGCGGAAGAGGCAGAAGATGTCCTGCTGGCCAGCTCGATGTGGAAGCGACCACTTCAAGCATTCATGGGTCCACAACAGCAACAACCACAATCGCACATCTATAGTACACAACTGGGAGACCAAGGATAGCACCACACATAAAAACCATTGATTGGCGGTGGATAGTTTTGCAGGTATTGTCAATTTCAACCACAAACACTTTACATGTATCAGGAGCCCGTCTTAAGAGTCACCAAGCGCAATTTCTCTGATGTTTCGGCAGATATTTGCAGTTTCATCTTTACAATATGCAGCTGGACTCATCCCACACCAATACTGTTCATCACATCTTGCATGTCACGCCCAGAGTCGACGGCAAGAATCGGTTTGTTTCCTGTTACAAACAAAATGATTTTTATGCGGAATTTTACATGCCCATTCAACAGAGCGGTTTCAAATTAGACTAGTGTGATACTGGTTTACCGATACATATTAACAGCGATAATAGAAAATGAGCTATAGCGGCGACTGAGCAACGCTATTCCATGGCGGTTGCAAACTACGCGGGCCAAGGCAGGTACTGTCAATCCTGGAGTATCGTTTATTCTTCGTGAAGAATAAATGACCTGCATTTCTGTTTCGGCTGTGATAAGTAAGCAGCAGCAGGGAGGGTTTAAATGGCAAAGTGCCGCCGAGGGTTGTCTCCACAAACAACTGTGGCAACTTGACGGCGCATATCGTCTGGAGTAGATGGGGCTCCCCATAGGAAAGAATCTAGAGGAGACAAATGACGGGGTCTTGGCCAGCCATTGCACTCCAGCGATCCATCCTACCAAACGGTCAGTAAACTTTTCATTCATTACTTGCGTGGCAACACTGTAAGCTTGATCTGGATAGCCGTCGTGTTGGAACCATATATACAGTCGCTTATCCAGTGGTATCTCTTCATGAAAAACAGGTAGAATGTTCCTAAGAAATTGTGCATAAGCATTTCATTTAACACTCTGGGATGGAGTATGTTCCCACAGTGGAATTTCCCGTGATGCCGCACCATACGTTTACGCTGCATGGTTGTTGGTGTTACCATCGAGGATTTTCAGCTGCCCAGCAGTGCATGTTACGTAAATTTACAGTACCGAGGTTCGTAGACGTTACTACGTCGGTAAAGAGCACGCGATGGGAAAACGTAGAGTCAGTTCGCAGGCTCTACAAACCGACAAAATTCTATACGACGTTCGAAACCACGTTCTCCAGTTGTCTGACGTAGTGACAGATGATAAGGGTGGAATTAATGTCGATTCAAGGTACGAATGACACTCGTCTGGCTGAACCTACATTTCCTGTGCCACCATGCTGACGGATAAGAGGCGTAGAGGGGAGAGCTTCTGGACGGATATTCTCTGTCAGCTGCAGTCTTCTTCCCCGTCGTCTGACGTTGAAGCTCCCTGTCGTCACTAGTTAGCTAATAACTCGTGCAAGTGCCTGGCGCGAAGGACAGCGACGATCAGGTTAGACATCCCTGTAGTCTGTACTACCGCGTCATTTCTACAACATTTGTTTGACGGCCGCATGAAAGTACCACGTCTTACTTCTCCTCATTGATGTATATTTCTGCATGCAAAAATGTTGAAGCAAAAATGACCTGCCAGTAGACGGGACGTTTCCTGGCAGTTTTGCAGTGCAGAAAAACAATTGAAAGGCTTGATACAACAACGTAGCGTACTGTCAGCGATTTTACAACACAGTAACCAATTCTAGCGGACCTGCCTTTAAATTGTAGACTATTTTTCGGATTCTTTTTTGAAGATTTTCGACCTCGAAATCAACAAGCATTACATCACTGTACTCGTTTTCTGAAGCTTTAAAAAGAAGTACATCATTCTATTTTTAAAAAATCGTATTTCCTTCAATATCTCGATCGATACGAGAATTAAGGCTCTTTATCACTTAATAAAAATTCGTATTCCTTAACGTACTATCATTCCCCAAAAACTTCATTTCGATATCTAGAAACGAGGTGTTACTTCTTACGTTTAGGAACTCCCAAAGTAACGTAGATGACGCTGAGACTAGTAATTTAATATGATCCACATGGGGCTGCAGACGTCGGGAAATATCCGGAAACTGGAGAGATATGTTGAACATGTGACGTCACAGGATGACGTACCTCGTCATTCGTGCTGCACTTGGGCTTGGGAGTGACGGGATTATTGAGTTATGCAATACATGCACTCGAGCAAACGTTGCAAATTTCGAGCACCTGTTGTAAATATGACATGTTGTAAACGTAGGAGTTTGAAAATTACTATCCTCGCTGTAACCGAGAAAAAACCGACTTAATTTGTTTTTCTTTCCTTTTATCCCTTCCTGTTTTTGTTTGCAGGCATTATTAAGTAAGGAAAATGTAGATAATTTACTGGTAACGTCGCAGTTCGGCACCTAATAGTTATTTACTTGTGACGCAATACGGTAGTTTTTTGTTGTACAGTACTTTCCAGTAAACCAGTTAGTAAAATTATACATCTTACCTCAATTTAAACACTTAACTGTCTAACGAAATAAAAAAAAAAAATACTTCCTGCCAGACGGAAGATCGAATCCAGAGCTCCACACACTAAAGTCGCGCGCCTGGGTCCCAAACGATTCCGACCTGAATACGTGACTGGTGTTGGGATAATCAGGTATGGCAGACCGGTAGGCTCAACCGCTACACGTGCAGCTAGGTATAGGTATGTCATCTGTTGACGTCTCATGATCAACAGTTCTCCTCCACTTTTGTGGCATTTGCTGACATCTGTTGCCCCAAGTGTCTTACATTACATTACTTCTCTCAGTGCCTTCAACATCGCTTTGGAGGTTTTCAAATGTTAATAAGAATCACCCACTTGCTGCATCACATCCAGGTATCTGCGGTATAATTTAGAAATTATACAGTGTAATATGTGTTTTTACTTATCCGTTCTGTTGCACAACAGATGCTTTCCTCTCACATAAATAACTGTGTAGACATGTTCACTGAACAAGTTCAGTATTACCATTAACTAGACCATCGTTGCTCCCTTCTCTACTTCTACGTTCTGTCTCGGATGACGTCTGTGACAAACTATGGAGCGAGGCTGAACTACTGTACTGGTATTCGAAAAGACCTGTTTAAACTCTTGGCCTGTCATCCTGATTTAAATTTTTCCATAACTTTCCACAACTCTCAAAAATTTTCATCCCCATGCCACCCCAATCCAGGTCTGCCCTCCATCTGTAATGATCTCATCATAGGCGTAAGTTTATAATCTCTCTCTCCTTATTCCACGTTAGGACAACATGTAATAATTCTGCTCTTCTCTCCCTGTCGTCTCGTTATCTCTAAGTGATGATGCAGTCACCAGATTCTTTTAAAATACCATTTACCGTTTAGTACTCACCACAGTACCAGAGGTGGCGTCGTAGAACCTCTCCAGAAGTTGTACGCAGGTTGACTTGCCGCAGCCAGACGGACCCACCAACGCCACGGTCTGACCGGGCTTCACAATTAGGTCCAGGCCCCTCAGGATCAAGGAGTCGGGCCGAGTTGGATAGCTGAACTCCACGTCCGAGTAACGCACTTCACCTTCCGCCGCCTACAAAATGAGGTACGGTGCTATATTACGATTATAGTTGCTAAAAAAAATATTTTATCCTTATCCTGTGGAGCAAAATTTCCATGTCGTTTACCGTTCTAATGAACTATGACCAGAAGTGAAGGGAGTGATAGTTTCATTTGAAGACGTGCCGTGTATGACGACTGAATGTTGCTGTCAGATGCGGAGTATGAGACGTATGTGGGCACGGTATCTGAGCAGCTTGTTAGCGACACGTGTGTTGTACACACGGAAGCACGTAGCGAATTTACGGACTTCGAAAGAGGGATGGTTATCGGAGCAACGCGTGCACCATGGCATACCGGAAGTTACACAAGAATTCGGATTTGTTAGCATTGTGTAAGATCGATCTAAGCGTCACAGAGATAATGTTATCACATGTTTAAACCGCCATCCCAGAGATATATGGGACGATCTACAGTCCACTGCGAGTCGTACACTGAAGAGCCAAAGAAACTGGTACACCTGAATAATATCGTGTAGGGCTCCCGCGAGCAACCAGAAGTGCCGTAACACGACGTGGCATGGACTCGACTAATGTCTAAAGTAGTGCTGGAAGGAACTGACGTAATGAACCCTGCAGGGCTGTTCATAAATCCGGAACAGTACGAGGGGTTGGAGATCCCTTCTGAACAGCTCGCTGCAAGGCATCACATATATGCTCAATAATGTTCATGTATGGAGAGTTCGGTGGACAGCGGAAGTGTTTAAATTCAGAAGAGTGTTCCTGGAGACACTCTGTGGCAATTTCGGATGTTTGGGGTGTCGCATTGTCCTGCTGGAATTGCCCAAGTCAATTGGAATGCACAATGGACATGAATGGATGCAGGTGTCAGACAGGATGCTTACGTACATTACACCTGGCAGAACTGTAGCTAGGCGTATCAGGGGTCCCATATCACACAAACTGAACACGGCCCATACCATTACAGAGTCTCCATCAACTTGAACAGTCCCCTACTGACATGCAGCGTCCATGGATTCATGAGGTTGTCTCCACACTCGTACACATCCATCCGCTCGATATGATTTGAAACGAGACTCGTCCGACCAGGCAACATGGTTGCAGTCATCAACAGTTCCATGTCGGTGTTGACAGGTCTAGGCAAGGCGTGAAGCTTTGTGTCACGCAGTCGTCGAGGGTACACGAGTGGGCCTTCGGCTCCGAAAGCCCATATCAATGGAGTTTCGTTGAATGGTTCGCACGCTGACAGTTCCTGATGGCCCAGCATTGAAATCTGCAGCAATCCGCGGAAGGGTTGCATTTCTGTCACGTTGAACTATTCTCTTTCGTTGTCATTGGTCCCGTTTTTGCAGGATCTTTCTTCCTGCCGCAGCGATGTCAGAGCTTTGATGTTTTACCGGGTTCCTGATATTGGCCGTACACTCGTGAAATTGTCGTACGGAAAAATCTCCACTTCATCGCTATTCGGAGATGAAGTGTCCCAGCGCTCGTGCGCCGACTATAACACCACATTCAGACTCACTTTAATCTTCATAAACTGTCATTGTAGCAGCAGTAACCGATCTAACAACTGCGCCAGACACTTATTGTCTTATATAGGCGTTTCCGATCGCAGCACCATATCCTTCCTGTTTACATATCTC
The DNA here is from genome assembly GCF_023864345.2 of Schistocerca serialis cubense. Lineage (NCBI taxonomy): Eukaryota > Metazoa > Arthropoda > Insecta > Orthoptera > Acrididae > Schistocerca > Schistocerca serialis. The sequence continues at coordinate 274,052,584 of NC_064641.1, forward strand.
TGTATTTGAATACGCATGCCTATCTCGGTTTCTTTGGCGCTTCAATGTATCACCGCCGACTGGAATGTCCGGCGACACGAACCCATTCCTAGCAGGGGTCTACGGAGACAAGTGAACGGCATAGACTTCCGCAGCCGACGACTGACTTGAGCCCCAGTCCTCTTCTCTGCTTTTGGTTAATCAAATCAGTAGTAGCCGGCCGAAGTGGCCGTGCGGTTAAAGGCGCTGCAGTCTGGAACCCCAAGACCCCTACGGTCGCAGGTTCGAATCCTGCCTCGGGCATGGATGTTTGTGATGTCCTTAGGTTAGTTAGGTTTAACTAGTTCTAAGTTCTAGGGGACTAATGACCTCAGCAGTTGAGTCCCATAGTGCTCAGAGCCATTTGAACCATTTGAAATCAGTAGTGCTGAAGATTAAATCTTCTAGGTTGTAACACAGTGCCATCTTCCTTTTCGGTTTCACCTTATGTAATCGACGTTCAGACCCCTCCATGATGGGACTTTTTTCAGGAGCTTCTGATATTCCCTGTTAGTTGAGTGCTGTCAAAGTCCAGTGTCGTGTTCACTTATAAAAGCGAGTTTTCCTGCGCTTGTTCTGAAGAAGTGGTTTTATTGGGTGAAATTCTTCCAGCTACTAAAGCTGGGCCATCATCATTGAATAGGTAGCGAAACAGGCAGAGGGCCGAGAGATGGAATATATGTCAAAATATTGTTGTCCTGCTGTAGCGATTACTTCCTGGTAGTTGTACTCTTCACGAAGCGTTAGTCCCTAATGTTGTGTCGGTAGCTGGGCCGACACCGTGAAGTGGAGATGGCTGAAAATGAACTCTAGACTAACGCTGTAGCCGATAGGGCACGCACGGCTAAAGCAGACGGGCGTGAAGTCTGGAACATGAGAACTTATAAATGAATAAGAAGAAAAGTATTTAGATGCTTATTACTTATCTTTTTATTAGTCCTTGGAATACATCTCTCTTGAATACTCGTAAGCTATAGGCACTGATACAAATGGCGCCTTGCTAGTTCGTAGCCATTAACTTAGCGGATGGCTATTCTGTCTCTCGGCTAATGAGAGAGAAAGGCTTCATACATCTGGTCGGTAGCTAGGTTCTCGTACAACTGGGGCGAGTCCTCTCTCGTATCACGAGACCTGCCTTGGTGGTGGCGCTAGGTCTGCGATCACAGTGGCGACACGCGGGTCCGACATGTACTACATGGACCGCGGCCGATTTAAGCTACCACCTAGCAAGTGTGGTGTCTGGCGGTGACACCACATTCCTCCCCCGCAAATCGGCGAACGGTCGTGAGATAAGGCTTCCGCCCGCCGTGGGGAGGACCACATGTTGACGTATGCGATGAGGTGGGGAGCCTAACAACAGGCGAGGCTGTGCCACCCGCACCCGGCCATTCGGTCCGAGGGGAGCTAGGAAACGCCTGAAAAACTAGTCCAGGGTGCACGTCAACATGCGGTGTATGCGCCCGTAATGAGACAGGAGGGACCGAAGGGTCGATTTCCATTGCGTCGGGGTAGCCGACGCGCGATGACGTCATGTGGTCCGGAGCGGGCGGGAGTTCCATGGCGGAGGACAGCTGGTCACGGGAAGCGATCGGCGGCGCGTGACCCTGGGAGGCGCTTGGCGGCTGCAACGAAGCGTCGAATGCGGGCGGCGCCGGCGGGAGAACAAGCGGCGGCGGCGGCGGCGGCTGCTGCTGCTGCGGCGGCGGCGGCGCGTCGCCATCGGGCAAAATGGAAGGCATCGTCGGTAACACCTGGGGATGAGGCGAGCCAGTAGATGGGTCCCCAGGGCGCTGACCGAACGGCACCGTCGCTGAAAGCAGACGGGGAGCGGCAGAACCCGTGCGACGACAGAGGCGCAGCTGATTGAGATGCCGACGCACCTCACCAGAGGCCCCCAAAACCAAATACATCGCGCGGCCGAGGCAGCGAAGAATGCGCCCTGCGAGCCAACGCCGTGAACCTCGATAGTTGCGATAAAATACAACGTCGCCTGGAGCAAAAGCAGGAGTCTGCCGCTGCACAGGAACCTGATGCGGCGGATGCAGCAAAGACATCAAGGTGCGATGAGGACGACCGTGGAGCAACTCAGCCGGCGAGCGACCATCTCGGGGCTGAGAGCGATACGAAGACAAAAAGAGCAACAATGCGTCCTCCCGAGAATGCGACTCTTTCAATTGCAACATCTGTGACTTGAAAGTCCGGACCAATCGTTCAGCGGCACCGTTGGACTGAGGCGAAAACGGCGCGGATGTCAGATGTTGAATACCATTGGCCTGGCAGAATGACTGAAATTCTGCGGACATGAATTGTGTGCCATTGTCGGAAACAATAGTCTGCGGAAGACCTTCAATGCAAAAGATAGCAGACAACGCTTGGATGGTGGCGGAGGACGTCGTGGAAGACATCCGGACAACAAAAGGAAAATTACTGAAGGCGTCGACCAGAACCAACCATCGAGCATTCCAGAATGGACCAGCAAAATCAATGTGCAAGCGTTGCCAAGGGGAAGTGGCTTTTGGCCACGCAAAGACTTTCCGCGGCGGTGCGGACTGTTGTTCGGCACACGCCGGGCACGAAGAAGACATATGCGTAATCGCAGCATCGATTCCGAACCAAGTACAGTGCTGACGAGCAAGTTGTTTCGTTCGCACTATACCCCAATGTCCTTGGTGAAGAAGCCGTAAAACAGAGGACTGTAACGAACGTGGGACCACGACTCTGGACTGATCATTATCAGAACGCAACAACAAAACACCACGTCGAACAAAAAGTCTCTCCTTGTGAGCAAAAAATCGGCGAACCAACGGATCCTCGATCCGAGACTTTGACAAAGGCCATTGCGTAGCAACAAAACGTAAAACAGTAGCAAGGACAGGGTCAGCAGCTGTGGCTGTAGCGACACGACGAAAATCAATCGGAAACGAGTCGACCACTTCATCGGTTTCCGAATCAATGAACATGCAAGCAAGTTCGGAAGAATCGAATGCTTTATCCTCAGCAACAGGCAAACGGGACAACGCATCGGCGTTTCCGTGCTTAGCAGTGGACCGATACAAGATATCGTAGCGGTACTGCGAGAGGAAAATAGACCAGCGAATGAATTTCTGCGCTGTACGTGGAGGTACAGGCTTGGTCGGATGAAAAAGCGCTGTCAAAGGTTTGTGGTCTGTGATGATGGTAAAGTGACGACCATACAAGAAATCATGGAACTTAGTAACACCAAACACGAGAGCCAAAGCTTCTTTCTCTATCTGTGAATAATTTCTTTGCGCAGACGAGAGCAATTTGGACGCAAAGGCAATAGGGCGATCATACGAGCCAACTTTGTGCGCAAGCACAGCACCGATCCCGAAATCCGATGCATCTACCATCAACAAAAGGGGTTTCTGGGGATCGAATGGCGTAAGGCAAGTATTAGAAAGCAACGCCGATTTCAACTGGCGAAAGGCGCGTTCACATTCCGTCGTCCAGACGAACGGAACACCTTTACGGCGTAAGCGATGAAGCGGAGCTGAAATAGAAGAGGCATTGCGCAGAAAGCGATGATAATAATTAATTTTACCCAACACACTCTGTAGCTGTTTCACATTTTGAGGGGAAGGCAATTCTTGTATGGCACGGAGGTGCTCTGGACTCGGATGTATGCCTTGGGCATTAATGACATGTCCCAGGTATGGTAAGTCACGAGCAAAAAACACACATTTGTCCTTCCTCAAGCGAAGACCATTTTGCCGCAAGACCTGAAATAATGTTCGTAAGTTCGCAAGATGATCTTCTTCTGTCTGTCCGGAGATCACTATATCGTCCAGATAGTTTGCTGCAGTAGGGACCGACGCACAAATAGTTTGTAAATATTGCTGAAACAAGGCAGGGGCGGATGCACACCCGAATGGCAGCCTTTTGAAGCGGTACAATCCAAGATGCGTGTTAACCACCAATACGCGCTGGGATTCGTCGTCCACCGGTATTTGCAAGTACGCATCGGCTAGGTCCAACTTTGAAAAATATTTTCCCGGGCACAGTTTAGCAAAAAGATCTTCCGGGCGGGGCAAAGGAAAAGTAGCAGTCACTAGCTGTGGATTCACTGTGGCCTTGAAGTCCACGCAAAGTCTCAATTTTCCGGAAGGTTTTGGCAAAATTACTAAGGGTGAGGCCCAGAGAGAAGCTTGCACACGTTCAATTACACCCTGTGATTCGAGATCGTGTAACGTTCTTGCGACCTCATCACGCAATGCGTGGGGAACATTGCGCGCCCTGAAAAATTTCGGTTGCGCGTTTACCTTCAGTTCTAAATGTGCTTCATAGTTTTTAGCGCAACCTAAGCCCGGTGCAAAAATGTCTGCAAATTCGTCACACAGCCGAGAAACACCGTCTGTAGGCACAGTCTGATTCACCGATAGGACCTGATTTACAATAGACATGTTAAACAACTGAAACAAGTCTAGCCCAAACAAGTTCACTGCAGAAGAAGAACGAAGAACGTAAAATGACACAAGTTTTGTTTGTCCCTTGTATGTTGCAAGAAGGCTGCACTGTCCTAACACAGGAAGTGTCTGTCCGGAATATGTAGTTAGCTTAACATTTGCGGAACGCAACGGAGGTTTGCCCAGTTGTTTGTACGTGTCGTGATTGAGCAATGAAACTGCAGCTCCTGTATCGAGCTGGAATGGTATCACTTTGCCTTCAAAGTCTAAGTCCACAAAAAGTTTATTGTTCTGCTGACGACAAAAGCGACTGTTTTGTGCAATGGGAACAGACACTGGTACAGAATCACTTGCTAATTGACGTGATTTCCGGCGACGTCGACGCACAGTTTTTGTGGGACGAACACAGTTACTGTTAGAGAAAGTGTCACTGGACGAAGCGGAATTAACGACATGAATGTCCATAGGCGAAGGTCCACGAGCCTGAGTGTCCTTGGTTCGATTCCGGCGCGAAGCAAAGGGCCTGGAATGATTGTGATTGTCTGATCTGAGCTTTTTCTGGCAAACACTTTGAACATGTCCTTTCTTATTGCAGAAAAAGCAAATAGCTTGGCGTGACGGGCAATGTTCACGCGAATGTCTAGTAGCACACCGCGGGCATGATTTCACTGCATTTGTGTGCTGGCGCGGCACACCTGGCTTAGCACGCGGCGGTCGCTGTGTCGACGTGCGCAAGGCCCGGTTACCGGGCCGCGCAGCGCGTCCAGCGGGCCGGTTAATGTTACACACGGCTGGCGAAGTTTCAAAAGATTCCTGAGCACAGTCAAGTGTGTCCTGTCTATCCAATATGTCTATCACTTGTTGAAGGGAGGGATTAACTAGTTTCAAAATTTGCTCCCGTATGCGAACATCAGAAACGTTCTGTGCAATTGCATCACGCACCATTGTATCTGAATAAGAAAGACCACAGTCACATTCAAAGGCACAGTCCCTAGTAAGTCCTTGCAATGTTGCTACCCACTCCCTATTAGTTTGACCGGCCGTACGTTTTGTACGAAAGAACGTATACCGTTTTGCAACCACATTAACTGTTTCTTTGAAATAGGCATCTAATGCAGACAAAATTTCCTCGTAGGACAGAGTTGCTACGTCGCGTCGGGGAAACAATTTCACTATCACACGGTATGTGGACACACCGACACAAGAAAGCAAAAACGGCTGCCGCTCTTTACCTTGAATTCTGTAGGCAGCGAGGTGAAAGTTGAACTGGCGCGACCACTCGTGCCAGGTCTCATCGGCTGCCACGTATGGTCGAAAGGGAGGTGCAACAGCGTTTAGTGGCAGCGGTAGCGAAGAAGCGGCGGCGGCCGCATCGGTTTGAATGGTACGTTGACCCTGGACGAGCTGTCCAAGGGCATCCAGTAACGCCTGCGTCTGCTGATTCTGCAAGCGATAAAATTCGGACAGTACATCTGGAGAATGTGGCGAAGCCATGACACAATTAAATGTAAGCAATCAGAACACTTTAAATCGTCGCCAATGTTGCAAACGAAGTAATACAAACTCTTTTGCTCGTCGCCAATAAATGTTGTGTCGGTAGCTGGGCCGACACCGTGAAGTGGAGATGGCTGAAAATGAACTCTAGACTAATGCTGTAGCTGATAGGGCACGCACGGCTAAAGCAGACGGGCGTGAAGTCTGGAACATGAGAACTTATAAATGAATAAGAAGAAAAGTATTTAGATGCTTATTACTTATCTTTTTATTAGTCCTTGGAATACATCTCTCTTGAATACTCGTAAGCTATAGGCACTGATACAAATGGCGCCTTGCTAGTTCGTAGCCATTAACTTAGCGGATGGCTATTCTGTCTCTCGGCTAATGAGAGAGAAAGGCTTCATACATCTGGTCGGTAGCTAGGTTCTCGTACAACTGGGGCGAGTCCTCTCTCGTATCACGAGACCTGCCTTGGTGGTGGCGCTAGGTCTGCGATCACAGTGGCGACACGCGGGTCCGACATGTACTACATGGACCGCGGCCGATTTAAGCTACCACCTAGCAAGTGTGGTGTCTGGCGGTGACACCACACCTAATAGCAGGAAACAAGCTGGAATCCTAAAGTCCTCTTCTCTGCTGAAATTACACTCGTTCTTAGAAAACTCAACTTCTTCTCTGAATTTTTTCCTTCTATAAATATTGCTTTCTTCGGCTAGCACTCGTACTTTGTTTGAAACTTATGTCTTGGCAGCGGTTGTCCTGATATTCCGCTACAGTAGATATCACACTACTTTTTAATCGCATGTGGTATTTATTCCAGTTAGTACGTTCTTTTACTGTCATTCCACTTTTGCCTATATCATTTTTGCCACAGCGAGACGTCACTTCATAGACTTCCACAGTGTGAAGGTAATCAGATGCCTCTGTTATGTTCTGACTGAAAAATATGGTTTTTATAGTATTTTCCAAACAATTACGCTTATGCAGTCAGTAACTCTAGAAACTAAAAGTAACCTAACAGAATGAGAAGCTGTTCCTCGACGTTTATATTAGCATAATCAAAAATAATTCGCTTGGAAGCTCTAGTTTTTGACATATCATCATAGCTTTAGGCTTTCAGTGTATCGTTTAGGAAGTTCATCTGATGATGCCAAGCGGTTATTGTCACCATATGGAAGGTGTGCGGTAACAAAATATTTATGAGTTGCTACTGATGACAAAGACTAACTCATACTAATGTCGTCAGACTTCATAAAATTCTCCTTTATAAAGGGTGATTCCATGACGATGTTACGATGGTACGAACTTTCGGGGATGATCGAAAAGGGCAAATGCGTCAGTTTGAGGTAAGGGAACCTAGTCCGGAAACGACCGAGTCGAAAGTTACAGGCGAAAATCGTTCTGATCCATCTGACAGTGGAATAAGTGTATCGGTACTGTTGTTGCTAATGTCGTAGAACAGGCAACTTTCGGAGGTTGTATTATAGACCAAAACAAGAAAAATATCCACTAAACCTGCCCTCTAAAATGCATACTTAAAGAGATATGAGCGTTTTTTCTCAGTAGAAGGAGTATGTTTCACAGCAATGAAGATGAACAAGTGTTTATAGCTCTTAAGGTATGCATTTTAAATCCCGTATTCACAGGAAAATTAGTTTCTTCTTTATATCCATAGTGACATATCTGAAAGTTGCAAACCCTACAATCGTACCATCAATAGTACCGGTACTGCATATCATTGTCAGAGGCATCACAGCGATATGAACTTGTCGTGCGGTAGCGTTCTCGCTTCCCACTCACGGGTTCCCGGATTCTATTTCCGGTGCGGTCAGGGATTTTCTCTGCCTCGTGATGACTGGGTGTTGTGTGATGTCCTTAGGTTTGTTAGGTTTAAGTAGTTCTAAGTACTAGGGGACTGATGACCATAGATGTTAAGTCCCATAGTGCTCAGAGCCATTTGAACCATTTGATATGAGCTTATAACGTTCGAATCGGTTGCTTGCCCCCTACCTAGAATTGATAAATTTACCGTTCTCCATCATCCTTGAAAGTTTGAAATATCATCACGAAATCACAATGAATTTAAAATGGCTCTTTCATAGGCACAATTAGAGCAGATAGCACACGTTTGAAACAATTTGCTCCTCTGTGACAAAAAGGCCACATTTTCAGTCAGAAAAAAGTAAAAGACTTTCACAATAAAACACGGATCATTGTGAACATCGTGCCTTAAAAAATGCGGCACTAAAGATTACTTGTTAGCTCCGTTAATAGGATGGCACATTAAAAAAAAAAAAGAGCTTCATAGATTCCAAAATTTCTTATATGACGTTCACTCAAAATGAATTTCGCCCCAGAGTGATTTTGGTCTTCTGTTCCTATATGTGTTGATCGATAGATCTCGAATACTGTACGACACAAAGTGAATACAAATCCTACAAACACAAATAAGTATTTAGACGACAAGTCGCACTTCCCACCAGCAAGTGGTGCTCAACACTCAGTTTTCAAATGGCTTCCATAATAGTGGGAATAATTGCTTATATGACACCCATTACAGTGCAACACAAATATGGATGCACTATCAGTTGATAGCTCACAATTCCAGTCCACACCAGATCGTCGTAAATAGTAATCCCAACAGTCCAGGACCAGGCAAATCCGTCAATAATAAAAACAGCAACTGCGCCAAAAGAAGTCCAGCTGAAACCTAGTAAACAAACTCAGTGTACACAGTGTAAGTGAAAATGGTTCAAATGGCTCTGAGCACTATGGGACTTAACTTCTGAAGTCATCAGTTCCCTAGAACTACTTAAACCTAACTAACCTAAGGACATCACACACATCCATGCCCGAGGCAGGATTCGAACCTGCGACCGTAGCGGTCGCGCGGTTCCTGACTGTAGCGCCTAGAACCGCTCGGCCACACGGCCGGCAGTGTAAGTGAGGTAGAGGCCTTAGCACGATACAAATTGAAGTGCCTTCCAGCTGCCCTGTGGCCAGGGTTAATGTCCGGCTTGGATTCAGCAGCCAGGTCTGTTGGCGCCTCATGCTGCCTGCTGGAGGGTTCACAGGGTATCGACCTTGCTGTCGAATAATAGAGGTATACCATCTTTCCCCCCTCCCCCTGTAATCGCCTCGTGGAGCTTAAAGCCAGTGATGCTAGAGGTGCAAACTGAGAGTTGAAAAAGAATCCGCATCCCGCGAGGGACCAGCTCTTACTACACTGAATTTGGTGAGGTACGTCTGTCACATATGTGAAACTGTCTCAAGCTGACTGTGGTGGTAGTGGTGGTTGTGTCGTAGGGGAAGCCACTAAGTGCTGAAACGACTAGTTGGCAATCTGTACCAGCATAGCGCCATTGGCATCCGCTGTGAACATTCGTTGTCCATAGATGGCTCTGATGACACTTGATACCCGTTCTGGAAGTCTCCCAAAGTTACGAGCCCAAACATCTGCGCCCAGCTAGTAGTGGGGGCGACGGTTGGGCTCGCATGGGCATGTTGTACGTCACAGAATGTCTCAGAAGGTCTAGTGTCGATGGGCATGCAGCAGTTCCTGTGGAGTGCGTTTATGTGTCGGTGTGATCCTGTGGGACCTCGACCCTAGATGTGGTTGACAGTACCTTCCACATCTGTTCCTTAAAACCACTCCGCTTCACCGAAGGAGGCTAAGTGAAACGGCGCCAATGCGAAGTGTATATTGGTAAAAAGAAAGCAAGCAAAGCCTGAGAATCGTTGGAGATACTTAAGAATGAATGTAATGTCAGTAGAGAAGACGGCTATAGGATTCCAGCTTCGTGCCTTCCCATCCTCAAGGAAACCACCGTCCGTGAGCAACACAAATCGCTACCAGGAACTCACCTTTACCGTACGGCAACACTATTCTGATAAACGTTTTCATCGTTTGCCTGCCTCTGTCGCTGTCTGCCCAATTACGACTGCCCGCCAGTATCAGTCAATAGAATTTCACCCAGCAACCTAACTTCATCAGAACAATCAGGGAAAATTCCCTTTCATAGGTGAAACCGAAATTGCTCTTCAACAGTGTTCAGCAAAACCAAGAACACCAAAAGATCCAACTTTCAACGACAATGGCCGTTAAAGTCTATAGACATATATGTTAATTGTATTGTTGCACTAAAAGTGTTCTTACTATTCGACTAGTTTATTTTACAATGCTGAAATAACTATGCACAGTGGTAAAAATTATCAGAGGCTCTGAAGAGATTCTAAAGTAGTTATGTCTGGTTCTGTTACAATATGGGGTGTTCCATGTACAACGCAATCACTTCCTTCGCTCTTTTGTGGGAAACGATGCTGGAGAAGACGGCACATATGATCTGAGATGTTCCTCAATCTTGGTAACTACCATATCGTCGAACGAGACAATTTAGGGACGGCCGTGCTCATTGCTCCATCTGGCGATACAGACTTGGGTGTCAGTAGCACCTGCCTACAGAACTATGCACAGTCTCAGGCTGAGATACTTCTCTTTTGAAATAATAGTTCCACAGCTACACTTTTTCTCATACGTGCTCCTTACTACAACATAGCAGCTAGGCTGATCTAGACTGTGCGTCTGAGAAGAGGGCTGCAACTTCGAAATTTGTAGGGGACAAGAAATTAATCAAAAAGTGTAGCTAAGTAGTTGTTATATCCAACGAAAAATACTTTGTCGACTACGGCACCTCACAGAAATATTTCTCGTTATACAATAACAGAGGTGATCGTGCCAAACCGAAACGTTGTTCGACGTCAGTACTGAAAATGGCTGTTGCATTCTTTGCAAGATGGTGAAGATGATCTTTAAATGTTCTGTTTACTGCGTCACTTTCTTCGATGTCTCTTCTGTAAACATTTTGCAGGTAATTTTAAGCAAGCTTCATGATGAACTATACAACTAAAATATTAAATTCAGCTCAGAATTGAATGACAAAGCCATATTACCTGGCTTTCCTGTGTGGTGTGTGGCGGAAGGTATTTTGTATACCACTGTCAGTTCCCTGTGAGCTACAGACTCAAAACTTTCAACATAACGCGGAACAGGATAAGAGTGCTATATTGACTTACTTTCTTGTGTAGTGTGGGGCGAAGCGTACTTCGGTACCACTGCCATTTCCCCATTTTTCTGGTTCAGTCGCGAATGGTTCACGGGAAGAACGATTGCTGGTAAGCCTTCGTGTAAACCTGAATCTCTCTACCTTTTAACTTCACGGTTTTTACGTGGGAGGAAGCAACGCATTAGCTGAGTTAGACGAAAAAAAACTGAAATAAACTTGACATAAACGAAACGTCTCCGTTGTAATCTCATTAAAATGCTTGAAAGCGACTCAAAAATTCACACACAAAAGACTAAGAAGATGAAAATAATTATTTGAACAAAAATGAGTTTTTAATGTAATACAGTTCTAATAGGGCTAAAATAAATAAAATTACTTCCCCTAGCACATTCAGGTTCGTAACGGCACTCAGATAGGCGTGAAGAGTTGTGGTCGCGAATGTTTAATTACCGTGAAATTACTTGTTAGATCTGGAACGAAAAACTTGTAGCACATGCAACATATAATTGATGCATGAATAGCTCATCTCTTTACGATTATAGTACTTACTAACTGATGCATGAACACTTTACTTCTTACTATAACGTTTTGCATGTGCTGCACGTTTTTACACTACTGGCCATTAAAATTGCTACACCACGAAGATGACGTGCTACAGACGCGAAATTTAACCGACAGGTAGAAGATGCTGTGATATGTAGATGATTAGCTTCTCAGAGCATTCACACAAGGTTGGCACCGATGGCGACACCTACAACGTGCTGACATGAGGAAAGTTTCCAATCGATTTCTCACACGCAAACAGCAGTTGATAGGCGTTGCCTGGTGAAACGTTGTTGTGATGCCTCGTGTAAGGAGGAGAAATGCGTATCATCACGTTTCCGACTTTGATAAAGGTCGAATTTTAGCCTATCGCGATTGCGGTTTATCGTATCGCGACATTGCTGCTCGCGTTGGTCGAGATCCAATGACTGTTAGCAGAATATGGAATCGGTGGGTTCAGGAGAGTAATACGGAAAGCCATGCTGGATCCCAACGGCCTCGTATCACTAGCAGTCGAGATGACAGGCATCTTATCTGCATGGCTGTAACGGATCGTGCAACCACGTTTCGATCCCTGAGTAAACAGCTGGGGACGTTTGCAGGACAACAACCATCTGAACGATCAGTTCGATGACGTTTGCAGCAGCATGGACTATCAGCTCGGAGACCATGGCTACGATTACCCTCGACGTTGCATCACAGACAGGAGCGCCTGTGATGGTGTACTCAACGACTAACCTGGGTGCACGAATGGTAAAACATCATTTTTTCGGATGAATCCAGGTTCTGTTTACAGCATCATGATGGTCGCATCCGTGTTTGGCGACATCGCGGTGAACGCACATTGGAAGCGTGTATTCTTCATCGCCATACTAGCGTATCACCCCGCGTGATGGTATGGGGTGCCCTTGGTTACACGTCTCGGTCACCTCTTGTTCGCATTGACGGCACTTTGAATGGTGGACATTACATTTCAGATGTGTTACGACCCGTGGCTCTACTCTTCATTCGATCCCTGCGAAACCCTACATTTCAGTAGGATAATGCATGACCGCATGTAGCAGGTCCTGTACGGGCCTCTCTGGATACAGAAAATGTTCGACTGTTGCCCTGGCCAGCACATTCTCCAGATCTCTCACCAATTGAAAACGTCTGGTCAATGCTGACTGAGCAACTGGCTCGTCACAATACGTCAGTCACTACTCTTGATGAACTGTGGTATCGTGTTGAAGCTGCATGGGCAGCTGTACCTGTACACGCCATCCAAGCTCTGTTTGACTCAATGCCCAGGCGTATCAAGGGCGTTATTACAGCCAGAGGTGGTTGTTCTCAGGATCTATGCACCCAAATTGCGTGAAAATGTAATCACATGTCAGTTCTAGTATAATATATTTGTCCAATGAAGACCCGTTAATCATCTGCATTTCTTCTTGGTGTAGCAATTTTAATGGCCACTAGTGTAGTTTTAAATCTTATGGGTGTCTTCAATGCAATGAAAAATCTACGCTAGCAAATTTTTAGGACTATCTATGAGGGGTTACGAATCTGTATGGAGCTAAGATACCTAGCTTTACTTAAACGGAATTAGTTAGCGGAGAAAGCTGTAAACTGTTTACGACCGGTATAATAAATACTCTTCACAGAGTCACACGTTCTATTGCTCACAGTTGACAGTGTTGATGTAGTTCAGAAAACTTCATATACTTGTACAACATCAGATAAAATAACTCCTACTTACCCAATCTTCTCTGCATTGTGCACAGAGTCGCAGTACATTCGCACTTACATACTCGGTGAGCAAATATGACTTTATCCGTGCGGCATTCCCTACACCGAAACACGTTCCCCATGCTAAACACTTAGCCGTTCATGTACCATGCTCGACTCCAATTAACACAGCGTAAAACAGTCCGTTCGGCTGTCGTTGTTGGCGTAGGAAGTGTTTCGCCTGCGTAACATATCGGTACTACTGTTATTAAAAGAATATAATGAAAAGAATTTGAATATTGTATCTCTTACTACTGAGGCTGTCTGCTATAAATATCAACCTAATACACACACATCAAAAAAAGTTTTGCATCATCCCGGTTCCCAGAATTTCTGAGGATATACCTTGACTGTGGATACTGTACCGCAGACAAAGTCCCTTTGACTGTTTAGAGATGTCATTTAGCCCGCCAAAAGATATAACCAACCATGCATGAGCAGCGCCAATTAGACGGAGGGGTTCCGACAGCCGATCAGTTCCAGTTCAGATGGTTCAAATGGCTCTGAGCACTATGGGACTTAACATCTGAGGTCATCAGTCCCTAGAACTTAGAACAACTTAAACCTAACTAACCTAAGGACATCACACACATCCATGCCCGAGGCAGGATTCGAACCTGCGACCGAAGCAGTCGCGCAGTTCCAGACTGAAGCGCCTAGAACCGCTCGGCCACACCGGCCGGCTCAGTTCCAGTCATTCCACCAGAAAGGAGGTACATAGCTCGTGTTGTCTGTAGTTCAGCCATACCTAGACGGTCAATACTGCGGTTCGATCGCGTCCGCATTGTTACTTTGTGCCAAGAACGGCTCTCAACAAGGGGAGTGTCGAGGCGTCTCGGAGTGAACCAAAGCAATGTTATTCGGACATGGAGGAGATACAGAGAGACAGGACCTGTCGATGACATGCCTCGCTCACGCCGCCCGAGGGTTACTACTGCAGTTGATGACCGCTACCTACGGATTATCGCTCGAGGGAACCCTCACAGTAACGGCACCATGCTGAATAATACTTTTCGTGCAGCCATAGGACGTGGTGTTACGACACAAACTGTGCGCAATAGGCTGCATGATGCGCAACTTCACTCCCAACGTTCATGGCGAGGTCCATCTTTGAAACCACGATACCATGCAACGCGGTACAGATGGACCCAACAACATGTGTAATGGACCGCTCATGATTGCCATCACGTTCTCTTCACCGACGAGTGTCGCATATGACTTCAACCAGACGTGTTTGGAGGCAACCTGGTCAGGCTGAACGCCTTAGACACACCATCCAGCGAGTGTAGCAAGGTGGAAGTTCCTTGAAGTTTTAGGGTGGCATTATGTGTTGCCGACGTGCGCAGCTGGTGGTCATGGAAGGCGCCGTAACGGCTGTACGACAAGTGAATGCCATCCTCCGACCGATACAGCAATGATATCGGCAGCATATTGGCGTGGCATTCGTCTTCATGGACGACAATTCGCCCCCCCCCCTCTCCCCCCTCCCATCGTACACATCTTCTGAATGACTTCCATCGGGATAACGACATCGTTCGATCAGAGTGGCCAGCATGTTCTCCAGACATGAATGCTATCTTACATGCCTGGGATAGATTGAAAAGGGCTGTTTATGGACGACGTGACCCACCAACCACTCTGAGGGATCTACGCCGAATTGCCGTTGAGGAGTGGGACAATCTGGACCAACAGTGCTTTGATGAACTTGTGGGTAGTATGCCACGACGAATACAGGCATACAGGCATGCATCAATGCAAGAGGACGTGCTACTAGGTATTAGAGGTACCGCTGTGTACATCAATCTGGACCACCACCTCTGAAGGTGTCTCTGTATGGTGGTACAACATGCAATGGGTGGTTTTAATGAGCAATAAAAAGGGCGGAAATGATGTTTATGTTGATCTCTATTCCAGTTTTCTGTATAGGTTCCGGAACTCTCGAAACCGGGGTGATGGAAAACTTTTTTTGATGTGTGTGTATAAATTTGTGTGTGTGTGTTTTCCACATCTCCTCTCCTGCTATGAGTTCCATGTCTCCTCCTAAACCACTGGACTGGTTTCAACACAACTTTGAACTCGTATCCCTTACTGTCAGGTAACTTTCGCTGTTCTGGAAAAGAACCATCACCTACCATAGGTCAGGAGATATGACGTCATAAGCACTGAGGTGCGTGAAGAACTTACTCACTGTGCATGATGTTTAAATTCATAACTTCTTTGCCACTAATTCTGGCCGCAACACATTTTTCAGGCAGCATCATATATTCCGCTGAATGTATGTACAAAATTATATTTACTGTTAAGAGACTCCTTCAGTAGTGTCAACGTAAGGAAATTCCTGACACTTGGTAGCGCTTTTGAAAGCTTTCAACTGCGAAGTGTGAACGGCTGTAAGCGAAAATAACGGAGATCTATAGAGCTATGAAGAGGTGTTGCCACAGACACGTTTAAAAATTGGCGATGTGGACAGGCGAAGCAGGTGTACTTGTGTATTTGTACAGTAGAGATATTTCTTTGTACGTGTGTTTTATAATTTCAAAGGTTTCCACGACGACAAGGAAAGGAAATTTTTTCGTTATTGCACTACACTTTCGTGTTTCCGCTTCTAATAGGAAACTGCCAAAATGGATACCCGGGTTATGCCGAATTTGTCAGCTAGTATACGTGTAAAGGAGTGTTAATAAATGAAAATTGTCCGTAACTCACTCTATCACTTACGTGATATCAGCTACAGTTGACCTTTATAATTAATGAGTGAGATATGGGAATGTGCGTTGTGGCTACCAGAGGCAGTAACGCCACTATGTATCAGAATGGAATATTACTTGTTGTGGAATTACGTTATTTTTGTGGTTGCTTATGTATTGCCTTTCTCAGTACCAGCTTCTTTATTAGGTTAATTATGGATTAAGTAAGGCCTTGTTGCCAGTCAGCTGGTTAACATTTCTTGATATTTATTTTAAATAAAGTTGTTAGCATGTGATGACAAAAACATCTTAAAAATACTAAATGAGTAAATAAATGGCAGCAGACTACCTACACATCTGATGTCAGGTCCTCACCCATGCGTGTTAGCACTTCAGTGAAATTTCGTACAGTACCTAGGGCACATCCCGCGTCTATCACGGCCAGAAGTGAAGTCCTGCAGAGCCGTTTTGGGGGGCTGGTGTCCGTGCGGCCCTAAAATCCACTATTCTAAATTGAGCCATTTAGCGTTTGCTAGATTCCCTGCAACAAGCCAGATCACCTCCCATTGTTGTAAAATACTGGCTTATTACTGATTAACATTCATACAAACAGTATCTTCCTTTAGCGGGAATATTTTTTAATTTCTTATTACTTCAGCTCCTTCACCGCAGTAATAGATCTTAACAACATAGGACACTCTATTTCTCAGCCCCAGTTTCTTCCCACAGTTCCTCCGTTCACTCATGGTTGCTGGAATGTGCTGGCTTGGCTTTGCAGGTTTCTCTAGCTGACGGGCTCTTCCCCAGCCCCAGCCGCCACGGTCAGTTTTGCCCGCTCAAGTAACAGCCCCAGACCGCAGTTTTCACGCAGAGAGAGGCAATTTCGTTACTCGTCCATCGCCCAATATTTCGAATGCCAGACGTGTCCTTTCTCCCAGTTTCAAGTATGCCTTCAACTTTGCCTTCTGTTACCAGCAGCAAGAACTAACGTTTTTCGTTCTCATGATACGTCCTAAATACTCATTGTTCCTGTTTAATTATATTGGACAGTTTGCAGTCTCTACTGGCACACTCGCAGGGTTCCTCATTTTCTCGTCCCTACCAACCACATTACTTTAAATACGCAGCGGAATAAACTCATCTGAAGTACATTGATCAGCTAACAAATGACAAACGTTTCAATAATTGCAACGAAATTAGCCTGGCTGTTACAAAAAAAAATCTGATACCTAATGTCGAAAATAGAAATCTTGAGATTTCATTTTACATGATTGGTATAGCGATAACCTACGAAGTCAAGAGCACTTTGGAGGAGTCTGCATGGTGTCCACTCACCGCAACACCCAACTGCGCATTATGTGCAGCAGTAGCTGCTGCCAGTTTGTTATGGTGAGTGGTGGAGAGTAAGTAGCTGTTGTAGTGCAATAACCTCAGCTGCCCTCACGTGTCTGTCTGTTCAGTTAAGCATAGCTCGTAACCTGTGTCCTCCACCCAACTGTCAAAAAATGGCTCTGAACACTATGGGACTTAACTGCTGAGGTCATCAGTCCCCTAGGACTTAGAACTACTTAAACCTAACTGACATAAGGACATCACACACATCCATGCCCGTTGCAGTCGCGCGGTTCCAGACTGTAGCGCCTAGAACCCAACTGTCCAAAAGTCCTATGCAGTGTTGCTGCTGAGAGGTGTGTGTGTGGAGAGTTGTGGGCAGGAGTGCGCTTCTATGCATTGTGCTGCTGAACTAGCAATACATTATACAACATTTACATTTGGAACAAACTTAATAATTCTTAACATGGTATATGTTGACTGATGTAAAAAAGATGCACCAATCCATACATCTCCCCCTTAGCGAAAGACTTTTCTTCTAAAGTACCCTACATTCTTCCCCAGGGTTCAAACTGCCTCCATCTCATATTTCATCGAAATCAATTGAGCGGTTTAGCAGTGGAAATATAACAGACAGAGTTACTTTCGCATTTATGATGTTAGTATGGAGTATACCTTGCTTTACAATAACGGCTTCCGAATACTTATTCCATCACGTAATCGTTTGCATTATGCCACGTCTTTATCTCTTAAAGTGTTTTAGTGCTACTGTTTCTCTACAATAATAAATCATTTTCCAATGTGTGTAATTTGTTATAGGATCCTAGAACGTCATTGGTCTTCAGGTAATATTTAATGAAATGAATTACGGCGACACAGATGAAACTTTGGGGTATGGTTTCCATGAAGTTTCCGTTGGGTTACGAAATGTTTCTTGTGAGGATGATAATAAAAATAATTTTGTAAGGCTCAATGGTAGCCTTCAGGTCTTTCACTTGGATGCCACTTCGGCGACTTATGCATTTCTAATCTACCCCAGTTATCTAGCCATGATACGGGGACCTACTTTACAGCGGAGTGCGAACCACATGTCGCGACTTCTCATATCATTGGGGGGTGAAGGCTATAATAAAAGTAAACTGAAGATATTCGTGGCCTGACTGGGATTCAACACCGCAAATTTCGGTTTCCAAGCACGCTTTTTATACCGCTAGATCTTTTGAAGACAATAACCCGGCATAGTGCTATAGAGTGCTTGATGTCTTACTCCGATCGTCACAAGCATGTTAAATAGGATGTAACAAAAATGTTTGCAAAATTACAAGTGTGCAAAATTTTAGAGTGTTTAGAAGAGATAAGCAGTTGAGTAGTCAGAGCAGATGACAGCCATGTGGGGGACACGAGTTCGATTCCTGGCACTGCCAGGGAGTTTTTCTTGCTTCGAAGACAGGGACTGGGTGCACTCAGCCTCATGAGGCCAAATGAGCTACTCAGCTACTCCACCGATCAATAGCGGCCCCAAGCTGAAGAAAACATACAACCAAAAACCGGGAAAGCGGTATGCTGACCACATTATCCTTCATACCACACACAGTCACACTGTTGGCAGAAGATGCCATGGCAGTCGGTCGGCCCCAAGTGACCCGCCCAAGATCAGAAGCAGAACTTTACTCTCTACTTTTTTTTAGAAGAGATAAAAAGAAACCCCTTTTACAGTTCACAAAAGCATCACAAGTACACTGTTTCTCCGATAGGGTTCCATCAAGACTGTGACGCTAGTGGTTTTCCAAGACGGTATCCAAACTGTGATGTGATAAGGAACATTGTTCTACAGATGTTGCTCAGAATGTCGTCCGTTTACATCAATGCGCGACTGATATCTGTGTGCGAATGACTATGTAACAGCCTCAACACTTCCAGGTGTTTCACGAACAATGTCTGCAGCTTCAGCCAAACGGACTACCAGCTCTTCTGCAGTGCCGGCCGATGTCCCGCACACCAAACACTTCATCTCTCACCACAAAAAGAAACCATGGAATTGAGGTCGGGAACTGGTGGTAGCCACAATGATGGCCCACCCTTCCCAATCCAACAACTGGTGAAAACAGTCTAAACGGTGTCTGTCGTCAAAGGTAAAATTTGGTGGAACCCATCATGTTGGAGCCATAATCGTTGCCTGACTGTCAGCGTGACATTCTCAAACATTTCTGGTAGTAATTCACGGAGAAAGATACGGTAATTTTCTCCACCGAATGTGGTAGCCAGAAGATATGGCTCAGTCAAACGATCGTGTATAATACCAGCTCCCATGTTTATGATAATTCTCTGTTGATAGAGGAACAACAATTTCAGCAGGGTCAGTCAATGTGATTCCTACGAAGCGGTCAAAACTACTGTGAACGTTGGGCTAAGTGAAGTCAAACGTCGTTTCCTACGAAGCAGTCAAAACAACTGTGAACGTTGGGCTAAGGGGAGTCAAACCTTTCATGGCTACCTAACGGGGCACCTGCGACTTTTTTGTCACACATGAAAGTGTTTGTTTTACTCTGCTGACAAGACTCTACAGTTCTGTTTACAAAGCTCCTTTTACACCTTCTACATGCCACTTTTATACGCAAGTATGATTTGAACGGCACAACTCACCCATGTGTCATCTGTAGGATAATGCGGGTCCGTTACCAAAGGTCGACGCTCCAACAGATTAAAGATTCTGGAAGCAGATCTTAGGCCTTTCCTCAATCTGGGACCGCAGGACAAGGCACTTGCGATGGTGCCGGTACCCCATATCAAAACTTCAGCCACTCTGGAAAAACAAAAGTATCGAGAAAATAGATTCACGCAATTAATCATTATGGTCTAAGTTCTCAAGACAGATCAGTTAAATAAGGTGTTTTTCCCGCTTAAAAAATAGTTAATGCACAGCCCACTAAGCGTATTCAGCTGACGCATCAGACTTGAGTATTAAGTGGCTTAACTACATGAACCATGGACCTTGCCGTTGGTGGGTAGGCTTGAGTGCCTCACAATACAGATAGCCGTACCGTAGGTGAAACCACAACGGAGGGGTATCTGTTGTCAGGCCACACAAACGTGTGGTACCTGAAGAGGGCAGCAGACTTTTCAGTATTTACAGAGGCAATAGTCTGGATGATTGGCTGATCTGGCCTTGTAACATTAACCAAAACGGCCTTGTGCTGGTACTGCGAGCGGCTGAAAGCAAAGGGAAACTACAGCCGTAATTTTTCTCGAGGGCATGCAGCCTTACTATATGGTTAAATAATGACGGCGTCCTCTTGAGTAAAATATTCCGGCGGTTAAAATAGTCTCCCAGTCGGGGATTACTCATGAGGACTTCGTTATCAGGAGAAAGAACTGGTGTTCTAGGGATTGGAGCGTGGAATGTCAGATCGATAGACACCAAACCCACGCCTACAACAATGTCAACTAGCTCCACTGATGATGAAGGGATTGAAGAAATGCATGATACGATAAAAGAAGTTATTCAGATAGTTAAGGGTGACGAAAATTGAACAGTTATAGTGAACTGGAATTCGATAATAGGGAAAGGAAGAGAAGGAAAAATAGTAGGTGAATATGTACTGGGGTTAAAGAATGAAAGAGGAAGCCGCCTGATAGAATTCTGCCCAGAGCTTAACTTAATAATAACTAACACTCGGTTTAAGAACCGTGAAAGGAGCTTATATACATGGAAGAGGCCTGTAGACACTGGAAGATTTCAGATAGATTTTATAATGGTAGGACAGAGATTTAGGAACCAGGTTTTAAATTGTAAGACAATTCCAGGGGCAGATGCGGACTCTGACCACAATTTATTGGTTATGATCTGTAGACTAAAACTGAAGAAACTGCCGAAAGGTAGGAATTTAAGGAGATGTGACCTGGAAAAACTGAAAGAACTAGACGTTGTAGAGAGTTTTAGAGAGAGCGCTAGGGAACTACTGACAAATACAGGAGAAAGAAATACTGTTGAAGGGGAATGGGTAGCTATGAGAGATGAAATAGTGAAGGCCGCAGAGGATCAAGTCGACAGAAGGACGAGGACTAGTAGAAATCCTTGGGTAACAGAAGAGATATTGAATTTAATTGATGACAGGAGAAAATATAAAAATGCTGGAAATGAAGCACGCGAAAAAGAATACAAACGTCTCAAAAATGAGATCAACAGTAAGTGCAAAATGGCTAAGCAGAGATGGCTAAAGAACAAATGTAAGGATGTAGAGGCTTATCTCACTAGGGTTAAGATAGATACTGCCCACAGGAAAATTAAAGCGACCTTTGGAGAAAAGAGAACCACTTGTATGAATATCAAGAGCTCAGATGGAATGCCAGTCCTAAGCAAAGACGGAAAGGCAGAAAGGTTGAAGGGGCATGTGAGGTCTATACGACGGCGATGTACTTGAGGGCAATATTATGTAAATGGAAAAGGACGTAGATGAAGAAGATGGGAGATATGATACTGCGTGAAGAATTTGACAGAGCACTGAACGACCTAAGTCAAAAAAAGGCCCCGGGTGTAGACAACGTTCCATTAAGGCCACTTATAGCCTTCAGAGAGCCATCCATGGCAAAACTCTACCATCTGGTGAGCAAGATGTATGAGACAGGTAAATACCCTCAGAGTTCAAGAAGAATATAATAATTCCAATTCGAAAAAAGCAGGTGTCAACAGCTGTGAAAATTATCAAACTATCAGCTTAATAAGTCATGGCTGCAAAATACTAACATTAATTTTTACATACGATTGGAAGAACTGGTAGATACTGAACTTGGGGAAGATCAGTTTGGATTCGGTAGAAATGTTGGAACTCGCGAGGCAGTACTGGCCTTACGACTTATTTTAGAAGATAGATTAAGCAAAGACAAACCTACGTTTCTAGCATTTGTAGACCTATTAGAAAGCTTTTGACAATGTTGACTATAATACTCTCTTTAAAATTCTGGAAGTGGCAGGGATAAAATACAGGAAGTGAAAGGCTATTTACAGTTTCTACAGAAACCAGATGGCAGTTGTAAGAGTCGAGGGGCATGAAACGGAAGCAATGGTTGAGAAGGGAGTGAGGCAGGGTTGCAGCCTTATCAAGCAGTAAAGGAAGTAAATGAAAAATCTGGAGTAGGAATTAAAATCCATGGACAAGAAATGAAAACTCTGAGGTTTACCGATGACACTGTAATTCTGACAGAGACAGCAAAGGACCTGGAAGAGCAGCTGTACGGAATGGACAGTGTCTGCCTGCCGTCAGCTTAATAGGCACAGATGCCCAGATGAACATTCCTGTCGCCAACATACATAGCCTCCATCGTCACGTAACTCTAGTACGGCGTAACGTTTGTCTGTAATCGCTAGCACAGACAGATAGCGGTCAAAAATACTGTTCATTTCGCATAATCGTTTTATAGATTTCCTAATAATCTGCGTTCGATACCTGGAATGAGTTTGGATTAAAGCTTTCACAAGACATTTAACTTGTTTCCGATAAAAGTCACAGCTCAGATGTCGCTAACTTTTTGGCTAAGGAAAAGAAGGCATGGCAGTCACTAATGTGTGGTTTTGCACTGCACTTAATTGTACTTCCGAGGCTCTGTTTTAATGAATTATGCTGCAGCTTCTTTATGAAATGCCTTCCTAGCCCGGCAAAATGGAAGGGTCCCTAAAAACATGGAATTCTGATCCACTACATGAAAAAAGTTACTAATCCATTGCACAATGATATATTTTTATGAACGACTTTTAGGTTCTGCTGTTTCTGGAGCCATATGTTTCATCTTCGTTCATCTTTAGGGAGAGCAAAATGTCAATCGCTTGTACTCATTTCCTGCGTCAGATACTAGCACTACTATTTTCTAGTGTGATTACTTTAAAATTTGTTCAGCAGTTGAAGATTTGTGTAATCTGAAGGTAATTCATACAGTTCGTTATACATAAATATTATCGTCTGGTGAAAGTTGTTAGAAATGCGTATACATTCAACAGACAGACTGGAAGTACACACTCACAAGAACGAATTTATCTAGCACTTGCCTCATAAATATTTGGCAATGGAGCTAAACAAATTAGTCTTACCGTATTACGTCCCAATTATTCCCCGTTTCGGTGTTTTTTCAGCGCTTAAAACAGTCTGTTTCTAGTTTGGTTAATACAATTAGGCCTCCACGGTATTTACCTACGAAAAATATCCTTTCTATAACGTGAATGAGTCGTGTGTGCTCTTTTGGACACATCCAAAAGAACTGACACCACACATTCATATAACTGATCTGCATGGATGGGCAGTGGGTCCACCGACTCCAATGTGGTTGCACAGATGCGTCCGACCTCCTATGGAAATCTCATTGTAGTGAGCATGGATGAACGGACAGGCAGTCCTGGTAGTGCACTCCGTGGGAATGTGAGTAGAGCGGCAATGTGTGTTCTTTTGGACACATCCGAAATAACTGACACCACACATTCATATAACTGATCCGCATGGGTGGGCAGTGGGTCCACTGACCGCAGTGTGGATGCACAGATGCGTCCGACCTCCTGTGGAAATCTGAGTGTAGCGAGTATGAATGAATCGACAGGCACTCCTCGTAGTGGCACTCTGTGGGAATGTGTGTAGGACGGCGGTGTGTGTTCTTTTGGAAATGTCCGAAAGAACTGACACCACACATTCATATAACTGATCTGCATGGATGGGCAGTGGTTCCACCGCCTCCAGTGTGGATTCACAGATGGGTCCGACCTCCTGTGAAAATCTGAGTGTAGCGAGTATGGATGAATCGACAGGCACTCCTGGTAGTGGCACTCTGTGGGAATGTGTGTAGGACGGCAGTGTGTGTTCATTTGGATGCGTCCAAAAGAACTGACACCACACATTCATGTAACTGATCTGCATGGATGGGCAGTGGGTCCCTGCCTCCAGTGTGGATGCACAGATTCGTCCGACCTCCTGTGTAAATCTCAGTGTAGCGAGCATGGATGAATGGACAGACACTACTAGCAGTGGCACTCCATGGGAATGTGTGTAGGCCAGCAGTGTGCGTTCTTTTGGACATGTCTGAATGAAGTGACACCCCACATTCATATAACTGATCCGAGTGGATGGGCAGTGGGTTCACCACCTCCAGGGTGAATGCACAGATGCAACCGACATCCTGTGGAAATCTCAGTGTAGTGAGCATGGATGAATGGACAAGCACTCCTGGGAGTAGCACTCCATGTGAATGTGTGTAGGCTGGCAGTGTGTGTTCTTTTCGACACGTCTAAATGAAGTGACACCCCACATCCATGTAACTGATCCGCGTGGATGGGCAGTGGGTCCACTCCTCCAGTGTAGATCTACAGATTCGTCCGACCTCCTGTGGAAATCTCAATGTAGTGAGCATGGATGAATGGACAGGCATTCCTGGTAGTGGCACTCCATGGGAACATGTGTAGGCCGGCAGTGTGTGTTCTTTTGGAAATGTCGGAAAGACCTGACACCAGACATTCATATAACTAATCCACGTGGACGAGCAGTGGGTCCACCGCCTCCAGTGTCGATGCACAGATGCGTCCAGCCTCGTGTGGAAATCTCAGTGTAGCGAGGATGGATGAATGGCTAGGCACTCCTGGTAGTGGCACTGCGTGGTAATGTGTGTAGGCCGGCAGTGTGTGTTGTTTTGGATACGTCCGAAAGAACTCATACCACACATTCATACAACTGATCTGCGAGGATGGGCAGTGGGTCCACTGCCTCCAGTGTGGATTCACAGATGCGTCCGACCTCCTGTGGAAATCTCAGTGCAGCAAGCATGGATGAAAGGACAGGCACTCCCGGTAGTGGCACTCCGTGAGAATGTGTGTACACCGGCAGTGTGTGTTCTTTTGGACATGTCTGAAAGAACTGACACCACACATTCATATAACTGATCTGCTTGGATGGGCAGTGGGTCCACCGCCTCCAGTGTGGATGCACAGTTGCGTCCGACCTCCTGTGGAAATCTCAGTGTAGTGAGCATGGAAGAATGGACAGGCAATCCTGGTAGTGGCTCTCCATGTGAATGTGTGTAGGCCGGCAGTGTGTGTTCTTTTGGACACGTCTGAAAGAACTGACACCACACATTCATGTAACTGATCCACATGGATGGGCAGTGGGTCCCTGCCTCCAGTGTGGATGCACAGATTCGTCCGACCACCTGTGTAAATCTCAGTGTAGCGAGCATGGATGAATGGACAGACACTACTAGCAGTGGCACGCCGTAGGAATATGTGTAGGCCAGCAGTGTGCGTTCTTTTGGACATGTCTGAATGAAGTGACACCCCACATTCATATAACTGATCCGAGTGGATGGGCAGTGGGTTCACCACCTCCAGGGTGAATGCACAGATGCAACCGACATCCCGTGTAAATCTCAGTGTAGTGAGCATGGATGAATGGACAAGCACTCCTGGGAGTAGCACTCCATGTGAATGTGTGTAGGCTGGCAGTGTGTGTTCTTTTCGACACGTCTAAATGAAGTGACACCCCACATCCATATAACTGATCCGCTTGGATGGGCAGTGGGTCCACTCCTCCAGTGTAGATCTACAGATTCGTCCGACCTCCTGTGGAAATCTCAGTGTAGTGAGCATGGATGAATGGACAGGCATTCCTGGTAGTGACACTCCATCGGAACGTGTGTTGGCCGGCAGTGTGTGTTCTTTTCCAAATGTCGGAAAGACCTGACACCAGACATTCATATAACTAATCCGTGTGGATGGGCAGTGGGTCCACCGCCTCCAGTGTCGATGCACAGATGCGTCCAGCCTCGTGTGGAAATCTCAGTGTAGCGAGGATGGATGAATGGCTAGGCACTCCTGGTAGTGGCACTTCGTGGTAATGTGTGTTGTTTCGTTGTTTTGTTGTTTTGGATACGTCCGAAAGAACTGATACCACACATTCATACAACTGATCCGCGAGGATGGGCAGTGGGTCCACCGCCTCCAATGTGGATTCACAGATGCGTCCGACCTCCTGTGGAAATCTCAGTGCAGCAAGCATGGATGAAAGGACAGGCACTCCCGGTAGTGGCACTCCGTGAGAATGTGTGTACACCGGCAGTGTATGTTCTTTTGGACACGTCTGAAAGAACTGACAAAACATATTCATATAACTGATCTGCTTGGATGGGCAGTGGGTCCACCGCCTCCAGTGTGGATGCAGAGTTGCGTCCGACCTCCTGTGGGAATCTCAGTGTAGTGAGCATGGAAGAATGGACAGGCACTCCTGGTATTGGCACTCTGTGGGAATGTGTGTAGGCCGGCAGGCGTGCAGAGATAGTCCACGCAGGGGCGATCACACTGTGTGCCGGAGGGCGTAGTAGTTAACGTACCTGCCCAGTACCAACAGATGCTGGATTCGAATTTCTCTCTGATAGAAGTTTTCACTCGTCATCGCTGATTCCGCGTAATCTTCCTATGCAGTGTACATTATTAATTCCTTTTCCTTCTCCCCGGCACCTCCACCTTTTATTATTTGCGCTGTGCCAAATCTGTTCACACTCATCCAGATGGTATGACCAGATGCTGCAAAAATATCCAATATTCGATTCTAAACGATGTGTGTCAAAGAAATTGTTAATGTGTAATTTAATGAGTTTGTAGCTATCAAAGTCGTGAATATACTTAATCTGAAATGTGGGACATATAATTAGACACAGTATTAATGAAGATAATTAAAAATGTTCTGTCTCACTAACATGGAGGGCTTTGTGAAGTGAATAGTAGAATTGGTTAGGAAGAAATTCAGGTAATGATACTGGAGATCAGTTGACGTCGTAATTGTGATGAGATAGTAAATATCTTCTAAAATAAGGTGTATCCTTGTTGCACATGAAACTAGTAGCAAAGATTCGCGATGTTTCGACAATGAGATAGCAAGAGCAATATAAAAGTGTGTTAGTGTTAAAAGAAGAATAAATATGTTCACATAGTTTGTGTTGTGAGAATGGTAAAGAGAGGAAATTGCTAGATACAAGAACTATAGGTAGGGCGTATAGATAACCTGATAAGTAGATTTAGATATAAGGCTAATAGTGACTTTGTGTTTGGAGGTTAAGATATTGGAGGGATGGAATGAGTTCCAAGCAGAATGAACTAATGTATTAAACTCACGAAAAAGTAGAGAAGCTTGGAAATTAGGTAAATGATTCGGATGCTACACGAATCTCCCGAATAGCTACGCGCGTTAGCTAGCCGCTTCCGTGCTGCGGGGACTAGGGCAGGTGCACTGGCCCCAGATCTAATTAACGACAAGGGCCAGCCAGCCTGGACGCAGTTTCGCACATCAGATTAAATGAGTACCGGGCTGGTGCCCGCATTCCGCCTCAGTTGCACGATTCGGAAACATTTAGAAAACCGGAATGAAATTCTCATTCTGCAGCTGAATGAACGCTGATATCAAACTTCCTGGCAGAGTAAAACTTCGTGCCGAACCGGATCCCGAACTCGGGACCTATACCTTTCGCGGGCAAGTGCTCTACCGACGGAACTACGCAAGCACGACTCACGCTCACACCTTTACCTCCGCCAGCACTTCGCCTCCTACCTTCCAAACATCACAGAACGTCTCCTGAGAAACTTGCAAGAGTGGCACTCCTGGAAGAAAGGACGTTGTGGAGACATGGCTTAGTTACTGGCGGAAGTAAAGATGTGAGGACGGATAGTGAGTCGTGCTTGGGTAGTTCCGTCGGTAGAGCATTTGCCCGCAAAAGGTAAAGGCCCCGACTTCGACTCTCGGTTCGGCACATAGTTTTAATCCCCCAGGAAGTTTCATTTAAAAAACGTCCGTGCATTTTCACATAGGATAATACTGTATGCAGGCAGTTGGGTTATACACATTCCGTTCCAAGGGGAAAATGTGGGCTGACAGGAAGGGTGTCCATTCACCCTCAACTATAACATTGCCAAATCCAATAATTACGAGGGGCGTTAAATAAGAAATCAAATATTTTTTCCTCGACAAGTTTCCTTTGAAAAAAACGCGGAATTTGTTGAGGAACATCGTGGATTATTTCCACTACAGCTTCCACAGTTTCATGAAGCTCCGGTAGGGCACAGGGCAATATATAGTCTTCAAAA
Organism: Schistocerca serialis cubense; assembly: GCF_023864345.2. Classification (NCBI taxonomy): domain Eukaryota; kingdom Metazoa; phylum Arthropoda; class Insecta; order Orthoptera; family Acrididae; genus Schistocerca; species Schistocerca serialis. Next base: position 274,081,016 of record NC_064641.1, read on the forward strand.
TGGGTTAAGTAAGGCAAGGCTGGTACGTTCCAAGCAGAGAGCTGTCACTGAGTTTTCTACTTTTCTTTCTTTTTTTTTGCGGGAAACAGGAGCATTGCAGATATTCATAGGTGCTTGCTGAATATCTGCGAAGGCACGGCAGTTAACAAAAACACGGGGAGTTAACGGGCGAGGCACTTGTCATCATCGCAACATCGCGGAGACCTTCCCTGCAGGCGCCCCACATCTGTAACTAATGCATTGTTGGAACGTGCGGACACTCTCATTCGAGATGATCGGTAGATCACAATGAACCACCTCTCGCTGCTCAACTGGACGTCTCTGTTGGTAGTGCTGACACACTGGTCCACCAGTTTGGGTACCCAGAGGTTTGTGCCTGCTGGGTGCCGCACAGAAGACCATGAAGAGCAACGATGGGCCATATGTGCAGAATTTCGTATTACGATGCTGATCGTGACAGTTTTGTCGGACTTTGTTACAAGCGACGAAACATAGGTTCGTTACTTCGAGCCGGAAACAATACGGCAATCCGTCGAATGGCGCCACACCACCTCTCCTCCGAAGAAAAAGTTCAAAGAAGCACACTCAGCAGGTAAAGTCTTCTGGGAATCTGAAGGGAGTATTCTGTTTTATGTCCTCCCTCATGTTGCAACTACACTCCTGGAAATGGAAAAAAGAACACATTGACACCGGTGTGTCAGACCCACCATACTTGCTCCGGACACTGCGAGAGGGCTGTGCAAGCAATGATCACACGCACGGCACAGCGGACACACCAGGAACCGCGGTGTTGGCCGTCGAATGGCGCTAGCTGCGCAGCATTTGTGCACCGCCGCCGTCAGTGTCAGCCAGTTTGCCGTGGCATACGGAGCTCCATCGCAGTCTTTAACACTGGTAGCATGCCGCGACAGCGTGGACGTGAACCGTATGTGCAGTTGACGGACTTTGAGCGAGGGCGTATAGTGGGCATGCGGGAGGCCGGGTGGACGTACCGCCGAATTGCTCAACACGTGGGGCGTGAGGTCTCCACAGTACATCGATGTTGTCGCCAGTGGTCGGCGGAAGGTGCACGTGCCCGTCGACCTGGGACCGGACCGCAGCGACGCACGGATGCACGCCAAGACCGTAGGATCCTACGCAGTGCCGTAGGGGACCGCATCGCCACTTCCCAGCAAATTAGGGACACTGTTGCTCCTGGGGTATCGGCGAGGACCATTCGCAACCGTCTCCATGAAGCTGGGCTACGGTCCCGCACACCGTTAGGCCGTCTTCCGCTCACGCCCCAACATCGTGCAGCCCGCCTCCAGTGGTGTCGCGACAGGCGTGAATGGAGGGACGAATGGAGACGTGTCGTCTTCAGCGATGAGAGTCGCTTCTGCCTTGGTGCCAATGATGGTTGTATGCGTGTTTGGCGCCGTGCAGGTGAGCGCCACAATCAGGACTGCATACGACCGAGGCACACAGGGCCAACACCCGGCATCATGGTGTGGGGAGCGATCTCTTACACTGGCCGTACGTCACTGGTGATCGTCGAGGGGACACTGAATAGTGCACGGTACATCCAAACCGTCATCGAACCCATCGTTCTACCATTCCTAGACCGGCAAGGGAACTTGCTGTTCCAACAGGACAATGCACGTCCGCATGTATCCCGTGCCACCCAACGTGCTCTAGAAGGTGTAAGTCAACTGCCCTGGCCAGCAAGATCTCCGGATCTGTCCCCCATTGAGCATGTTTGGGACTGGATGAAGCGTCGTCTCACGCGGTCTGCACGTCCAGCACGACCGCTGGTCCAACTGAGGCGCCAGGTGGAAATGGCATGGCAAGCCATTCCACAGGACTACATCCAGCATCTCTACGATCGTCTCCATGGGAGAATAGCAGCCTGCATTGCTGCGAAAGGTGGATATACACTGTACTAGTGCCGACATTGTGCATGCTCTGTTGCCTGTGTCTATGTGCCTGTGGTTCTGTCAGTGTGATCATGTGATGTATCTGACCCCAGGAATGTGTCAATAAAGTTTTCCCTTCCTGGGACAATGAATTCACGGTGTTCTTATTTCAATTTCCAGGAGTGTATCAACTCGGAAATGTATTGTGCTATCCTCAGGAAATTGAAGAAACGACTTCAGCATGTTCGCCGCCACAAAAATGGTAACGAGTTAATCTTTCTCCATGACAATTCAAAGACTTATACAAGTTTGCACACCCGAAAGCGTTCGAAAAACTTTATTTGACTATTCTTCCTCATCCAACCTACAGCCCGGATCTCGCAACTTCCGACTTCCATTGTCTGGCCAGATGAAGGATGCACTCCGCGGGAAGCAGAGCGTGGATGATTGGTGAGGATTCTGATGCAGCAAGACGATGGCTCCGACGTCGACCAGTAGAGTGGCATTATGCGGGTATACTGGCCCTCCCGCTAAGAAGGCATAAGGCCGTCGTACTGAACTGAGATTATGTTGCAACATAAGATTTTGTACGCAACAGAGCGGGAAAAAGTATGGTGTATTGGAATCCTGAACAAAATCGACCTGCTTTCGAAAAGGAAGTGTTGCATTACTTATTAAACACCCCTCGTAACATTCAGTCTCCATGTAGATAGGTGATAAAATCCAGAAAAGGGAGTTTACGGGCACCCAACGGCAAGGTTATCACCGGAGCAGGGAAGAAGCGGTTACTCACTTGAAGACGTCCTGATAGGGCACACCGTCAGCATGGACGAGTGTTGCTCCATAATACAAGCACGCAGCGTAGGCAAAAGTGCTAATGTTCCATGAAAGGCTGAAGGCAGCTGCACGCACATGCGTGATGTGTTCAGCAAGATGCAGTGCTGGCCGCAACTCTGACAGGTACTGGGCGTGGAACTGACGCTCGCGGCAGAGACCCGCCACCGTGCGGATGTTACCAACAGCCTCCACAGCCACCTGTAAAAGTTGGATACGTTCACAAATGCCACACACCGTCTGCATTTCTCGTAATACCAAGAAATCATAAGCAATAATCATTTAAGACATTTCATGGACACAAAATTCTCGATAAACTTGCCACGTGGAACTTCGGATAAAACCTAAGCTTTCGAAGTTGGCCACCATCGTCGTTGTCAAAGGCTAAGATTTTCATGAAACTGGAGATGCTACAATTTTTATATCAGAAGGACGGCGTCTGACCGGCAGGATTGTGTCAAGATGATATCAGGAGAGTGGTGCATACCGAGGACAGGGTGGAACTTACACCCGTAGATTACGTTTGCGCTATCTATCAGGCATTACTTGAGCAGGAAGACAGGAGAGCTATTAAAGCTCTCTAGCCTATCCGACAAACTTGTAAAGAATTTGAGACCAAGAGAATCTGGGTTACCCAGGTTGTATGGCCTCAAATTCTGTACAGCTTCGTCAGAGGACCAATCATCAGTGCCGTCGGCTCTCCTAAATACAGGACGGTCAAGTAGTTACCTACATAATTGGCATCAAAACGTTGAATAATGTGCGCACCCCTTCCAACCGTCCTGTTTTTTTATGTATGTTGATGGTGCGTTTTTAATTTGGGCGCATGGCTGTGAGGCACTGTACACGAACAATATGCACCCAAACATAAGTTTTGCCGCAGAGATGGAGAAGGACCGAAAATTCCCTTTCTCAGACGTATTAGTCAAATGGGAAGAAGGTGGACGATGTAGCCATTCCGTGTATCGAAAGCCGATGAATACAGGCCTATATCTCAATGGGCGTAACTCAGAAGAAAGCTATGCTTAACAATTCAATACGCAGAGCTGGGACTATTTTAGACAAGGAGCTCCCCAGCTCCGAGATGAATCCTCTGACGTCGGTGTTCAGAAAGAATGGGTATTCGGTTCATGATATTAGGTCATCATTGTAGGTGAAACCAAGACACAACGCCTTTCAACAAACGCAGGAGGACAAACACGGCGACTTCCATTCTGCGGTGCAAGAAATAGTTAGATAGATGGAGTCCTAAAGAGGCAGACTAATGTTTCGCTCACCCAGGAAAATCAAGGAAATATTGTGACACGTTCAAGATTATCTAGGACTGAGAGTGCGACAGATTTATAATATTCCCTGCGAGTGTGGAAGCATTGACGTAGGGCTGTCTATATGGATTGTCACCAGTCGCTGTGTCAAAAATCACAGTCACCTAAAGTGTGGAAAATTAATTATCAGCTGTGGATTGTCACAATCTGTCAAATAAACAAAACTTATGTTTGAACAACGCAGTCTAACTTTATCGACTCTGTGATTAGAGAAGCAGTACAAATTAGATTATGTGGTAAAAGCTTCAATAGAGAAGCAAAAAGAGAGGACAGTGGAGGAGGTTTCTTAGTATACTGTAGGATGCAAGTGATGGCAATGCTAACGACGCCGGATAAAGAGTGTAAACATGATTTGTGGACGTGGAGTCAGCCACATCAGTTCAAATGGCTCTGAGCACTATGGGACTTAACTTCTGAGGTCATCAGTCCCCTAGAACTTAGAACTACTTAAACCTAACTATCCTAAGGACACCACACACATCCATGCCCGAGGCAGGATTCGAACCTGCGACCGTAGCGGTCTCGCTGTTCCAGACTTCAGCGCCCAGAACCGCACGGCCACTTCGGCCGGCTAGGAAATAGACAAAAAAGAAAAGATTAGCACACTTTCCTAATAATCCGGAGACACAGGTTCCAGCCCCGGGTCTGACACAAATTTTAATTTGTTGCTTCAGCTCTTATCCTTATAGAATTGAAATTTAAATTCACTGTTCCAAATTTCGCTTTTTCAGACACTTTTCTTTCTGTTCCCAGTCTGCATTTTATATCCTGTCTGCTTCGACCAAAATCAGTTACTTTGCCGTTCAGATAGCGATACTCCTCTACTGCTTTTGGTGTCTGATTTAATTTGAATACTTTCGATTAGCCGGCCGGGGTGGACGAGTGGTTCTAGGCGCTACAGTCTGGAACCGTGCGACAGCTACGGTCGCAGGTTCGAATCCTGCCTCGGGCATGGAAGTGTGTAATGTCCTTAGAAGAGTTAGGTTTAAATAGTTCTATGTTCTAGGGGACTGATGACCTCAGATGTTAAGTCCCATGGTGCTCAGAGCCATTTGAACCATTTTGAACTTTCGATTACCCTGACATTTGTTGGTGTCAATCATTTAACCATTCTTCAATGCACTGCCCATTTTCTTCAACTGCTCTCTTAAATCCTATGTCATCTCTGAGGGAATTACAATTTCATCTGTAATCCTCGAAAGGTTTAATTTCTTCTCCCTGAATTTTTAATTCCATCTCCAGATTTCTACTTGGTTTCGTCTACGGACTGTTCAGTCTACAGGCAGAGTATCAATGGGATTAGCTAGAGCCATGAATCACTTCGTTGTCAACTAAGTGTTTTATTCCAACTACTTTCATAACTTCAAGGAACTTATTCACGTCAACGCTGTCAAAATTTTATATCGGATTGGAAACCCATAAAAATCAGAAAAGTCTACATTTACATTTATATGTCTAGGTAAGTGCTGTGCACCGTTACAGACATTGTTTAGTGGAAGGTACGTGCTGCGCCAGAGCATGTCTGTTTACCGATAATGTGACGCGCAACACAGTAAAAAAAAAAAAATAAAAAATAAAAAAAAAATGGCTCTAAGCACTATGGGACATAACATCTAAGGTGATCAGTCCCCTAGACTTAGAACTACTTAAACCTAACTAACCTAAGGACACCACACACATCCATGCCCGAGACAGGATTGGAACCTGCGACCGTAGCATCAGCGCGGTTCCGGACTGAAGCGCCTAGAACCGATCGGGCACAGCAGCCGGCGCAACACAGTAACTTAAAAAAAAAGAATAATGATTTTTAATGTCCAATCGACAACGAGGTCATTACAGGCAGAGCAGAAGATCAGATGAAGGAAGATTGGAGAGGGAAAATGGCCGTGCCCTTTCAAAGGTCTAATGGATATCGTGGAGAACCTAAATCTGTATGGCAGCACGGGAATTTGGACCTCGTCTTCCTGAATGTGAATATAGTGTGCAAACTACTGTTTCGCTGTTCGGTATTAAGGGAAGACTGCACTGAACGTAACTGGACAGCGGCAAAGCGGTGGGTCGCGATGCGGCTCTATTTAGTACACCGCATTTGAACTGTAGCAGCGCGACAATACGCAGAAAATTTTGCTTGTAAATCGTTCGGCAACCGAGAAAAATGGACGGAAGCGACATGGATGTGACAGTAATTTCTTTGTTATTTGACGAAGAGGATTATAAATTTATTTATGGTAACGTGGTTGACCTTGGAAAGAATAGCAATGGGGGATTTTTTCATGGTCATATTTAGCAACAAAAGTATAAGTAGATACCTTGAATATGCCAGACCTAAAAGAATTACAGGGACGACCGTTCGACTGCTTCACGTGTTTGTTGGAGACGGAGCTATTCCATTAAAAACCTACTTGACGAGATCTTATCCAAGTACAAAATTAGATGAGCAATCGAAAAAGCCTTGAGCCTACAGACGTAACGAGGTAAAAGAGTTTCAGAAGGCGCTTTTGGAATATAGTGCTAGAACTTTAGGCTTCACTATCGCCAGATCTCAGTCCAGAGCACGTAGAGGCTGCCTCTTGGGTCTTGCCCAGTTTTCCCAGACATAGTGTTGTTTGACAGTCAAGAGACCGAAGAGATACAATTACTAGACCTTCTTCGTATAGGAGAAAATTTCGTAAATAATGTTATTCAGATACAGGAAATATTCTCATAAGGTAATGTGGTCTGGCAAAACGACGTAGTAAATAGGGGAAACGTCGAAGAGAAAGTAAATAGTAAAAGAATGTAATAATATGAATGTCGTTATAAGGAATAAAGGCCTAATCATCCGTTTGTAATGTGTAGGTATTCGTACGCCATGTTCACTCCCATTTTCTTGGCAGTTTATGCCCAGATGTTATTTTCTTTCTGGTACCATTCATATAATAATAATGTTGAAGGTCATATAGCTCTGGATATCCGCTTACACATACAGTTAACTTTTCCTTGTCTGCGACCACTTTGGTAAACAAACTTTCGTTTTGCACATCAAAAGAGCTGCGATTTGAGTGACGTGTTGTATCGCGACACTTGCTATACCGCACTACCGACAGCGGAACCACGCGACACCGGACGGCGCGTTACAGCTGGCCAGTTGGTCAGCTTTACCTCGCAATGTTGCACCACTCAGTTGCACTGCAGCGGAATGCGTTCTGTCTCATCAAATCTCACGTAAACAATATTTGGTCTTGGTGTCCCGTGCCGCTCTGCTGCAGTTCAGTTCAGCTCATTGCAGTTTCATCTTTAGCTTCACAGACCTACATACAATACACTCTTCGGCATACACTCGCGAGAGGTTTGTAGTCATGGCCCTTACGATGAGCACTTTTTTTTCGTGCAATGGTCTACTGTGGCGCTGAAAACTAAAAGTGCTATTTTACTATAAGAGTAAAACAAGAGGTGGCGTGAAGTAAGCACCTTGGTGGCCTTCTCTAGCGATTTCCGCATGCGCTCATCCCCCGCCTTCTCCACGTGGGCGTCGTAGTATTCGGACGCCATCAGGACGGGCATGAAGGCGATCGTCAACAGTCCTAGTCTCCACTCGTAGTACAGGCACAGTCCAACAGAGAGCACCAGCGTCGCAAGCGCCTGCACCACTGAGTTGATTGGCTGGCCTGTAGCCTGCAAAACAGAATTTATTTGCTTGCTTATTCAACTCCGTAAAAGCAAATATATATTTATCATTCAACACGAAATTAGGCAAGAAGGCGAAACATGAAAATTCTGGTGTTTCTTATTACTCTATGACTGTCTCTGTTTTGACTGTTGATTTATGAAAGTCACCAAATGTGCACTCCTAATCGATGTTAACACAGTCGCAATGGGATTCATGTAGCACTCTGAGCAATATCCTTTTACAGCTTCGGCTTTGGTCAAAAAAATATTTTGATGCGTGCTGACGGTACCAACGAACCAATTGCATCAAACTGACACTATTATGTTAATATGTGGATACCTAGCAATAGTAAACGAGGAATGACGACAAATTCATTTATGAGAAGATCCAGTCAATATAATGAACTTTGTTGTTTATTACATCATAATTATTCACAGCCAACAGATTTAAGAAGTTTTTCACTGGTGATTAGTTCAAACGTTCTGTGGTCCATAGCATGCCATCGCTTAACACCTCATAGAATAGAAAATGTTCCTCGTGTTTTCCTTAAATGCTATATCAACTATGGCATCAAGTGTGATACCATTTCACTGGCATTCTCCAGTTGTTAATGGAAGGACAGGTTTCCATTAGACGTTGATAGTGGTTGAGTAGGATCCACCCACTGAGCCACACAGATTTGGAGAAATGCAAGTTAAATACACTACTGGCCATTAAAATAGCTACACCACGAAGATGACGTGCTACAGACGCGAAATTTAACCGACAGGTAGAAGATGCTGTGATATGCAAATGATTAACTTTTCAGAGCATTCACACAAGGTTGGCGCCTGTTACGACATTTACAACGTGCTGACATGAGGAAAGTTTCCAACCGATTACTCATACACAAACAGCAGTTGACCGGCGTTGCCTGGTGAAACGTTGTTGTGATGCCTCGTGTAAGGAGAGGAAATGCATACCATCACGTTTCCGACTTTGATAAAAGTCGAATTGTAGCCTATCGCGATTGCGGTTTATCGTATCGCGACATTGCTGCTCGCGTTGGTCCAGATCCAATGATTGTTAGCAGAATATGGAATCGGGGGGTTCAGGAGGGTAACACGGAACGCCGTGCTAGATCCCAACGGCCTCGTATCACTAGCAGTCGAGATGACAGGCATCTTATCCGTATGGCTGTAACGGATCGTACAGCTACGTCTCGATCCCTGAGTCAACAGTTGGGGACGTTTGCAAGATAACAACCATCTGCACCAACAGTTCGACGACGTTTGCAGCAGCACGAACTGTCAGCTCGGAGACCATGGCTGCGGTTACTCTTGACGCTGCGTCACAGACAGGAGAGCCTGCGATGGTGTGCTCGACGACGGACTTGGGTGCACAAATGGCAAAACGTCATTTTTTTTGGATGAATCCAGGTTCTGTTTACAGCATCATGATGGTCGCATCCGTGTTTGGCGACATCGCGGTGACCGTAAATTGGAAGCGTATATTCGTCATCGCCATACTGGCCTATCACCCGCCGTGATGCTATGGTGTGCCATTGGTTCCACGTTTTGGTCACCTCTTGTTCGCATTGACGGCACTTTAAACAGTGGACGTTACATTTCAGATGTGTTACGACCCGTGGCTCTACCCTTCATTCGATTCCTGCGAAACCCTACAATTCAGCAGGATAATGCACGACCGCATGTTGCAGGTCTTGTACCGGCCTTTCTGGATACAGAAAATGTTCGACTGCTGCCCTGGCCAGCACATTCTCCAGATCTCTCACCAATTGAAAACGTCTGGTCAATGGTAGCCGAGCAAGTGGCTCCTCACAATACGCCAATCACTACTCTTGATGAACAGTGGTATCGTGTTGAAGCTGCATGGGCAGCTGTAAATGTACATGCCATCCAAGCTCTGTTTGACTCAATGCCCAGGCGTATCAATGCCGTTATTACGGCCAGAGGTGGTTGTTCTGGGTACTGATTTCTCAGGATCTATGCACACAAATTGCGTGAAAATGTAATTACATGTCAGTTCCAGTATAATATATTTGTCCAATTAATACTCGTTTATCATCTACATTTCTTCTTGGTGTAGCAGTTTTAATGCCAGTAGTGTAACTCTTCTGTGTTATCTTGTTCGCTAATCATTTCCGCTCCTGTCCAGCATTCCTATGGCGACAGTTGAGAGGCCACTCTGTAGCCCACCTCGTCCTACTGTCGTGTACGAAGTTGTACACAACCTCAAAAAATGCTACAAATTCGTTTTGGAATGACTGGATCATTTTTAACACTTGTGGGCTAATTTCAACAAATATCTCAGTCATTCATCAGGAAGTCTAACATTGTTCGAGTTGGGCAATCTACCAGCGTGTGAGTAAATTATGTGTTTTAGAAAAATACTGAAGAAAGATTGGAAAAATCTTATTGACACTCTTGGGCAGAAAAAAAGATACATTAAGAATGGGGCTGTTCATTATGAGTTCAAGAAATGACGCATGACACACAAATTTGGTCCATATTTACGTGGTAAGGATTCTTCCCCCCCCCCCCCCCCTTTCCACCTCCATCGAACCATGGTCCTTGCCGTTGATGGGGAGGCTTGCGTGCCTCAACGATACAGACAGCCGTATCGTAGGTGCAACCACAACGGAGCGGTATCTGTTGAGAGGCCAGACAAACGTATGGTTTCTCAAGAGGGGCAGCAGCCTTTTCAGTAGTTGCAGGGGCAACAGTCTCGATGATTGACTGATCTGGCCCTGTAACACTAACCAAAACGGCCTTGCTGTTTTGGTACTGCGAACGGCTGAAAGCAAGGGGAAACTACAGCCGTATTTTTCGCGAGGGCATGTAGCTTTACTGTATGTATGATTAAATGATGATGGCGTCCTCTTGGGTAAAATATTCCGGAGGTAAAACAGTCCCCCATTCGGATCTCCGCGCGGAGACTACTCAAGAGGACATCGTCATCAGGAGAAAGAGAACTGGCATTCTACGGATCGGAGCGTGGAATGTCAGATCCCTTAATCGGGCAGGTAGGTAAGAAAATTTAAAAAGGGAAATGGATAGGTTAAAGATAAATATAGTAGGAATTAGTGAAGTTCGGTGGCGGGAGGAACAAGACTTTAGGTCAGGTGAATACAGAGTTACAAATACAAAATCAAATAGGGGTAATGCAGGAGTAGATTTAATAATGAATAAAAAAATGGTAGTGCGGGTAAGCTACTACAAACAGTATAGTGAACGCATTATTGTGGCCAAGATAGACACGAAGCCCATGCCTACCACAGTAGTACAAGTTTATATGCCAACTAGCTCTGCAGATGATGAAGAAATTGACGAAATGTATGATGAGATAAAAGAAATTATTCAGGTAGTGAAGGGAGATGAAAATTTAATTGTCATGGGTGACTGGAATTCGACAGTAGGAAAAGGAAGAGAAGGAAACGTAGTAGGTGAATATGGATTGGGGCTAAGAAATGAAAGGGGAAGCCGCCTGGTAGAATTTTGCACAGAGCATAACTTAATCACAGCTAACACTTGGTTAAAGAATCATGAAAGACGGTTGTATACGTGGAAGAACCCTGGAAATACTAAAAGCTTTCAGACAGATTATATAATTGTAAGACATAGATTTAGGAACCAGATTTTAAATTGTAAGACATTTCCAGGGGCAGATGTGGACTCTGACCACAATCTATTGGTTATGAACTGTAGATTAAAACTGAAGAAACTGAAAAAAAGGGCGAATTTAAGGAGATGGGACCTGGATAAACTGACTAAACCAGAGGTTGTACAGAGTTTCAGGGAGAGCATAAGGGAACAATTGACAGGAAGGGGGGAAAGAAATACATTAGAAGTATGGGTAGCTCTGAGGAATGAAATAGTGAAGGCAGCAGAGGATCAAGTAGGTAAAAAGACAAGGGCTAGTAGAAATCCTTGGGTAACAGGAGAGATACTGAATTTATTTGATGAAAGGAGAAAATACAAAAATGCAGCAAGTGAAGCAGGCAAAAAGGAATACAAACGTCTGAAAAATGAGATCGACAGGAAGTGCAAAATGGCTAAGCAGGGATGGGTAGAGGACAAATGAAAGGATGTAGAGGCTTATCTCACGAGTGGTAAGATAGATACTGCCTACAGGAAAATTAAAGAGACCTTTGGAGATAAGAGAACCACTCGCATGAATATCAAGAGCTCAGATGGAAACCCAGTTCTAAGCAAAGAAGGGAAAGCAGAAAGGTGGAAGGAGTATATTGAGGTTCTATACAGGGGCGATGTTCTTGAGGACAGTATTATGGAAATGGAAGAGGAGGCAGACGAAGATGAAATGGAGATATGATACTGCGTGAAGAGTTTGCAGAACACTGAAAGATCAAAGTCGAAACAAGGCCCCGGGAGCAGACAAAATTCAATTAGAACTACTGACAGCCAATCCTGACAAAACCCTACCATCTGGTGAAGAAGACGTATGAGACAGGCAAAATTCCCTCAGACTTCAAGAAGAATATAATAATTCCAATCCCAAAGAAAGCAGGTGTTGACAGATTTGAAAAGTACCGAACTATCAGTTTAATTAGTCACAGCTGCAAAATACTAACGCGAATTCTTTACAGACGAATGGAAAAACTGGTAGAAGCCGACCTCGGGAAAGATCAGTTTGGATTCCGTAGAAATGTTGGAACACGTGAGGCAATACTGACCCTACGACTTATCTCAGAAAATAGATTAAGGAAAGGCAAACCTACGTTTCTAGCATTTTTAGACTTAGAGGAAGCTTTCGACAATGTTGACTGGAATACTCTCTTTCAAATTCTAAAGATGGCAGGGGTAAAATACAGGGAGCGAAAGGCTATTTACAAATTGTACAAGAACCAGATGGCAGTTAGAAGAGTCGAGGGACATGGAAGGGAAGCAGTGGTTGGGAAGGAAGTGAGACAGGGTTGTATCCTCTCCCCGATGCTATTCAATCTGTATATTGAGCAAGCAGTAAAGGAAACGAAAGATAAGTTCGGAGTAGGTATTAAAATCAATGGAGAAGAAATAAAAACTTTGAGGTTCGCCTATGACATTGTAATTCTGTCAGAGACAGCAAAGGACTTGGAAGAGCAGTTGAACGAAATGGACAGTGCCTTGAAAGGAGGGTATAAGATGAAGATCAAACATGATTGTCGAAGTAGAGACGATATAAAATGGAGACTGGCAATGGCAAGGAAAGCGTTTCTGAAGAAGAGAAATTTGTTAATATCGAGTATTGATTTAAGTGTCAGGAAGTCGTTTCTGAAAGTATATGTGTGGAGTGCAGCCATGTATGGAAGTGAAACATGGACGATAAATGGTTTAGACAAGAAGAGAATAGAAGCTTTTGAAATGTGGTGCTGCAGAAGAATGCTGAAGATTAGATGGGTAGATCACATAACTAATGAGGAGGTATTGAATAGAATTGGGGAGAAGAGGAGCTCGTGGCACAACTTGACTAGAAGAAGGAATCGGTTGGTAAGACATGTTGTGAGACATTGAGGGACCGCCAATTTAGTATTGGAGGGCAGCGTGGAGGGTAAAAATCGCAGAGGGAGACCAAGAGATGAATACACTAAGCAGATTCAGAAGGATGTAGGCTGCAGTAGGTACTGGAAGATGAAGGAGCTTGCACAGGATAGATTAGCATGGAGAGCTGCATCGAACCAGTCTCAGGACTGAAGACCACAACTACAAAAACAACAACAGAAAAATCGTGGAGAAAGATTGGAAAAATCTTATTGACACTGTTGGGCAGAAAAAAAGAAACAGAAAGAGTGGGGCTGTTCATTATGAGTTCAAGGAATGACGCCTGACACACAAGTTTAGTCCATATTTACGTAGTAAGGATGACATCTTCAGGTGATTAATATCTCTTATTTATAAATGCAGCAGAAGGCGTCATTCCTATTTATAAATATGTAACAAGAGCTGTTGTACCAAGACAGAAAGAAAGCAGGTTACTTGCACAGTGGGTGCCAGCTGAGGCAGCTTGGGCTAATGCCAACCAGAGAGCTGAAATGTACCAGACACTTTCTGCGCCGCATGTTGGTGAAGCACTGCCCTGACAGATTCGAGACGAGCACCCTGCAGTCTTCCTCAGATAGTTTTAAGGCAGGTACTAGGTAAAAAATTATTTTTTCGTTACTTATAGTGTATGTCAGGATTGTGGTGAAGCGCCCATTATTTTCTCAATGGTCATATTCATTGTGACATTCTGCATTTAAGCATGACACTGCACGAAATTCTAAAAGGTTGCAATGAAAGATAGGCATCGCTATGATTTTGCATTTGCAGCAAAAATGGTTCAAATGGCACTCAGCACTATGGGACTTAACATCTGAGGTCATCAGTTCCCTACAACTTAGAACTACTTAAACCTAACTAACCTAAGGACATCACACACATCCATGCCGAGGCAGAATTCGAACCGTAGCGGTCACACGGTTCCAGAACCTAGAACCGCTCGGCCACTCCGGCCGGCGCATTTGTAGCATATTACATCATAAGTTACTGTGTATGAAATTTAGCTAACATACTGAATTTTACTTTAGACTTGGGAGGAGGTCTCCAATCTCGAGGAAATGGAAGCTATGCAATGTACTGAGATGCGATCGCATACCCCAGCTACAAAGCCACAATAAAATATTCGTAACATCCGTAATGTCCCGTACACAGTTTGAGATATCGCAACGTGATTTTGGCAAATAATACCACGCAAAGAGTAAGTATTTTGCCATATGGTTAATATGCAGAACTTCATCATCCACATTGTGTTTCAAGTAACTGTAGATTTCTGAATGAAACAGTGTAATTGCTAAAGGGCTATCGGCAGTTGCTGAAACAAGAATTGCTGTGGGTATAGCAGCAACCTAAGTGAAGAAATTACATGTTTCTTTTTATAACGTGGATATGCGTTAGGATTCAGTGACATTTGCATCTACACTAGCATGTTAGTGAGGTGACATTGTGTAAACTCTGCTGTGTTCTAGCAGGAGAAGCGAATTTTAATATGGCTACAAAAAGTGCAGACGAGTGTGACTAAGACAGCAGCGCTAACGAAGCGTGCCTCACCTTCTACTCGTAACGGCTCTGCTGCCACTTGACTGGCAGACTAACCAACGTTCCTTGTGAATACCCGTGGACGCACAGAGCTGAGCGGGATTGCGTAAGTTTTCTGTAGTGTTGGGGATAAGAAGTAACTTGGAACTTACGCGATAGTTAGTGATACTGTGTTGAGCGTTCTTTAGGTCTTCGTTACAAGGTCGACATTCACACACAGAAATACGAGGACATGATAAAAAATCTCGACGTGGCGGAAATGAATGAGATTTCTTAGGTAAAACATTTCCTTTTTTTCCAACATACTCCTTTTCTAGATATATGTCCCTCGTTCAACTTTTTCCGTTTGGAACATTCGATCTCTGGAGTGTTATACTGTAAAGCATGCTAGATAGCCATCTAAGGCAGTCATAAACTTCTCATTGAAATCTAATCGTCTTGGAAAGACAAATTTTCTTAGATATGTCATACTTTCTGTCCCAGAGTATTTCCATTGCCGAAGCATTTAATGAGAACGTATACTGTAATTAATTTTTTCATTTGCAGTTCTAGCATCTTCTCGCTTATTTTATCGTCAGGTTAGCCCAGAAGACTGATTTCATGTTCCCTTTTGCTAATAATCAACAAAAATAGTTGAGTTCATCTTGTAAAGTACTGTTGATAATCTCTCCAGACGAAGAAATTAGTTTCACCCTGCTTAGTTTAGTGGCCCCGTCGGCCATCATATCTTCCCCTCTCCGCTGCTTTCATTGTGATTTAGTTTGTTATGAGAATACAGTGTATGTTCTTTCGGACACGTCTGAAAGAACAGACATCAATGATGACCTGCAGCGGTGTAGAACGAAATTAGAACTATATTAATACCCTCACCTGCTGACGGGCATGGATCTTTACCAACGGGGACACGTGAAAATGCGTGTCCCGACCGGGACTCGAACCCGGGATCTCCTGCTTATATCGCAGACACTCTATCTCTCTGAGCCACCGAAGGCACAGAGGATAGTGCGACTGCAATGACTATCTCGCGCACACCACCCGCGAGACCCACATTCTCACCTTATATGTCTACACACTACAATCGTAGTGTCCCACACCAAAACACTCATTATTCGTGGAAGACATTCTTACCAAGTCCCGTACGAGTCCGGGGAACATGAGTGCATCCACACAGAAGAAGAAGGTCATGGCCGGTATTGCCAGAACTGCATACTTATATGGATATGGTGTCTGTTCTTTCGGACAGGTCTGAAAGAACAGACACCATTGATGACCTGCGTCTGCCTTGTTAGCAGGAGTTCCCGGGTTCGAGTCCCCGTCGGGGCACATATTTTCACCTGTCCTCGTTGATATATATCAACGCCCGCCAGGAGCTGAAGGTATTAATATAATTCTAATTTCATTTAGTTTCTGATGCAAGGCTTTGTGCCCCAAGCACGCCAAAAAATTAAAGGAAAACGTGGGATTGTTCTTAACAAATGGCTCTGGGTGCTATGGGACTTAACAGCTATGGTCATCAGTCCCCTAGAACTTAGAACTACTTAAACCTAACTAACCTAAGGACAGCACACAACACCCAGCCATCACGAGGCAGAGAAAATCCCTGACCCCGCCGGGAATCGAACCCGGGGACCCGGGCGTGGGAAGTTAGAACGCTACCGCACGACCACGAGATGCGGGCTGTTCATAACACGCTCTAGACTTATTGAGAATTTTTTTTTCTCAGTTGCTCATGGCTATCGTTCAACAAAGGCAATGTTTTCTCGTAATTACTTCCTCATAAATGTTTCGCATCCTTCCCTGTGAAATGCGTACATTACCATGTGTTTCATACGCCGTTAATCATCGATCGTTCTGTACGGATGTTATCTTTTTCAAGAATAGTACGAACAAGTTTGAATTCTGCTGGATACTTGTTAACTATGGAAAGTCAAGATACCTCATAAATCTTCACCAATTCTGAATGCACTTCCTTAGGTGATAAATCATCCTAAGCAAACGATGAATCACGTATGGTACACTGGTTTATCATTAGAATGTAACCCATACAAATTAACTACTGGAAAAATCTCATAAACGCAAGTATTGAAAATATTACACCAAACTTTTATTTACGTTACTACCTGATATGAATCAACACAATAAGAACAAATTTTGAGACAGGACTGTTGGCCACTAATCACTCAGAGGGTGAAATTCTTGATACCGCCGTTAGACACTATAAAAATCCACGAAACTGTTCTAGCTTTCGGACAAAATGATACTTTCCTCAGCCAGGAAAGAGATGTACCTGTAGTGAAAACTGAGCAGTCTCCCCTTTAGACACATAAAAAAATATTGGTGTAAATGCTGTCCTTGTGCCAAGTGAATTTTTCTCACTGTCCAGGCAATTTAATGTATAATACGGGATGGGTCCGTGTCGATAGCATGAACTTTGGAAAAAGCGGGAGTAACCCCGAAGAAGGAAGAAGAACAGGCCTGTATTTGGTAGAAATGTACAGAATTACCGCTGCTAGTTGTGATTACATATGGATACGGAAGACGAAGAAAGAAGTGCTCGAATTATAAAGATTCTAAGACAGTGATGTAGTCTTTCGCATCTCCTGTTCAGTCTATACATCGAGGAACGAATGATGGAAATGAACGAAAGGTTCAAGAGTGAGATTTAAGTGCAAGGTGAAAGGATATCCATGAAAAGGTCCGTTGATGCGACTGCTATACAAAGTGAACGTGGAGGAGACATACAGGATCCATTTAATGGAATGAATAATCTAATGAGTGCAGAATAAGGATCGAGAGTAAATCGAAGAAAGACGAAAGTAATGACAAGTAGCAGAAATGAGAAGAGCGAGAATCTTAACATAGCAAAACGGTGATCATGAAGTAGATGAAGTTAAGGTATTCTGCAAACTAGGTAAGAACTTAACCCATGGGAGACGGAACAGGGAGGACATAAAAAGCAAACTAATACTGCTAAAAAGGGCATCCCTGGCCAAGAAAAGCATTAAATATAAACCTCAATTTGATGAAGAATTATCTGATAGCGTAAGCCTGCCGCGCAGCATTATATGGCAGTGAAACGTGGATTGTGAGATAATCGGAGCATCTGAGATGTGGTGCTACAGAAGAATGTTGAAAATTAGGTGTCTGACAAGGTAAAGAATGAGGAGGTTCTCTGCAGTATCGGTGAGGAAAGGACTATATGGAAAACACTGGGTAGAAGAAGGGACAGCGTGATGTTCCTTCAAGAATCTGTAGAGGATAAAAACTGTAAGGGAAGACAAAGAATAGAATACATCCAGTAGAAAGCGCTACTCTGAGATGTAAATGTTGACACAGGAGTGAAATTCGTGGTGGGCCACAGAGAGAAAATGTTCAAAGTGTTTTTTGTAAGCTGTTTACAGTTACATGGTGCAAACTGAGTAATGATCTTTGAAACAGCAGCTTACCCCTCGCACGGCTGAAGTATCCGTGGATAGCCTGGTACAGAGGGCGCCAGTGCTGTTGTTCTTGTCGTCGAACCACGCCATCTCCTGGCGCAGCATCGCCGAAAATGTGAGCGTGCGCAGCCGCATAGTCAGCCTGTCGCCGGCGACGTCGAATGTGTATATCTGCAACAAGTACGACACGGTGGTGGCTGTGATGGAGGCTTTCCCAGGGCATCATGTAAGTTTTGCGATACGGTCCGAACAGTAACCAGAGTTTCAGAAACGTCATTTCGCATCTGAACTGTTACTCACAATGGCAATTTTCATTAGCAGTGTGCCATTTTCAAGTTTTAACTCAAATGAAGTGCGTAGATATACGTATTTATTCATAAGAGGACGTCGTTCTCGTGGCCAAATTTCGCTAAGGTTCAGATGAAAAGAATTACACGAATATGGTAAGAAGAGTACTGTTTCTAGTTACTAATGGAGATTGCAACGTGCAAAACAAACATTACCAGTAGCGTACTGTTTCAAGTACATGTATATACTTATTCACAGAAGCTGTTTTGCGTAAATGAATTTAGATAAAGCAGTGTCATTCAGCTGTATGGGGTGAAGATTTCAAAGGCATGTTTCGCCTCTAATTTAACAGTTAAAACAGTTACTAGCTCTTTAATACAGAATAATTTACAAACTGACAGAAATATATCGAATCGCAAAGTAGCACACTAGGTTGCTAAGTCTGATAAGCTTGTAGTTTAAAGACCAGGAACATAATTTTATTTTGAATGTTATTCTGAATGTTACAGGAAACGAAGTCAGTTTTCCATACCATCAGAAACAGCTATAACAGAAAGCAAACGTCCTTGAAACACATCTTGTGATTGGGCCACTCTCTCTCTCTCTCTCTCTCTCTCTCTCTCTTATTTCTCTTAAATGCACAGAAACAGATCGGAGTATTACAAAAACGTTTATTACTTGAAAAGTTACAAGCTGGCATATATATATATATATATATATATATATATATCACAATAGACAAGTTATCACTGACTACCCTGTTCATTACGGTTCCTTTCGTTACGCTAGCTACTCCACTTGCGCAGTATCATTGTATAATTTGGGACATACCTGTAAGAAAGAGCTTATGCTCATAACGACAGCCATGATGATGAACACGGCGCAGTACCAGTACGTCTGACTGCGGAGAACAACTGGATCCGGCTGAGAAAGGACCTGAAGATAGGGAAATGAGTCGCAAAAACCACTGAAGAAAATTTACTGCAAAATTTATCCCCTTCTCAAGTACTAATTTTATTCATGACTTAATAATTAGCCTTCAGGAACTGTGCTGTACTTGATATCACAAACATCACAAACATTTTAAGTTTTATTGTGAGCACTATAAAATTACAAGCGCGTTTGATTTAAGCAGTGCACTAATTCTCCTTTTATGATTTCAGCTGGTCGATGGTACAGTACTCAGAGAATAAACAAAAACTCACTTATCATAGAAGTACTCCTAGCAGTAGCCTATTTCTCGTAAATTTACAGAAACAGACCGGAGTATTACAAAAAAGTTTATTACTTGAAAAGTTACAAACTGGCATTATTCGATGTGGTTGCAAACAGTACGTAGAGGTGGAACTCCTGAACGCATTTGAAAGCCATTACAAATGGAAGTAATGCGGACTATCTGTTAGGCGGCTTGTGCACAGTAGAGGGGCACGCTTGTCTTGATATACATTTAAATGCACAAAATAGTGAATTAAATTACTCCATTATGTAAAGGACTGGGTCAAATGAAACGTCTACAGTTGCTGAACATGTAAGTTGAGTGGTGATAAATTCTCATTTATTGAAAAAATATATACCGCCGTTTTTCAGTGCATTTACGTGACAAAAAGGTCACGCTTCTGATAACTCTGTCGGAATGATTGATTTTTCAATTGTTCTGTTGCCGTTGTATCAAAAAATGGTTCAAGTGGCTCTGAGCACTATGGGACTTAACATCTGAGGTCATCAGTCCTCTAGAACTTAGAACAACTTAAACCTAACTAACCTAAGGACATCACACACATCCATGCCCGAGGAAGGATTCGAACCTGCGTCCGTAGCGGTCGCGCCGTTCCAGAGTGAAGCGCCTAGAACCCCTCGGCCACACCGGCCGGCCGCCGTTGCATTACACAGCTTATACTAATACCTGTTCTATGAACACGTTGCCTCGTGGAACTCAGAACGTAATAAATCCGTTCTCGCAAGTACAGAAACGAATTACTTAATGTACTGAACCAGTAAAATATCATTACGGATAGAGCATTAAACAATCGCAGTTACACAGTTTAGGTGACATTACTCGCAATTCTGAAGAGAGGGAGGTTATTCCATTTCCAGTACTGCCATTCCCAGAAAAAATTTATAATGATCAATGTATGCCACAGGGTACATTCTTCCGTATGTCACAATGTCTACGTTCCATCGCTACCAACTTTTACTTGGACTCCCAACGTAGGGTCTCAATGGAGTGAACGTGTTCAGTGTTAGTAATACGAAAGGGTCGTAGACAGTATGATATACGGAAATCTGGCCGGTCTGGAAGCATGCTTGGATAGTCGACGTTGTTTAGCCGACCGCTCGTGACAAGAGGGATGGCTCTGAGCACTATGGGACTTAACTACTGAGGTCATCAGTCCTCTAGAACTTAGAACTACTTAAACCTAACTAACCTAAGGACATCACACACATCCATGCCCGAGGCAGGATTCGAACCTGCGACCGTAGCGGTCACGCGGTTCCAAACTGACGCGCTTAGAACCGCACGGCCACACCGGCCGGCGACAAGAGGGATGTCCGAATTCGAGTCCCGGTTAGAGATGGCGCTTATCGCTGAAACAACCGGTTTTCAGCTATTCGTTTTTTAATACCATTTTAACCTGATTATTAAAATCTCTCTAAAAAACGGATTCTGAAATAACCGATTTTCGGTTTTTGTATCCCCATTATTTTCTGTAGTAAGCGTAGAAATCGAAAAGTTTTCGCCCCCTCAGTTTCAAGATTCATAGAATCAAAACATTAAAATAAACAGGCAAATAAAAGAAAACTTGGTCCAACCACAGTTCGCTGCTTTTGTCGAAAACGGATAAGTGTTCAGATACCGCAAAAAACCACCATTATATTCCTAATGATTCAAATTTTTTGAAACTCTGCGAAAAATTATGTTGTAACCGAGTATCGAACCACTGTTTCGGAATTACGAATAGTCAGTGCTAAAGGCTAGACACTGAGATTGAAGAACTCCATTTATCGTGTTTATTTGTCAGTTTTCAAGGTCTACAATTCGATAATGGTGTATAATGTAGATACAGGTAGCAGATCGCTACTTTCTATTTTTGTCGTAAATTATTAATGAACTGTTAATTTTTAAGTTGTCTCCTAATATGGCGTCGCTAGTTTGTTGTGGTACCTCCCGTATTTAAGCTTTTACAGCAAGTGGCACATTGTACTTCATTGATACAGCAGTTCATAAAATGCTTCCAGACTAGGGACTGCTCCATTCTCTGCCGCAGTTGATGTTCGACGACGACAGAGAGAAATTGACATATAGATCAGATGGAACAAATGTAACATACAGCATGTACGTGCATACCATCTAATAGGCCACGTCGGATGGTAATAGGTAGTTTATACTCTCAGCAACGTTGTACGATTTCTTATGTTATTTGTTTCTCGTTTCTGTCGGCGTCGTTATTGAAATAGCACTGTTTGCTTTTCTCATTTTCTATTGTAACGCTATATTTCAAACCAATGGAAATTTTACCAATGAAAATTACTAGTTTCTTTAACAAAAATGTTTATTTGAAATAAAAGAATTTAATACTGCATGCTATGGCTCATTGGTTTTTCGGTTTTTACCGACTTGAGGTGAAAAAATTTAGGAAGAAATACCTTTTATAACCGAGGCCAAACAAATACCGAAAAATATGGGTTATTCAGAACTGAAACACCAGTATCGGTTTTAACTGGTTGGTTTTCTCATCCATAGTCCCGGTCCGGCACTAATTTTCATGTCTCACCAGTAGATAACATTTCCATACCTAATGCAGCTAAAGACAGAAAGATTCCTCAGTTGTAAATAAATTCCGTAACTCATTTTCACTTTTTCTGTTACCACCTCAATTGTGATTCGCCATCCTTAGAGCACCAGTGCCACCATTTCCCTGCGGTTAAGTGTTCTACACAGAAAGGTCGCCAGCCACTTCGTTCCTCATTTAGTGAATGCGTCAACTTATCGCTGTGTCGAACGAGAGTGGTTTGTTGCCATACACTTCCACCAAATCAGTGTAGACTGTTGCTTCGTTGTTCCCCTTCAAATGCAGAAAACAATTTACTACACGACTCACGACTTTATCATTGGCCTGCACCATTTAGTGTTGTGGTTTCAACGAGCAACAGGGTTTCAGACACGTACGCGCAAACGTATAAAACATGAATTAATATACATAATTTTATTTTAGGTGATAATTAAAACGCTATATGGGAGTGGTGACAACTTTAATCCTATCTGGTCGATCAAAGCACAGCTGGAGACCCTTACTGAGACTGATTTAATACTGTATCAGTGGCAGAGAATTCATTCGTTTCCAAAAAATGGTTCAAATGGCTCTGAGTACTATGGGACTTAACTACTGTGGTCATGAGTCCCATAGAACTTAGAACTACTTAAACCTAACTAACCTAAGGACATCACACACATCCATGCCCGAGGCAGGATTCGAACCTGCGACCGTAGCGGTCACGCGGTTCCAGACTGTAGCACCTATAACCGCACGGCCACTCCGGCCGGCATTCGTTTCCATTCTTCTCTGGAAGTCAGTCTTCCTGTTACTGGAAGGGCGCCACAGTCTCGATAAATCTGAAGACAGTTCTCCACTAGGCTTTATTTTAAAATACGCTGACGGGAGAAAACTGCAACGCCAAGAAGAAGTTGTGCTACATAAACGGGAGCTGGCAGGCGTATTTCTACACAGCATTATCAACACCTCACTGAGTTCGAAAGAGGCCGTGTAATAGGGTTACGATAAGCTGGAAGCTCGTTCTGCAATACTGAGAAACTCTTGGCACGAATACAGCGACTGTGCGTGAGTGCTGGCTGCTGTGGTCACGAGAAGACCTGGCTCCGGACTGCCACGTGGCACTTCTGAGAGGGATGACCTTCGTGTTCGTCTTACGGCTCTGGCGCATCTGCAGCAGCAATCTGAGCAGTAGGTGGCACCACAGTGTCACAATGATCTGTTACAAATCGGTTACTTCAAGGATAGCTCCGAACTAGACGCTCTGTAGCGTGCACTCCTCTTACCCCCAGCCACCGCCATTTGCGTCTTCAGAGGTGTCAAGCGAGAGCTTGTTGGAGGACAGGGTAGAGGTCTGTTGAAAGCTGGTTCCGACTCGGTGAGTGCAGTGTGTTAGTTAGAAGGAGTCAGCTGAGAACCTGCAACCAACCTGTCTCCATAGCAGACACACTGGACCTATACCTTTGATTTCGTACGACAGCAGAAGCACTACCATGGTTATCCCACACACCCTCACTGGAAGTTTCTACGTCTGTCTGGTGTTCTGACCTGTTTTGCTCTGCAGAGACGTTTCTTTGGCCTGCTAGATCACCAGATCTGTCTCCAATCTATCACATACGGGACATCATCGGACGACAACTCCAGCGTCATCCACAAACAGCATTAACTGTTCCTCTGTTGACCGACCAGGTGTATCAGGTATGAATCTCCACCCCACAAAATGAATTCAGCAACTGTGCAACACAATGCATAAAGGTTTGCGTGCTTGAGCTCAACATTCTGGCGGTTACACCGGTTATTAATGTACCAGCATTTCACATTTGCAGCGTCATATCTAGCGCTTCAATTAAAACGTGATCTTGCAATTCTGATCACATAAACATGTTACCTAGACAAATGTGTTCTCGAAAGTTCATTATATTCCATTAATTACTTTTGATGTTGAGATACTTTTCCTGTCATTATAGTAGTGTATTGAGCACTACCAGTTTCGAGCGTTGCTCCTTCTCAAGTGTATCTACAACAGATATGAATACGTCATCCTCGTCTAACAAAAACAGCCTGCACGACTACGCATGGCCCTCAATTTCTGTTTGACGAGGGTGACGGATTCAAGTCTGTGTTTCTACGATGTAACCGAGAATGGACGAGGCTCGAACCTAGTAGCGCCTAATATAATACTGTTGTACAATGTATATTTGTGGAACGATGTATGTCTTCATATACCTGGACTACAAGAAGTAGGGTCAGCGTGCAAATGTAAGTCTTTTCTGGCTGAAATTTTGTCTGAAGGAGGTCAGCAGACAAGCCCGTCATCGCAGGCACGGCCTCACAGACTGGAAAGTGCCTTGTCAATTCCATAATTCCTCGCCATTTTCGATAGTGATACATTCCGAGCCACATTATTCTCTGCAAATTAATTCTGAAATTTAATTCCTACCGATGGGGACGTGAGATATCCAGCATAAAAATATCCCGTCAGGTAAATGTTTATTGTAAAAGTCTTAAAAAATATGCGCAGTATCCTTATTACGGCATGGGGCGCTGTCCAATCCAAACTGAGCGGGGTCATGCGTACAGTAAGTCTTTACGTTAATAACATGCCGGAGGTGTGCTGAGCGAAAGTAAAATGGGTTACAAGTTTGAAAACATCAAATACAAACTAAAATACTTTATAATTTCTGAAGATCAGACACTATTATTGATGTACATCTATTTTCCATTTAATAATATTAAATTTCGAATGTCTGTGTTAAATTTTCGTTTGTTATTACACAAATGTTAATCTATACAAATAAAAATGTAATGTCAATTTGCTCAAAATCGTGTGTCTCCGAAAGTTATTAACCGACTGCTTTTAAATTTTGAAACAACGTTGAATTTCAATTCTGGCGTGCTCTTAGGTATCTAATTCTACATCTACTACATAAAGACATATATATATATATATATATATATATATATATATATATATATATATATATATATTAAGGGAAACATTGTTACGAAAAATCTCAAAATTTACATATCCAATTTACTTCAAATTTTTACGCTTTACGGTAAGAAACGTTTAGACACATACTGACTATATACCTTGTAGCAATATATGTAATGAAATGTTGTTAGGCCAGCCGTTGTGGCCTAGCGGTTCTAGGCGCTTCAGTCCGGAACCGCGCTGCTGCTACGGTCGCAGGTCCGAAAATGGCACTGAGCACAATGGGACTTAATATCTGAGGTCATCAGTCACCTAGACATAAACTACTTAAACCTAAGTAATCTAAGGACGTTACACACATCCATGCCCGAGGCAAGATTCGAACCTGCGACCGTAGCAGCAGCGCGGCTCAGGATTGAAGCGCGTAGTACCACTCGGCCACAGCGGCTGGCTCGCAGGTTCGAATCCTACCTCGGGCATGGATGTGTGTGAAGTGCTTAGGTTAGTTAGGTTTAAATAGTTCTAAGTCGAGGGGACTGATGACTCAGATGTTAAGTCCCATAGTGCTCAGAGGCATTTGAACGATTTGAAATGTTGCTAGGAAACAGGGACGCTGTATTTATGGTTTAATATGAGAAGAATACTACAACATAACTTGAATTTGCAATAAAAGAAAATAAACTGACGGACAGAGAGATGGGAGCAGGAGGAGACGGAGAGAGAGGGGGCGGCGGAGGAAAATATGGACAGAGGAAGGGAGGAGGACGTGATGGACTGAGAGGAAGGGACAAAGAGAAGGCGGCAGGAGATGGAGAGAGGGGGAGGGGAGTAAAATATAGGCAGAGAGAGGCGAGGGAGCAGGTGATGGACAGAGGGAGGAGGAAAAAGGAGCAGATGGAAAAAGAAAAGGGGAGATGGACATTAACAGAAAATAGAAGGTGATTAGGGTGTATGTCCAGTTCCCATACATATTAGAAACGTGTGCGTAATCTTTTCTTTCTTTCCCATTTAATCAGAGTAAGCCACAGAAAGAGCCGCTGGGTACAGCTAGTTAAAAATAAAAAGACACCACTTTTGTTAAGTAAGTGTTAATCAATATTTGAAATTAACATTTCCATGTAACACTAAATGTACAATTGAAATAACTTTTTTTGTTAATTTGGTAATAACAAGAATTAAACCATCGACTATTACAAGAACTGATGACAACACACTGACCTAGCGGTGACTATGTTAATGGAATAGAAATGTTTGATGCTTAATGCGCTTGGAAATCTTGTTTTGAAAGGCAAATTTTTCGACCATATTTTTAATTTCTTCTTTAAAACTGCAATGTACTGCTTTGAGAAATTCATGCCCGGCCACCGACGTTCAAGCATGGAGAAGAAGGGGGCCAGTTCACAAGTTCCTCCTGCAAACTGACTCAGCACTCACCCCGATGACGTCCCCGTAGATCATGCTGTAGACGGGGAAGCTGACGCCCACGATGAGCGCGCTGAGGGTGCCCGTGGCCAGCAGGGGCCACTCCGGGGCGCTGAGGCGAAGCACAGGCAGCACGCCCGCGTGGCCCACCGCCACCGCATCCTCCTCGTCTTCTGCATTCTCCACCACGTCATCTGCAGCAACCCTGTCGCCCACCACGGAGGACGTGTCGCTGCGTTCACTCTGCAGCCTCTCCAGGACCGGCCGGTCGTCTCCTACATACATATAACGCAGCTGACTACAAAATATCAAATGGCTCTGAGCACTATGGGACTTAATTGCTGTGGTCATCAGTCCCCTAGAACTTAGAACTACTTAAACCTAACTAACCTAAGGACATCACACACATCCATGCCCGATGCAGGATTCGAACCTGCGACCTTAACGGTCGCGCAGTTCCAAACTGTAGCGCCTAGAACCGCTCGGGCACTCCGGCCGGCGCAGCTGACTACACAAACGAACGCAAGTCCCTTACAGATTTCTACGCAACAGGTTAATTGAATGGTATAAGTTATACTGCGAAGAGGAAATATTCTATTTAACCGAAATACAGGGAACATGTATTCCGAAAGCATGGTTTTAACAGATATTGGTATAAAATTTTCTCGGGCTTCCAGCCGTGTCAGCTGGTTAAAATCCCAAGAGCTTTCCACGAGTTCTCCACGGCCATCGTCAAGTAGCAAAATGAATGCTGTGTCTCCGTGGAGCTGTTATATAGCCGTGCTCCCGGCTATGACGTCAATGATCGCTCTCTTCCTCGCCAAATATTTTCGTCTAGCGTCCGCTACGCCCGTGTCAAACTCGCGATGGCCGTGTCCCAGGCTGTGCTGAGCTGCAAAACGCCATCCTTGCTGATGGTGTTTTTAGACATTTGTATTTATATGGCTTCTGTTATAATGGCTATTCCAAAATCCTTACGTCGTCATAAGGACGGACGTTTCGTCGAATAGAATTCGTTGTCAAAAAAAAAAAATGGTTCAAATGGCTCTGAGCACTATGGGACTTAACATCTATGGTCACCATTCCCTACAACTTAGAACTACTTAAACCTAACTAACCTAAGGACATCACACAACACCCAGTCATCACGAGGCAGAGAAAAATTCGTTGTCGATTTTCTAAAGCGTGTTCTGTTCAAAATGGTTCAAATCGCTGTGAGCACTATGGGACTGAGGTCATCAGTCCCCTTGACTTAGAACTACTTAAACCTAACTAACCTAAGGACATCACACACATCCAAGCCCGAGGCAGGATTCGAACCTGCGACCGTAGCAGCAGCGCGGTTCCGGACTGAAGCGCCTAGAACCGCTCGGCCACAACGGCTGGCCGCTTGTTCTGTCGCGACTGATTTTTTTGAAAGGTCTGTAGTTATCAAGGCGAAGAGATTCTGTGATAGCATTGTAAAAGAAGCGATACAAATAAAAATATCCTGTAACACCATTAATAATGACGGCGGTTTGCAGCTCAGCGCAGCCTGGGACCCGGCCATACCGTGAAGTGGCGGCGGCGGACACGGGATGAAAATATTACATCTGGTGGTGAAGGCTGTGTAACGGCGAGACCACGGCGACATGGCAGTCATTTAGCAGCTGACATTGGTCGAGGAGAGCTCTATCGACAGCTTGTGGAATTTTAACCACCTGGTGTGGCTGGAAGCCCGAGGAGATTTTATTAATTCATATCGCCGCGAAATTATGCATTCTTACAAACTGGTATTGTGTTCGTTTTTACACATCTTATTGGAACGGATAAGTGTAGAAATAAGTGATGCAGTGGATTAAACATAGTAGACTATCTACCTAAGAAGCGGTACTGCACTTTAAAAAAATTGTGTTTGCTTCTTTAAATTAAAAAACACTAATTCATAAGTGGGGTACCATCAATCCATTCTACCTTTCTCAACACTTTCGAAACATCCCAAAAATTTTTGGCTTGTATACATATTCGCGCTTTTTTATGCTCAGAGAGGAGACAGTGGTTGTCATAAATACTGGAAGATAAGGAAATACAAAAATGTTCAGGGAAATTCAGGGATCCAAATGTACAAGCCGCTAAGGAATGAAATAAATAGGGAGTGCAGGGAAGCTAAGACGAAATGGCTGCAAGAAAAATGTGAAGAAATCGAAAAAGAAATGATTGTCGGAAGGGTTGACTCAGCATATAGAAATTTCGAAACAACCTTCGCTTGAATTAAAAGCAAGGGTGTTATCATTAAGAGTGCGACGGAAATTCCACTGTTAAATGCAGAGGAGAGAGCGGATAGATGGAAAAAGCGCACTGAAGTCCTCTGTGAGGAGGAAGATTGGTTTGATGTGTTGGAAGAAGAAACAGGAGTCGATGTAGAAGTGACAGGTGATCCAGTGTTAGAATCAAAATTTAAAAGAGTTTTGGAGGACTTAAGGTCAAATAAGACAGAAGGGATAAATAACGTTAAATCAAAATTTCTAAAATCGTTTGGGGAAGTGGCAACTAAACGACTATTCATGTTGGTGAGTAGAATGTATGAGTCTGGCGACATACCATCTGACTTTCGGAAAAATATCATCCACACAATTCCGAAGCCTGCAAGAGCTGGCAAGTGCGGAAATTATCGCACAATCAGCTTAACAGATCATGCATCAAAGTTACTTATAAGAATAACATACAAAAAAATGGAAAAGAAAATTGAGGAGACGTTAGAGCACGATCAATTTGGCTTTAGGAAAGGCAAAGGCACGACAGAACAATTCTGACGTTGTGGCTGACAATGAAAGCAACGCTAAAAAAAGTCAAGACACGTTCATAGGATTTGTAGACTTAGAAAAAGCGTCCGACAACGCAAAATGGTGCAAGATATTCGAATTCTGAGAAAAATAGGGGTAAAATATAGGGAGGGAGGGGTAATATACAATATGTACAAGAACAAAGAGGTGATAATAAGAGTGGGCGTACAGGAAGTACAAGAACACAGTGCTCGGATTAAAAAGGGTATAAGACAGGGATATAGCCTTTCGCCCATACTGTTCAATCTATACATCGAAGAAACAATGATGGAAATAAAAGAAAGGTACAGGAGTGGAATTTAAATTCAAGACTAAAGGATGTCGATGATACGATTCACTGATGAGATTGCTATCCTGAGTGAAAGTGAAGAACAATTACATGATCTCCTGAACGGAACTAACAGTCTAACGAGTACAGAATACGGACTGAGAACAAATGGTAGAAAAACGAAAGTAATGAGAAGTACCAGAAATGAGAACAGCAAGAAGTTAACATCATTACTGATGGTCACGAAGTAGATGAAATTAATGAATTCTGCTACCTAGGCAGCAAAATAACCGATGACCGACGGAGCATGGAGGACGTCAAAACTAGACTAGCACTGGAAAAAAAGGAACTTCTGGCCAAGAGATGTCTACTATTATCAAACATAGGCCGTAAAAAATGTGTGTGTGAATTCCTAAGGGACCAAACTGCTGAGGTCATCGGACCCTAGACTTACACACTACTGACTTAATCTAACTTATGCTAAGAGCCACACACACACCCATGCCCGAGGGAGGACTCGAAACTCCGGTGGGAGAGGCACGCAGTCCATGTCATGGCGCCTCAAACCACGCGGCCATGCCGCGCGGCAAAACATAGGCCGCAGTTTGAGGAAGAAATTTGTATGGTAGTGAAACATTGACTGTGAGAAAACATGAACAGAAGAGAATCGAAGCATTTGAGATATGGTGTTGCAGCAAAATGTGGAAAATTAGATGGACTGATAAGGTAAGGAATGAGGAGATTCTGTGCAGAATCTAAAAAAGGAGTGTATGGAAAACACTGTTAAGGCGAAGGGACAGGATGACAGGACGTCTGTTAAGACATCAATGAATGACATCTATGGTAATAGAGGGAGCTATAGAGGGCAAAATCTCTAGAGGAAGACGAATATTGGAATACATCCAGCAAATAATTGAGGACGTAGTTTGCAAGTTCTGGTCTGACATGAAGAGATTGGCACGGGGGAGTAATTCGTGGCGAGCCGCATCAAACCAGTCCGAAGACTTATGATTAAAAGAAGAAAGACAGTGATTGAAGAGCATAAAGAGCGAAGGAGTCAATGGCGATGTGAGAGAAAGAGAGGGACACAATGGCAGTGAAATATAGTTGAAGAATGATTGCCGGTGGGCAGGAACAAACTAAAGAGAAAGTGGAAGTGGGTGAGAGCAATGATAACGAAATGGCTCTGAGCACTATGCGACTTAACTTCTGAGGTCATCAGTCGCCTAGAACTTAGAACTAATTAAACCTAACTAACCTAAGGACATGACACACATCCATTCCCGAGGCAGGATTCGAACCTGAGACCGTAGCGATCGCTCGGCTCCGGACTGTAGCGCCTAGAACCGCACGGCCACTCCGGCCGGCAATGATAACGAGCCACAAGAGTTTATGGCCGTGACAACGAGGAAGAGAGTGACAGAGAGAAGATACAGCAGCAATTGGAGGGAATGATGAGATAGTAGCAGGAAGAGAGAGGAAGAGGGAGACAGTGACAGTGAGAGGAAACAATAGCAGTAGGACACAGCGACGGAGACTGTGGCAGTGGGACAGTGACAGTTATAGAGATGCAAAGAGATGGGGTGAATGAGTAAATGACAGTGGGTATGACCGACTCACAGCGATGAAGTAGCAGGCGTGAGCGAGTTGCAGTAAAGGGAGCTTGTGAGAGTGAGTTTTTTCTGCGTGTTAAAAAGAGCTAGAATACGTGCTCATGCCAAAATTTTTGGGAAAGTTTTTAAATATGGTGACGAAGGTAGAACGAAGCAGCTGATTCTTCACTTTTTAGTCAGTCTTTTAAAACAGGAGCATGTTAGCCTTTTTGTGCTCCTATAGCGGCATTTTTTCTCTGATAAGATCTATGTTCAATCACTGCAATCATTCAGTATCATCAAGAATCTAGTGGCGATTTAAAGAGGAACTATCGTAAGAATCTAGCCTTAGTGAAGACAGATGTCAGTCTGAGATTTATCGGACTCATCCGAAGGAACGGAACGCTTATACAACCCAAGTATGATCAATTCTTCAATACTGTTTTGTTTGCCTCACGAAGAAGTATTAACGAAATAAGGAGAGCCAGGAGCAAAGGCTAGTGCCTTGGGTGACGCATGTACAAACAATTTTACTCCTGTGTCCGATCCAATAGACCACGAAGACGTGTCTGGAGGAGCGGCCACCTGGATTCCTAACGGCGAGGGCTGAGGATGACGCGATCGCACCAAACGCGGAGGGAAAGATGAGGATACAGCTTCAGCGCTTCAGTCCGAAGAAAGTGGAAGACAACGAAGGGTTCGACAACGTGCTACTGAAAGAACCTGAAGCTCATCGAATGGCAGCTATTTTTAACAGCGTCTTGCCGTCCAGGTGGAAATGATATCACCCAAAAGAGCGGCAAGTAACCCCGGCTAGTGCAGAATTATCGACCGGTCACCCTGCTCTTCCCAGCTGCCCCCTCCCAACCTCCCCACCCTTTCTCGAAATTTCCGAGAGGCTGCACGCCAGGTATCTCCTCGATCGTGATTCTGTGGAAGGCCTCATAGGGAATGAACAGTTTGGCTTCCGGAGGGGCCATTCCATGACATCATAGCTGCGGTTACTGGTGGCGCAGACTCTGACAGCCCTGGAGCTTCGCTAGTACTTTGGTGCCGTACTCCTTGGCGTTAGGTTCCGTCTTGTACTGCGGTCTTGTGATCAGATCTTCTGTACACAGGGTATTGGCATCACTTCCCCTTCACTAATACTTCTCCAGAAGATAGTTCAGCGTTCATGTTGGCGACGGAAAGTCTGCAGATTGGCCTTCATGTAAACAAATTTGTGGTACGATCTTATGGGACCAAACTGCGGTCATCGGTCCCTGAACTTACACACTACTTAATGTAACTTAAACTAACTTACGCTATGGACAACACACACACCCATGCCCGAGGGAGGACTGGAACCTCCAAGGAGGGGGAGCCGCGCGGACCGTGACAAGACGCCCTAGAGCACGTGGCTATGCTGCGCGGCCTGGCCTTCACGTACAGGGGTCGAGCAGGGGTCGGTGTTCGGCCCTTTGAGCACTCATTTTTCTCATCCGACTTTCAGAAGGTGGTGGCCTATAGTCGGTTTGTACGCCGATGACACAGCGCTGATGCTAGGTCGCCATCTCTAACTTGATTCACAAAATGGCGACTTCAATGCCGCTTAGTCAGGCGCACGATTTCAAGAGAAGGAAGCTGCCTCCTAACTAGCCGCCTCGTCCATACCCAATGGTCCAGCACGGGCAAATACCTTGAGGGTGATTGTGCATAAGCATCTGATTTCGCTACCGCACATCCGGGACGATGAGTGTAGGGCGATGGTGCATTTCTGCGCTCTCTACCTCTAGCACAATCGGGAATCGCTTCTCCCATCACTGCAGGTAACCGCCGCTGCAAAAGATGAAGACCAACAGATCTATTCAACCCAGAGGACACTTCAACAAGTGAAGAACAAATCACAACTGTCCGACGCAAGATTTGAAGGAATAGATTGAGTGGCCAGCACTGAATCCGATCTACGTAGGCCTGCATTTCGAGTGCTTGCGAGAATGCGGTATCATTCTAGCGACGATAAGGGTCGGAAATGGAGAAATTATGTTCCGGTGTAACGTTGGCCCGAAACGTAACAGCAGAGAAAGCTGTGAGATGACGTCAGCCAACAGAACGCTGACTAGGACGACACCACGACAGCAGCAGCACCTATGCGAAGAGAATATAAGCGCCTCTCCAGCTAGCCTCGGCCGCACTAGAAGAGCCGCATGAGAAGACAGACACTAGAAGATGAGCCGTGATCTAAACGATTTAGCCGTGACTTGAGATCTATACTAATTTCTTGCATGGAAATTGTATATATCGAAGGACATTACTTGCATGTCGCCATTTGCTTGTGACCCATCTTGTACATACACAAGTTAAACATTGTCAATTTAATTTATTGTAATAAACTCCATTAGTAAGATCTGCTTGAATTGTTGTCTGGCTATCCGAGAAAACAGCTTCCTAGACACCCTATATTAGACGAGTGGGCAGGATCCCACAAATTCAATGACATAAAAGACTGAAAAAGGACACGTTGTTATGGCTGAGCATCTGATAACCAGCATCTCGCAAAAGGTGAAGACTGGCGGCTGCTCGCTTGCTACTATCGTGAACACGTTTCTTGTTATGCCAGGAAAGTGGTATTGTAGAGATACATCATTCAGATGAAGGCTGTTTCGACATGTACCGCAGCACGCACGCAAGTCTGCGGTGCCAATATTATCCACGGGACATGTAGTAGCAATGTAAGCATCGTGACACCTGTGGCCTGCGTCTTTTACCTCTACATACTTGATGTCTTCCCCGACAGAGCTTCCGTCTTTCAGCAGGTCAGAATCGTGCTTCACTAATCTGAGTAATTTAACAGTAAGGTAGGGAATTCATGTTGATTTCTTGGCCGCCGAATTCGCCTAATCTCAAGCTGAGGGGACTAATTTGGGACGCTATTCAACGCCGCCTCCACTCCTATGAACCCGCGACCATTAATTAACGGGAATGGCATCACCTGCATGTAGGCATCTGACGTCGTATACCTTCGAAAGCTTTACCAAGCTCTTGTCGAATCCGCCGGCCGGAATGGCCGAGCGGTTCTAGGCGCTACAGTCTGGAACCGCGCGACCGCTACAGTCGCATGTTCGAATCCTGCCTCGGGCATGGATGTGTGTGATGTCCTTAGGTTACTTAGGTTTAAGTAGTTCTAAGTTCTAGGGGACTGATGACCTCAGAAGTTAAGTCCCATAGTGCTCAGAGCCATTTGAATCTTGTCGAATGCGCACCATGCAGAATTGCTGATATATTGTGTTCCAAAGATAAACCAACGCGCAATTAAAAAAATGTTCATAAAACTTTGACTCGTTAGTGTATGCTTCGTGCGCAAAAATTAGCAACGTCAGTTACTTTTAGGAAGTCAAAGTGAAGTTTCGTATTCACCACAAAATAAATAGTAAGGTCTGAAGCAAAGGTTAGTTACTCTGAATGTTATGTCTGAAAGTAACTGTTTGCTGTAGAGTGTATTTATTGATGCTGATAGCAGTAGTAAAAGGAAAAAGATGAAAGCTTTTCCTCTTTTCCTATTCCTCTCTGATAGGATCAAAATAGCAAACAAATTTCACGCTCCTTTCGGTGGCTGCAACGCTAACAATTGTGTGTCTAATGCTGTGTCCTATAAAAATGTCGATAATTTAAACTGAGATAATATGAACAATCGAAGGATTAGAAATGCCTCCCCTTCCTTTTCGGATGGATCATCAAAATCGAGTGATGAAGTTTCCTCTACCACAAGGACGCGATCGAACTAACTCTGGGTTGTAGTGTTGTCGTTCAAGAACACGATAATTCCGGAAGCAGCATTTCACAGTTGTGTACAATTGTCGTTTTCAAAATATTTCGTGTTATATATAACAATTCAGGGTACTTACCTATGCGTTTGCCGGTTTAGTTAGTCTTCAGTTGAGTAGTGACGAGCGCGTGGTAATGGCTGTTGAGCGCCATCAGCTGGTCGTGGCTTCCCTCCTCGACAACGACTCCTCCAGACAGAACAACGATCCTGTCCGCATTGCGTACCGTAGACAACCGATGTGCTACAAGGATCGTCGTTCGCCCCCCGATGGCCTGAAATGTATTTTTTTTTTTTTTTTACTTACAACTACTATGCAGCCTACTGTTTTCTGACTTCCGGTGAGCATACTGAAGTGGACTTCGACACAATTTATTTTTGTTCTTATGCAAATTACACTCATGCATTCAGATTGTACTACTCATGTGACTTGGAGTTCTCAGTTGCTCACGTATACTCACTGCACTATCGACGTGCTAAGTGATGTACGTGGAACTGTACAATACCGAGCAGAGCAGCGTGAAGTGGAACACCACGCAGTCATGGCACTGTTTTGGATGCTTTATTACCAATGTACATTCATCCCTAGATTCTGAGAGCCTATATGTGAAAGTTTCTTCATTTTTAACCGTTAGGAAAGAGGATTGTGAACTGTAGCGTGGTCATACTGATATTGAAGTTGATTATGAGAAAATGTTAAAAGCTACGAGAGCAGATGAACAATCAAGAAAGTATATGAGAGGATTCTGGACGATGCTCTTGTAAAACATTCTGTATTATTTCTCTGACGTAGCAGTAACTATAGTCTCAGTTATTTACGACACTTGTAATTAGAGATGGTATACCTCCCTCTGTTTTTCATCTGTTATAGCAGTTTCTGTCGTCTTCCGAGTGGATCACCTCCAAGATAAGTCCGACTTTGTTCGAATTTAATTTCCTACATCATAATTATTATAACAGAAGGAGTAATTTGCACACAGACTTCCATCAAATTTGGAGTAATTTCCATTCAAAAAACAGCGAGTTACATCAACACAGTATTCTAGGTGGGGCATGTGACTAAAGCGCCTGAAGCTGTACTAGAAAGAAATCGTGTAAAGTGTACTGTTTTACACAGTGGTTGCCACTTGACATACGTCATGATGCTACAGATATCAAATGCAATTTTTAATTGATTTTAACTCAGTTTTCGTTCTTGGTCAAGAAATTTTCTTCTTGCCCTAGTAATGTTGGGTACGATGAATGTGTTCAGCGATGAATTTGTGGCAATGTATTGTTGACGAGTGCTCGGCTTGAGTAACCAGAAGCCACTAAATAAAAAAATGGACAATATTAGGATTATATAGAAGGTATGGGTTGGTTATTTTAGGGCTCATACATTGTCAGATGGAACCATGCGACGTTATTAACGTTTACATAATACATTACTGAGAAACCCGGCGTTACGAGGGTCAGGATATATGGCACGGGAGGAGAGCACCATGCATACATAAACATATCTCATTAAGGATATTATTAATTACATTATCATGTTAGGAAGGTAGTTTGGGTGCGATGCGCGGAAGTGCGAGAGTGTGATGTGCAACATATCCACGAAATGTGGATCATTAAATACTCTTAGGGAAAGTTATATAATATATTACTTAGGAGCTTTACCGCACGTGTGAAAATATTTTTATTGGTTCATTCATGGGGCAGCGTTTCACCCATACAGCGTTTCGTAGGTCAAAGAATATACAGCTTCTCCTAAGACTATTTATTGCCCTGTATTTCGCGAATTTTTGTTAGCCACACTCGCCCAATGCCACGTACCGCGACTAAACTCCCTTACTAACAGCACGAGACCAACGGCTTTCTACCACCGCAACCACTAGTTGGTGGCAGTGGGTGGTTATGGAGAAAAATCTGTCAGTATACACACACAAACCTTTTATATACAGATTTAACTTGATTATGTCAAGGTAGAGAAATGTGGCAGGATATACTGGTCAGGTGAATTATGAATAGTAAGGTCCAAAAATTTTAGAAGATGACAAAATGGTTCAAATGGCTCTGAGCACTATGGGACTTAACATCTCAGGTCATGAGTCCCCTAGAACTTAGAACTACTTAAACCTAACTAACCTAAGGACATCACACACATCCATGCCCTAGGCAGGATTCGAACCAGCGGCCGTAGCGGTCGCACGGTTGCAGACTGAAGCGCCTAGAACCACTCGGCCACCAGCGGCCAGCTAGAAGATGACAAATGCAGGCTTAAATGCGAGCGGTAATAGAGGATGTAAAACTAAAATATTCGTATTACTGGCTTCAGAAATTTATTTCCATCTTCAGGTATGAAAATTAATCAAAAAACAGTTTCGTAACGGTGTATAAAGTCAAGTTATATGCGCTTTTAATTTCGTGAAATGGTATACAATATGTCAGTGAAGTATATGTCATCTCTTCCACCTTGTGACGACTGTGTATGTGTGTGTGCGTCTTAAACCAAAGTATGTGGAGGTAACGTGGTAACCGTATTAGACGTGGACGTGAGTTGCTCGCCGCTCACCCTGTCTAGCGCGGCCTGCACCTTGGCCTCGCTGCTGGTGTCCAGAGCAGAGGTGGCCTCGTCCAGCAGCAGGATCTTGGGGCGGCGCACCAGCGCCCTGGCGATGGCGATGCGCTGCTTCTGGCCGCCCGACAGCTGGGCCCCGCGCTCTCCTACCAGCGTGTCGTAGCCCTGTGTACAGTAAGCGAAGGGAGAAAAATAAGAGTGTAACGTCCTGACGGAGCACAAGCTCGGATTTAAGAGAGCATGGGGAACGATATCGGTTGTGCCCTTTTCAAAGGAACCATCCCGGATTTTCCCTGGAGAAATTTAGGGATAACACAGAAAACCTAAATCCGGATGGCCTGACGAGAATCTGAAACGTCGTCCTGAATCTAGTGTGCTAACCGCTGCGCCACCTCGCTCGGTCTGCGTCAGTACACGGAAGGTCTGTTTTAGGTGCAGTGAAGAAACGCTTGACGCGCAAAAGTTTAGAACTCTAAAGTAAGAGAAATTTTGGGCATGTTGGTATTCCCTCGCTCTATTTGCAGATGGAATTGGAAACGTTATGACTTTCGATGTTACAAGTACCCTCCGCCATGCAACATAGGGTGCAAATGGTTCAAATGGCTCTGAGCACTGTGGGACTTAACATCTGAGGGCATAGTCCCCTAGAACTTAGAACTACTTAAGCCTAACTAACCTGAGGACATCACACACATCCATGCCTGGCAGGATTCGAACCTGTGACCGTAGCGGTCATCCGGTTCCGGAATGAAGCGCCTAGAACCGCTAGGCCACTACGTCCGGCGCAACATAGGGTTCCTCGCGAATATGTTTGTAGATGTAGATGTAACAGACTGATCGCACAAGTGATGGCTGCAGTTAGAAATGTACAATTTATTTTATTTTGTTTTATTTTATTTTATTTTATTTATTTATTTATTTTTTTGTTTGATGTCATCTACTGATGACCTGGCACCTACTTTCTAAGACAGGTCATATTTTCACAACATGAAATTGAACATGTACAGAATGTTCTTATTTATAATAAGGTATAAAAATGTTGCAGCTTAAGATACTTACAGACTTGAAAGTAATTAAGAAATGAAAATCTTTAAAATTAAAGATCCATGAACAGAAAATACAAATTTAGGAAGATAGAAAAGAGTTTATGACATATTATCACTTTATGGCATGTTATAAATTCAGAGAAATATTGTAAAATAACGTGAGTCTTGTATTTAAGGAGGATAAATACAAGATAATAAGAAAGTACACAGATTTGAATTACAGATACCGTCACCTAGTTACCTTGGGTTTTAGGGCTCGGCAGCTTATCGTGCCTGTACAGGTAGCGTATAAAATATATCTTTAATATACATCGGATAAATTTACGTGTTCAGATTATATTTGTATTACTTGTATTTTACATTTGTTACAGGTCATATGTGCTTTACACAGGGCATAATGAGTACTTTATTTGTGTATCTTTGACTCATTATTTCCGCAAGTTCTGTGCTTGGTGTTTGTGGTGTCTCTAAGGTGAAACATTATCTAAGCTTCAGTAACCAGTTGCATGATTTTGATTACAGGTATTATTTTACCTACGCTTAATAAATAATTATATCACTTAAATTACACATATTACTCAAGACTTTTCTACATGTATTTAAATTACAGTTAATCCATGTCTGTGTTCCTTAATTTCGTCTTCTGAGTCTGTTTCTGTGTTTGTGTCTGGGTCTGTATCATTTCAAGAATCCTGGATCGTTGAGCGCCCTACAAGCCCGTGTGTGTCTGTTACCTCACATTTGCGAATGTGATTGCTCTTGTTTCCATAATTTGTGTAACGTACGTGACACTTTACCGGTTATGTAAGGTACGTGATACATTATCGGTTAGATCATTATGTCATTCAGTATACTCCAATCGTTCGACTGTCGTAGAATTTGTGCTACGTTGTCATATTCAGTTCGTGCTCGTATGTGTGTGAGTCCGTCACAGTGTAAAGTGAATGTTCGGGAGTTCCTAGTTCTCCGCAAGTGCACTTGGGTGTTCGGCTGAGACCAAACAAGTGGAGGTGCTCTAGGTATGGATCACAGCCACAGAGAAAATGGACCACGCCAACTGCGGGATCTGTAAGTTTTAGCCTTACTCGTTCCTTGGTGTTTGGGAAAAAGGCGTAGACGTGACGCCCCTTCTCTGTCGAGACCCATTCTCTTCTGCGAGGTATCATTTCAGCAGCGGTATAGTTGGGCCTTTCCGTGATATCCTCTCCTATAATTTCAAATACCTTGTCGTGTCTGCCTTTCATCAATCAGTACATTGCTGCTCTTTGACCGACAGTTACGTCAATGGGGCGCATCCTCATCACCCGCATAGTACCTCTGCCTTGTTGAGCCAAGGCACCCACCATCCCGAGCTGAACATTTCTTCACCCTGGGCCCAGACCGTCGCTGAAACCATACTATGTATTCGAGTAGTGCGATACGATATGCACGTGTTGTCTTTATGGGCAATCTATGTTTTGTACTACTTAGTTTTGCTAATTTATGTACTATTTTCATTGCTTTGTCAGTTGTGATTCTGACATGTTCAGTATATTTTAGTTTGTCGTCAACGTGCAAACCTAGATATTTTATCATTCTATTGCGCTGGAAGTTTGTGTTATATAGCTGATGCTTGGGTTTCTTTTAAGTTCGCCTTAGTATACGATTTTATTAGCTGCAGTTGTTAGTTTATTGTTACCACACCATTCATTGATGCCTACGAAGACCTGCGCAGCGTATTGCTAATAGCGTCTTCTTGAGTTAACAGATGCAACTACGAGCGCATCATCAGCATACGCTGCTATCCTCTTTGCCCGTCATCTCTGTCTAGGTTGTCTATCAGCGGCATATTCTTGAAGAAAAGCAAATGGAGTCTATCAGCGGCTCAATAGCGATGACCCAGAACATGGGTCACTGCTCAATAGCAATGACTCAGATTGTGAGTCCACATATGGACACCTTTCGGCATCCTGTAGTGATTTTCTTGACAACTCTTCAGTGGCCTGCTCACATTCTTCAACTCTGTCTCTGAAGTAATCTAGAAAGCTGATATATGAAGCTGTTGTGATTTGCATTTGTCTTAACTTTGCGATTACACAGACCACGAAAGGTTGTCAAAAGCACCAGATGTATCAATTAATATTGCCATCATATATTTTCCCTATGTGCTGCCCTATTTTTTGCACCGTCAATAAACTTGCTTGGCCGGAACCCATAATAATGTGGACTGAGGCCCAGAAGCGGTCTGTGTGACTGCAGTCTGTCACATAGCAGTTTCTCCTGGACCTTGCGTGGTACAGTCAGTAGAGAGTTCGGTCTATATGATTTTGGGTCTAATGAGTCTTTGTCCTCTAATTTTTTTGTCAATTACTGAATTGAGCGTCTTCCAACAAGCGTATATTTATTCCCTCTTGCTGTAAAGAGTCATTAAATATGTCCCTCAGGTAGGGGACGATCTGTTGTCGAGCAAATCTAATGGTTTCTGAGTGGACTCCATCTGGGATCGAAGCTTTTTTGTCCTTAAGTTTCGTTATTGCCAGCGCGGCCTCCTCACGAGCGAAAGGAGCAGTGATTGTGATGTTCTTGTGAAGGGTCATCGTCTGGCAGTAGCATGTTTAGCAGATACTTTACCGAGTATCTCCAGCTCTGCGTCATGTACCGTTTTGTCGCTATGATATTAGCTTAACCGTTGGTGTTTCAATTCTCTCAGTTTATATTTTGAAGGACTCTCCCTACGTGTTACTCTGAAAGTTTGTCCTGACAAAATTGTCCCATCGGTCCGACCTTGTTTTTGTAATTCATCTTTGTATCCCCGTTCGGCTTCAAGGTACTGTTGCAGTCTGACTTCTTCTTGTTGTCTTTGCTCGTTGATAGTATCGTCTTTTATCACGTGAGTTTTCCTTTCTTTTGTTAATAATGTCGACTATGGTATACTTTATTTACGTATGTTATTGATTAATGGATTATAGCGATTTGATCTCTCTGTAACAGGTCGGTTAATATGTATATTCTCTAATCAACGCTTCGTCGGGCACTCTGCAAGTGTAATTTTTCTATAGTATCTTTTAATGTCTGCCAGTTTACCCTGCTCAGCAGCAATCGCGGATGTTGTAGAGTGAGTGTGTTTGTACTTTGTGTGTAGTAATCTGTATAATTTTTACATTGCGATCACTGAGCGTTGCTCTGTCATGTACTTGCCATTCAGTGGTATGTGTTACAAATGTTATGTTTGCTAATGAAATGCCGGCCGCGGTGGTCTCGCGGTTCTAGGCGCGCAGTCCGGAACCGCGCGACTGCTACGGTCGCAGGTTCGAATCCTGCCTCGGGCATGGATGTGTGTGATGTCCTTAGGTTAGTTAGGTTTAAGTAGTTCTAAGTTCTAGGGGACTGATGACCACAGCTGTTAAGTCCCATAGTGCTCAGAGCCATTTGAACCATTTTTTGCTAATGAAATGTCTAGTTTACTGATACCTCCGACATTTCCACGGCATGTCGGGGCTTACCCTGCCTTATTGAGAATAAAAAGGCTACACTCCCTTATGATGTCCGTTGTTACTTGTTCTCTGACATCTGCTCCATCAGCACGCCCGAGTGCTGAGCTTGCGTTAATGTCGTCGGGGATGAGTAATCTTTTGCACCTGGAGAAACTTGTTATTTCCCTAACTGTACCTGCAAAGGGTTCAATGTCATATGAGTAATGTGCATATCATGATGTGACTGTCCATGATTCCACTCCCAGTGTAATTTCTGCTGTTACAAAGTGTTCAGCACATAGTTGTGTTATTTTTATCACTATAATTCGTGTATTTGCTACCAGGAATGCTGCTTTCGCCTCCATTACCCCTATAATTACCATATATTGCGTTAAGAGACCAGGTAATTTACCATCACGCATGTACGGTTGCTGTGAACAAGTGACATCTACCTCTATCTTCTCCCATCAACTTAGTTCTGAGCTAACCAGTTGTACGATCTTGACGATAGGCAAAGCTGTTGGCTCAAGTTTGTTTAATATCAAAGTAAACGTGACCGTTTGCTCTCAATAAGTCCTTGTAGATGTTATTTAGGTCCAAACCTTTTCCCCTCCGCGTGCATACCACCCTCAGGACTCTACAATGCTCTCGTTTATCAGCTGGGAGGTTTTATGTTCGTAGGGCCATGCGATCAGTCTGTTCCGTAGTTGAAGACGTACATCAGATACGTCTCGCTATGTTTCTGCCTCTGTATGTTGTCTGCTAAAAGGAGATATAGACTCTGTATTTCGATAATGAACATCCGTCTAAATCTAAGCACGGTTCGACAGACATCAACACATGTATTTGCGCAACGGTACAATCATCAGTATTTTAGAGACGCTCTGGTGTGGCTCGATTAATAAAAAATCTCTGTAGGCTACTAATGGCTAATTCCCATCCTTAGATGTACGAATAAAAATTTAAATCACATATACAATTACTCATACGTGTACTGATCTTTCAGCATTACCTATTACATACACTGTGGCTATAATGAAGGATATTTATTGTTTAAACT
Organism: Schistocerca serialis cubense; assembly: GCF_023864345.2. Lineage (NCBI taxonomy): Eukaryota > Metazoa > Arthropoda > Insecta > Orthoptera > Acrididae > Schistocerca > Schistocerca serialis. The sequence continues at coordinate 274,124,237 of NC_064641.1, forward strand.
GGACAGATGGACGAAATGGTTCACTGAACAGCTGAGTATAATTGCGGAGTCTGAAAATGAGATTTTATTAGGAAATAAATACATGGACGTAAGTCCCGAAAAAGAATTATCATTTTGCTCATGTGGTTTCTCAAATTTGCCAGATACCATCCATGGAAGGTAATGTTAAATGTAGAGACCACTGCTCTTTCACTGGAGCACATCAGATTGTTGCACATGTCGGCTGTAAAGTGGACAATAAGTCACAATTTACATTCCCAGTCTTACTTCACGATCTGAGTAGTTGTTATGGTCATTCCATAATCACAACAAGTAAACAGACGATCATACACAGTGAGTGATAAAGAAGTTAAGCTAATCCAGAGTCGCATGTCTCTGCTGCCGTCGAATGTGGGGAAGTATAAATCATTCCTGAAGAGTATTGTAGTAAGAGAGCAAGAGAGGAGATGCTATCGAAATGTAAGATTTATGGATTGGCTTAAGGTTTTGGCATGATCTCTCGAAAGGTGGCAGGGTTTGGTGCAGGACAGGTGCTAGGTACCATGTAACAGCGAGTCACCGACTTACAAATCCTGAAGATCCAGAGACTCAAGTGGCACACATGATGAGCTCTTAGGTTGATAAAATGAGTGAATGTATAAAATCAAAACCTGATACATTTCCTGAAGAGACTAACATTGTTGATAGACATACTATGCACGATCTAAAGATTGCGGATACTTCACCTGATTATTAATAGATTTATAAAATTATTATTTGCAAACTAAATTGAAACTAAATTTGTTAGTAAAATCCATAACTAATAATGCAGACGCTCGATGTATGAATATAATACGCCGTTTTGGAGTTCTTCATGTTAGCTATGGAACGAACAAGTCTCTATTGTCGTTAAACAAATAAGGAAACAGTTATAAATTGCTCAGTGAATATCAAGAAAAAAGGTGCCTAAACTAACATTTCTCCACAGGTATACACGTGATTAATGACTGCGCAAAAGTCCTATCCCATTAACGCAAGAATCCATATGTTTCTTTAGTGATATTTCGATAACTTTATATATGTGATATTGTCATTTCACTATCATAGGACTGCTGCTCAAGAGTGTGTAAAGATGTCATGTCGGCTATTTTCAGAAACAGTTTCGGAAATAGAGAAACGAGATAAAGAAACCAAATCGTTTCTACTAAATGTAGAGTCAGTACTGAAACAAGAAATCATAAATTTAATCAAGAGTACTTAATATTTATATCTACATTTGTGTACGCTTTATAATACGTCACGAATGGTGACCAGGTTGAATGATACCGTGTTACTACAGAGCTCATACGACCAAGGTTTTAAATAGGCAAGGAAGACAGAGTTCGAGGTCTTTTGTTGCTGTGTGGTAGGATTGGAAGGTGTTTCGAACGCACTCTGCCGTCACAGGGACATTTGAGCTGAAGTATGTTATTTTGGGGTTAAAAACATTTCGGTATCCACCAGTTCAGAATTTAGAATGCTTTCGAATGCTACAGGAACACTTGAGCTTAAGAGTGTTATTTTGGAGTTAAGAACATTTCGTTGTAAATCGGTTCAGGACTTAGACAGCTTTGGAACTCTGAATGCTGTTGAGCTTAAGAGTTAAAGCCAGATTATCAGTAACTGAAAATTTTACAATCGTAGGTAATTTGTTATTGTTTAAAGAGATGCGTGCAGTTGTTGAGCTTCGAGATTTTCGCTGCATGTTTTAGTGACTTTACTGCTCCGCTCTGAACTTTTAGTCTGCGAATGCTGTACCTGCGATACTAATAAATAATTCTGTATTTTTTTAAAATCAAAATTGTACTGATTTAAGAATCGATGTGAATCCAGCAGTCGAATATATATGTGTGTGTTTTTATTTGACTATAGATTTAGTCAAACAGTAAACAATTCATTGTAGAGCAAATTACTGTGCCACAGTCTCATGTCATAGTATTTGTCTTTTATTGATCACTACCTGCTTATTATTTATTTAATTATTCACTAACGTCCGTGATAATCAGTCTCCTTAATAAGTGGTTCACACAAATTTATGATTATTGTGGATTAATCAGATTTATTGTTACCAATACCACAGTGAAGTCGCCTAGTCCTGCCAACTTCACTATGAATTCCACGAAGTTTCAGGATTCCAGCCTCATGACGTCTAGCCCTTGCCACAAAATTTCGGCTGACAACCAGATAGCCATTTTCGTGTGAGTAATTACTAATGTTTTATATCATAATTTAATAATATTAAAATGCAATAAATCACTTGAAGATGACTGCCTGGGTGTCTGCCGGAACGCCGTGGCTTTCTCCGAGGATTAACGTAAAGCAAAAAGCACAGTCTTACCTGCGGTAGCTTAGAGATGAATCCGTGGGCATTGGCTGTCTTGGCAGCCTCCTCGATGTCCTCCATGGTGCAGTCGTCTCGCCCGTAGCGGATGTTCTCGGCGATGGTGGTCTGGAAGAGCACCGGCTCCTGGCCCACCACGCCGATCTGCGAGCGCAGCCAGCCCACGTTCAGCGTCCTCAAGTCACGACCGTCCAGCTCCACCTGCCAGCGCACAGGAGACTCTTGTATTCATAACGTACACACACTTCTGCATATCATAATGCCGGGTGATTCAAAAGGAAACAAAGGATTTCAGTTTTTTACTACAGACAAACAGTAAAAGATAGAAACGCATTGCGCATGTCACTGGCTAGGGGAAGGGCCAAAGTATTAACACAGCTGCGCTCTTGTTTGCTTGTAACAACATACCGAGTATATCACAAGAGAAACCGCTTGTTTATCGGAATTTACTCGAAGTCAACAGATGGTGCAAGTGAAACGTGCCTTTCGCTGTTGATTCAGCAAGAAACTGCCTTTGCACGCTCATACAAAATTCTTGCATGTTAGTTGCATACGGAAATGGAGAAGCACTGGTCGGCCACGCAAATCTGTTGAAATTGCCAAACATATCCGAGATGCTTTCACACGATGAGCAGTCCAGAAACTTCCACTTCCTCAAACAATGGTGTGGTGTGTTCTGAAACGACTCCTGCGTATGACGCCTAACAAGTTGCAGGTACTGCAGCAATTGTGTCCCGGCGACCATAGCAGAAGGCACGAATTTTGCAAGTCCGTTCTCCAGGTTATGGCAGAGGACGCTCATTGTTTCGGACGAATAGACCTTTCATCTCTCGGGGAAAGTAAACCGCCTAAATGCAAGAATTTTGCGGGCCGGTGTGGCCGAGTGGTTCTAGGCCCTGCAGTCTGGAACCGCGCGACCGCTACGGTCGCAGGTTCGAATCCTGCCTAGGGCATGGGTGTGTGTGATGTCCTTAGGTTAGTTAGGTTTAATTAGTTCTAAGCTGTAGGGGACTGATGACTTCAGATGTTAAGTCCCATAGTGCTCAGAGCCATTTGAACCATTTTATTGTAAGAATTTTGCTGTCACATTATCTGGCGGCGTCATCGAATATGAAAGACTCGCCAGAAATGTGCCGTTTCTGTTCGCAGAGTTTACAGAACTTTCGTTTCCTCAGCTTCGCGAAGACTCCAATGATTTCAAAACATGGTTCAAATTGCTCTGAGCACCATGGGACCTAACTTCTGAGGTCATCAGTCCCCTATAACTTAGAGAACTACTTAACTAACCTAAGGACATCTCACACATCCATGCCCGAGGCAGGATTCGAACCTGGGACCGTAGCGGACGCGCGGTTCCAGACTGTAGCGCCTAGAACCGCTCGGTCTGCAACGATTTCATTTTTATGCACGACGGCTTCCCACCTCACTTTCACCTTGACGACCGGCGTTAACGACACCAACCCACAGGGTTGGATTGTAAGAGGTGGACAACAAGAGCTTGTTCATTTATTTTGGTTTCTCAGCTCACCAGACCTCACGCATCGCGATTTTTTCTTTAGGCATACCTGAAAGACAGCCTTTATCCCATTTACGGCAGCTACTCTTCACCATCTGGGAAATTGAATTGTTGACCCTGTCGACTCAATAAACAGGAACCTGCTGAAGCGTGTGATGAAATGCACTACAGTTTCGATGCTAATGTTGAGTATATGGTACAGTGTCTGTGCGAACAAAAAACTCGGAATCTTCCTCAATCCAGTGACGCGCGCAATGCGTTTCTATCTTCCATAATTCATTTATAATAAACAACTGAAATCTGATCTTTCTTTTTGCCTCGCCCTGCACATTATCAACGGAGTTGCAAGAAGGTTAGAGTTTCCCGTTTCGTGCGTATCGAGTTCTTAGAAACTATGAACAAGTCTAGATTGGTAATAACATGAAAGGACTGCGGCATTGTTAAAGGAAGCATCCCAGCATCCACATCAAGTGATTTAGGTTCGTATTTACCGCAGAATGTGTTGCGCAGTGTGAACCTGTTCGTACAGCTTACTGTGAAACGCACTGCCTTGCGACGCAGGGCAATGATGTAGACCCAGTTCAGATCCACGCGCTGAACATCGAGTGTTGGTATGTTAACCGGCCAGGCTGAACCTGTGTTCGGCGCTTTTATAGGATCGTACGGCAAGTACTTGGCTAGAAAATTGCAATATTATATAAAGTTGATTTCAGAATCTTGTGGAAAGCGCTACAATTGAAAAAAGCCGGTATAACGCATATGCGAGGACTACAGAAAATGGAACAACAACGCCCCCTGGTAGGATAGGATAACAGGAGAACTGATCAAAGAGCGAGGTGATTGCTTCCACTAAAAAAGGTATAAACTGATTCAGATGATATGATAGAATGAGATAGTGACAGAAGAAGTGAAATTAGCTATGAAATGCCCGATATACAAGAAGTGAAGCTAAATGGAATGTGGTAGCTGCAGAGGTATCAGCTTGCTGGATATAACCTAGAAAGTACTGTCTATCATTATCCTCAAAAAATTACAACCGTTCACAGAGAACAACATACAGAAATACCAAGCTGGCTTTTGAATAAACCGATCGACAATTGATCACATTTTCAGTTTAAGACTATTGCTGGCAAAACACTGGGAACGCCATAAGCATATTTATAGTTTGATCGTCGATTTTCAATGTGCATACGACAGTATCCACGGGAATTTTCTATGCAATGCACTGCGTGACTTCAGAGTTCCCAAGAAGCTAATGAGAATCGTGCAAACTTGTATGAGTGGACAAAAGGCAGCAGTGCTTTTCCGAGGGGTCAAAAATGGCTCTGAGCACTATGGGACTTAACTTCTGAGGTCATCAGTCCCCTAGAACGTAGAACTACTTAAACCTAACTAACCTAAGGACATAACACACATCCATGCACGAGGCAGGATTCGAACCTGCGACCGTAGCGGTCGCGCGGCTCTAGACTGTAGCGCCTAGAACCGCTCGGCCACTCCGGCCGGCTCCGAGGGGTCACATCAGAAACTTTGAGACCCGTCTGAAAGAAGGGGATGCTCTCTCTTGTGTTCTGTTCGGAGTAATATTAGTGAAAATAATAACGGAATGTAGGCAACAGGAGTGGGTTACAGTAAACATGGATGGTAACTTCCAATTTCTCACATTCGCAGATCGTGTTGTTCTACTAAGTGGGTCGAACCATGAGTTGAAAGGAATGTACCAGAAAATGGACAGCTACGTACGGAAGGTTGGGCTGAACATGACTTCATGCAATTAGGAAGAAGACAAGAGCAGCAAGTTTCTCTTGAAACAGATGGCATGACGTTCAAGAGAGTTCTCCAGTACAGATACTTCGGATCTACCAGTGACTACAGAATAGAAATGCACATCATGGAAAGAACATCAATGGGAATGAAATGCATGTGTTCCCTCAGGGAGGAGCTCAGCTCAAAATTGATAAAAACGAACAGAAAAATGAGAGTACACAGCAAAGTGATAACCCAGCAATCAACTACAGTTCAGAAACGCGGAACACGACTAAGCTGAGAAGGAAAAATTATTAATAGCTGAAATAAGAGTAATGAAGGAGATACGGGAATAAATCTTCGACAAAGGAGAATTTAGCAGCACGAAGAATGAGCCAATCTACCTCTTGATGCTTAGCAACAATCTTACAGAAGCTGAAATGCAAAAGAATTGATTGGGCGAGCCATGTATCCCGTATGCCAGAAGAAAGACCGGTGAAGAAGGCACTGGATAGGAAACCAAACACCAGACGCCCCTTAAGACGACTACGGCAGCGCTGGAGGAAGACCTGGGGAAGGACCTGGCAGCTCTGAGTACTGAAGACACCTGTTGGAACTGAGCACAAAAAGCGAAGGAACTGAGGCAGTTTCTGCTAGCAGAGGGTGTCTGCTGGCCTTGTGATAGCTGTGTATGTACGTACGTACGTATGCGGAACACATATAGGCTTTCGTAAAAATTACTGTCAGTGTGAATCTGAACCCACAACTGGATACGTGAGGATTGCCAGATGAAGATGTAGGACCTCAGTATGTAAATATAACATAATAGTCGATGTATGCATCAGGTGGAGAAGCCAAGTGGGAAAGCCCTCGGACAGTAGTCGGTCACTGACTGCTGCTGAAACGTATGTGGTGCATTTGTCTTCGTAAAGTCCTGGTAGAAAGAGTTTCTTGTCTCTGATAGTCAGACAGGCTGCTGTATGACAATATACCGTCGATCGCCACGAAGACTCGGGCGAGGCAAAACGAAACATTTGTAATTGTCCTGCACAGTTGCTTTATGTGTGTGGAAACGATACCTACACGATACAAAAGCCCCATCTTTGACATTGCTGACCTCAGAAACCCGAATTTTTGCGTAGTCCCCGATACGCTGTAGCCCATGCGTTTTGAGTCCACGTTCAAAGTCGGTTAACTCGCTACGTGCTCCCGTCTTCACTACCATACCTCTCAGACACAGCGTGTAAACTCACGCTGTACACCGAGTATATCTAAAAGGGCAAACCATCCCTCAATCTTTAGCCCTTAGTTCATTCAAATCCCACTTCTACTTACTTTAATATATCTCTACAAGACGTAACTGCATGGATGTGCGGAACATAGGGCTGAACGTATCAAGTGACCCTAGAGGCGATTGTTATCTACAGCGTTACAACTAGAACGTACGCGTATGTCGTGTCTGTTCTTTCGGACATATCCGAAGTCACTGTGAATCTAGACACAATGGAATTAAAGAAGTTAGCTGCCTTTGACGTAAATCAATTTGCGCTGGACTGGGATTAGAAACTGGGTCTCCTGCTGAACACTGGACACAGTGGTCATGGCAGCTGCACATACTGCTCTAACACGCCTCCCGTCAGGCTCAAAATCTCAATTTATCCACACGCTACTGATGTGTTGCCACTTGCACATTATCCCCATTACTCGTGGCGTTTCGTCGGTTCCCTTAAGTGTTCGAGATTGGTGTACGTCTGCAACGAAGAAGGGATCATTGGCCCTCCTCGCCTACATATGTAGTACCTGTCCTTTAAGACAGTCCGAAAGAATAGATACCATCTTTGATCCAGCAGCCGTTATGATTCAAAACACAAAGGAATTAAAGACATTAGCAGCCCGTGAGCATTGATTTAAATCAATAGGGAAAGTTTAAAATTTGTGCTGGACCGGGATTCGAACCTGAGTCTCCTGCTTACTAGTGAAATACGCTGACTACTGTGCCATCCGCACACAGCGGACATGTCTTGGAAAGCAGACATCACGTATATAATTAAGGTGATGGCTGGCAACATTCCCTTCAGTGCCGGCCCGAGTGCCCGAGCGGTTCTAGGCTTTACAGTCTGGAACCACGCGACCGCAACGGTCGCAGGTTTGAGTCCTGCCTCGGGCATGGATGTGTGTGATGTCCTTAGGTTAGTTAGGTTTAAGTAGTTCTAAGTTCCAGGGGACTGATGACCTCAGCAGTTAAGTCCCATAGTGCTCAGAGCCATTTGCGCCATTTGAGCCCTTCAGTGCAGATGCACACCAAGCTCGACCTCTTACGGAAATCGGCGAGATGCTGCGACTAATGAGGCTAATGAACAGGGTAATTTCATCAGTGGTGTGTGACACAATTTTACAATCTGGGTCTGACACCAGGTGTGTTAGGGTAGTCCATACAGTTGCGCTGACCATTGTGTCCGGTTGGTGTAGTGGTCAACGCGTCTGCCTTAGTGAGTGGGAGACATAGGTTTGAATACTAGTCCGGTGCAAATTTTCAACTTTCCCCATTGATTTAAATGAATACCATTATATTAGTGATTCAGATTACTATTAGTACCTCAGATTGGTTCATACTTGTCAACTGTCCTATGAAATACTCACTGATCCCAGGCGAGGATCGTAGAATCTTTGAATAAGCTGGATGCACGTGGACTTCCCACAGCCGGAGCAGCCGACAAGAGCCACTGTCTCGCCAGCTTTGACTTTCAGGTTGAGGCCTTGAAGAATCTGAAACCAGGAAAGCACTTCAGGAAAATCTTAGTATGGTGTTGGCCCAGCTTCCACTCTCGCAGGCATACGTTCAGTCAGGTGCTGAAAGGTTTCTTTGGGATTGGCAGCCCATTCTTCACGCAGTGCTGCACTGAGGAGAGGTATCGATGTCAGTCGGTGATGCCTGGCACGAAGTCGGGGGTCCAAAACATCCCAAAGGTGTTCTACACGATTCAGGTAAGAACTCTGTGCAGGCCAATCCATTACAGGGATGTTATTGCCGTGTAACCACTCCGCCACAGGCCGTGCATTATGAACAGGTGCTCGATCGTGTTGAAAGATGCAATCGCCATCCCCGAATTGCTCTTCAACAATGGAAAGCAAGAGTGTGCTTAAAACATCAATGTGGGCCTGTGCTGTGATAGTGCCATCCAAAACAACAAGGGATGCAAGCCCCCTCCATGAAAAATACGACCACAGCATAACACCACCGCCTCCGAGCATTACTGTTAGCACTACACACGCTTGCAGATGACGTTCATCGGGCATTCGCTATAAGCACAACCTGCCATCGGATCGCCACATTGTGAACGGTGATTCGTCACTCCATACAACGTTTTTCCACTGTTCAGTCGTCCAATGTTTACGCTCCTTGCACCAAGCGAGGCGTCGTTTGCCATTTACCGGCGTGACGTGTGGCTTATGAGGAGCCGCTTGACATGAAATCCAAGTTTTATCACCTCGCGCATAACTGTCATAACACTTGCAGTGGATTTTGATGCAGTTTGGAATTCCTGTGTGATGGTGTGGATAGATGTCTGCCTATTACATATTGCGACCCTCTTCAAGTGCCGGCTGTCTCTGTCAGTCCAAAGGCGAGGTCGGCCTGTACGCTTTTGTGCTGTATGTGTGCCTTCACGTTCCCACTTCACTATCACATTGGAAACAGTGAACCTAGAGATGTTTAGGAGTGTGTAAATCTCGCCTACAGACGAATGACACAAGTGACACCCGGTATCCTGACCATGTTCAAAGTCCGTGAGTTTCGCGGAGTGCCCCATTCTGCTCTCCCACGATGTCTAGCGCTACTCAGGTCGGTAATAGGGAGTACCTGCCAGTATGTGGAAGCACAGTTTACCTAATACGCGAAACGTATGTTTTTCGGGGTGTCCGGATGCTTTTGATCACATAGTGTATTTCTCTCTTTCATAATAACTGAAATAACAATATTAGAGAAAACGTTTGCTTGTGATCGTTACTGTGTTTAGATAAGTAGTTTCTTACGTGTTTGAAAACAGCACGTTGTAGCCACTTTGCTATTCGTCATTTTAATCCAAACGTTTTTAAAACTGGACGTAAGATGATGCAAAACAAAGGTTATAACGTACACTACTTACGTACCGGACAAAAATAGTAAATCAGAGGGTATAGAATAGTGCAACAAATCAGTTGTGGCAAACAAGGGCTTCCCTAGTCGAACTTTTGAAACTGTTCGTGCGAATACGAGTTCAGGATCTGCTCCGGATACTACTCGTCTTAATGGATATGACAGTGAAGCTTCACGGCTCAGACAACTTCAGTGAATAAAGCAATAATCTTTCAATTATTATTTGTCTTACCTGAACTCGCCGCCGCGACGGGTATTCAAAGTGGACGTTCTTGAAGGTAATATCCCCACGAGCGTAGTGTGGCTTTTCCCCCTCATCAGACAGACTGCTGATGTGCGACTCGCGGTCTATGACAGCAAATATCTTGGCAGCGGCGCCCCTAGCGGTAGAGAAAGCCTCAACGCGAGAAGTCACCGTATAGAACACCCACGTCCCATTCATAATGGAAAAGAAAATCTGTATGGAAAAATAAAAATCCATCCATTAAAGACAGAAATTATCTGCCCAGCTTCCCAAATCCTCACAATAATAATTAATTCATCTTACATAGTATTTCAACTTACATGATACACAGCATGCATAATAATTAATTCCTACAGTACCGGTTTTCTAAATGTGTCCAACAGTATTCAACTTACTCCTTCCAAAAATTCCATTTAATTGATGAGAATGTCTCACTTGCGGTTTTATACGAACTGTATCAAATTATTCTGATAATAATTGCGTATCTCTGGTACTAATGCTATTGGGAAACTTGCGCACTTACTTTATATTTGTGACATCGCTTGACCAAGGTCATTCACCCTAAGACATCATCAGTCCTATCAGTGACGCCACACTTGTAAGTGACTTTATAATTCCTATCAGTGGGAAGCCATGCCCACTTTTCCATTCCCTCTTCTACCTTCCTCTCCCCATTATCTCCAATAAATTATAGGGCAGCACTAAAAATAAAAGAGCCTTTCAAAAATCTAGCATAAATGTGTTAATGGAAAACTAAAAACCCTATTCCCTTCCCTTTACTCCCATCTCGAACCAAACATAGCTTGTTATTAAAATAAAACACCCAACAGAAAATCCAAGATGGTGGAAATACCCCAGTTGCGTTAGTGGGAAATAAAAAAAAAATCCTCCTTCCAACCAATCAGAGTGTACGGAGTGTAGTATATAAATGATGTGTTAAAACGGTGTCAAATTACATTATTATTCAAATCAAGTCACACACCTTCTCCCTCCCTCCTCTCTATCTCCTATCAATCAAACGACATGCCACTGTCTCAGTTGTTAGTTTCTCCATGTCTGGATGATTATGATGCTGTATCGTAATTGATGTTCATTAAATGAAAATGCGCTCCAGATGCTCTTTTTAGAGCTCTATTAAGTTCACATGACCGGCTTTGGGCTTTATATTAGGCAATTATCAAGTGCACTTGAAAGTTGGCTGTAGAGAAGCAATAACTTTCAGATGAACTGCCGGTTTCGGCCTCTATATTATGTCATTATTAAGCGCATCTGAAAGCTACACTGTAGAGAAGCAGTCTTGCTTCTCTGCAGCATAACTTTCAGACGCGCTTGATAGTTGTCTAATATAAACGCCGAAATCGCTCGCGTGAACTTAATGAAATTCTAAAAAAACAACTGGAGCGGCTTTTCATTAAATATCCCAAATGTGCCCTATAACCCTTCCCCCTCCCCCTGCTTTCCAGTCAGTCATGGTGTAGTATTAAAATGATGTGCGAAAATTGTTACATTATTTTTAAAAAATCAGGTTCACCAAAATCAGTTTTAAATTTTTTTTTTATTACCGGTTCCGACATATATTTTCTGTCATCATCGGGTCTGAAAGTTTAATAAACAGTCCAAGTCAAGGTGGTTAATACAAATATTATTTCATATAAACTCTGTTTTCCGTACATTACTGAAGCTTTAGACGGTACCTTGTACCATATTAACAAAAGTCCATGATCTCTACAACACTATGTGGCTTGCAAATTTGTGAAGATTATGAACTTCCTTTAATATGTTACAAACTATGTTCTAAAGCTTTAGTGATGTATACGGTGTTTATACGAAATAATATGTGTATTAGTCACCTTGACTTTTGACGTTTGTTTATTAAACTTTCAGGTCCAATGAGGACAGCAGAGATATGACTAAACAGATAATCAGTAAAAGGATTTACAAGCCATCTTGAACAATATAACAATTGTGATCGCCGCCCCCCTCCCCCCCCCCCTCCACCCTCCACCCATCAACTGATACAGCGTTAAACATACGTAGAAATTGTCACACGTGCAGTAAAAGATTACGTAGCCCCAACTTGAAGATCAAAGATATTCGTTACTGCCTAGAAAGTCAAAGACATTCATTATTTATGGCATAAAAACGGTGTCAAGTTAGTTATTTACGTATACATACATACCTCTGACGAAATGTTAAAGTGATGCCAAGGCAAAGTTGTTCACTATTCAAGTAGGCACGTAGCTTTTACGAAAAAGTGATCTTGCTGCATTTAATACGTCAACTCAATGTGTACATAAACATACTCTAGTGTAATTTAAAAATGAATCCAAGGTCAATGCTATGCATTATTTTTGTACACACATACCGAATAGTATCTTATCAGAGTACTCCTGGCCAATCAAACATGTTTCTGGAAAAATACATCTTCCTTACACTGAGTAACATGTCCGCGTCCTACGACGTCAAAAGATTACTGATGAGTTATGACTGTCAAAACTTCTTATATACTCTTAGAGATCACTGATCAAGACGACAGTCTTGGTTGAGATAAGCACAGCGTTAAATCTCTCGTACATGGAAATTCCTTGTTTCCCATTTAGTTGAAGGCATCGTATATAAAGCAGATTCGTGAATAACCTGCCGTAATATTTATTGAGAACTGTGTTTTTGTTTTCATTTCCATTCTCATGTTAATTAGAGACGATTTTAGTGTTCCTTCATCTTGACGCAAAGAATCGATAAAATGTGTAGGGCACTTCTGGAACTCTGTACGGTTCACGAGCGACTTACTTCTAGGTCCTTTCGCCAATCAGTACAGTGGCTGAGTGTTGCAGTACATTTCAAGCGCTTGCTCAGTATTCTTTGTGCTAAAATGGACTGAATAGTTCTGTTTTACACCTATATCATCGAATATGCTGCAGTCACAAGAAATCGAATACGTGTTTGCCTGAAAAGCTAAAATTACGTATCTTGCTGTTTCGAGTACTGCATTAGATTTAACTTGCCCCATCCATGTAACAATTTTAGCGGAAAATATTCAATTGAACGCCAAGTACGGAGTGCTAGAGTCCACCGCAGAACATTTTTTTAAGTTGCTCCATAATAACATTTGTTCTTTCCCGTACACTCGCATTTATGGCATTTGCCAGTAAATCTTTCGATCACTATTTTCTACTTTGTATTTGCTTTATTCGGAGTAATACATTTAGTGTCCTCTCTGCAACGATTCAGTACAAATTCATGTTGAGATTTTGAAATCATGTAATCCTCTGCGAACCCAAGTACCATCACGAGCGAGATACAGAAGCCGAAAAGTCCATCATCAGCAACAGATTCCATTAGCTCATTTTTCTTTCCCCAACCAGCATTCTGTTATGCCGTCATTTGATGTAAAAGAGGCATGCCCTTTAATTAGCGTTGAAATTCCTGGATAGCGCTCATGAAAACGATTGAAATGCGCAATTTTTACTGAAATCGATCTCGTTGGCATTCTGTAGTCCTGACTCATCGACAAATCTTTCCTCATATACAGGTGACTCTCGCATGACAATGGTTAGGTGTTTTCATATTGTATCAGAATCAATATGGAATCGTTGTATGCGCAAATAGGTTGACCAAATGGTTCATTCTTATGATATTCGAAACGAATAATGCAGACGTCACCGACATTTTTTTCTCACACTCATTATGTAACTACTCATCATGATCATGAGTTTCTTCTTCTCCTTCTTTTCCCTCGCCTAACACAAAGACGAATAACAACTCACAGGGAATGTCGGTCGTATTTTTAGTACTCTGCATCCTAATGCTGAAACTTCCTTATTTTTCCTCTCGTCTTCTTCTTCTTCCTCTTCTTCATAATCACTTTAACACCATTTTACTAGAATTTCGTCAAAGTTTCCAAATTGTTTCATTGAGCTACAAGTTTCAGTGATATATTACGCCATCGTCAGACCCCTTGACCGACCTGTAGGAAGATTCCCACCACTGGTTCAATCACAATAGGGGTCAACCTTCAATGACTGATATCCGTAAATGACGGCAATCACTTCAAACATCACCTCCCTTTTTATTAGATCGCATTGTTCTCTGTTTATCTGTTCGGTATAAATTTTAAACTTCCAGATGAGCTAGAGACTTGAAATTTTAAACATAGCTCAAAACTCGATGACAATGCAATATTAACCCACTTTCGTGTTGGTCTGTTCGCTAGGGATGGGGGTGATGATGAAAAAGATAATGCCAGATGTACGCTGCCCTGCAGACCTGGGGTGCTGTGCGGGTCCTTCTACAGTTATATCTATACTCCGCAAGCCACGCTATACAGGGTGGTCCATTGATCGTGACCGGGCCAAAAATCTCACGAAATAAGCGCCAAACGAAAAAACTACAAAGAACGAAACTCGTCTAACTTGACTGGGGAAACCAGATGGCGCTATGGTTGGCCCGCTAGATGGCGGTGCCATAGGTCAAATGGATATCAACTGCGTTTTTTAAAATAGGAACCCCCATTTTTAGTACATATTCGTGTAGTACGTACAGAAATATGAATATTTTAGTTGGATCACTTTTTTCGCTTTGTGATAGATGGCGTTGTAATAGTCACAAACATATGGCTCACAATTTTAGACGGACTGTTGGTAACAGGTAAGTTTTTTAAATTAAAATACAGAACGTAGGTACATTGGAACTCACAATTTTAGACGGACAGTTGGTAACAGGTAGGTTTTTTAAATTAAAATACAGAACGTAGGTACGTTGGAACATTTTATTTCGGTTGTTTCAATGCGATACATGAACCTTTGTGAACTTATCATTTCTGAGAACGCCGGCCACGTTGGCCGAGCGGTTCTAGGAGCTACAGTCGGGAACCTCGCGACCGCTACGGTCGCAGGTTCGAATCTTGCCGCGGGCATAGATGTGTGTGGTGTCCTTAGGTTAGTCAGGTTTAAGTAGATCTAAGTTCTAGGGGACTGATGACCTCAGAAGTTGTCCCATAGTGCTCAGAGCCATTTGAAACATTTCTGAGAACGCATACTGTTACAGCGTGATTACCTGTAAATACAACATTAATGCAATAAATGCTCAGAATGATGTCCATCAATCTCAATGTATTTGGAAATACGTGTAACGACATTCCTCTCAACAGCGAGTAGTTCGCCTTCCGTAATGCTTGCACATGCACTGACAATGCGCTGACGCATGTTGTCAGGCGTTGTCAGTAGATCACGATAGCAAATATCCTTCAACTTTCCCCACAGAAAGAAATTCGGGGACGTCAGATCCGGTGAACGTGCGGGCCATGGTATTGTGCTTCGACGACCAATCCACCTGTCACGAAATATGCTGTTCAATACCGCTTCAACCGAACGCGAGCTACGTGCCAGACATCCATCATGTTGGAAGAACATCGCCATTCTGTCATGCAGTGAAACATCTTGTAGTAACATCGGTAGAACATTACGTAGGAAATCAGCATATATTGCGCCGTTTAGGTTGCCATCGATAAAATGGGGGCCAATTATCCTTCCGCCCATAATGCCACACCATACATTAACCCGCCAAGGTCGCTGATGTTCCACTTCTCGCAGCCATCGTGGATTTTCCGTTACCCAATAGTGCATATTATGCCGGTTTACGTTGCCGCTGATAGTGAATGACGCTTCGTTACTAAATAGAGCGCGTGCAAAAAATCTGTCATCGTCCCGTAATTTCTCTTGTGCCCACTGGCAGAACTGCACACGACGTTCAAAGTCATCACCATACAATTCCTGGAGCATATAAATATGATACGGGTGCAATCGATGTTGATGTAGCATTCTCAACACCGACGTTTTTGAGATTCCCGATTCTCACGCAATTTGTCTGCTACTGATGTGCGGATTAGCCACGACAGCAACTAAAACACCTGCCTGGGCATCATCATTTGTTGCAGGTCGTGGTTGACGTTTCACATGTGACTAAACACTTTCTATTTTCTTAAATAACGTAACTATCCGGCGAACGGTCCGGACACTTGGATGATGTCGTCCAGGATACCGAGCAGCATACATAGCACACGCCCGTTGGGCATTTTGATCACAGTAGCCATACATCAAAACGATATCGACCTTTCTCGAAATTGGTAAACGGTCCATTATAACACGGGTAATGTATCACGAAGCAAATATTGTCCTCACTGGCGGAATGTTACGAGACACCATGTACTTATACGTTTGTAACTATTACAGCGCCATCTATCACAAAGCGAAAAAAGTGGTCCAACTAATTCATTTTTCTTTACGTAGTACACGAATATGTAATAAGAAATGGGGGTTTCTATTTTAAAAAACGCAGCTGATATCCGTTTGACCTATGGCAGCGCCATCTAGCGGGCCAACCATAGCGCCATCTGGTTTCCCCCTTCAAGCTAGAAGAATTTCGTTCTTTGTAGTTTTTTCGTTTGACGCTTATTTCGTGAGATATTTGGCCCGGTCACTATCAGTGGACCACACTTTATATGTACTGATGTGTGGTGCAAGGATCTTGTACGGCACTGTCACTAATCCCCTTTCCTGTTCCAGTCGCGAATGGTTCGCAGAAAGCTGTGAAGCCTCTGTGTGGGTTCGAGTCTAATTTCATCTTGCTGGACTGCTCACGAGATATACGTAGGAGAAATCAATGCATTGGCTGAGACTTCTAGATCTTTAACAGTAAACCACACTGTGATGCAGAACACCTCTCCCACAACCTCCGCCACTGGAGCTCGTTGAGGATCTCCGTGACGCTTTTGAGCTTAGTAAGTGAACATGTAAGGAAATGAGGAAATCTACTGCTCTGCTTTGGATCTTCTGTCTGTCCTCTTTCAATCCTATCTGGTATGGATCACAGACTGAGGAGCAGCATTCAAGCGCCAGTCCAACGAGGGTTTTGTAACCTACCTCTTTTCTTGATGCATTAAATTTCCTCAGAAATATTCCGATGAATCTTAGTCTGGCATGTACCTTAGCGGCGACTAATTTGTTCTCACCATCTTCTTGATCGTTCCTGATATTGTATGACTCCGGCTCTCTCAAAGGGACGGAAAAAATGTGGAGTTCATAAGTTCCACATTTTAAAGTAACTCTGTTCGAAATTTACGCATCGCCTCTCTGGTTATGAAAATAGAAGTTATTGTTTTTTAAAGTAACAATCGGTATGGAACTGTAGGCAAATGAGTTGAGTAAGGCAGTTTCGTACGGTTGATGAGATAAAAAAAAGGTTCAAAGGTGTGTGAAATCTTATGGGACTTAACTGCTAAGGTCATCAGTCCCTAAGCTAACACACTACCTAACCTAAATTATCCTAAGGACACACACACACACACACACACACACACACACACACACACACACACACACACACACACATGCCCGAGGGAGGACTCGAACCTCCGCTGGGATCAGCCGCACAGTCCATAACTGCAGCGCCTTGGACCGCTCGGCTAATCCCGCGCGGCTGATGAGATGAATTTAGTGTAAGGTTAAATATAGCAGTTATAACAGAGCTTTTACCAGTCAAGCTAAACGTTAGACCATACTCGACGACGTCCATTGCGATACTGGCAGCATGTGCTGGAAGACTTGTTAATTTATTTATAGTTCAGAAACTTTAAACAAACATGACCATGCCTTTGTATGTTAGGTGAGTGATACGAATGTATTAATTCTGCTTCATAATAGAACTTTTAAAATATATCACTATTCACGGAGGAGGCAGAAAATTGCCGATGCTAACAAACTAGTATATAACATTACACTTCCTCTTGTAATGGAATGTGAAACTGGTTTCCTTTCAGTCTGGAGGTTAAAAATCGTGCTTCCACACCTTTAAGACGTTTTGGGAAAAATTATGGTAAACCCCTTTTTAGCATAATTTTCTAAGTAAATATTAGTGAACATGCGTGTTGGAAGGCTGTTTAAGCAGATTTCTTCCCCTTCAAATACAGACGAAGTCCATATTTCCTGTATGGTCCTAAGTACAAACCCTTCCCTTCACAAAGTGCTGTTACTTTCATTATATGATTATGTCTTTGCATCTGAACCAATTCTAGCGAACAGCCTTCGCATCGTTTTTTGTCTTAACAGTACAAGTGGCTCCACTAGCTAGTCCTCTGACCGCAGATAATGCAGCAAATATTGGAATGATAGGTAAAACTGAACGTGTTTTCGGAGTGGCTCTTATGCGCTCTCTGCAGAGCGGTCTTGCATTTGGAGCAGCTTGTAAAGCAATTTTACGAGCTTTTTCCGCAGCTGTTATGAGATACAGCCCGGTGTAATACATTTAGTCTACTTCGGACTATTTTAATGATTTTATTCGTTACATTCTCTGCTTTTTTACGCCTCATTTTAAGATTAGGCTCTAAGAAGGAGAGGAGGGAGGAGGGGCCACAATTTTTACACGTCGTTTTGATACTAGACTGTAACGGGGTGGAGACTGGAAAGACGGTGAGGGGGATGGGGAAAGAATTGTTAATTTCCCATTAATACAATTGGGATAACTTCGCCCTCTTGGATTTTTATGGTTAGTTGGAGATAAGGAGGAGGGTATAAAGGGGAGGGGAGCGGAAAGGGGCGTATCAGCTTGTCCATTGCCGATAACTCCTCGGTGACCAGAGACCCTTAGCTGGTTTGTCCTGTTGGTTGCCCCTAGCCTCACAAGGGCTTCATGGCATTTTGCAACAATCTCTGATCTCATTCCAGGCGCTAATAGAGATTTCAGATGTCCTTCGCTGTGTGAATGAATACAGATGCTACGAATCTAGTAGCACCTACGTAGATTCTCCTCTGCACACACACTGGTAGCAAATATTTCCTCGTGGAGTACCATGGCAGCTTCATAGAGAAACTGCTATCTATAGTCTCTAGGCTTTATCCCGTATACTCCGGCCTTCGTCTGTTTTTTGTCCGTCAGTAAACCAGAACGTGTCTCCTGAACAGTATCTTGGTTCATTCTTCCACTGCTCCTTACTTCCAACTGTTATCTCGAGAGTTTTATTGAAGCAGCTGGAAGTTTTTGTATAGTTACCAGGCATTTCCCCGACGATTCCTATACCTGTCACTTTCACTGGTGTGGGATTATTGATATCCTAAAGGTTTCCAGTTTTTTCCAGTTTATAATGAATTATTACGCCGGAAAGGTAGTCATATTACCTGAAACTGGTGTCAGGTAGAGGAAACGGCACCATGCCATAATACCTTCATTAATTTAATTGCAACATCTGCCTTTATCAGTATAAATGGAAATGAGCGTTTGGCGTCATTGGCCGGGAGGCTCCTTGCGGGGCAGGTCCGGCAGCCTTGGTGCAGGTCTCATTACATTCGACGCCTCATTGGGGGACCTGCGCGCCGGATGATGATGAAGACAACACAACACCCAGTCTCTGAGCGGAGAAAATCCCCGACCCAGCTGGGAATCGAACCCGGGCCCGTAGGACGGCCATCCATCACGCTGACCACTCAGCTATCGGGGCGGACTTTATCAGTATGAATACAGCAGATAAATAAATGTACAGCTATATAGATTTGATTGATGCCCAAACGTGGTTGACTTTCACGTTAATAGTATCCACTCCCATGTTGGTCTATAAGAGTTGTCAATTTATTGTATGATACGGCACCAAGTGTTTTATACTTACAGTGATCATTGTGCTGACGTCATAGGTCTTTTGGCTCTCAGGGTAGTCTTTGTCTCTGATAATGAGTTCCACACCATACCAGAACGCTACAGCGTACCCGCCGAACATTGAGATCCATGATACTGCTTCGTTTATTCCGTTTATGAAATTCTTTCGCTTGCTAATGTTAAAGGCACCTTGGAGTTTCTCGCTGTACCTGAAACAACAAATATGTTCTATCCAAGTTGAAAGTACTTATCATTGCTTTTCTGGGAAGTAATAATTGGCAGAAGATGGCACTCCCTCAAATTTCATTGTTGATTTATTTAAAGACATGTGTAAATAGAATGCTCATACAAAAATAAAACTAGTTCTATTTTCCTCATGTGATTGCAAGAACATTGAGGTGGCGAACAATGTGTTTAATTTTATTTCTGAGACATAAGTTGCTTTTTAGCGATCCACTTGGTGTACATAGTTCCTCTACTGAACTCCGATCGTGGCGTCTGCGTTATAAAATAATCACTCCTTATTTTAAGCTATTTACTGTCTAAAATGGAAATTGAAGATGAACAAGAAGACTACTTGTTAAGAACCTTCTCAGTCACCATGATTTCAGGGAACGAAAATGCCCTGCATGAATTTGATACAGTAAATTACGAATATGGCCATAAACCTTTTTTGCAGAAAATTAAAACCACTGAATCAAACTCGGACCTAAACTATCCTTTACAAAAAAATAATAGTGTAAGTTACACATGAAAGTAACATATCAGATAACCAGTCAGGTATATAGCGTATGATTATGACTAAAGTAACAAAGTAAAATGAGTAGGTTTCGTAATATATACATGTGTAATAATCAACAAATAATTGAATAAGTGAACTTTAAAACACGTAGGATTACGATTTTATAAGGCTGTTACTTTACAGACACTATTTTGTGGAAATAGATCATGGATGGTAAACAGGAGGTAAGAAATACGTATTCAAGGTATAGAGATTAGATTTCTAAGAAGTGTGAAACATAATCAGAACTGAACTAAATATATGCAGCGTGAAACAAAAGTCATTTTCGTTTCATAGCGAAAAAACTATCAATGTGCAGTCCATTTAACAAAGCATGTAAATGTGGAGTAGTATTGGTATGGGCGGCCTGGCACACACTTCAAGTGGCCGCTTGTAATCAGCACTGCAGTTGTCGCATTACAAGATGGTGATGGTGGGAAATAAAAAACTATTCCGAATGGTGGTGGTGAGAAGAAATCGAAGAGTGTGGAAGAGAGAAATTTTAAAAAGTCGAAAATGGAAGAATTATCCCAGTTGTGCTTTGCGAACCCTCTGGCATCACAACCCAGGCGCCAGGTGTTAAAGTGAACAAACAATCAAAATTGATATGATCCATAGTGATGTGCTGTGTTAGGGAATCATGAGGACTGACTAGGAAACAATGTTGTTGCCTACTTAACACCGCCCACGCATTTTAAGGTAGAGATGCGAAGCAATAGTGTGTTATACTTGAGACGTGATTGTCATTGAAGCAGCACCTAACAAAGACTGCAGCTAAATTGAGGTTAAGACATAATATTCTGCAGAAATGATGATGTATAACACTGAGTTCTGCATCTTCAACCTTAAAATCATCTAGCTACTCAGTGATAGAATACAGTAGCCCTGTCTACATGAGCAGCACCATCACAAAGCTATTGGGCATGGATGTGTGTAATATTCTTAAATTAGTTAGGTTTAAGTAGTTCTAAGTCTAGGGGACTGATGACCTCTGATGTTAAGTCCCATAGTGCTTAGAGCCATTTGAACAACACAAAGCTAGTAGATGTGCAACTACATCAGACACCGAGAATTGTCACTGGTACAATTAAGTCTACCGCAGTATTCTTGCTACCTGCCCTGAGCTGCATTCCACTACATAACCTAATAAGAAAGAAGGTTCTTATGAGCAAATACAAGAACAATCTGGTGCAACCAACAGCTGCACATTAATGAGGACATACCTGCTACGTGAATGAACAAAATCCTCTCCAGACAGCTCCAAATCAGAACAGTTAGCAACCTAATGAACCACAGCGTCAGTCTCCAGGAAGCTTGGCTGCAAAAGTGGTATAACAACACTCCACCAGAGCTCCATTGTCTTCTCCACATCAACAACAAACTGTGGGAACTGAATCTGTCCCCAGAACATGGAGAAGACTCAGTAGGATCTGGACTAGATATGGGAGGATGGTGACCTGTTATGCAGATGGGGAACGACTACCACTGCAAAGATAGACTGCCAGACCAGTCATTGAAGTCTGACCATAAACTACATAGCCTTGAAACCAATTGAGCAGATGTGATCAGTTACCAGAAAACACATAATATGTCTATAAATTAGTATGCTACGTACTTCTTTTATTTGTACTTGTAAAATGATGTTGAAAACATGTATGATTAATAGCAATAATATTTAAGTAAAATGTAAAGACATTTACAATATTACAATATGTCCAACATCTGTGCCATATATCAAAAAATTAGTAAGCTTCACCTAACTAATGGGTAAAATGGCGTCATGTTCTAAATTATCTGATAGTCTGAATTTTGCTCCATGTTTAAAAGTATCCCAACAATCTCCATGTTCAAAAGCATGCCAACTACTTAAATTATCTTTCGAAAATAATATAAACGGTCTTACAGTATCTCTTCATCCAAAATATGTACATTTCGTTGTCAGAAAAATCACACACACAAAATACACATATGCAAACAAGGTTTATTTCAAGTGCCTCCAATGATACATTCATTTCTAAAATGTCTGCCAACATGCATGAAAGGGTCAAGCTTTCAGTGTTTCACATCTAAAATGGACACATCAGAATTATGTCAGCTGTTGTTGTTGTGGTCTTCAGTCCTGAGACTGGTTTGATGCAGCTCTCCATCCTACTCTATCCTGTGCAAGCTGCTTCATGTCCCAGTACGTAGTACAGCCTACATCCTTCTGAATCTGATTAGTGTATTCATCTCTTGGTCTCCCTCTACGATTTTTACCCTGCCCTCCAATACTAAATTGGTGATCCCTTAATGCCTCAGAACATGTCCTACCAACCGATCCCATCTTCTAGTCAAGTTGTGCCACAAGCTCCTATTCTGCCCAACTCTATTCAATAAATCTTCATTAGTTATGTAATCTACCCATCTGATCTTCAGCATTCTTCTGTAGCACCACATTTCGAAAGCATCTTTTCTCTTCTTGTCAAAATTATTGATCGTCCATGTTTCACTTCCATACATGGCTACGCTTCATACAAATACTTTCAGAAACGACTTCCTGACTTTTAAATTTATAACGAATGTTAACAAATTTCTCTTTTTCAGAAACGCTTTCCTTGCCATTGCCAGTCTACATTTTATATCTTCTCTACTTCGGCCATCATCAGTTATTTTGCTCCCTGAATAGCAAAACTCCTTTAGTACTTTAAGTGTCTCATTTCCTAATCTAATTCCCGCAGCGTCACCCGACTTAATTCGATTACATTCCATTACCCTCGTTTTGCTTTTGTTGATGTTCATCTTATACCCTCCTTTCAAGACACTGTCCATTCCGTTCAACAGCTCTTCCAAGTTCTTTGCTGTCTCTGACAGAATTACAATGTCATCGGCGAACCTCAAAGTTTTTATTTCTTCTCCATGGATTTTAATACCACCTCCAAATTTTTCTTTTGTTTCCTTTACTGCTTGCTTAATATACAGATTTAATAACATCAGGGATAGGGTACAACCCTGTCTCACTCTCTTCCCAACCACAGCGTCCCTCTCATGTCCCTCGACTCTTATAACTGCCATCTGCTTTCTCTACAAATTGAAAATAGCCTTTCGCTCCCTATATTTTACCCCTGCCACCTTCAGAATTTGAAAGAGAGTATTCCAGTCAACACTGTCAAAAGCTTTCATAAGTCTACAAATGCTAGAAATGTAGGTTTGCCTTTCCTTGATCTTGCTTTCAAGATAAGTCGTAGGGTAAGTATTGCCTCACGTGCTCCAACATTTAAACGCAATCCAAACTGATCTTCCACGAGGTCGGCTTCTACCAGTTTTTTCCATTCGTGTGTAAAGAATTCGCGTTAGTATTTTGCAGCTGTGACTTATTAAACTGATAGTTCGGTAATTTTCGCATCTGTCAACACCTACTTTCTTTGGGATTGGAATCATTAAAATCTTCTTGAAGTCTGAGGGAATTTCGCCTGTCTCATACATCTTGCTCACCAGATGGTAGAGTTTTGTCAGGACTGGCTCTCCCAAGGCTGTCAGTAGTTCTAATGGAATGTTGTCTACTCCCCACTGCCTTGTTTCGACTTAGGTCTTTCAGTGCTCTATCAAACTCTTCACGCAGTATCATATCTCCCATTTCATCTTCATCTACATCCTCTTCTCTTTCCATAATATTGTCCTCAAGTACATCGCCCTTGTATAGACCCTCTATATACTCCTTCCACCTTTCTGCTTTCCCTTCTTTGCTCGGAACTGAGTTTCCATCTGAGCTCTTGATATTGATACAAGTGGTTCTCTTTTCTCCAAAGGTCGCTCTAATTTTCCTGTGGGCAGTATCTATCTTAACCCTAGTGAGATAAGCCTCTACGTCCTTACATTTGTTCTTTAGCCATCTCTGCTTAGCCATTTTGCACTTCCTGTCGATCTCATTTTTGAGACGTTTGTATTCCTTTTTGCCAGCTTCTTACATTTGTTCTTAAGCCATCTCTGCTTAGCCATTTTGCACTTCCTGTCGATCTCATTTTTGAGACGTTTGTATTCCTTTTTGCCAGCTTCACATGCTGCGTTTTTGTATTTTCTCCTTTCATCAATTAAATTCAGTATCTCTTCTTTTACCCAAGGATTTCTACTAGTCCTCGTCTTTTTACATACTTGATCCTCTGCTGCCTTCACTACTACCCATTCTTCTTCTACTGCATTTCTTTCCCCCATTTCTGTCAATTGTTCCCTTACGCTATCCCTGAAACCTCCGGTTCTTTCAGTTTATCCAGGTTCCATCTCCTTAAATTCCCACCTTTTTTCAGTTTCTTCAGTTTTATCCTACAGTTCATAACCAATAGATTGTGGTCAGAGTCCACATCTGCCCCTGGAAATGTCTTAGAATTCAAAACCTGGTTCCTAAATCTCTGTCTTACCATTATATGATCAATGTGATACCTTCTAGTATCTCCAGACTTCTTCCATGTGTACAACCTTCTTTAACGATTCTTGAACCAAGTGTAAGCTATGATTAAGTTATGCTCTGTGAAAAATTCTACCAGGTGGCTTACTCTTTCTGTTGTGTCTAGACAAGACAGCCTAGACACAATGAGAGGAAGCCGAAAGGCACGCGCTAAGTTAAAGCAGGATGGAGTGAAGTCTGAAACAGGATACGTAATGAATGCTATAAAGAAAAGTACGTAGCTTCTGGAATACTTAACTTTAATCCATCCTTTTGGTACATCTGGAGATTGTGGCGATACAAGTGAGACTCTTTAGATACATGCAATGTTACTAATGGCGCCTTGCTAGGTCGTAGCCATTGACTTAGCTGAAGGCTATTCTAACTATCGGCTCGGCAAGGGAGCGAGGCTTCGTCAGTATAGTCGCTAGGTACGTCGTCCGTACAACTGGGGCGAGTGCTAGTCCGTATCTCACGACCTGCCTTGTGGTGGCGCTCGGTCTGCGATCACACAATGGCGACACGCGGGTCCGACATGTACTAATGGACCGCGGCCGATTTAAAACTACCACCTAGCAAGTGTGGTGTCTGGCGGTGACACCACACTTTCATTTCTTACCCCCACTCTATACTCACCTACTACGTTTCCTTCTCTTCCTTTTCCTACTATCGAATTCCAGTCACTCATGAATATTAAATTTTCGTCTCCCTTCACTATCTTAATAATTTCTTTTATCTCATCATACATTTCTTCAATTTCTTCGTCATCTGCAGAGCTAGTTGGCATATAAA